>NC_138769.1:637313116-637923116 GCF_965119305.1 Pelophylax lessonae | reverse complement strand
TAATTAACAGGCATATGTCTCTGCTCCTATCACACCTATATGTGTGTATGTGTATAAATACATATAAGTGTGTGTGTATATATACCCCTATACAGAAGTTCAGATGTTATGCCTGCCTCCAAAGACGCCCAAAAAATGCCCACAAAAACGCCTGCGCCAAAAAAAACACCCAGGTGTGTTGTTGCAGGTGTTTTTGATTTTATGTTGATTTTATGTTGCATTTTATGCCCACAAAAACGCCAGCTACAAAAACGCCCAGGTGTGTTTTTGCAGCAGGCATTTTTTTGGGGGGTCTTTGGAAGCAGGCAAAACATCTGAAATTCTGTATAGGGGTATATATACACACACACACTTATATGTATTTATACACATACACACATATAGGTGTTATAGGAGCGGAGACATATGCCTGTTAATTATTTAATTAGCGCAAGCATAGGTTTCTGCTACTTTCACACCTATATATGTGTATGTGTATATATACATACATGTGTGTGTGTATATATACCCCTACACAGAAGTTCTGATGTTATGCCTGCCTCCAAAGATGCCCAAAAAATGCACAAAAAAATGCCAGCTACAAAAACGCCCAGGTGTGTTTTTGCAGCAGGAGTTTTTTTTGGGCATTTTTTGGGGGTCTTTGGAGGCAGGCAAAACATCTGAAATTCTGTATAGGGGTATATATACACACACACTATTATGTATTTATACACATACACACATATAGGTGTTATAGGAGCGGAGACATATACCTGTTAATTATTTAATTAGCGCAAGCATAGGTTTCTGCTACTTTCACACCTATATATGTGTATGTGTATATATATACATACATGTGTGTGTGTATATATACCCCTACACAGAAGTTCGGATGTCATGCCTGACTCCAAACATGTCCTCAAAAAAGCCCTATAAACGCCTGCAACAAAAAGCCGGGTGACAGGGGAGAAGCCACCATCCTGTTCTATAAGTGTTCTAAGAGAAACGATCTTTTCTCTATAGCGGTCACCCTGACATGGAAGGGTTTTGTCACCCTGCCATAGCAGTCAGAGTCAGTTAACCCTACACTACACTACGGTCCCCTTACACTTAACACTTTCCCTACAGAAACTAGATTATTAAATCTAACTATAGTGGAAAATAGTACCCTAACTACACTAGATATCCCTTTCCTCACTAATAATTGCTAAATGACACTTTGAAGCAGAAGTAACAGAACTGCTTCCACTCTCTTCCACATCCCTGTATTAAAATGGTAGAGATTTGGTGGGGCTAGCTTATATACTGGGGGGCGTATTCACTAATGATTGGCCTCTGGACCCCCTAGTCACTCCAATCACATTCCTAGCATTCTCCTGCCCCCTCAATTGGCTTTTACTGATGGTTCTGGTCCAATCACGGGCTTTTAAAGCCCAGTTCCTGTCCCATTGCATTTTGGCCGGTTCTGGTTGCCAAATTCCGAACTTTTTCAGCAAAAAGTTTGGAATTCGGCCGAATTTCGAACAGTCAATGTTCGATCATCCCTAATAGTACCATCTACTACTGTAATCATGAAATCCAAAAAATGGATTTCAGATGGACTATACTCATATTCCAAGGAGATACCCCTATCATTGGCATTTAATTCTTGCATGAACAGCTTCAAAGACGCAGCATCACCATCCCAAAGGTCATCAAAACTAGCTGGGATCTAGGGCAGCTATCGATGACATCCTCCTCCCACTTGGCCATGAACAGGTTGGCCATGCTGGGCGCAAATTTAGCGCCCATGGTCACTCCCCTATTCTGCAAGAAGAAAGAGCCACCGTGCCAGAAGTAATTGTGACCCATAGAAAACTCTAAAAGTGTTAGAATGAAGTCACACTGAATCCTGGATAGAGTGCCCAATCTCAGGTACTGAGATACAGCCTCCAAACCCTGTTGGTGGGATATGATAGTGTAAAGTGACGACACATCTGTCGTCACCCATAGATAGCCTTCCTTCCAATCCAACCCACTCAGTTCATTCAAGACCTGAGTAGAGTCCCATCAGGTCGCGGCTACATCTGTTGCTGATATCAGGGATTCATTGAATCCCCCCGTCCTATGGTACCCAACTCTCAACCCTTTGTGTCCAGTGGGTGGACCCATCGGGGTAGAGGAAGAGGTAGGCGTAGAGGTAGGGGTAAAAATGGTGGTCGCCCAAAATCACAAGGGGAACATCAGCCCATTGCTACCTATAATTGCTTTGATCAGCTGGAAGATGATGAGGATTATTGGTATATTGTGCAGCATCCGGGTGGACAGGGTTATCAGAACAATGGAGGTAGAGGTGCCTTTTATGGACCACCCTCTAGGGGGCAGCCCCCCTATGCTTCACCTAGGAGGGATGCTCCCGATAGGGATCGACAATATCCTGAACCACCAAACAGATGGGATTTTCCGTTGGCCACTCCCAGGAGCAAAAGACCAAAAGACCTAAAAGAGGGTCCAGAGGGGAGAGGAGGGTCCGCGCAAAAAAGGCAGTGGAGATAAGGGATTCTGGGATCTTTAATTTGAGCAGTGTTTCTCTTTCTAATGAGGAGAAGAACGTGCTAAATTTAGGTCTCAAGTTTGCCCCCCCCCCAAAACCTCTTGATAAGTTCACCACCTTCATCGATGTGCACAAATTTGTGCGCAAGATGAACATCAAGAGATACATGCTCTCCAAACCCCTGAGGACTGATTCTATCCCAGCATCTGTTGTACAACACACTTCTCTATCCAATTCCTCACTCTTTAATCCTCCTGGCCCAGTAGCACCTGCTGTCTCTGTCTTTAGAGATCTGATAGTTAGGGATTTGGACCGAATCCAGATTAAAGAAAGGAGAATGGAGTTTAGTTTCTCCAAAGGTCTGAAATCTCTACGGGACAGGAAAGACATAGTGGTGCGTCCAGCAGATAAGGGAGGAGGAATTGTAGTGTTGGATGTCGCAGATTATAAAGCTGAAATGGATAGAATTACTTCCGATCGTGATACCTACCTTCCACTCCCTAAAGATCCAACAACTGATTATAAAAAACAACTAATGATATTGGTGGATAAGGGCTATGGAGATAACCTTCTGACTAAAAAGGAAAGAGCATATCTGGTACCATCTGCTCCCAGGGTTCCTGTCCTCTATTACCTGCTGAAGGTTCACAAGAATCCCCTATGTCCGCCAGGTCGGCCGGTCATAAGTGGGATCGATTCTGTGACCTCTAGGACAGGTAAATATGTGGACTTTTTCCTGCAACCCCTGGTGGGTCAGACTCCCTCTTACCTGAAGGACTCTACTCAGGTCTTGAATGAACTGAGTGGGTTGGATTGGAAGGAAGGCTATCTATGGGTGACGGCAGATGTGTCGTCACTTTACACTTTACACATCATATACCACCAACAGGGTTTGGAGGCTTTATCTCACTACCTGAGATTGGGCACTCTATCCAGGATTCAGTGTGACTTCATTCTAACACTCTTAGAGTTTTCTATGGGTCACAATTACTTCTGGCACGGTGGCTCTTTCTTCTTGCAGAATAGGGGAGTGGTCATGGGCGCTAAATTTGCGCCCAGCATGGCCAACCTGTTCATGGCCAAGTGGGAGGAGGATGTCATCAATAGCTGCCCTAGATCCCAGCTAGTTTTCTGGAGGGGGTATATTGATGACATCCTCCTCCTTTGGGATGGTGATGCTGCGTCTTTGAAGCTGTTCATGCAAGAATTAAATGCCAATGATAGGGGTATCTCCTTGGAATATGAGTATAGTCCATCTGAAATCCATTTTTTGGATCTCATGATTAGAGTAGTAGATGGTACTATCACAACGTCTACATATTTCAAGGAGACCGACAGAAACGGCTTCATTGATGTTCGAAGTTGCCACCACCCCAATTGGTTACAACCTGTCCCTTTCAGACAATTTCTTAGGCTTAAAAGAAATTGTACCAAGCATGAGGTGTTTCTGCAGGAGGCAGAGATCCTCAAAAAGCATTTTGCTGAGAAAGGATATCCCATGGCGGATCTGGATTCTGCATTAGCACTTACAGATTCAAGGCCTAGGAATTATCTACTAAGATCTAAGCAGAGGTCTCAGAATGACTCCTATAAATGTGCGTTTCTCTCCTCTTTTTCCACTCAACATTTTTCAGTGAAACGCATATTGCAGAGACATTGGCATGTACTGAAGGGGGACGATGTGTTGGGTCCAGTGTTACCATCTCGTCCTCAAGTCATTTTTAGAGGACTTCCTCCCCTTAGGTTACTTGTTGCCCCTAATGTCATTGATCCTCCCAAGAATGTGTCCTTCTTTCATGACAGAGGTGGATTTTATTGTTGTAGGTATTGTGCTATCTGCAAGATCAATAAAGATAAAAGGAGGAAAATTGATTCTTTTGAATCAAATGCTACCCAGCAATGTTTTGAGATCAAACCGTTCATAATGTGCACCACTACACATGTGGTGTACCTTTTGCGATGCCCTTGTGGTCTGGACTACATAGGCTGCACTATAAGGAAGCTGCGTGTCAGGCTTAATGAACACGTGGCGAATATTATCAAGGGATTCCCCAAACACAGCGTTTCTCGCCATTAGGATCAGTGTCATGGTAGGGATCCCACTGGCACCATCTTTATGGGCATTGACAGGTACACCAGTAGTTGGAGAGGCAGTAATCAAACTAGAGGTGTATCTCAATTAGAAACCCAGTGGATCTATAGGGTTAAATCCTATAGTCCTTATGGTATGAATATAGACTGGGATATCAACCCCTTTATAAACAATTCCTAGTTATCCACAGCAAGCAGTTTTCATGGTTTCTTGGCTTTTTTATTAATATATAGAGCCTTGTATTGTATGTGTTTTTATATATTTTTGTATTTTAAAACACTTTTAGTGGGGCATCTTAATTGTATGCTTTTAACTTAAATTATTTATTATTTTTCATTATGCATTTTTTAATTCTTTCCTGTGGGCGTTTCTGGTGGAATGTGTGGAAGCACTGATATTTTATCAGCAGGTTTTTTATTAAGGCAATTTGAATAGGGAGTGGTTTTCCTTTTCTTTGTCATTTTAATCTCAATGATTTTCTCCATCTAGGTTTTTATTGCTCTTTTTTCCATTTTCGAGTAGTCTCACTCATGGCGCTGCACATCGGTAGCAACCTCCTCTGCTTTTTCCTCTTTTTTTGCAGTGGGGTTTGCTTGTCTCGTGTGCAGCGCTGTGTGTTGTCCAATAAGTGCACTGTGCATTACTGATTAGTTCCTGATGGCGCCTCGGGATTGGTTCCTGAAGGAAGCCTGGCCCCGTCAGTGCACTTCCTCTTAGTGTGGTTTGCATCTATTAGGGGGGAGGAGCAGGCTGGAATGCATGCCGCCCCTCCTCTTCCGCTCTACTGGGCCATTTAATGAAGGGGATTGACGGCGATTAGCCACGCCCCCTGATGACGACAATCTTTGTTGAAACCGGTAGGGGACCGGCAACGATCGCAGTGTCTGCATCTCCCCAATGCTTATTTGATTCCAGTTAGAAGCAAGATAGCTGAGCGGCTGCAGCTACCACACAATCCATCCATGATTCCTCCACAGGATTGATCCTTGATGCCCGAATTGTCTGTTTAAAATGTGAGTGTGTTTTTTGCTCTATACCTAATAAAGTTCATAGTGTAACATACTACACCCTGAGGATTTGTCCTTTTTCATTTCTATGACATCCGGGTTGTTATCTTTTTCTGTGAGAGGAAATACATTTTAAGATCATTAAGGCTATAACCTGTTGGAGAAGACCCTTTCATCTGTGTATCCATTGGGGGTCATAAGGATTTCCTGTAAGGCGTGCTGAGATCCCATGTAATGGGGATCATTCAACTCTGGTAAGAGGCCACACTTATTCGTGTTTGGTGGAGGCTTTATCTCTATAATTACCACCTGGTCTGTGGGAATTCCTCTTGGACTCCTTGTTTCTATATGGACTTTCATTACTAAGTGATTTATGGAATTACATATAGTTTGTATGGACTCACCTTTATTTTAAGCTTTTGCTGAGATTGAGATTACTGTGTCAAGCGCTGTATACCTTGTTTTTATTACACCCCGTACAAACTCTCCAAATTTTCACCCCCTCGTTCTGACCAATGTTGGAGACAATGTGGACAGGTGGGAAATTTAACCCATATTATGTAGGAATGCCCATGTCTAACAGGATACTGCAAGCTTATCTTTCAAATGATTTCCTCCTTAACAGGGATTATACAGATCCCTCCATGGGTCTGGCCCTACTCAATCTTGGGATCGATAAATTTCCATTATGTATGAGACAAGTTGTATGTCATGTATTATTAGCGGCACACCACAACATACTAGTCAATTGGGGCACTCAAAATTCACTTAAGATATCAGACGTTAGATTAGCGGTTAATCGCAATCACCTGTTTGAACGCCTACTAGCAATTAATTGGGGCTCATGTGTAGCCTTCAATAACAGATGGAAGATGTGGACTGACTTTAGAGTGTAACAAAACTGACTGATAACTTCATTTTCTACTAGAGGTTGGCGCTTTGTTAAGATGGGGCCTGGTCGGGAGGCCGCTGTTCCCTCCCCTCTTGTACAGTTAGTACCCGTTGGGGGTGCAGGAGGGGAGGGGATGACGGAGAAACAACCAGTGCACCGTCTCCCGCTTCAACGAGATATTATCTTCTTTTGTGTCTAAGAGGCTCTTCTACCACGTTCCTCATATTAACAATAGATTTTGATATTTTTTCTGACTGTCTGGAGTTACTGTATTGCATTTGATAACCATATCCTGTGTATTTTTGTTTTATTTGTACATATTGCACAATATTGAAATTGTCATGTTTTTTGTGTTTGTTTATGCAAAACCAAATAAAAATGTATTGTTTGAAAAAATTCTTAGTCAGCTTAGCTCTTCAATAGTGGTAAGATTAGCAGTGACAGCAGCCAGAGAGTATTAATTCTTTTGTTTTACAGGGATCCCTGAGTTTGATGTTTTATTCTAGTGTTAGAGTAGCTTCAAACAAAATCTGGATCCCTTGTTTCTCTAATCATCACATTTATTAATGTACCTCCTGCTTTACAAAGATAATATTTATTATTAAAACTTTCAATTAACTAAGGTGGTGGAGCCATTAGCTACAGAAAGAAAAAGAGGTAAGCAATTCACATATTTTTTTACTTTTTCAATTGTTTAGTGCCCCCTCCAGAAAAGGTTTTATATCTGGCTTTGACAACAATGGTCTTCTCAAGAGGCTTCCTTTTCGAAAGCAGGATGCATTCACTATTTTCACGATTGTATGTGATTGGCTCATTTTTATCATTTAAAATAATGTTTTCAATGCATGCATTTATCAACAAGATTAGTTGAATTTACTTTATGTTATTCCTTGTTCACTATATAATTGATTGCTGTGGTATACATTGTTAAAGTCAACTGTTAATTTTGAAAAAAATATAACAGGTTTTTTATATTTACCTAGTTTCTAAAGGGGAAAAAAATGTAACGTTCTACCATGAGTTAATTGAGAATAGCAGAAAACAGGTCCGACCCCAAGTGATAAAATGACCTTTCATGAAGACTTGCAAAAGTTAAAGTATATGTACAGTTAAAATTTGTTTTGTAGTTTTGGAGAAAATGGTTCTTATTGCTGTCTGTGTCCCTGCTGAGAGTGGAGTTCTGCCCAATTTCATCAGAGCCTGAGGAGACAGGGCCCCAGATATGTGTCATCCATATGCTTGCCTATTGCCGCTGGTGGTTATTAGAGGCCTTTTTAGAGTTTCATTTGTTGGTCAGTAGAGTTACATGTCTATATAATGGTTCACTTTTTTATATTTGTGGGTATATATTTATGGTATATGTTTAATAAATGATAAAATGTGCTTCACAAGGCTAGTGTGCATTGTTTTTTCTGTTTTGTTTGCAACATTAGATTACCCTATTTGTATAAGAGCTGCCGAACAAGGTGACATTTGGAAACTGAAGAGTAATGACAGTAGAAGAGAGTATAATTTTGGTAGAGATATAGGTCCACTTGATCTTGCTTGAAGCAGGATATCGTAGAATATTTGTTATGTTTGCAAATGTAAGTATGTGAGCTCTGCTTCCATTATGGTTATATTCCTCTTTTACCAGCCAACAAAATCATATGTAGGAGACTTTGTATGCTTTTAGCGCTTCCAGTAAAGTTAAAAATGGTCACTTTCATGATCTGTAGGAGTCAGTGATATGCTAGATACTTTATCTCTCATTGCTCACATTGCAAAGTCACAGCCACAGAAGAGAACAAGATCACCTAGAATCACATTACCGTGTACACAGATCAATGTCTGTGAAGAATGTGGCTTGTTTGACCTTCATAAAACAAAAAATCTAAGGTTGCGAGCAACACAGTATTAATTCAAATGCAAGTTATAGCATTAATCAACCATTTTTTTTTTTAAATTCATTGTTTAAACATTAATTGGTTTGATATGCTTTTTAGTTTTTTTTTTTACATTACCTGTATTGAATCCTTGTTTTACAAAATAACTTTTATTCCAGGGTGCTTCGATGACACAAAGTGGGTCATTTGTTTGCTTATGTAAAGGCAAGAGATGACCAGCGCTATGGAGTGTGCGGTGAAGCGTGAGAGACTGACAGGTGTAAGCAGCCAACAACCAAACCCCAAAAGGGGTCAGGATATGTGTAAAGTGCAAAGAGAGGTTGTAAACGGCGCTACCTTTGTGCAATTAAAAGAGATAAAGTGCATACATTCACTGTTAAAGAATTATAAAAAGGGAGTGTCCCATAAAATTGAAAAAATATATGTGCTATATATCAAGTGGGTTCAGGTCATAAAAGATCAAGATGTCCTAGTCTGTGATAAAATAAAACCCAAAAAGTGCTGAAGTGCAATAAATAAATTTAATACCATAGACAGTGTTTTTATTGTGATGTACAAATAATAAAAATCAATCCAGTGTAGAAATAAAATCAGATGTTAGTGATATTTCGGGCACTGTTTATTGCTGAAAGTGCACCATGCCCGCAGAAAAACAAATCAGTGAAGTGAAAGTGATAAAGGTTACTGGGGAAAAAATCCCTAAAAATAAAAAGGAAATAATGAAATGAAAATGCCAGCTGCAATCACCCGTGTGACCACTAGGTGTCGCGCTGTAAATACAACCTGCCCTGCACGGAAGCTTTAGGCAAGGATGGATCTCCAGGGGTCCCCCTCCACAGTCAAAGCACCAGTTGGCGTGTTTCCATATGGAGAGAAAGAAGAGGGGAGCCTCATGAAGTATCAGATCGTATAAATAAAGAAGAAAACGTAGCATCCACTCACTGTGTGAAACCGTGATAGCTGCCTCGGATCAGTAGTACTCGCCAGGAAGCTTCCGCGTTCCACGGCGGTGGAATCTCAAAACCGGAAGTGACGCTGTGACGCAATGGACCCGCCCAAAATGCAAGTTATAGCATTAATCAACCATTTTTTTTTTAAATTCATTGTTTAAACATTAATTGGTTTGATATGCTTTTTAGTTTTTTTTTTTTACATTACCTGTATTGAATCCTTGTTTTACAAAATAACTTTTATTCCAGGGTGCTTCGATGACACAAAGTGGGTCATTTGTTTGCTTACTTGTCTTCCTATACCTTAGGGCAATAAGACATTAATTTAAGTAATGTAGCCCAGTCTTTACCACCTAAGAAGCTTTCATTACTTTAAGGATAGGATTATGTTAGTCGAACAGGGTGGTTCCACAGCTTTCAACCCTCCCATCCTGTTCTTGAATAATTGAAATCTGCCTTCTATGGTGATTGGATTAGGGTGTCCATGCTACCAATATGAATATACAGGTGCATCTCATAAAATTAGAATATCATCAAAAAGTTAATTTATTTCAGTAATTCTATTCAAAAAGTGAAATTCACATATTTTATATAGATGCATCACACACAGAGTGATATATTTTAAGCATTTCTTTATTTTAATTTTGATGATTATGGCTTACAGCTAGTGAAAGCCTAAGATTAATATCTCAGAAAATTTGAATATAACATACAGTACTTCAAAAAAGTGAGTAAACCCCTCACATTTTTGTAAATATTTTATTATATCTTTTCATGTGACAACACTGAAGAAATGACACTTTGCTACAATGTAAAGTAGTGAGTGTACAGCTTGTATAACAGTGTAAATGTGCTGTCCCCTCAAAATAACTCAAAACACAGCCATTAATGTCTAAACCGCTGGCAACAAAAGTGAGTACACCCCTAAGTGGAAATGTCCAAATTGGGCCAAAGTGTCAATATTTTTTGTGGCCACTATTATTTTCCAGCACTGCCTTAACCCTCTTGGGCATGGAGTTCACCAGAGCTTTCTCCACTGGAGTCTTCTACTCCTCCATACCGACATCACAGAGCTGGTAGATGTTAGATACCTTGTGCTCTTCCACTTTCCATTTGAGAATGCCCCACAGATGCTCAATAGGGTTTATGTCTAGAGACATGCTTGGCCAGTCCATCATCTTTATGAAAATGAAATAAAATCAGCGCAATTAACCACTTTACCACTAGAGGATTTTGCTGTCTTACGTCTGGGCCACTTTTTGCGATTCCGCGCTGTGCGACTTTAACTGACAATTGCGCGGTCGTGCGATGCCATACCCAAATGAAATTGACGTCCTTTTTTTCCCACAAACAGAGCTTTCTTTTGGTGGTATTTGATCACCTGTACGATTTTTACTTTTTGCGCTATAAACAAAAAAAGAGCGTAAATTTTGAAAAAAACAACAATATTTTTCACATTTTTTTATATGAAATTCCCCCCAAAAAAAATTTTTTTAAATTTTTGGCCAACTTGTTTTCTGCTACCTATGTTTGGTAAAAAAATTCACAATAAGCGTATTTTGATTGGTTTGCGCAAAAGTTATTGCGTTTACTAACAAAGGGAAAGATTTCTGTCATTTTTGGTGGGGTTTTTTTAACGCGCAATGGCGGCGATCTGCGATTTTTTTTGCGGGACTGCGACATTGCGGCGGACTGATCGGACCCTTGACTGACATTTTTGACACTTTTGGGGGTACCAGTGACATTACTGCAGTAATCAGTTCTATATATATGCACTGTTACTGTAAAAATGACACTGGCAGGGAAGGGGTTAATTTTATTGGAGAGGGAGGGGTTAATGTATACCTGGTGCTTACTGACGTGTGTGGGGGGAGGTGACTGAGTGACACAAGGACAGATCCAGGGTTCAGCTATGCTGAACCCTGCAATCTGACCCTGCCTGTCACTTAGGAGATCCGCCCACTTGTGTTTACACAAGTAGGCGGATCTCCACACTAGATCCCCGACGATCGGGGAAGAGCGGCGGCGATCGCCGCTGCTCCTCCCCTGGCCCGACTCCCGCTGTGACTGAATACAGCGGGAGCGAACCTAAGGGGAGTAAGCAGCAATTATTATTTGGTATTTTAATTCTCTTATTTATTCGTTTTCACGTGATAAATGCTTGATTATATAATTATTTATTTCACGTATGAATTATTTATACGGTGTCACTGTATTCAATTTTTGGCGCAGCATTATTTATGTTTTATAGTCCATCATCTTTACCCTCAGCTTCTTTAGCAAGACAGTGGTCTTCTTGGAGGTGTGTTTGGGGTCGTTATCACGTTGGAATACTGCCCTGCGGCCCAGTTTCTGAAGGGAGGTGATCATGCTCTGCTTCAGTATGTCACAGAACATGTTGGCATCCATGGTTCCCTCAATTAACTGTAGCTCCCCAGTGCCGACAGCACTCATGCAGCCCCAGACCATGACACTCCCACCACCATACTTTACTGTAGGCAAGACACACTTGTCTTTGCACTCCTCACCTGGTTGCCGCCACACATGCTTGACACCATCTGAACCAAATATGTTTATCTTGGTCTCATCAGACCACAGGACATGGTTCCAGTAAATCATGTCCTTGGTCTGCTTGTCTTCAGCAAACTGTTCCCCATTTATACCTGAGACTTTGTAACACTAACAAGTCACATGACACGGGAGAGGGGAAATGGCTAATTGAGCCCAATTTGGGCATTTTCGCTTAGGGGTGTACTCATTTTTGTTGCCAGCGGTTTAGACATTAATGACTGTGTGTTGAGTTATTTTGAGGGGACAGCAAATTTACACTGTTATACAAGCTGTGCACTCACTACTTTACATTGTAGCAAAGTGTAATTTCTTCAGTGTTGTCACATGAAAAGATATAAAAAAAATATTTACAAAAATGTGAGGGGTGTACTCTCTTTTGTGAGATACTGTAAGACCAGTTTAAAAAAGGATTTTTAATAAAAAAAACATTGGCTTACTGAAAAGCATGTCCATGTACAGTATAGTATGCACACAATCCTTGGTTGGGCTCCTTTTGCACTAATTATTGCATCAATGGGGCATAGCATGGAGGCAATCAGCTTGAGTTAAGGGGGTTATGGAAGCCCAGGTTTCTTTGATAGTGGTGAGTTTGCTGGCCAGTAATGCACAGTGATACCATAATGACAGTTAGGAGGGGTAGAAGGGGACAAGGCAAGGAGGCTGATCCTGGGCTGGAGCACCCCAATAGATACGCCCCGTTGTGTGATGTTGGGGAAACCAGTCAGGGACCAGTATTGCTGGAGCAGAGTGACGCCCCTAGCTGCCAGGGGAAGAACTCCTCCAGTGAGGCCGGGAGAAAGGGAAAGGAAAGACAGGTGCTGGTGGTAGGGGACTCAATTATTAGACGGACAGACAGTGTAATCTGTGACAAAGACCGTGTGCGCTGAACAGTCTGTTGTTTGCTGGGCGCTCGGGTTCGGCACATCGCGGATCGGGTGAACAGATTATTGGGTGGGGCTGGGGAAGACCCAGCTGTCATGGTACACGTGGGTACCAATGACATAGGCAGAGGAAGATGGAGAGTCCTAAACTATTTCAGGGACTTAGGCGCTAAGTTGTGGACTAGGACCTCCAAGGTAGTATTTTCCGAAATACTACCTGTACCTTGAGCCACACCAGAGAGGCAGCAGGAGATTAGGGAAGTTAACGAGTGGCTGAGGAGCTGGTGTAGTAAGGAGGGTTTCGGGATCCTGGAGAACTGGGCCGACTTCTCAGTCGGCCACCGGCTCTTTGGTAGGGACGGATTGCACCTAAATGGGGAGGGTACAGCCGTATTGGGTGAGAGGATGGCCACAAAGTTAGAGGGGCTTTTAAACTAGGTGACGGGGGGGAGGGTACAGATGTAGAATTAGCCAGTGGAAAGCAAGTTTCAGAGGGCAGAAATGGGGGCATTAGCGGTAGGGTGTTCGGAGCTCCTATACCCAGGGTGGGTATGGGGAAAAATCAAGAGAGCAGCCTAATAACAACAAATGAGGATATATGTAACCGATCAAAATTAAGAGGTTTGTATACCAATGCCAGAAGCCTGGCCAACAAGATGGGAGAGCTGGAGCTGCTGATGTTTGAGGAGGACTTAGATTTTGTGGGGATAACTGAGACTTGGTTTGACAGCTCTCATGACTGGATGGCGACCATTCAGGGGTATTCCCTTTATCGCAGGGATAGAGAAGGTAAAAAAGGGGGAGAGGTATGTCTGTATATTAAGAACAGTATACAGGTAAATATGAGGGCTGATATTAATAATGGAGCTATGGATGAGGCAGAATCCCTATGGGTAGAGCTTCAAAGGGAAGGCACGGTGGGGAAGGTAATATTGGGCGTATGCTATAGGCCCCCCAACCAGAGGGAGGAGGGTGAGGCGAACCTCATGTTACAGATAGGATTGGCAGCAAGGATGGGAAATGTCATTATAATGGGGGACTTTAATTATCCAGATATAGACTGGGCAGAAGGAACCGCACACTCAGCCAAGGCTAGGCAATTCCTAAATGTTTTGCAGGACAATTTCATGGGTCAGATGGTGAATGCACCGACAAGAAACAATGCGGTACTTGACCTACTGATTACCAACAATACAGACCTGCTCACGGATATAGAAATACGGGACAACTTAGGAAACAGTGACCATAGGTCAATTGGTTTCAGTATTAATTACAGTAATAGGAAACACCAGGGTAATATAAGGACACTGAATTTCAAAAGAGCCAATTTCCCTAAACTGCGCTCGCTGCTAGAAAATATCAAATGGGATAGAACCCTGGGAACAAAGAACACGGAGGAAAAATGGGAGTGCTTCAAGAGCATACTTAACAGGGGGATTGGCCAGTGCATTCCAAAGGGAAATAAATTTAAAAGAGCAAAACTAAACCCTGGGTGGCTAAACTCCAACATAAAAATGTATATTAGTGCTAAAGAAAAGGCCTTCAAGAAATACAAGACTGAGGGGTCATTGGCAGCATTTAAGCATTACAAAGAGTGCAATAAGAAATGTAAAGATGAAATCAGGGCGGCTAAAATAGAACACGAGAGACATATAGCGGAGGAGAGTAAAAAGAACCCCAAGAAGTTCTTTAAGTATATAAACAGTAGGAAAGTGAGGCCAGAACACATTGGCCCCATAAAAGATGATAAAGGAAATATGGCCACTGAGGACAGGGAAAAGGCGGAAGTGTTAAATAATTTCTTCTCTTCAGGCTTCACAAAAGAATCGGGGGGCTACACGAACCTTGCTTGTAAGGCCGAACTAAATAATACACCCCAGGAAGTGCCGTCATGGCTAACAGAAGATAGACTTAGAGCTAAACTAGAGAAACTTAACATAAATAAATCCCCGGGACTGGATGCCTTGCACCCGAGGGTTCTTAATGAGCTCAGCCAGGTGATTGCCAGACCATTATTCTTGATCTTTAAGGATAGTTTACAGATGGGTATGGTGCCAGCTGATTGGAAAAAAGCCAACGTGGTATCAATATTTAAAAAGGGGCCGAGATATATCCCGGGTAACTATAGGCCGGTCAGCCTAACTTCAGTAGTCTGCAAAATTTTGGAGGGGATGTTAAGGGACCACATACAAGACGTTAGTAATGAAAACGGTATTATAAGTAGAAATCAGCATGGATTCATGAAAAATCGTTCGTGCCAAACCAATCTATTAACCTTCTACGATGAAGTGAGCTGCCACCTAGATAAAGGTAAGCCTGTGGATGTGGTGTATCTGGACTTTGAAAAGGCCTTTGACACCGTTCCCCACAAACGCTTACTGTACAAACTAAGGAAGGTAGGTATGGACCATAAGGTGAGTACCTGGATAGAGAACTGGCTCCAGGGGAGAGTACAGAGGGTGGTGATTAATGGGGAGTACTCGGATTGGGCGGGTGTGGAAAGTGGGGTCCCCCAGGGTTCTGTCCTGGGACCAATCCTGTTTAATTTATTCATAAATGATCTAGAGGAGGGGATATCGAGTACAATCTCAGTATTTGCAGATGATACTAAACTGGGCTTGCCAATATCTTCTATGCAGGATGTGGAAACCTTGCAAGCGGACCTGAACAAAATAACGGGGTGGGCAACTACATGGCAGATGAGATTTAATGTTGAAAAATGTAAAGTAATGCACTTGGGGGCCAGAAACCAGAAAGCAAGCTACTCACTAGGGGGGGAACCTCTGGGTAAGTCTAGGATGGAAAAGGACTTGGGGGTACTGGTAGACAACAAGCTTGGCAGTGGCATGCAATGCCAAGCCGCCGCAAGCAAAGCCAACAGAATACTGGGATGTATAAAAAAGGGGATTCACTCCAGAAATAAAGAGATTATTCTCCCACTCTACAAGACTCTGGTCCGGCCACATCTGGAGTATGCTGTCCAGTTCTGGGCACCGGTCCTCAGGAAGGATGTGCTGGAACTGGAGAAAGTCCAGAGAAGGGCAACAAAAATAATTAGGGGAATGGAGGACATCAGCTATGAGGAAAGACTACAAGCACTGAACCTATTCTCTCTGGAGAAGAGACGATTGAGGGGGGATATGATATCAATGTACAAATACTGTACTGGTGACCCGAGCATAAGGAACAAACTATTCAAAGAAAGGAGATACAATAAGACACGTGGCCACTCACTAAAACTAGAGGAAAGGCGGTTTAACCTTAAAGTGCGTAAGGGGTTCTTCACTGTAAGAGAGGTAAGGATGTGGAATTCTCTTCCACAAGCAGTCGTATCAGCAGGTAGCATTGATAGTTTCAAAAAACTATTAGATGGACACCTTAAAGACCACAACATACAGGGGTACACAATGTACGGTTAAAAGCGGACACACACACACACATCATAGGTTGAACTGGATGGACTGATGTCTTTTTTCAACCTCACTAACTATTTAACTATGTATAATCATTAAACCAGGTATTGTTTTTTTTGGCAGTGTAGGCAGGGGCTAAGTCCTGCTGGAAAATGAAATCAGTATCTCCATAAGGCGAGCCCGCAGAGGGAAGCATTAAGTACTCTAGAATTTCCTGGTAAAGGGCTTCGCTGACTTTGGACTTGATAAAACACAGTGGAACAACACCAGCAGATGACATGGCTCCCTAAATCCTCACAGACTGTGGAAAATTTTGCTTTTCATTTGGATATCAAGGTCTGGAACAGTATAGAGGCACAGAATCCAAGTTGCATGAGGTCCAGTGTGAGGTTTCCACAGTCAGTGATGATTTGGGGAGTAGAGTAGCACTAAGGACATTTGTGTATTTATATCTGAGCACCAAAAGTCACTGTTTATTCTGAATTTTAACCTATTATTGTCTGTGATTTATTTATATATTTATTTTAATCTAACACTGATGCACTTTATACTACTGAAAGTTGATGTTTTATAAGATGGATTTCTTTTTTTTAAATCACAGTTGATTGGGTACTAATATATTTAATAATTATCGCAGCAAGCGCTGTATTTGGTCCTTCAGACCAATCACTCACAATTACATATCATATATATTGTATTCCAAGAGGGCTCAGTAAAATCTTTTTGTGTTGCTGAGAATGTAGCACATCAAAGGGTTAAAACTAGGTGACATTCTATAAATAATGTAATGTTGTTATCCAAAAAACTTGAATGCTTCGGGTATGTGAAAGGTCCCATTTAACTAAGACTTATCCTGTGATTTATCAAAGAAGAGATTGTCCATATATACAGTTTAATAGGGACCATTGAGAAAACATACACCATATTACCAAAAGTATTGGGACATCTGCCTTTACACGCACATGAACTTTAATGGCTTCCCAGTTTTATTCCGTAGGGTTCAATGTTGATTTGGCCCACCCTTTGCATCTATAACAGCTTCAACTCTTCTGGAAAGGCTGTCCACAAGGTTTAGGAGTGTGTCTATGTCAATGTCTGACCATACTTGCAGAAATGCATTTGTGAGGTCAGGCACTGATGTTGAACGAGAAGGCCTGGCTCGCAGTCTCCGCTCTAATTCATCCTAAAAGTGTTCTATAAGATTGAGTAGGGCAGTGTGTGGTGTTAGCAGAGCTGTGAACATGTCAGTCAGCAGAGCAGTGGACTGTATCAGTAAAGCAGTGGAGGGTGTCAGTAGGACAGTAATTGTTATCAGTGGGGCAGTGGATTGTGTCAGTCAGTAGAACAGTGGAAGGTGTCAGTAGAGCAGTGGATGTGCCAATATGGCAGAAGTTGGTATGAGTAGGGCAGTGTATTGTGTCAGTTAGTAGAGCAGTGAATGGTGTTAGTAGAGCAGTGGACATGTCAGTTAGTAGGGCAGTGGACAGTGTGAGTGGGGCAGTGGATTGTTCCAGTCATTGGGGCAATGGAAGGTGTCATTAGAGCAGAAGTTGGTAACAGTGGGGCAGTAAATTGTGTCAGTCAGTAGAACAGTGGACATATAAATAGATCAGTGGATGGTGTCAGTTAGTAGAGCAGTGGAAGGTGTCAGTAGAGCAGTAAACAATGTCAGTGGAACAGGACAGGGCTGATGGGAGCCCCTCATAATGGGCACAGCAGGTGTACAGACCCAGGAACTCAGCACGAGGATGGTGGGAGCCCCTCATATTGGGCACAGTAAGTGTACAGACCTGGGAACTCATCACAGGGATGATGTGAATCCCTCATAATGGGAACAGCAGGTATACTGACCCAGGAAATCAGCACATGGATAGTGGGAACCCCCCATAATGGGCACAGCAGTTGCACAGTCCTGGGATCTCAGCACAGGGAGGGTGGGGACCTCAGCAGGTGTATAGACTGCTAGACAGAAGGGGCAGTAGTTACTAGAAACTGATTGGTTGTATTTTCCTGCCTGCAGCCACTGACTGTTGGTGGAAGGGAGAGAAAAATACAGCCCAGTTTCAGTAAATGCTCCCCTAGTTTCAGCAGTAACCAGCATAATACACAGAGGCTAGTGGGCAGCAGATTGACCTGTAGGCATTGTTATCCATGGGTGGTGATTGGTAAGATCACCAGCAGAAGAAACATTAAGACAGCCAACACACTGACCGCCCCGGTCCCGCATAGCACTGATATCAACTCCAGTAACAGCATGTGTACATTAATATCATGACACTGATTACTCACTCGCAGCCTCTGTTTCCAACCTGCCATGCCATGACATATGCCATGTACCCAGGGGAGGTAATGGAACAATTGCAGGGAGCTCTGGGTTACCGGGAGGACCATGGGAGATAGGTGATCTGAGTGCTGTTGTCATCCTGAGGTTAAAGTCCCAGAAAGCCGAGGAACTGTTTACTGTGCCATATAAGATATGGGGGCAGGCCTGATGTGTACAGGGAGCTCCGTTTGTAGAGCAGTAAACTGGATGAATCTGTTAAAATTTAAAGGCTGGGGAGTTAGTTGTGTGTATAGGGCAACATTTAGAAGCACCATTCGGCTGTATTTTCCTCCACTTCCAGCAGCTAAATGTTGGCAGTTCTAGTGAACTCCATCCCCGCCACCCCTCCTGCAGCATGGGGAGGACATCGCCCCTCTCAATGCAGTGCCAGGGGCATGTGCCCCCCCCCCCCTCTTTCCCTCCCTGGTTTTGGCCCTGACTGTAACTACTCTGGGGGTGGTGATCAGGATGTCATTTATGAAACCTGGTATACTACTGTGGTGCTTGGATTGATCACAGTGATCACATGGTACAGGGACACTGTGATTGGCCCTGGTAACATGTGATAGCTGGGACCAATCACAGAGCTCAAACAGTAATAAAAACAATGACAGCATAGTTTACTACTACTCATGTGCACGCTGCGATTGGTCACCGCGATCACATCGTACCACGGCCATTCACATCGGCTTGATACAATGATTGCTGATTGGCTGTGTCCAGTGGACACAGTGGGTCACAAATCTTAGAAACATAATTATAGGGCTGTCATTTAGGCTTGAGTCTAAATCGATAAGCTGCCAGAAGATGCTACAAATTTACAATGTTACAATCTTATCACTGGCAAATAGAAGACTGAGGAAGTGCTTCCTCCTGCAGCAGATTGACCATATCATTTCAGCCTAGGCAAAGTCACTTTCCTGAAGCTCAGTGATGGCTTTTTAATGATAAAATATACAGCTTGTATGAAAAGTTATATTGTTGCTGTATAAGGACATGTCAGGAATTATGTATGCAGACTGCAAAGGCACAGAGGAGTCTGCTTTAATAAATTCCCTACAAAATACTAATACTATTTCACATTTTCACCTAATAAAATATTTATTTTGGTTAATACATACAGTGGGTATAGGGATCCAGGGAAGGTCCGTGTTGTACCAACTCCTGACTTGTGCCTGTCCACAACTTTATCCTGGAGATCTTTTGACAGTGCCTTGCCACCCATAGTTGATTGTTTGCTTCAGTTGCCCTACCAGGGACTGAAATGCTCCAGGAAAGCTCTTTTCATGCTGAGCTAATCAAAATGACCACAGGAGATCACAGTTGACCTGATCGAGTTTACAAGCCATTTTTAGGAGGGGGTGATCTTTTTTCCAACTCAGTGGTTCTGTTTTAATTTAAAAAAAAAACTTCTTCTCACATGTTGGTGTTATATCTTTCCCTTGAATGTTATAATTTGCACTATAAATACAGCTGTCTAAAACAAAAACTATGTTTGTCTTCATTTTAAGCTGCAAAGCAACAACATATGATTTTTTTAAAGGAGGGGAGTGATTCTTTTTATCTTGCTAAATATTATTAGTCTTATAATAATTATTATATTATTTTTGTAATCAAATAGTAATCTTATTTGATTACAAGAATGTCACCTTTTTAGGTAAAATGGAATCACGGAAAAATTAAATTAGGTTATTAATTTCTTTAATATTAAATGTAATATATACATACAGTATTGACTTTATGAATGTGACCAGACAAGAAATAGATTGTGTGATAAATGCTTCAAGATTCTTCCATTAAAGCAGTAAACTGCTGGCAGGGATATGGACAAACAAGCTTTTACAGACATATTTTGTAGCCCTGCCTAGTAATCCAATAATATGAGGACACATCAGTAGTAATAATTGCATGGCAGAATCCTTATTTTAAATTTAGACCCTTTTTATACCATACCGTTTTTCCATTTTATTCTATTGCAATAAGATGTCAATCAGTTGTTACAAAATTCCCTTACCCCTATTTTTTATTGCTGCAAAGTGTGCTATTCCTAAGTACTGAAGACGATAGGCAGAACCAACACAGAATGAATAATTTGATAAGAGGAGTTCAACAGTACAGGAGCACTATCCAATCCAATAAACCTTTCTTCCTAAGACCCCTAATGGACACACCTGAAGTCTTCTTTTTAACATGAAGGTCCCTAACTAACATTTGTTTCCTAGAAGCTCTGATAAGCCAATGACTTTCTTTTTTTTCAAATATCAGCTTTTATTCAGGAACTTTAAAGGTATAAACAGACAACTACACAAAGCTTTCTCAATGTTGCATACTTTTCCATCTTAATATACACTGTAACTTTTTCTTTTGTTATACCTTCAAGTTCCCTTCTTTTTTCTTTCCTTTTTTCCTTCCCTCCCACCCTCCCGCCCAAAATAAATACAGCAACAGAGAAAAAAAAAAAAAAAAAACTCAATAAAAATTAATATGATCCTTTGTACAGAGATGGTGTTCCTTTAATTCTCTCATTTTCTGTCTTTATTTATTTCACATATATTGTTTCCCTTCTTCCGACCCTATGAAATCATTCCATGCCTTCCAGGTTTTCTCATATTTTCCCTGCCTGTTTTGTGTTGTGGCGATTAGTTCTTCTAATCTCCTGTTATCTTCTATCCTATTTATCCACTCTGTTATCGATGGGGGTTGTGTTTTTTTCCAGTTACCCGAAATACCTGCCTTGGCCGCATTTACTAGATGTGGGATCAACGATCTCTCATATTTAATTGCTGGTATATCTGAGATATTCAGCAGAAAAAAGGATGGGCTCTCTTCTATTTCATATTCTACTACTTTCTGTACTACAGATCTCACTACTGCCCAGTATGTTTTTATCTTAGAACAGGACCAAAAAATATGATATAGTGTGCCCACTTCCTTTCATACATACATCCAACATAAGTTAGATTGATTTGGGGACCATTTTTGTAATTTCTTGGGTGTGATGTACCATCTTGTTATAAGTTTGTAGTTCATCTCTTGCATTTTAGTGCATTTGACTGGGCCAAAGGTAAACCTTAATATCCTCTGGATCTGTTCTTTTGTCAAATTGCAATTCAGATCTCCCTCCCACTTTCTCACCCAGGATAACTCCGGTTGGTCCTCTGGGTTTGTCAATAATCCATATGCTCTGGATAGAGTACGTGTTAGGTTCCCTGATTGTACGCAGGTCTGCTCGAATTTAGTTAACACCCTATCAAACTCCTCTGGTTTCGGTATAGATACAAGGTAATGATGTAATTGGATAGCCTGCCAAAATGGTAAATTATATGGGCCTTCCTCCTCCATCAGTTTAGTCACCGAGGGCCACTTCTTTTGTATTAAAAAGCCAATGACTTTCAACACATTCCAATTTCCTACACTCCACCACTTATTTCTCCTCTTCTCACCCTGTGGTGCTCCTATTCTATTCCAAGGTTTGTAAAAAATACATGTTCTAGATTTTGTTGCTTCCTTGTTAATGAAGGCATGCTTCTAAATGCATCAAGATTCATGTCAACTTATATATGTTATAACAATTTCTCTGACTCTAATAAACCTTTAATAGCAAAAAAAATAATTTTTACTCTAAAAGCATTTCTGTGATGTAAGCTGCCTGCTTTATATATATATATATATATATATATATATATATATATATTGTGACAGGAAGTCAGGTAAATCTGGGAATGTAGTCACTGAGAGGAGACACATTCCCACCTGCTTTGAAAGTTCACTTATACTATAGGGTGTTGGCTGCAGAGAGAGCCAGCAGGAAGTTGAAAACCATTCAGCTGTTCAGAATGAGGAGATCAAGGCCTCTATAATTTGTCCAGAGAAAATCTATTGAGTGCTGCCTCCTGTCGCTGTGTGAGCTGGGAAGAGGAGGACAGACATACGTGTACCTCCCGACGCCGTGTGGGCATGGGAGAAGGACTGCTGCCGCCTGTCGCCGTGTGGGCTGGGAGAGGGGGACAGTCGGATGTGTGCCTCCCGACAAGCTGGTGAGCATGGGAGAAGACCCCCTAAAGCGATGTGAAGCTAAGGAGGGTAACCACGAGTGAAGACGTCTCAAAGGTGAGAAGACAAAGTGTTCCATGTGAAGAGTGTGAAGAGTAAAGGGACCTGTTAAATGAACTGTGTTCAATATGAAGAATCTGAAGAGTAAACGATCCTGTTATAAATGAACATGTGCTGTGTGAAAGAAAACAAAGGGACATGTTCAATGGACAATGTTTGTGCTGTGTGAAAAGCAAACAAATGGACATTTGAGTGTCTGCTGCAGGATCAGCAGTGTCGGCCCAACAGTAGGTTGGAAAGACTTCTTAGGTAGGTTCCAGCGTGAGAAGGTAGCCGCCCACAGAGGCAAGGATTTATTTTATCTTTTATTTTATTTTGGCTGTTTTGATGCTTGCAATTGTGTTAAGTAAATTGCATGAATAAATCAGTCTTGTTTTCAACCTCTAATCGGCTATCTCTCTGTGAAAACGCACCCCCAAAGGGGTCATCCACGCCTACCACCGAGCTAATCCCTCACATATGGTGGAGGTATGCAGTGGGCAGAAGCGAAGATCCCTGCAAGGAAGTGCAAATGTTTGATGAACTTTATCTGGTGCATGAGATTGCACAATCTATGTGTGCAGGAGAGAAGATCCTGACAGAAAAAAAAAAAAAAAAAGTGTTTTAAAGAGACAGCGGTCTCAAAATTATTTGATGAACTTTGTTGTGTCTGGTGCAAGTGACTGCACAAACTGTGTGTGCAGGAAAAGAGATCTTGCAAGAGAGAGAAAAACTACATGTGTTAAAGAGACAGTGGTCTGAAAATTTTTTGCTGGACTGTGAAAAAATTTGTGGAGTTATTGAAGATGGGGCGGTCCAAACGCCTGAAAAATGCAAAGATAGATGAAATGAGAGACCGGATTCTATCGATGGAGGGGATGTTACCGTCTGAACCAGCCCCATCCATGCCTAAAGAGAGTCTACTAAAGAGGAAGGTTGTTGTCCCTAGCAACACTGATGAAACTGCTATGGAGACGCAGTGTGCTCAGATGAAAAGTAAACCCAAAATGGGGGAGATGCTGAAACAACGGAGCTTTGCAGCTCAACAAAAGGCTCATCAAGAGAGCATGGCAGGCTGGAAACAGAGACGCCAGCAGCCAATGGAGGCCATCGGTTTGGAGGAAACAGAGTATGTGTGCAGGGCTGAGTTGGATGCCTTGCAACGGAAAATGGAAGAAAAGGAACAAGCCTTGGAATTGCTTAAAATGGAGCATAGAAACTTGCAGGAAATGAATGAACTACTCAAGTCTCATGTGTTACAGTGGGAAGAATCCACTGCTCTTCTTTTGGTCGAGTTGCAAAAATGTCAAGACACTATAAAGGAGAAAGATACCATCCTCATGGAAAAGGAAATTGAAATTCAGACTTTGCAGAAGCAAAGTATGTGTGAAATGTTGGAGTTGCGTAATCAGCTGGAAAAAAGTCTTCAGTGTTTGGAAGTTACAAAAATAGACCTGCAGGAGTCGCAGGAACAGAATGTTGCTCTGAAAGCGACATTGTCTCTCAGCGACAACGAGAAAAGTGAAAGAGAGGCTAAATTACTGAGTACTGTGTATGAGCTCACCACTTTGAGCAATGTGGTAGATGAATTACGTGCAGACTGTGAAAGTTGGAAAGGTGAAGCCCAACGTTTCCAGCAGCAGTTAAAGGAGAAAGAAGCCTGTGTGGCAGAATTACGGTCTCATTCCCAGAAGCTAGCCAATGAGGTGAAAGCTCTTATGCAGGGAAAAGGAGATTGTGAACATAAGAGGGAAAAAGTAGAGGCACAGCTTCTGGAATCGCAAGTCAAGGTGTCAGAAGGTGACCGATTGTGTGCTAAGCTGTCAGAGAAGGCAAACCGACTGCAGGTTGAGCTGGACAATGTTACAAATCAGCTTTCTCAAGCAGACAGCAAATCTAGAGAAATTGCGGAAGATTTTTCTATCTTGGAATCGCAGCTGCAAGACACGCAGGAACTCTTACAGGAGGAGAGGTGTCAAAGGCTGAGTTTTAGCACAAAGCTCAAACAAATGGAAGATGAGAAAAATGGCTTCCTGGAACAATTAAAAGAGGAGGAGGAAGCAAAGAAAAACCTATCAGAGCAAGTCGCAACATTGCAAGCTCAGATAGCGGATATGAAAAAACGCATGGAAGAAAGCGTTGGTTCATTACAGTGTGTTGAAGATGTGAAAAAGAAGTTTGATCAGATGCTTGGTGAAGAGAAGCCTGTGTCTGCAAAATATGCTGAAGAACGCGCCCGTGCAGAAACGGAGGTGCGTGATAACGAGAGCAAAGCCCTGTTCTTGGCTCACTCTTTGGAGGAAGCTCTAGAGTGTAAGGCTGAACTAGAAAGTGTTGACAAACAGCTGCGTACAGAAATGGAAGAATTGGTCAGCTCCAAGGATGATGTTGTGAAAAGAGTTCAGGAGCTAGAAAAGTCTAAGCGAGCCTTAGAACAGCAAGTAGAAGAGATGAAGATTCCGTTGCAGGAACTGGAAGAGGAATTCCAGGCAACAGAGGATCTGTCCCAAAGAGGGGATAGTGTGCCTGATGCAGTTTTTAAAAGGATCAGAGTTTTGGGGTCTGTCCTGAGTGAGCCTCAGAAATGTGATGACATGTGGCTTGAATCACCCCTTTGGAATAAACCGTTCCTTCAAAAACTTCAAGCATTGGAAAATGTATCATTAGAACTTCAGCAAACAAAGGAGCTGAGTAAGAAATGTGGTGATTTCTCAGTTCAGGCTGAAAACCTAGTGGGGAAAACTAAAGCTGTTGGTGAAAACGTGAAGCAAATGAATAAGTGCCTTTCGGGGAGTGTTTCCAGAGTGGAACTGGTGAAAGACGGGTGGCAGAAGTTTGATCGTGATCTTGAGATGCATTCCATGTGGAATTCAGATAGAGAAAAAGAACTAGGTGACCTTGAGCGGTCAAATAGTTCAGCAGAAAGTGCATTGAAGAAACCTGTAAAAGAATGTGTTGCAGTTCCATGCTTCTTCACTGATGCAGAGAGGAGGTCTATAATGGATACCACCCAGATCGCTGGGTTCAACTGTGTTGTTGCCTTTGACCCATATGTTGGTGGAAGGAAAGTTGATGATGTTCTGGTTGGCTACTTCTGTGAAGAGTTTGGCAAGAAATATAAACTGAATATCAAATCAAATAGTAGGCCTTTACTGCGACTCGCTCAGGAGGGCGAAAAGTTTAAGAAGTTGATGAGTGCAAATGCTTCAGATCTGCCTATGAATATGAAATGTTTGAATGATATTGATATCTCTGGGAAAAGGAACAGGGGTCACTTTGAAGAAATGTGTGACAGCCTGTTGTCTCAATTGGAAAATCCTCTGCACAGCATCTTAGAGCAAGCAAAGCTCAAGAAGGAAGATCATTCCCTTTTACAACAAAAAGTCAATGATTGTGTACAGCTGTATGGAGAGGCAACTCAAGTCACAGAGGGATGTCAAGAGTCCCTACTTGGAACAAAGCTTAGTGAAGCAAAGGTTCTCAAAGTTTTGTGGAAAACATTTATGGATTGCAGAGAGAGGCGTCTTAAGAATGTTGAAGACATTAAGACTAGCCCAATTGAGTTGCCTATGGATCACGGTCCTCCGTGGTGGATTGGACAGACGGTTATGAGGGACAAGCTGTCTGACATTTATGAGAAAGCTGTCAATGAAGATGACAGAAACGAGAAGGAGCAAAATGATGCCAAAAATGCAGTTGAAGAATGTGTATATGAGATTAGAGACAAACTGTGTGGCATTTATGAGAAATCTGTCAATGAAGATGACAAAACAGTTTCATCCGGAAGCTTGAGGATAATAGGAGGCTTATCAGTGAGTCAGCAGTGCCTGACACATGCGTGCCTGGAAATATGTGTCCCAACCCTAGGGTTGAAACAAGAGGGGGGGGTATGTGACAGGAAGTCAGGTAAATCTGGGAATGTAGTCACTGAGAGGAGACACATTCCCACCTGCTTTGAAAGTTCACTTATACTATAGGGTGTTGGCTGCAGAGAGAGCCAGCAGGAAGTTGAAAACCATTCAGCTGTTCAGAATGAGGAGATCAAGGCCTCTATAATTTGTCCAGAGAAAATCTATTGAGTGCTGCCTCCTGTCGCTGTGTGAGCTGGGAAGAGGAGGACAGACATACGTGTACCTCCCGACGCCGTGTGGGCATGGGAGAAGGACTGCTGCCGCCTGTCGCCGTGTGGGCTGGGAGAGGGGGACAGTCGGATGTGTGCCTCCCGACAAGCTGGTGAGCATGGGAGAAGACCCCCTAAAGCGATGTGAAGCTAAGGAGGGTAACCACGAGTGAAGACGTCTCAAAGGTGAGAAGACAAAGTGTTCCATGTGAAGAGTGTGAAGAGTAAAGGGACCTGTTAAATGAACTGTGTTCAATATGAAGAATCTGAAGAGTAAACGATCCTGTTATAAATGAACATGTGCTGTGTGAAAGAAAACAAAGGGACATGTTCAATGGACAATGTTTGTGCTGTGTGAAAAGCAAACAAATGGACATTTGAGTGTCTGCTGCAGGATCAGCAGTGTCGGCCCAACAGTAGGTTGGAAAGACTTCTTAGGTAGGTTCCAGCGTGAGAAGGTAGCCGCCCACAGAGGCAAGGATTTATTTTATCTTTTATTTTATTTTGGCTGTTTTGATGCTTGCAATTGTGTTAAGTAAATTGCATGAATAAATCAGTCTTGTTTTCAACCTCTAATCGGCTATCTCTCTGTGAAAACGCACCCCCAAAGGGGTCATCCACGCCTACCACCGAGCTAATCCCTCACAATATATATGAAGTATGAAGAAGTATTTCCTATATACACTAAAACAAACACATACAGACGATGACAGACTTCAAGAGATGAGCGCACACTGTGACAGATATACTGTGGGTCAATCATCAGGCCATTAATCTCAAGGAGTGAGGCAGGGGTAGCTTGTGCTCATTTATTTGAATAAATGAACTGCCAACATTTGAAATTCATGTGCATAGCTAGCTTACAGATCTATTCGACACCAGTTACAGCATTACATCAAGAGATTTGTGGCATTGTTTAACACAATATTACCCAACATAAAGGAGCTAACATTCTTCTGGGCGACTGTCATATTTACCTTTTCTGGGAAATATACTGCTCTGGGCAATCCTCTTTGGCAGCCATGAGATCCAAGCATTTGGTAACATGGCCTCTGCTGAAAGAGAGAACTGGCAAATGTAAACTCTGATATTGTTCTTCAGCAGACATCAACTAATCATCAGTAGATACATATTCGCCAGCACACCAAGGATCTTGCAAAAGCAGTCCGAAAACTTTATTCCAGAGATGTCATCACATGCCTGACGAAGGGGTCCTGCGTGGCTCTGAAATGTTATAAAAGATAAGGTGGTAGAGCTGGCCTATCTGCACTGGACCATGACCCCATTAGTTCAATAGAGGGGCCCATCAGCAGAGGGGAATTTTTATTTTCCATGGGGCTCAGAAACAGTATTACCATGACTCAGGACCATCTTACTGAATGGGCACGCAGGGCAGTGGCCCGGGGGCCCCACTTGCCCTGGGGGCCCCACCTGCCCAGCGACCCAACCCCAGCCAAGCATTAGTCCCGATTCCCGTGTGCATCCTGCCGCCGAACTTAGCAGGTGGTAAGCGCCTGTTGGCCCTGTGCTGCTGTCAGGCCACTTGGGCCATGGAGGGGGAGCCCACAACTGCAGGAATGCCTGTCCGCCTGCATGGGAACAGGCACACACAGGACAGTCAAGTCTGACTTCCGTCCGTGTGTGTATTCACCAAAACCAGCCGCCAAACTTGGTAGCCGTCACTAGCCTGGCACTACTGTACCAATAAATATCACCTTATCAATAATTTGCATTTTTGTTCTTGTGGGTGATTGTGTAGGCAGGGCCCCAGTGCACTGCAGGGCCCTTTAATGCTCTTAAGATGGCACTGCCATGGCTTCCAGCAGTTAAAGTAAAGGTCCCGGACCCTACTAGTTCAGCAGGAGGGCTCACACCAGAAAGAGGTGTGAGCCCTCCTTTCTCTGTTTTCTTTTTTTTGCTTTCTGGAGTATAAGTAATTTTAAGTGA
Organism: Pelophylax lessonae; assembly: GCF_965119305.1. Classification (NCBI taxonomy): domain Eukaryota; kingdom Metazoa; phylum Chordata; class Amphibia; order Anura; family Ranidae; genus Pelophylax; species Pelophylax lessonae. The sequence goes on along the minus strand of NC_138769.1, from coordinate 637,894,430 downwards.
CTCGGCTCTCAACAGTCACTGCTGACCCTTACACTCTGTATGTCACATACACCTGAACCTGCATTCTGTACAATACATACTCCTGACACCTGCACTCTGTACAATAGATACTCCTGACACTTGTACTCTGTATAATACATATTCCTGACACCTGCACTCTGTACGATACATACTCCTGACTCCTGAACGCTGTATGATACAAACTCCTGACACCTGCACTGTGTACATTGCATACTCCTGACTCCTGCACTCTGTATGTTACATTGTCCTGACACCTGTACTCTGTACAATAGATACTCCTGACACTTGTACTCTGTATAATACATACTCCTGACACCTGCACTCTGTATGATACATGATACATACTCCTTCACTCTGTACGATACAAACTTCTGACACCTTCACCAGGTACAATAGATACTCTTGACACATGCACTCTGCATGTAGGCTTAATTTTTAGGCGCCTCCCGCTGTTGGCACAATTTTGCCGCACCCACAATTCACTATGGTGTGCTTGATGTGCTACTTCATTATTATCCTCTGGATGTTCAAGGAGGGGCCCTGTCAGGTAGACTGTACAAGGTCCCATGATTTCTAGGGATGGCCCTGGTTGTAACAATTCTTATACTGTATGTATTATGTCCAGGACTTAAGACATACAGTAGCTTTTAATCTTCGGAGCATTTGTGAAGTATATAACAAAATGACTACTTTTTCAGATGCTACGAGGGCTGCCTAGATAAAGCGTTTTCTACCAGTCTGGCTCAAACATTTTATCTTATCTCTTTACTATCCTTTCAATGGAATTCAGTCCATGTGGTCACTGTCAATATTCCTTCAACCATTTTGTGCATTTACTTGTAATCTATAGCCTGCCAGAGGGAGAAGCAATCTGAGGTTAAATCAACCTCATATTTTCTGCAAGAATATACTTTAGTGCATAACTCTGAAGTCACCCAAAATGTTAATTTAGTAGATTAATAGATGTAAATATCAAGCCAGGCACTCCTGCTTGACTCATTCTTTTTGAAATAAATGTGCTCTCTGGACAATTTTTTGGCATCAATGGCAACTATTTATAACCTTTGAGAAAATCAGTGTGGATCTGTAAAAACGAGCTTTACAGTTTGTCTTTACATCTCTGCTGGATTAATTAATCCCTTGTGCCTATTTCACTCAAATTTAAGTTCTGGGTTTGTTAGCAGCAGTAATAAAGATCTCTTATGAAACCGATTTATTGCTGTATGTCTAAAACTAGCACTACATACTCAACATAATTACATAAACAATACAGCAGTAAGGTTAGAAAACAGCAAAACCTAAGAAGAAATTGTAATATTGTAGCAGAGTGCCCACTTACTCGATGTGCTTAGATGCAGGCATTATAGAACCCTATAGAGATTATACTATGCAGCCACATGTTACCCTGGTTTTGTAAACCTTTCAAAATTTGATCTGTATTATTCGCAGTGTATGCTTGCTCTTTGCCATACTGAAACTGTTTGTCATTATTGCTTTCATCTTCCCATCTGTTTGGTAAAATGCAAGTTACAGTTACTCCCTTCTTGATCATTTGGCCAATTACCTATTCTGTTAAAGTATAATGATAAGCTGGCCGTAGATGATTTTCTTTTTGTTCAGCCAAGCATTGTATTCTCACAGCGGGACTCTCCACTGTCCGAATTCACCGATAAGCCAATAGGCTGAAGCCTGCTGATCATTAAAAATGTTTCAACAAGCCTGTTTGACAAAGGTAGATCTAACAATCAACTTCTGTCAAACAGGCATGGGCACACAGGATCCCTGTTGAACTGACATAAAGCACCAATTCAATCAAAAGCTTTAGCAATCTTTCATTTCTTCTGGCATTTTCATTCCCCTTGGTTTATATTTATTTCTAAAAAAAAAAAAAAAAAATCCTCCTAAGCCTTTTTGTTACTCACCTGAATCCCTAGGAAGGGAAAATGGTGATGCCCCACTGCAATCTGGGCTTAACACTCATTATAACATCACCAGGGTGTGCCTGTAGTCTTTATAACCACACTATATTACCAAAATTATTAGGGCGCCTGCCTTTCCAAGCACATTCATTTTAATGGCATTCCAGTCTTAGTCCGTAGGGTTCAATATTGAGTTGGCCCACCCTTTGCAGCTATAACAGCTTCAACTCTTCTAGAAAGGCTGTCCACAAGGTTTAGGAGTCTGTCTATGGGAATGTTTGACCATTCTTCCAGAACCGCATTTGTGAGGTCAGGCACTGATGTTGGAGAGAAGGCCTGGCATGCAGTCTCAGCTCTAATTTATTCCAAATGTGCTCTATCGGGTTGAGATCAGGACTCAGTGCAGGCCAGTCAAGTTCCTCCACCCCAAACTCGCTCATCCATGTCTTTATGGACCTTGCTTTGTGCACTGGTGCGCAGTCATGTTGGAACAGTAAGAGCCAACCCCAAACTGTTCCCACAAAGTTGGGAGCATGAAATTGTCCAAAATGTCTTGGTATGCTTATGCCTTAGGAGTTCCCTTCACTTGAGTGGCGTGGCGTACGGCACTGAAGATGGCCGCATAGCTTCTCAGCTCCGCTCGGCCACCCGGGACAACAGCCTTCACCAGCGCTCACAGCGGACCCAGACGTCTCCATCGGACCCCCAGAGTCTCCGGGAGTCATGAAGGGCAAAAAAGGAGCCTCGCAGACCTCCAGGCTGGACTGCTTCCTCCTTTCCTCCACCGCCGGGCTCCGGCAAAATGGCGCCGGTAGGCCGCAACCCCAGCCACCTCGTAGTGCGGACAGGCGGGAAGGCCGCGGGACTTTCAGCAGGCAAGTCGCCAACCCAGACAGTGGTAACTCGTCCGTTTCCTCCACTCCCCCCTCGCCCTCCGCTCGCAGCCTAGTGAAACAGAAACCCTGCTGGGGGTCCCCTCCTCCGGACTCTGCACTTCCTCACCTGATGGATCAAACGGCGGACTCCTCTCCCCCTCGCAGGGCGTCAGCCATCCAGCCCTCAGACCCCTTCGCAGCGTTCCCTGTTGGGGACCACCCAGTCTCTGCCTCCTTGCTCAAGGACATGCTTCATTCCCTCTGGTCCTCCATCCACTCAGATGTTGTGCAAGGCCTGGCCCAAACTAAACAAGAGGTACAGCACTTGGAGAAGAGAATAGATAGTGTGGAATCCTCTTTGGAAAAATGCACCCTCTCATTTAATACCTTGATTACAGCACATAATGGCCACTCTGAGGATATAGCCTGGATAAAAGATAAACTGGCTGACCTTAAAGGACAGATCGCGAAGGAACAATCTGAAACTCAGGGGGGTCCCGGGAATCGGTCCAGCCTCAGCACCTGCGGAAGGTGGCAACGGATCTCTTTTCAGCTCTAGTTCCCTCTCTATCGGCCTCTGAGCTCGAGATAGATCGGATCCACAGGATACCAAAACCAGGCTTCATAGCCCAAGATCTTCCTCGGGACTTCCTACTCCGTGTACACTTTTTTCAGGCTAAGGACAGAGTGCTTATGGCTTCCAGGCGACTCCAAGCCATGCCTGGTGAATTCTCCCAAATCCAGATTCTCCCGGATCTGTCGCGATACACGCTCCAAAAGCGTAGGAACCTTGCCACCATCACTAAGGCCCTCAGGAATCACCAAATCCCACATAAGTGGAAGCACCCGGCCCTCCTGACAATCACACACCAGGGCTCAACGGTGACCATATCCACAGTAGAGGAGGGCATGTCACTGCTTCATAGATGGGGGATCATTCCAGATCATTCTTCCTCATCCTTGGACGCCTCACCACTAGGGTTGAGCGGACACCTAGATGTCCGTGTTCGACGGGTTCGGCCGAACTTTAAAAAAAAGTCCGGGTCCGTGTCCCGGACTTTTACCGAACTTTTCCCGGACACCGAACCCCATTGAAGTCAATGGGGACCCGAACTTTAAGGCACTAAAATGGCTCTAAAACACCAAAGGAAAGGGCTAGAGTGCTGCAAATGGCAGCAAAACGTAATTAAGAGCATGGCAAGTGCTCTGCAAACAAATGTGGATAGGGAAATAACTTAAAACAACAAAAAAAAACAGAAAAATAAAACAATGTTCTTCTTCATCTCTGAAGGACGAGGCCCATATGGAGTAGGAGGGAGGTTGAGGTGGTGGTGGATGTGGCGGTGACATAGGCGTGCGCACAGGGTGTGCTGGGTGTGCCTGGGCACACCCTAATCACCTAGGGCACATAGCATTGCCAGTGAGGAGATGGGAAAGATCTCCCTGGGACCTGCTCTGCTCTATTTCTCCTTGCCTACAGGTACATGGCCCCGATACATTACTCTCCCTGCTGGCAAACACATGCATGTGTATTTCAACTTTGGGGTGCACACCTTAATGCAATAGGCTGCGCACACCTATGGGCGGTGTAGGTGGAAGCGGCGGTGGAGGAGGACCAGGGCCGGATTAACAGCATCATGGGCTTGGTGCTGAGGATTTTGAAGGGCCTTAGGGCCGTGCCTTGCCATGCACCCAGAGGAGGAAGGGTGCAGCCATGCATGCCTAATTCAACATGGGATGCTGTCTCTGAAGCCCATAAACACATCCATGCATCGCCAACTGTCCCTCCTTGTCCGGCCTTCGCGCTGTGTGGGGAGGTTCTGAGGGTGCTGCCTGGGGAAGTGAGCATAGAAGCTAGACTTCTGTGTTTACAAGTGACAGAAGAGCGGTAACAGTGAATATGGCCAACCCGGGGGCCTATATAAAAGGTAGGGGCCTGGAGCTGCAGCTCCAATAGCCCCTACATTAATCTGGCCCTGAGGAGGAGGACGAGGTAGCCAACACTGCTTCTTTTCACAAATTTTAAATGAGGGTACACCCCAAAAGAGTGAGAAAGAGCAAAAATGGAACAATGGGTGGGTAAGGTCGGTATCCATTGCTATTCTGCACAAGGTACGGAAAAGTCCCGTGGGATCCATGCCTGGTTCATTTTAATGAACGTGAGCTTGTCCACATTGTCTCTGGACAGGCGGCTGCGCTTGTCTGTTATAACGCCCCCAGCCGTGCTAAATACCCGTTCAGATAATACACTGGCTGCAGGGCACGCCAGCACCTCCAAGGCGTAAAGGGCAAGCTCAGGCCATGTGCCCAATTTGGAGACCCAGAAGTTGAAGGGGGCAGACCCGTCATTCACTACATGTAGGCGTGTGCACACATACTGCTCCACCATGTTGGTAAAATGCTGCCTCCTGCTAAGACGTTCCATCTGAGCTGCTGGTGCTGCTGTTTGTTGTGGCATGCTGACAAAGCTTTTCCACATTTCGGCCATGCTAACCCTGCCTTCTGAGGTGCTGGCGGTGCCCTGGTTGCGTTGGCGACCTCCTCCTCCTCCTCCTCTGCCTTGTGCTTCCACTGTGGCCCCGCTGTCAGATGGGAATGCCAGCAGCATGGCGTCTACCAGCGTGCGCTTGTACTCGCGCATCTTGCGATCGCGCTCCAGTGAGTGAATTAAGGACGGTACGTTGTCCTTGTAACGGGGATCCAGCAGCGTGGCCACCCAGTAATCAGCACAAGTTAGAATGTGGGCAACTCGGCGGTCGTTGTGGAGACACTGCAGCATGTAATCGCTCATGTGTGCCAGGCTGCCCAGAGGCAACGAAAGGCTGTCCTCTGTGGGAGGTGTATGGTCCGTGTCCTCTGTATCCCCCCAGCCACGCACCAGTGATGGCCATGAGCTGGCCTGGGTGCCACCCTGCTGTGAACATGGTTCCATCTCCTCCTCCAGCTCCTCCTCCTCCTCATCCTCCTCATCCTCCAGAACTGTGCCCCTGCTGGACAATTGCGTCCCTGGCGTTTGCGTGTGCAGGAACCCACCCTCGGAGCCCCTTGCGAATGACTGCCCTGAAAGCCTTGGAAATGTTACCTCTTCATCCTCCTCCTCCTCCTCATCCTGTGCCACATCCTCTTCCATCATCGCCCGAATTGTTTTTTCAAGGAGGCATAGAAGTGGGATAGTTAAGCTGAGAACGGCGTCATTGCCACTGGCCATGTTGGTGGAGTACTCAAAACAGCGCAACAAGGCACACAGGTCTCGCATGGAGGCCCAGTTATTGGTGGTGAAGTGGTGCTGTTCCGCAGAGCGACTCACGCGTGCGTGCTGCAGCTGAAACTCCACTATGGCCTGCTGCTGCTCGCACAGTCTTTCCAGCATGTGCAAGGTGGAGTTCCACCTTGTGGGCACGTCACATATGAGGCGGTGAGCGGGAAGGCCGAAGTTACGCTGCAGCGCTGCCAGGCGAGCAGCAGCAGGGTGAGAACGCCGAAAGTGCGCACAAACGGCCCGCACTTTCTGCTAAGACGTTCCATCTGAGCTGCTGGTGCTGCTGTTTGTTGTGGCGTGCTGACAAAGCTTTTCCACATTTCGGCCATGCTAACCCTGCCTTCTGAGGTGCTGGCGGTGCCCTGGTTGCGTTGGCGACCTCCTCCTCCTCCTCCTCTGCCTTGTGCTTCCACTGTGGCCCCGCTGTCAGATGGGAATGCCAGCAGCATGGCGTCTACCAGCGTGCGCTTGTACTCGCGCATCTTGCGATCGCGCTCCAGTGAGTGAATTAAGGACGGTACGTTGTCCTTGTAACGGGGATCCAGCAGCGTGGCCACCCAGTAATCAGCACAAGTTAGAATGTGGGCAACTCGGCGGTCGTTGTGGAGACACTGCAGCATGTAATCGCTCATGTGTGCCAGGCTGCCCAGAGGCAACGAAAGGCTGTCCTCTGTGGGAGGTGTATGGTCCGTGTCCTCTGTATCCCCCCAGCCACGCACCAGTGATGGCCATGAGCTGGCCTGGGTGCCACCCTGCTGTGAACATGGTTCCATCTCCTCCTCCAGCTCCTCCTCCTCCTCATCCTCCTCATCCTCCAGAACTGTGCCCCTGCTGGACAATTGCGTCCCTGGCGTTTGCGTGTGCAGGAACCCACCCTCGGAGCCCCTTGCGAATGACTGCCCTGAAAGCCTTGGAAATGTTACCTCTTCATCCTCCTCCTCCTCCTCATCCTGTGCCACATCCTCTTCCATCATCGCCCGAATTGTTTTTTCAAGGAGGCATAGAAGTGGGATAGTTAAGCTGAGAACGGCGTCATTGCCACTGGCCATGTTGGTGGAGTACTCAAAACAGCGCAACAAGGCACACAGGTCTCGCATGGAGGCCCAGTTATTGGTGGTGAAGTGGTGCTGTTCCGCAGAGCGACTCACGCGTGCGTGCTGCAGCTGAAACTCCACTATGGCCTGCTGCTGCTCGCACAGTCTTTCCAGCATGTGCAAGGTGGAGTTCCACCTTGTGGGCACGTCACATATGAGGCGGTGAGCGGGAAGGCCGAAGTTACGCTGCAGCGCTGCCAGGCGAGCAGCAGCAGGGTGAGAACGCCGAAAGTGCGCACAAACGGCCCGCACTTTCTGCAGCAGCTCTGACATATCGGGGTAGTTTTTAAGGAACCTCTGCACCACCAAATTCAGCACATGCGCCAGGCAAGGGATGTGCGTCAAACCGGCTAGGCCCAGAGCTGCTATGAGATTTCGCCCGTTATCGCACACCACCAGGCCGGGCTTGAGGCTCGCTGGCAGCAACCACTCATTTGTCTGCTGTTCCATGCTCCTCCACAACTCCTGCGCGGTGTGTGGTTTGTCCCCCAAACAGGCAAGTTGTAAAACTGCCTGCTGTCGTTTACCCCTGGCCGTGCTGAAGTTGGTGGTGAAGGTGTTACGCTGTCCGGATGAGGAGGCGGTAGAGGATGAGGAAGCGGAGTAGGAGGAGTTAGGAACAGGAGGCAAACTGAAGCGCCCTGCAATCCTCGGTGGTGGAAGGACATGCGCCAAATTGCTATCCGCCTCAGGCCCATCCGCCACTGCATTTACCCAGTGTGCCGTTAGGGAGATATAACGCCCCTGACCGTGCTTACTGGTCCACGTATCCGTAGTTAGGTGGACCTTGGCACAGATGGCGTTGCGCAGTGCACACCTGATTTTTTCCCCCACTTGGTTGTGCAGGGAAGGGATGGCTTGCCTGGAAAAGTAGTGGCGGCTGGGCACGACGTACTGTGGGACAGCCACCGACATAAGGTTTTTAAAACTGTGCGTCTCCACCAGACGGAATGACAGCATTTCAAAGGCCAATAATTTTGAAATGCTGGCATTCAGGGCCAGGGATCGCGGGTGGGTAGGGGGGTACTTCCTCTTCCTCTCAAGTGTTTGGGAGATGGAAAGCTGAACGCTTCCACGGGACATTGTGGAGATGGTTGTTGGTGACCCAGGTGGTGGTGTTGCTGACAGATCGTCTGTTTGCGGGGTGGCAGGTGCCGGTATCACTACAGATGTGGCTGGAGCGGCCGAGACTGCAGCAGAAGAGGAAGCAGGATGAGCCAGAGACGTTTCTTGGTTTTGAAGGTGTGTACTCCACTGCAGCTCGTGCTTTGCACTTAGATGCCTGATCATGCAGGTTGTGCTCAGGTTGAGAAGGTTCATGCCTCGCTTCAAGCTCTGATTGCACAGGGTGCAAACCACTCGTGTCCTGTCATCAGCACATTTTCTAAAGAACTTCCACGCTAGAGAACTCCTTTGAGCTGACTTTGGTGCGCTCGTTCCCTTGCTGCGTTGGGCAGTAGCGGGCGTAGTGTCTAGGGCACGGCCGCTCCGCTTCTGCACCCTGCTCCCTCTTCTGCTGTGCTGGTGGCTCTGTGCGACCACCGCCTCTTCCTCCAAACTACTCAGTTCACCTGCATGACGTTCATTCCATGTGGGGTCGAGGACCTCATCGTCCTCCACATCATCTTCCACCCAGTCTTCACCCCTGCCCTCCTTGTCGGTCTCCACAATGCTGAACGCCGCAGCAGTTGGCACCTGCGTTTCGTCATCATCGGAGACGTGCTGCGATGATCCTTGCATGTACTCATCTTGAGAAATAAGTGGTTGGGCATCGCTGCACTCAATCTCTTCCACTTCTGGGGCAGGGCTAGGTGGATGGCCCTGGGAAACCCTGCTGACAGAGTCCTCAAAAAGAATAAGAGACTGCTGTATGGCTTGGGGCTCAGACTGCTGGCCTGATTTGCAAGGGGGTGAGGTGAAAGACGGTTGGACACTGCAGGTGCCAACTCTGACCTTTCTGCAGTAGACTGGGTGGGAGACAATGTGAAGGAACTGGAGGCACTGTCAGCAGCAAACCAATCTACTATCGCCTCAACTTGTTCTGGCCTCATCACTTCTAGGGGCGTTTGATGCCCTACCAAATACTGATGCAGGTTCTGTCGCCTACTCACACTTGAGGAAGGTGTTTCACTTGTGCGTGTAGCTGGCACAGATCGACCATGTCCTCTCCTTGCAACAGGAGCTCTACCAGCAGCACCACGACCCAGGCCACGGCCCTTATTTGACGGTCTCCTCATATTTCAGTAATTTAAGATCTTGCCCTAGAAAGGTTTTTATTGAATAGCGGAATAGAAAATATGATCCAAAAAAAGTGTATGTATATCACACGTACACAACCACACTAGGCCCCAATTACTATTGTTTGTACCCCTAAAAGGCTAGGAGTAGGGGGAGTATGGAACAGGCAGCACCCTCAAACCTTCAGAAGTATGAGATGAACCCCAACAACTTGGAAAGGTGGATCTCTCTCACACGTACCGACACAGACTATCCCGCAATTCAATTGATCCTCAAAGGTTTTTATTGAATAGCGGAATAGGAAATATGATCAAAAAAAGTGTATGTATCTCGCACGTACACAACCACACTAGGCCCCAATTACTATTGTTTGTACCCCTAAAAGGCTAGATGAGGAGTAGGGGGGGTATGGAACAGGCAGCACCCTCAAACCTTCAGAAGTATGAGATGAACCCCAACAACTTGGAAAGGTGGATCTCTCTCACACGTACCGACACAGACTATCCCGCAATTCAATTGATCCTCAAAGGTTTTTATTGAATAGCGGAATAGGAAATATGATCAAAAAAAGTGTATGTATCTCGCACGTACACAACCACACTAGGCCCCAATTACTATTGTTTGTACCCCTAAAAGGCTAGATGAGGAGTAGGGGGGGTATGGAACAGGCAGCACCCTCAAACCTTCAGAAGTATGAGATGAACCCCAACAACTTGGAAAGGTGGATCTCTCTCACACGTACCGACACAGACTATCCCGCAATTCAATTGATCCTCAAAGGTTTTTATTGAATAGCGGAATAGGAAATATGATCAAAAAAAGTGTATGTATCTCGCACGTACACAACCACACTAGGCCCCAATTACTATTGTTTGTACCCCTAAAAGGCTAGATGAGGAGTAGGGGGGGTATGGAACAGGCAGCACCCTCAAACCTTCAGAAGTATGAGATGAACCCCAACAACTTGGAAAGGTGGATCTCTCTCACACGTACCGACACAGACTATCCCGCAATTCAATTGATCCTCAAAGGTTTTTATTGAATAGCGGAATAGGAAATATGATCAAAAAAAGTGTATGTATCTCGCACGTACACAACCACACTAGGCCCCAATTACTATTGTTTGTACCCCTAAAAGGCTAGATGAGGAGTAGGGGGGGTATGGAACAGGCAGCACCCTCAAACCTTCAGAAGTATGAGATGAACCCCAACAACTTGGAAAGGTGGATCTCTCTCACACGTACCGACACAGACTATCCCGCAATTCAATTGATCCTCAAAGGTTTTTATTGAATAGCGGAATAGGAAATATGATCAAAAAAAGTGTATGTATCTCGCACGTACACAACCACACTAGGCCCCAATTACTATTGTTTGTACCCCTAAAAGGCTAGATGAGGAGTAGGGGGGGTATGGAACAGGCAGCACCCTCAAACCTTCAGAAGTATGAGATGAACCCCAACAACTTGGAAAGGTGGATCTCTCTCACACGTACCGACACAGACTATCCCGCAATTCAATTGATCCTCAAAGGTTTTTATTGAATAGCGGAATAGGAAATATGATCAAAAAAAGTGTATGTATCTCGCACGTACACAACCACACTAGGCCCCAATTACTATTGTTTGTACCCCTAAAAGGCTAGATGAGGAGTAGGGGGGGTATGGAACAGGCAGCACCCTCAAACCTTCAGAAGTATGAGATGAACCCCAACAACTTGGAAAGGTGGATCTCTCTCACACGTACCAACACAGACTATCCCCCAATTTAACTGATCCCCAAAGGTTTTTGATTAAATAGCGGAATAGAAAATATGATCCCAAAAAAGTGTATGTATATCACACGTACACAACCACACTAGGCCCCAATTACTATTGTTTGTACCCCTAAAAGGCTAGGAGTAGGGGGAGTATGGAACAGGCAGCACCCTCAAACCTTCAGAAGTATGAGATGAACCCCAACAACTTGGAAAGGTGGATCTCTCTCACACGTACCAACACAGACTATCCCCCAATTTAACTGATCCCCAAAGGTTTTTGATTAAATAGCGGAATAGAAAATATGATCCCAAAAAAGTGTATGTATATCACACGTACACAACCACACTAGGCCCCAATTACTATTGTTTGTACCCCTAAAAGGCTAGGAGTAGGGGGAGTATGGAACAGGCAGCACCCTCAAACCTTCAGAAGTATGAGATGAACCCCAACAACTTGGAAAGGTGGATCTCTCTCACACGTACCAACACAGACTATCCCCCAATTTAACTGATCCCCAAAGGTTTTTGATTAAATAGCGGAATAGAAAATATGATCCCAAAAAAGTGTATGTATATCACACGTACACAACCACACTAGGCCCCAATTACTATTGTTTGTACCCCTAAAAGGCTAGGAGTAGGGGGAGTATGGAACAGGCAGCACCCTCAAACCTTCAGAAGTATGAGATGAACCCCAACAACTTGGAAAGGTGGATCTCTCTCACACGTACCAACACAGACTATCCCCCAATTTAACTGATCCCCAAAGGTTTTTGATTAAATAGCGGAATAGAAAATATGATCCCAAAAAAGTGTATGTATATCACACGTACACAACCACACTAGGCCCCAATTACTATTGTTTGTACCCCTAAAAGGCTAGGAGTAGGGGGGGTATGGAACAGGCAGCACCCTCAAACCTTCAGAAGTATGAGATGAACCCCAACAACTTGGAAAGGTGGATCTCTCTCACACGTACCAACACAGACTATCCCCCAATTTAACTGATCCCCAAAGGTTTTTGATTAAATAGCGGAATAGAAAATATGATCCCAAAAAAGTGTATGTATATCACACGTACACAACCACACTAGGCCCCAATTACTATTGTTTGTACCCCTAAAAGGCTAGGAGTAGGGGGGGTATGGAACAGGCAGCACCCTCAAACCTTCAGAAGTATGAGATGAACCCCAACAACTTGGAAAGGTGGATCTCTCTCACACGTACCAACACAGACTATCCCCCAATTTAACTGATCCCCAAAGGTTTTTGATTAAATAGCGGAATAGAAAATATGATCCCAAAAAAGTGTATGTATATCACACGTACACAACCACACTAGGCCCCAATTACTATTGTTTGTACCCCTAAAAGGCTAGGAGTAGGGGGAGTATGGAACAGGCAGCACCCTCAAACCTTCAGAAGTATGAGATGAACCCCAACAACTTGGAAAGGTGGATCTCTCTCACACGTACCAACACAGACTATCCCCCAATTTAACTGATCCCCAAAGGTTTTTGATTAAATAGCGGAATAGAAAATATGATCCCAAAAAAGTGTATGTATATCACACGTACACAACCACACTAGGCCCCAATTACTATTGTTTGTACCCCTAAAAGGCTAGGAGTAGGGGGAGTATGGAACAGGCAGCACCCTCAAACCTTCAGAAGTATGAGATGAACCCCAACAACTTGGAAAGGTGGATCTCTCTCACACGTACCAACACAGACTATCCCCCAATTTAACTGATCCCCAAAGGTTTTTGATTAAATAGCGGAATAGAAAATATGATCCCAAAAAAGTGTATGTATATCACACGTACACAACCACACTAGGCCCCAATTACTATTGTTTGTACCCCTAAAAGGCTAGGAGTAGGGGGGGTATGGAACAGGCAGCACCCTCAAACCTTCAGAAGTATGAGATGAACCCCAACAACTTGGAAAGGTGGATCTCTCTCACACGTACCAACACAGACTATCCCCCAATTTAACTGATCCCCAAAGGTTTTTGATTAAATAGCGGAATAGAAAATATGATCCCAAAAAAGTGTATGTATATCACACGTACACAACCACACTAGGCCCCAATTACTATTGTTTGTACCCCTAAAAGGCTAGGAGTAGGGGGAGTATGGAACAGGCAGCACCCTCAAACCTTCAGAAGTATGAGATGAACCCCAACAACTTGGAAAGGTGGATCTCTCTCACACGTACCAACACAGACTATCCCCCAATTTAACTGATCCCCAAAGGTTTTTGATTAAATAGCGGAATAGAAAATATGATCCCAAAAAAGTGTATGTATATCACACGTACACAACCACACTAGGCCCCAATTACTATTGTTTGTACCCCTAAAAGGCTAGGAGTAGGGGGGGTATGGAACAGGCAGCACCCTCAAACCTTCAGAAGTATGAGATGAACCCCAACAACTTGGAAAGGTGGATCTCTCTCACACGTACCAACACAGACTATCCCCCAATTTAACTGATCCCCAAAGGTTTTTGATTAAATAGCGGAATAGAAAATATGATCCCAAAAAAGTGTATGTATATCACACGTACACAACCACACTAGGCCCCAATTACTATTGTTTGTACCCCTAAAAGGCTAGGAGTAGGGGGAGTATGGAACAGGCAGCACCCTCAAACCTTCAGAAGTATGAGATGAACCCCAACAACTTGGAAAGGTGGATCTCTCTCACACGTACCAACACAGACTATCCCCCAATTTAACTGATCCCCAAAGGTTTTTGATTAAATAGCGGAATAGAAAATATGATCCCAAAAAAGTGTATGTATATCACACGTACACAACCACACTAGGCCCCAATTACTATTGTTTGTACCCCTAAAAGGCTAGGAGTAGGGGGAGTATGGAACAGGCAGCACCCTCAAACCTTCAGAAGTATGAGATGAACCCCAACAACTTGGAAAGGTGGATCTCTCTCACACGTACCAACACAGACTATCCCCCAATTTAACTGATCCCCAAAGGTTTTTGATTAAATAGCGGAATAGAAAATATGATCCCAAAAAAGTGTATGTATATCACACGTACACAACCACACTAGGCCCCAATTACTATTGTTTGTACCCCTAAAAGGCTAGGAGTAGGGGGGGTATGGAACAGGCAGCACCCTCAAACCTTCAGAAGTATGAGATGAACCCCAATAACTTGGAAAGGTGGATCTCTCTCACACGTACCAACACAGACTATCCCCCAATTTAACTGATCCCCAAAGGTTTTTGATTAAATAGCGGAATAGAAAATATGATCCCAAAAAAGTGTATGTATATCACACGTACACAACCACACTAGGCCCCAATTACTATTGTTTGTACCCCTAAAAGGCTAGGAGTAGGGGGAGTATGGAACAGGCAGCACCCTCAAACCTTCAGAAGTATGAGATGAACCCCAACAACTTGGAAAGGTGGATCTCTCTCACACGTACCAACACAGACTATCCCCCAATTTAACTGATCCCCAAAGGTTTTTGATTAAATAGCGGAATAGAAAATATGATCCCAAAAAAGTGTATGTATATCACACGTACACAACCACACTAGGCCCCAATTACTATTGTTTGTACCCCTAAAAGGCTAGGAGTAGGGGGGGTATGGAACAGGCAGCACCCTCAAACCTTCAGAAGTATGAGATGAACCCCAACAACTTGGAAAGGTGGATCTCTCTCACACGTACCAACACAGACTATCCCCCAATTTAACTGATCCCCAAAGGTTTTTGATTAAATAGCGGAATAGAAAATATGATCCCAAAAAAGTGTATGTATATCACACGTACACAACCACACTAGGCCCCAATTACTATTGTTTGTACCCCTAAACGGCTAGGAGTAGGGGGAGTATGGAACAGGCAGCACCCTCAAACCTTCAGAAGTATGAGATGAACCCCAACAACTTGGAAAGGTGGATCTCTCTCACACGTACCAACACAGACTATCCCCCAATTTAACTGATCCCCAAAGGTTTTTGATTAAATAGCGGAATAGAAAATATGATCCCAAAAAAGTGTATGTATATCACACGTACACAACCACACTAGGCCCCAATTACTATTGTTTGTACCCCTAAAAGGCTAGGAGTAGGGGGAGTATGGAACAGGCAGCACCCTCAAACCTTCAGAAGTATGAGATGAACCCCAACAACTTGGAAAGGTGGATCTCTCTCACACGTACCAACACAGACTATCCCCCAATTTAACTGATCCCCAAAGGTTTTTGATTAAATAGCGGAATAGAAAATATGATCCCAAAAAAGTGTATGTATATCACACGTACACAACCACACTAGGCACCAATTACTATTGTTTGTACCCCTAAAAGGCTAGGAGTAGGGGGAGTATGGAACAGGCAGCACCCTCAAACCTTCAGAAGTATGAGATGAACCCCAACAACTTGGAAAGGTGGATCTCTCTCACACGTACCAACACAGACTATCCCCCAATTTAACTGATCCCCAAAGGTTTTTGATTAAATAGCGGAATAGAAAATATGATCCCAAAAAAGTGTATGTATATCACACGTACACAACCACACTAGGCCCCAATTACTATTGTTTGTACCCCTAAAAGGCTAGGAGTAGGGGGGGTATGGAACAGGCAGCACCCTCAAACCTTCAGAAGTATGAGATGAACCCCAACAACTTGGAAAGGTGGATCTCTCTCACACGTACCAACACAGACTATCCCCCAATTTAACTGATCCCCAAAGGTTTTTGATTAAATAGCGGAATAGAAAATATGATCCCAAAAAAGTGTATGTATATCACACGTACACAACCACACTAGGCCCCAATTACTATTGTTTGTACCCCTAAAAGGCTAGGAGTAGGGGGAGTATGGAACAGGCAGCACCCTCAAACCTTCAGAAGTATGAGATGAACCCCAACAACTTGGAAAGGTGGATCTCTCTCACACGTACCAACACAGACTATCCCCCAATTTAACTGATCCCCAAAGGTTTTTGATTAAATAGCGGAATAGAAAATATGATCCCAAAAAAGTGTATGTATATCACACGTACACAACCACACTAGGCCCCAATTACTATTGTTTGTACCCCTAAAAGGCTAGGAGTAGGGGGAGTATGGAACAGGCAGCACCCTCAAACCTTCAGAAGTATGAGATGAACCCCAACAACTTGGAAAGGTGGATCTCTCTCACACGTACCAACACAGACTATCCCCCAATTTAACTGATCCCCAAAGGTTTTTGATTAAATAGCGGAATAGAAAATATGATCCCAAAAAAGTGTATGTATATCACACGTACACAACCACACTAGGCCCCAATTACTATTGTTTGTACCCCTAAAAGGCTAGGAGTAGGGGGGGTATGGAACAGGCAGCACCCTCAAACCTTCAGAAGTATGAGATGAACCCCAACAACTTGGAAAGGTGGATCTCTCTCACACGTACCAACACAGACTATCCCCCAATTTAACTGATCCCCAAAGGTTTTTGATTAAATAGCGGAATAGAAAATATGATCCCAAAAAAGTGTATGTATATCACACGTACACAACCACACTAGGCCCCAATTACTATTGTTTGTACCCCTAAAAGGCTAGGAGTAGGGGGAGTATGGAACAGGCAGCACCTTCAAACCTTCAGAAGTATGAGATGAACCCCAACAACTTGGAAAGGTGGATCTCTCTCACACGTACCAACACAGACTATCCCCCAATTTAACTGATCCCCAAAGGTTTTTGATTAAATAGCGGAATAGAAAATATGATCCCAAAAAAGTGTATGTATATCACACGTACACAACCACACTAGGCCCCAATTACTATTGTTTGTACCCCTAAAAGGCTAGGAGTAGGGGGGGTATGGAACAGGCAGCACCCTCAAACCTTCAGAAGTATGAGATGAACCCCAACAACTTGGAAAGGTGGATCTCTCTCACACGTACCAACACAGACTATCCCCCAATTTAACTGATCCCCAAAGGTTTTTGATTAAATAGCGGAATAGAAAATATGATCCCAAAAAAGTGTATGTATATCACACGTACACAACCACACTAGGCCCCAATTACTATTGTTTGTACCCCTAAAAGGCTAGGAGTAGGGGGAGTATGGAACAGGCAGCACCCTCAAACCTTCAGAAGTATGAGATGAACCCCAACAACTTGGAAAGGTGGATCTCTCTCACACGTACCAACACAGACTATCCCCCAATTTAACTGATCCCCAAAGGTTTTTGATTAAATAGCGGAATAGAAAATATGATCCCAAAAAAGTGTATGTATATCACACGTACACAACCACACTAGGCCCCAATTACTATTGTTTGTACCCCTAAAAGGCTAGGAGTAGGGGGAGTATGGAACAGGCAGCACCCTCAAACCTTCAGAAGTATGAGATGAACCCCAACAACTTGGAAAGGTGGATCTCTCTCACACGTACCAACACAGACTATCCCCCAATTTAACTGATCCCCAAAGGTTTTTGATTAAATAGCGGAATAGAAAATATGATCCCAAAAAAGTGTATGTATATCACACGTACACAACCACACTAGGCCCCAATTACTATTGTTTGTACCCCTAAAAGGCTAGGAGTAGGGGGAGTATGGAACAGGCAGCACCCTCAAACCTTCAGAAGTATGAGATGAACCCCAACAACTTGGAAAGGTGGATCTCTCTCACACGTACCAACACAGACTATCCCCCAATTTAACTGATCCCCAAAGGTTTTTGATTAAATAGCGGAATAGAAAATATGATCCCAAAAAAGTGTATGTATATCACACGTACACAACCACACTAGGCCCCAATTACTATTGTTTGTACCCCTAAAAGGCTAGGAGTAGGGGGGGTATGGAACAGGCAGCACCCTCAAACCTTCAGAAGTATGAGATGAACCCCAACAACTTGGAAAGGTGGATCTCTCTCACACGTACCAACACAGACTATCCCCCAATTTAACTGATCCCCAAAGGTTTTTGATTAAATAGCGGAATAGAAAATATGATCCCAAAAAAGTGTATGTATATCACACGTACACAACCACACTAGGCCCCAATTACTATTGTTTGTACCCCTAAAAGGCTAGGAGTAGGGGGAGTATGGAACAGGCAGCACCCTCAAACCTTCAGAAGTATGAGATGAACCCCAACAACTTGGAAAGGTGGATCTCTCTCACACGTACCAACACAGACTATCCCCCAATTTAACTGATCCCCAAAGGTTTTTGATTAAATAGCGGAATAGAAAATATGATCCCAAAAAAGTGTATGTATATCACACGTACACAACCACACTAGGCCCCAATTACTATTGTTTGTACCCCTAAAAGGCTAGGAGTAGGGGGGGTATGGAACAGGCAGCACCCTCAAACCTTCAGAAGTATGAGATGAACCCCAACAACTTGGAAAGGTGGATCTCTCTCACACGTACCAACACAGACTATCCCCCAATTTAACTGATCCCCAAAGGTTTTTGATTAAATAGCGGAATAGAAAATATGATCCCAAAAAAGTGTATGTATATCACACGTACACAACCACACTAGGCCCCAATTACTATTGTTTGTACCCCTAAAAGGCTAGGAGTAGGGGGAGTATGGAACAGGCAGCACCCTCAAACCTTCAGAAGTATGAGATGAACCCCAACAACTTGGAAAGGTGGATCTCTCTCACACGTACCAACACAGACTATCCCCCAATTTAACTGATCCCCAAAGGTTTTTGATTAAATAGCGGAATAGAAAATATGATCCCAAAAAAGTGTATGTATATCACACGTACACAACCACACTAGGCCCCAATTACTATTGTTTGTACCCCTAAAAGGCTAGATGAGGAGTAGGGGGAGTATGGAACAGGCAGCACCCTCAAACCTTCAGTATGAGATTGTGTTCACTGTACCCCACAAAGATTGAGTTCACTGCACCCCACAATGATTGTGTTCACTGCACCCCACAAAGATTGTGTTCACTGCACCTCACAAAGATTGTGTTCACTGTACCCCCCAAAGATTGTGTTCACTGCACCCCACAAAGATTCTGTTCACTGTACCCCACAAAGATTGTGTTCACTGCACCCCAAAAAGATTGTGTTCACTGCACCCCAAAAAGGATGTTGTTCACTGCACCCCAAAAAGGATGTTGTTCACTCCACCCCAAAAAGATTGTGTTCACTGCACCCCACAAAGATTGTGTTCACTGCACCCCAAAAAGATTGTGTTCACTGCACCCCAAAAATGATTTTGTTCACTGCACCCCAAAAAGGATTTTGTTCACTGCACCCCAAAAAGGATGTTGTTCACTCCACCCCAAAAAGATTGTGTTCACTGCACCCCAAAAAGATTGTGTTCACTGCACCCCACAAAGGATTTTGTTCACTGCACCCCAAAAAGATTTTGTTCACTGCACCCCAAAAAGGATGTTGTTCACTGCACCCCAAAAAGGATTTTGTTCACTGCACCCCAAAAAGATTGTGTTCACTGCACCCCACAAAGGATTTTGTTCACTGCACCCCACAAAGATTGTGTTCACTGCACACCAAAAAGGATTGTGTTCACTGCACCCCAAAAAGATTTTGTTCACTGCACCCCAAAAAGATTGTGTTCACTGCAGCCCAAAAAGATTGTGTTCACTGCAGCCCAAAAAGATTGTGTTCACTGCAGCCCAAAAAGATTGTGTTCACTGCAGCCCAAAAAGATTGTGTTCACTGCAGCTCACACACAGAAAAATGGATGTGGATCACTGACACCTGCCTATCTCCAATCCCACACCACACAGCAATATCGATTGTAGTTTGTAGAACACAGTTTCCCTAAAATTCAGCAGACTCTGTCCCTAACAGGATTGAGAAGAGATCGTAGATCAGGATTGAGTGCAGACCCCACCCCCCACACAGCAATATCGATTGTAGTTTGTAGAAGACACTGACCCTATATAATTCAGCAGACTCTATCCCTAAAATGCCTACAACTCGCCCTGCCTAAACACTCCGACCTGTCCCTCAATTCTATCCGGACACAAATGGTTTTTTCCTGCCTATCTTTCCCTAATCAGCAGCCAGCACGTTGATGTGTGCTCTGTCCCTGAATCTAAGCAGCATAATGACGCCGCTGCGGCTGCCTCGAACTTATAAAGACTTGGTCACATGCTTCAGACGGCCAATCACAGCTACTGAGACATTTGCAGGCATGGCTGGGATGGCTTAAGGCACACCAGTTAAACGATTGTTGATTGGCTGTTGAAAGCCCGCCATGAAAAGAGCGCCAAAGCATGCAAAACCCGGAAATAAAACGACCGAACACGGATTTTTACCCGAACATACAGTAAAGTGTCCGTGTCCGTGTTCGGGTACAAAAAATCCAATTATTCGGTACGAACACGAATAATACAGTCCGTGTTCGCTCAACACTACTCACCACCTCAGCATCTCTCCGGAGAATGGCAAATCGTCTCACACAAGAGATCCAACTCCAAAAAATCCTCTCCCGGAGGTGAGCACCTACCTTAGTCCCTGACCTAGGCAGTGTGTTTTTGCCATAAATGGCCCCTCACTCCTTGATGCAGGTGATACCTGCCTTTGGACTTTTTTTTACTTTTTGTCCGGCGCTCTGCGCCAGTTTTGGACTCCCTTCCTTCCCTCTGCTCCAGTGCGTACCTAAGTCATCTGCTGTTACCTGTTGATTGCCGTCTTACTCTCATGCCTTTGTTACCTGCATCACACGTCCAGATGATACACGCTTAACCTCTAGGGACACCATGACCATTAAATTTCTCTCCCTTAACGTTAATGGCCGGAACCACCCCGCTAAGCGGTTCTCTCTCTGGACCGACCTTTGTAACAGCAAGGCAGATGTTGTATCCATTCAAGAGACACAATTCAAGCTTCACTGTCAGACAAAATTTTCCCACAGGAACCTTCCCACTCTGTTCTTTGCCAGTGTCCCTGAGAAGAAGAAGGGTGTGATGATAGCGATCAGGGACATGATTGCATTTACGCTACGTCATCTTACCCAAGATCCTGATTGCAGATTTCTCATCCTTCAAGGTGACTTTAACTCTGTCCCCCTGACCCTGGTTGCAGTCTATGCTCCGAACTGTCACCAAAAGCGCTTCCTACATAGACTGCTGCATAGAGTCTCCTCTGATGTATACGGTAATTTGGTTGTTTGTGGGGATTTGAACATAGTGGTTGACCAAGAGCTTGACACTTCGGTGTCCGCTCGGGGTCGACAACTATCCCTTTACTCTCTCCTGCTCAGAGAAAAGCTTTATGATGTCTGGCGGTGTCAGCATGGCTCAGAAAGGGATTATTCCTATTACTCCCCCAGACATCGCTCTTACTCACACATAGATATGTTCTTGACTGGCCTCCCTTTACTGGGTAAGGTCTCCTCCTCAGCCATCACAAGCATCACTTGGTCAGACCATGCTGCTGTGGAGATGGTGTTGGAGGAGGCCGGAACCAGGGAACGGACATCGGTTTGGAGATGTGACACTAAGGTTTTACAGGATCCCCTTTCTGGTAAAATTATCAGGGATCAACTTGTAGAATACTTTAACTTTAACACATCCTCTGTATCAGACCCTTGGACGCTTTGGGGTGCACACAAGGCGTTCATGTGCTGTGTTTGTATCCAGCAAACTGCTAGAATACGAAAAGCCTATAACCAAAAGCTCACTTCTCTCCTATCGGAGATTCGTGACCTTGAAACTGTTCACAAGACCTCCCCTACACAGGCGGTAGCCACACAGCTGTCCCAAAAGCTAGAGTCCCTGAGATCCCACCTTATGGATCGTTATGATCGTCACCTCAAAGCCCTGAAGCTCAAATACTATGCCCATGCTAATAGAGTGGGTAGGGCCTTGGCTGCTAGGATCAAGCAAAAAAGGACTACCACGCGTATCTCCCACCTCTCCCAAAGGCTGACTGGTACTAGACTTACCCATCCCCGTGACATTGCGAATGAATTTGTGGACTTCTATGGTTCTTTGTATAATCTTGCCAAAGACCCCTTCATCCTCCACCCCACTCCTGAACTTATACATACGTTTCTTGACCGTCTCTGCTTACCCACTCTGACTGACTCCCACCTCCACTCCCTGTCCTCCCCATTCACAGTTGCTGAAATCTCCAAGGCTATCCACTCACTGCCCACTGGGAAATCCCTGGGACCGGACGGCCTTTGTAATGAATATTACAAACTCCACGACGCTACTTTAAGTCCAACTCTTGCGGCTGTGTACAACCAAGCGGCCCGCAGGGCTGAATTCCCCCACGAGATGTTAAATGCTTATATCACCACTATCCCCAAACCTGGGAAAGACCCCAGCCTCCCCGCAAATTACAGACCCATTTCCTTCTTGAATAGTGATGTCAAGATATATGCCAAGCTGATAGCTTCCCGTCTTCAACCTATCCTCCCCTACCTAGTTAAAGATGATCAGATGGGTTTCATGCCAGGACGGCAAACGTCTGATGCCACCATGAGGATCATTAATTTGGTACACCTGGCGGAAAAGACTTGAATGCCTTCTCTGCTCCTCACGCTGGATGCAGAGAAGGCGTTCAACAGAGTCAATTGGCTTTTCATGCGACTGGCTCTGGAGAAATTTGGCTTTTCGGGAGTATCCTCTCCTCGATACTGGCCCTCTACTCCTGCCCCTCAGCCCAGGTTCTCACTTCGGGCACGACCTCCACACCATTTCAGATCACTAACGGCACCCGTCAGGGGTGCCCTCTCTCACCTACAATCTTCGTCTTGATGATTGAACCCCTGGCGGAGGCCATCCGGTCTGACGCGGATGTGGTGGGCTTCCCAGTTGGCGACACGTCCCATACAGTGAGCTTATTTGCGGATGATATCGTAGTAATCCTCACAAAACCATTACAATCCCTACCAGCAGTCCACCGCATCCTTTTGGAATTCGGTGCAATCTCCTATCTCAAGGTTAATGCCACTAAGTCCCTTCTGCTAAATATGGGAATAGATGGGTGTGACATGAAATTCCTCCAAAGCAAATACCCTTATCCCTGGTCGGACGACTGCATCCCATACCTGGGTTTGAACATTACACCCCGTGCCTCGACTCTCCTCCCAGCGAATGCAGACGCCCTATTCAAAAAAATTACGAAAGAGATGGCTTCCATTGTCAAGGTGGAACTTTCTTGGGGTGGCAGGATGGCTGCCTATAAAATGTTGATATTACCACAAATTTTGTATCTCTTCAGAGCACTACCCATACCCTTCCCGAAAAAGTACTTGGATACTTTTATGCGATGTATAAGTAATTTCATCTGGTGCGGCACTAGGGCACGAGTATCCACATCCACTTTGACACTGCCCAAGCATATGGGCGGTGCCAAACTGCCAGACCTTTCCTTGTATCACTGGTCTACGAGGTTGGACCAGCTGAGGGAATGGTTCCCTGTATCTGCTGACCACCCATGGATGCAGATTGAGCGTCGCCTATCACCCACAAAGGACCTCCGGCTGTTGCTCCTGGGTGACCTCTGGATCCCCTGGAAGCTTCCTGACCTTCCTCCAACAATGCTGGTTTCGCTTTTGGCATGGTGCAAGCTGAGGGTCGCGCAGGGGGAGCGGACCGGAGGTTCTTCCCACAGCCTCACGTCCCTATCGCTGTCTATACTAGAAGCCCACCTTCCCGCTCTTAACCTACCCTACTAGCGCCATGGGGTCTGTCCGAACTCTCCCAATTTTACTTAGAAGGAATCCTCCGCTCTCCGAAGACGTTGATGCAGACCTTTCACATCCCACCGGTCCTGACCTTTACTGTCCTTCGTATCCACAGTTTTCTTTCCAAGCACCCCTTAACGACCTGACAAATACCCCAGAAAGCATGGCTATTCTATCACAGTCCTACTAAACTAGCTAAAGGTATCTCTCTCTTTTACGACTGTCTCCTATGCAGGACTGACTCCCCTAAGACCATGTCTATGCTAAGGTGGGAAAAAGACCTTGACTGCATGTTCAACCCAGAGCAATGGTCCCGGGCCAACAAAGCTGCCTACCAGTACTCCCATTGCACTTCCCATTGGGAACAAATGCTTAAGATTACTAACAGGTGGTACTACACGCCTTTCCGACTATCGAAAGTCTTTCCTTCAATGTTGGAGAGAGTGTGGTAGTATTGGTATGCTAGCTCACATTCTGTGGGACTGTCTATCCCTGACAAGTTATTGGTCCAGAGTCTTTCATTGTATAGCGCAGTGCACGGGCATCCTCCATCCCCCCAAGAAGGAGATGGCTTTGCTCAATATTGGTATAGACGAATATCCCCTTTGTTTTCGGCAGATGGTTACACATATACTTCTGGCCTCCAGAACGTTGATCCTCCGCAGGTGGAGATCTCTGGAGATCCCCAACTTCTCCCAGGTGGTACAAATTGTAAATGACAACTATCGCCTAGAGAGGTCCCTGGCAATCAACGCTCTGTCGCTCGCAAAGTTTGACAGTGCATGGCAATACTGGAAATACTCCCCTTAGAATTTTTGAAATCTGGGTTTGATGGGGGTGGGTGGGTCGGCGCTCCTCCCTCTGATGAATAAGTTCCCATTTGGGTGTCGGAGTTGGGTGTTGTCCCTCCCCCGCTTATCCCACCAACCTGACAGTGTGGACCATATAGGGATCCCTCATTCTTTGCCCGCTCATGGGTTAAGATTTCGGGTATCACCAACCTCTCTCTCTTATAATAGTGTATTGTTTTCATCATGTACTCAATTACTGTTTTATTATGGAGCATCCCCTCTTCCTCCCCCCTCCCCCCTCTGCCCCCCCCCCACTAACATTTCCTGGTTCCCCCTCCCTTCTTGTTGTATACAACCAATGTTGAATTCAAGTTTCTTGTTGATATTCTTCTCAAACATGTTGTTTGTACTTGTTAAAATTGTAATAAAAATAATTAAAAAAAAAAAAAAAGAGTTCCCTTCACTTGAACTAAGGGTCCAAGTCCAACCCCTGAAAAACAATCTACCAAATGATTTGGACCAGTGCACAAGGCAAGATCTATAAAGACAGGGATGAGCTTGACTGGCCTGCACAAGGTCCTGACCACAACCCATAAAACACCTTTGGGATAAATTAGTGCACAGGCTGTGAGTCAGGTCTTCTTTCCAACATCAGTGCCTGACCTCACAAATGCACTTCTGGAAGAATGGTTAAACATTCCCATAGGCACACTCTTAAACCTTTTTGACAGCCTTCCCAGAAGAGTTGAAGCTGTTATATAACTCAATATTGAACCCTCCAAACTAAGACTGGGTTGCCATTAAAGTTTATGTGCGTGAAAAGGCAGGCATCCCAATACTTTTGGTAATACAGTGTATGTTAGCATTCAGCCATTGGACCCAATAAGATGGGTTTACATCACTCAGCATTGACATGGGTAACTAAAAAATTGGTGCATCCATTCTGCAATGAAGAAGCAAGAAGGACTCAGGAGTCAGGACCTGACACATCCCATAACCATGTACTTGGGTGAGTATCTGGGGCATTTGGTTAAATGTTTAGCTATAGAGGAACAGGGAAGTATTGTATGGGGGAGATTTGTTTCCCTGGCAAGACTTCATCCCAACCAAAGTTAAAAAAAGGATTTAAGCTTTGTATAGAGCAGGGAAATTGTCTTGATTTAAATGGCGCCTGTGCCCCCCATAGAGGAGATTTTCTTTTCTTTTCTCCCTGACACCCATCACCTAGGTTCTAAACCTTTCTAACTCAAATGGAAGATGTGTTCTTTTAGTTTTGTGTATCCTCATTTGGGATGGGGAAATCTCCTTCACTTCCTGTTTTGCTTAGCACCTGTTAAATAGACAGCAAATAGAGAAAATTTCCCTCACTTCTTTTTCTGTCTGAAGTCAGTCTAGTTTTCTGGAAATCAGACAGCATTAAAGAGTTAACATAGGTTCTAACTTATCCCCATTCTATCAAAAAGTAGAAAAAATGTTTTGGCTGGAGTTTAAAGTGAATGTGATTATAAAAGATTTTTACTTGACAGCATTTTGTAGCACCAAGACCAAACTTGCTCTATGTACAGAGAAGCTAATATCATCAATATATACTGTAACTGAAAATGCATAGTTTATTATTATTATTTTTTTTAGGATTTATATGATTTTAAAAAATCATTCTAATTAAGTGAGCGGTTTGTCAGTGGAATGCTGTTTTTAATAAATGTTTGAAAAAATTTTTTCATCCCATTTTTACAAAAGAAGTATTCCTGTGTCAAGCATGGAAGGTGCCATTCCTAACTGTCTTCTAAAAAATGCTAGTTACTTGACTATTATAGTAATCCTTTAGCTTCAATACTGTCTAAGTCACTGATTTGGAACAAATATGCAGATCCACAAAATCAAAAGAGTTTATATGAATACTTCTGGTTTAGCAGCTTAATGTCAAATCAAAGTATCAGTATGACCGCCAGACAGCTTGCATTTTCAGGACCAACAATAGTCACCTTCCATATTTGTATCAGGACTGATTTCCTAAAACTCTATTAAATCTCCAAATTCTCTGGATCCCTGCAACATATTCCTAAACTGTACTGAAAGCTAGGTACATTGCAAGAATTGTGCTAAGCATTTCCCTTGAACTAAACAACTTATTTTTTTATAAGCAGATTTGGCATAAAATTCACTCAGAGAATGTTTTAGAGGTTATTGTATAACAACTATTAAAAATGAAATTATAAAGAAATACTATTACAAGACTCAATTTTAAAGATGGTATTTAAATTGATTTTAGATGCTTAGATGTGGAAAAAACAATTCTAGAACTTGCCGCATTATTGTACGTCCTAACTGAAATATCCTCTAATATAAGAATTATCATCAGGCAGCGCAGAAATTAATCAGTAAACTTCTGACATAATTCATTATCAGCCACACTGAAGTAAAAAACTCTAAATAGGGCTGAGGTGTATATGATCCAGTATAACCAGAGACATCCCTGAATTAAGACACTCTAAATAGTCAAAGGGCTTATGTACTTTGTATCTCAAAGAAGCTGCTCCTACAGGCTTTTGAGATTTTTTTGATCTCTATTTTTTTCGGCTCTCTGGAGGATGCACCCTTTTCAAAGAGGCTTTCTCCAACAGTGGGATCCAGGAGAACACAATCAGCGCATCTATATTTTCCCCGGCATGAGGGCCAGTCTCCTCTGGTGGCTCCGGCACAAGAACCTACTCAACTGCACCCATTGGTTCTGGAGCTCCAGGCAGCCTTTCTTGCTCTCCAAGCCTTCCGCCATCTGATGGAGGGAAAGTCTGTGCTGGTCAGTATAGACAATACCATAGCTGAATCCTACGTAAAAAGACAAGGAGGGACTCAGAGTCTTTCCCTCTTGCGGGAACTGGATCCTATCATGATGTGGACTCAAACTCATCTGGCCGGAATATCAGCGGTCTATATTCCTGGGATTCAGAATGTTCAAGCGGATTTCCTCTCCAGGGTGCAGCTGAACCTCAATAACTGGTCCCTCTATGTGGAGACATTCAGGGGGATCCTGTCCCTGGGGTTTTTTCCCGAGGTTGACCTGTTCGCCTCTCCCTGCAATCAGAAACTGGAAAATTACTACACTCAGGGCAGGTGTCACCAAGCCTTCGGGACAGATGACCTGACAGACCAGTGGGAATTCGGCAGAGCATATGCCTTTTCCCCAATTCCGATCATTCTCAGGTTCCTGCAGAGACTCCAAACAGAAGCCATGATGGTGGTTATGGTGGCTCCGTACTGGCCAAACAGGCCTTGGCTCCTTCTCCTCCTACAGCTCAGCTATCGGAATCCAGTCCCTCTTCCCCTCAGGCCAGACCTTCTTTTGCAGGGAGCATCGCTGCACCCTTACCCGGCCCTGCTGCGGTTGACAGTCTGGTTTTTGAGAGGGAGAGATTGGAAGCCCTTGGAAGCACCCCGGGGGTCATCCCCACCCTGATGAGCTCAAGAAGAACAAGTACAAACAGAATCTACAGCAGAGTCTGGGCCAGGTTCACAGAGTTCACGTCCTCAGGGGCAAGTTATTCTCAGATCCTGGGATCCAGGAGGTCTTGAAGTTTCTTCAGTCAGGTCTGGACCTGGCTCTCTTAGTGGGCAAGTTCAGAGTTCAGACGTCAGCCTTGTCTGCTTTCACCGGTGACTCATGGGCCAGGCACCCCCTTATTTGGCATAAGATATGGAATATGGTCTCGATCCAAAGGTTGAAATTTATGGAAGGGGGCTCCTATAACCTTGTAGAGGAGGTGGGGTTAACCCACACGTAGGCTGCCATGGAGTCTATCAGGAAAGGAAAATTACGGTAAGTATTTGAAAGGAAATTTTCAGTTTTTCCAATCTTTGTGCTTAAATGTGAGTATACCCACGCTTGAATGAATCAATGAATATATAATGAGGGCACTTGTTCTGCTTGCTATACATCTATGACCGTGGAAAAAACCTTTTATGCACAAAAAACTTTTTCTTCTGGTGGGGAGTTACTGCATTTTTTACTATCATGTCCCTAATGCTTTGGCCTTTCTGTAGATAAATTTAGGGCGCTTTGACAATTCTTTATTTAATATTTTGTCTTTTAACAAAATGTGCCACTGAGTCTTTATATTTGTTCTATTTTCATGTAATCTCCATTGAATTCTGTACTAAATGCATATTCCATAGATTTATAGATTTAATATGGAAGGTTGTTGTTTTTGCTTTGCATGATCTGATTTCTATCCATTTTCCTTGCTTTCTCTTTGGGTTTTTCTAGTGTTCCTTTTTTAAATCCCTTTTTAACAAATTTGACTATAGACATAAATAAAAAAAAAAACATGAACCGGCAAAGATGCAGGGACACTTGATCAGCAGGAAAATGCAATCCCAAGAACGAAGGCATAGGCTCATGATGTTTAAATAAGGCACCTACCTCACCAGGGACCAATCCCTTTTTTTAACATTTTAGGCCAATTTGTTTAATGCTACATATTTTTGGTAAAAAAAAATCGCAATAAGCGTATTTTGATTGGTTTGCGCAAAAGTTATCGTGTCTACTAACTACGAGATATGTGATCCTATATAGCAGGATCACATGAGCTCTGTGATCATCCCAGGGAGAAGGACAGTCGGATGTGTTTACAACAGCCGACCGTCCTTCTCTCTTAGCGGAGAACGATCGCGGATGTCAGCGGCAATCAGAGCCGCTTCACACACGCATCAGCTTCCCCGCTGACGATCGTGGGCGGGAGCTCGCTGGCGGCAGCGTGCACTCGCCCCCCTAGCTCCTCCCAGGCAAATGGCATATCCATACATGGTTTTGCCTGGGAGAGCCACTCTGCCATCGTATATATACAGTATGCGGTTGGCACGTGGTTAAAGAGTAAGTTCTTCTTTTCATCAAAAATGAAAAAGTGAACTAGCTGCATTATTTCTTGCCACCCCTTGGGACCCTGCTGCACATAGCAGTCATGATCCCCATGCTTCTAGTATAGCAGTCTGTACACCACAATACACAGCCCCACATTGATCATCATAATAATTTCAATGGCAAGTGTTCATTGGTCAGCTGTCAGGAGTATATAGCACTCCTGCTCCCTATTCCAGCATCCTGGTTTTGGCTATGGCACTCTCCATGTCTGTCTGTCCACCTACAAGGGGATTAATATGGCCAGTGTCTGGGTGGAAACCAAACCTGTTATAAGCCAGCCAAACACTCACTCGCATGCTTGTGATAGAGAGTGATACACGTGCAATTCCTGATCAAGCCACCCTGTCTGTCTGCCTTGTTGAGCTAGTTTGGGTACCCCTGTGTATAACCTTGGACCTGATATTGGACTATTCCCCAAACTCAGCTTGCCTTTTACCTGGAATGTCATAGAACCACTCTGCCTGTCTGCTAACCGCAAGTACCTGTTTGCTTTGCTTAGTTTGCGCCTGCCCTGGCATGGTAGCCAGGCACTATAGCAATGTGTATAAGACCTGGGGGCAACCGAGTACCAGTAGGCCCACTTGCCTTATGGGAAAGGGGGCTGCTATAGGTGAAGAACACAGTAGCTAGCTATAGTGTCTGATCCCCTGCATTGGGGTAGTTGTGACATTATCACGTCTGACACGCAGAGTCCAGGAACTGTCTGTGTGTATAAACCTTCAGCAGTAATGCAGGAGCCAGAGCCCAAGGTTAACCTTCCTGACCATTTTTCTGGTGACCCCCATATGTTTTTCAACTTTAAAAACAGTTGTAGATTATACTTTAACCGCTTCCATACAGAGCAGTTAGACACCCTTCCTGCCCAGACCAATTTTCAGCTTTCAGCACTCTCACACTTTGAATGACAATTGCTCAGTCATGCTACACTGTAACCAAACAAAATTTTTATAATTTTTTTCACACAAATAGAGCTTTCTTTTGGTGGTATTTTATCGCAACTGGGGTTTTTTTTTTCGTGATATATGCAAAAAAAGAGCAAAAATTTTGAAAAAAAAACACTTTTTTTTAGTTTCAATTATAAAATTTTGCAAAAAATTAATTTTTCTTCATACATTCGGGCCAAAATGTATACTGCTACATGTCTCTGGTAAAATTAACCCAAATTAGTGTATATTATTTAGTCTGTGTGAAAGTTATTGAGTCTAGAAGCTATGGTACCAATTACTGAAAATTGATCACACCAGATGTACTGACTGCCTATCTCCTTTCTTGAGGCCCTGAAATGTCAGGACAGTACAAATACCGACCAAATTACCCCTTTTTGTAAAGTAGACAGTCCAAGGTATTTAGTAAGAGGCATGGTGAGTTTTTTCAAGTTGTAATTTTTTCCCACAATTCTTGGGAAAATGAAGAAAAACATTTTTTTTTCTTTTTTTCCCACAAAGTTGTCAATTTATAAGCTATTTCTAACACATAGCATGTACACAGCAAAAATTACACCCAAAAATACATTCTGCTACTCCTTCCGAGTATGGCGATACCACATGTGTGAGACTTTTACACAGCCTGGCCACAAAAAGAGACTCCACGTCCAAGAAGCACATTCAGGCGTTCTAGGAGCATAAATACACATAAAACTTTCTTACTACCTATCACACTTTTCAAGGCCCTAGAGAACCAATACAATGGAAAAGTCCACAAAATGACCCCATTTTGGAAAGCAAACACTCCAACGTATATTCTATGAGGCATTATGGGTCGTTTGAACATACCATTTTTTTCCACAGGTTTTTGGAAAATGTGGGAAAAAAATGAAAACTTTTTTTTTTTACACAAAGTTGTCAATTTATAGGATATTCCTAACACATAGCATGTACACAGCAAAAATGACACCCCAAAATACATTCTGCCACTCCTCCTGAGTATGGCAATACCACATGTGTGAGACTTTTTCACAGCCTAGCCATATAGAGGGGCCCAACATCCAAGGCGCACCATCATGCATCCTAGCCACTTGCCTAGGCCTATTTTTGACATTTGGTGTTTACAAGCTAAAATCAGTTGTTTTGCTAGAAAACTGCTTAGAACCCCCAAACATTATATATTTTTTTTTAGCAGAGACCCTAGAGAATAAAATGGAGATTATTGCAATATTTTTTATCACACCGTATTTGCGCAGCGGTCTTCCAAACGCAATTTTTTTTGGAAAAAATTCACTTTTTTTAATTAAAAAATAAGAAACCAGTAAAGTTAGCCAAATTTTTTTCCATAATGTGAAAGATAATGTTACGCCGAGTAAATAGATACCCAACATGTCATGTTTCAAAATTGCGCACGCTCACGGAATGGCGACAAACTTTGGTACTTAAAAATCCCCATAGGCGACAATTTAAAAATTTCTACAGGTTGCCATCTTTGAGTTACAGAGGAGTTCTAGGGCTCAAATTATTCCCCTTGCTCTAACGATCGCGGCGATACCTCACATGTGTGGTTTGAACACCGTTTACATATGTGGGCGGGGTTTCTGTATGCGTTCGCTTCTGCGCGCGAGCTAACGGGGACAGGGCGCTTTAATTTTTTTTTTTTTTTACTATTTATTTTATTTATTATTTTTTATTTTTACACCGTTTAAAAAAAAAAAAATTGATCATTTTTATTTCTATTAAAAGAAATGTAAATATTCCTCGTAATAGAAATAGGCACGACAGGACCTCTTTTTTGTGAGATCTGGGGTCAAAAAGTCCTCAGATCTCACAAGTACACTAAAAGATAGAAAAAAAAAAAAAAATTATTATATAAAATGAAAAAAAAAAAAAGGACCTTTAAACCGGTTGCTAGGCAACAACATTTTCCGTAGCTCTGGTCCTCCAAGACCATAGAGTCAAGTGAGGGCAAGCTTGCCCTCACTCGACATCCTGTCTGTAAGGATCCGGGACCGGATCGTTTTCCCGCTGCCGGCGGGTCCGGTAAGCGGGGAAAAGGACCGGAACACGGCGGGAGGGGGGGGGGCGCCTCTTCCGCCATCCCGGAAGGGTGATCCCACGGCGAATCCGCCGCTGGGACCACCCTTATCGGAAAGCCAACCGTCCACCGTTTAAAAAAATACCAGGGTTATGGCAGCTATCTGCTGCCATAACACCGGGATTTAGGTTTAAACGGAGGACGTATATAAACCTTTTTGGACTTGGACATGGTGGCTGTATGAAGGGTGACAGGTACTCGGGTACTTTGTTGGGCAGGTGACAGGTACTCTGGTACTGATGAGCAGGTGGCAGGTACTCGGGTACTCCGATAGGCAGGTGACAGGTACTCGGGTACTCTGATGGGCAGGTGACAGGCAGGTGATAGGTACTGATGAGTAGTACTGATACTGATAGGTGATACTGTACTGATGGGTACTGATGATCAGTACTGATACGTGATAGGTACTGATGAGTACTGATGAGTAGTGATGGGTACTGATGAGCAGGAGGCAAGTACTCGGGTACTTCAGGCGTCAGGTACTCTGATGAGCAGGTGGAAGGTACTCTGGTACTCTGATGGGTAGGTGACAGGTACTCAGGTACTCTGATGACGGGTACTCCGTTGACAGGTACTCAAAGTACCCGAGTACCTGTCATCAGAGTACCCGAGTACCTGTCATCAGAGTACCCGAGTACCCGTCATCAGAGTACCCGAGTACCTGTCATCAGAGTACCGAGTACCCGTCATCAGAGTATCCGAGTACCCGTCATCAGAGTACCCGAATACCTGTCATCAGAGTACCCGAGTACCTGTCATCAGAGTACCCGAGTACCTGTCATCAGAGTACCCGAGTACCCGTCAGAGTACCCGAGTACCCGTCATCAGAATATCCGAGTACCCGTCATCAGAGTACCCGAATACCTGTCATCAGAGTACCCGAGTACCTGTCATCAGAGTACCCGCGTACCCGTCATCAGAGTACCCGAGTACCCGTCATCAGAGTACCCGAGTACCTGTCATCAGAGTATCCGTCATCAGAGTACCTGAGTACCTGTCATCAGAGTACCCGAATACCTGTCACCAGCCCATCAGAGTACCCAAGTACCTGTCATCTGAGTACCTGATGGGCTGGTGACAGGTACTCGGGTACTTTGATGGGCTAGTGACAGGTGCTCTTTATTGGGGGGGGGGCAATCAGTGTGTTTAGGGTGCACTGTACTTGGTAACTAGCTGTTACCACAATCTCCTCCTCACACAGGATCAGTGTGTGAGGAGGAGAACACGGTGACAGCTAGTTACCGTGTTCTCTGTTGACATTTGTGACCGGCTGTGATTGGACACAGCCGGTCACGTGGTAAAGAGCCAATTTCATTGGCTCTTTACCTAGATCGGGGATCGACTCTGTCCGAGGGACGAGCCTCGTCCCCGATCGCTGCTCTGCGCGCCCCCGGGGGCGCGCATTGCAGACAGAACGAGCGGCTCGTGCTGGAGCCGCTCATGTGATCGGCTGTGATTGACACAGCCGATCACGTGGTAAACAGCCAATTTCTATTGGCTGTTTACCTTGATCAGGGATGGGCTATGTCCGAGGGACGAGCCTCATCCCCGATCACGCCACTGCGCGCCGCCGGGGGCGCGCAGTAGAGGGGAGATCCGGGCGACGTCATATGACGGCGGCCCGGATCTAGACAACCACTTTGCCAACGTCATTTTACATGACTCGGTATGGAAGTGGTTAAGCTTAAGCCGCGCTCCTGTGGTTCTGCAGCACAGCGGGTTGACCTGATTATTAGGGATGATCGAACAGTTCGGGTCGACCATCAGTTCAGCCCGAACATTGGGTGTTCGAGGTTCGGCCGAATTTAGAACTTTTTGCCCAAAAAGTTCGGAATTCGGCAACCAGAACCGCCCAAAATGCAATGCTTCAGGAAATGGGCTTTAAAAGCCCGTGATTGGACCAGAACCATTAGAAAAAGCCAATTGAGGGGGCAGGAGAATGCTAGGAATGTTATTGGAGTGACTAGGGGGTCCCTAGACCAATCATCATTAGTGAATACGCCCCCCCAGTATATAAGATCGCCCCCGCCATATTCCTAGCATTGTTATACTGGACATGGAAGAGAGTGGAAGCAGTTCTGTTAATTTTACTTTAAAAGTGTAATTTAGCTATTTTTAGTGTGAAGAAAGGGATATCTAGTGTAGTTAGAGTGCTCCTTTACACTTAAGTTAGCTTCAAAAATTTAGTTTCTGTAGGGAAAGTGTTAAGTGTAAGGGGACCGTAGTGTAGTGTAGGGTTAACTGGCAGTGACTGCTATGGCAGGGTGACAAAACCCTTCCATAGCAGGGTGACCGCTATAGAGAAATGATCATTTCTCTGAATTGCTGCGGCACACCCATATGGCTTCTCACCAGCCAAGCATTTTTTATGCTGCAGGGGCTGCCACTGCCAGTGCTTTTTTGAGGACATGTTTGATGTCAGACATGACATCTGAACATGTGTATAGGGGGTATATATAGACATATATGTCTGAATATATACCCCTAGACATATATAGGTGTGATAGTAGCAGAAATAAATGCTTGCGCTAATGAAATCATTTACAGTAATATATTTCTGCTACTATCACACCTATATATGTCTAGGGGTATATATTCAGACATATATGTCTATATATACCCCCTATACACATGTTCAGATGTTTTGCCTGCCTCAAAAGAACCCAAAAAAATGCCAAAAAAACATGTGGTGCGTTTTTGCTGGCATTTTTTGGGGGGTTTTGGAGGCAGGCAAAACATCTGAACTTGTGCACTGTACCACTATACACAAGTTCAGATGTTTTTCCTGACTGCAAAGAACCCAAAAAAATGCCTGCTTTGAAACCGGCAAGGTGTGGAGAGAAGCTAACCCCCTGAGCCGAAAGTTTTCTAATACATACAATCCTTTTTTTTTCT
Organism: Pelophylax lessonae; assembly: GCF_965119305.1. Taxonomy (NCBI): domain Eukaryota; kingdom Metazoa; phylum Chordata; class Amphibia; order Anura; family Ranidae; genus Pelophylax; species Pelophylax lessonae. Next base: position 637,858,951 of record NC_138769.1, on the reverse strand, counting down.
GGTTCTGGACATGCTACAGAGCTGAAACTTCACAGGTACAGCTTTTAGACCCCCCATACACAAAATCACACAAAAAAAGTTCTTAAAAATTGTCATTTTTGATAAAAAAGCCAATTATTGAAAAAATTAAAAAAAAAAGAGAGATCTGGGGGGGTCTAAAAAGTGTACATGTGAAGTTTCAGCTCTGTAGCATGTCCAGAACCATAAAAAAAAGATCGTTTGTATTAGAAAACTTTCAGACAGGGGGTTTGCTTCGCTGCTGTAACACCTTGCCGGTTTAATAGAAGGCATTTTTTTGGGTTCTTTGCAGTCAGGAAAAACATCTGAACTTGTGTATAGTGGTACTGTGCACAAGTTCTGATGTTTTGCCTGCCTCCAAAAACCCCCAAAAAATGCCAGCAAAAACACACCTGGGCATTTTTTTTTTGACGCTAGCGTTTTTTTTGGCATTTTTTTGGGGTTCTTTTGAGGCAGGCAAAACATCTGAACTTGTGTATAGTGGTATATATACACACATACATATATTTATATACACACCTAGAAATATATAGGTGTGATAGTAGCAGAAATATATTACTGTAAATGATTTCATTAGCGCAAGCATATATTTCTGCTACTATCACACCTATATATGTCTAGGTGTGTATATAAATATATGGATGTGTGTATATACACCACTATACACAAGTTCAGATGTTTTGCCTGCCTCAAAAGAACCCTAAAAAATGCCAAAAAAAACGCTAGCGTCAAAAAAAAAATGCCCAGGTGTGTTTTTGCTGGCATTTTTTGGGGGTTTTTGGAGGCAGGCAAAACATCAGAACTTGTGCACAGTACCACTATACACAAGTTCAGATGTTTTTCCTGACTGCAAAGAACCCAAAAAAATGCCTTCTATTAAACCGGCAAGGTGTTACAGCAACAAAGCCAACCCCCTGTGCTGAAAGTTTTCTAATACAAACAATCTTTTTTTTTTTATGGTTCTGGACATGCTACAGAGCTGAAACTTCACATGTATACTTTTTAGACCCCCCAGATCTGAAATCCAAAGTAAAAATCAAAAAATCTCTTTTTTTTTTTAATTTTTTCAATAATTGGCTTTTTTTTATCAAAAATGACAATTTTTAAGAACTTTTTTTGTGTGATTTTGTGTCTGGGGGGTCTAAAATGTGTACCTGTGAAGTTTCAGCTCTGTAGCATGTCCAGAACCAGAAAAAAAAGGATTGTATGTATTAGAAAACTTTCAGCTCAGGGGTTAGCTTCTCTCCACACCTTGCCGGTTTCAAAGCAGACATTTTTTTGGGTTCTTTGCAGTCAGGAAAAACATCTGAACTTGTGTATAGTGGTACTGTGCACAAGTTCAAATGTTTTGCCTGCCTCCAAAACCCCCCAAAAAATGCCAGCAAAAACACACCTGGGCATTTTTTTTTTGACGCTAGCGTTTTTTTGGCATTTTTTTGGGTTCTTTTGAGGCAGGCAAAACATCTGAACTTGTGTATAGTGGTATATATACACACATACATATATTTATATACACACCTAGACATATATAGGTGTGATAGTAGCAGAAATATATTACTGTAAATGATTTCATTAGCGCAAGCATATACTGTATTTCTGCTACTATCACACCTATATATGTCTAGGTGTGTATATAAATATATGTATGTGTGTATATATACCACTATACACAAGTTCAGATGTTTTGCCTGCCTCAAAAGAACCCCAAAAAATGCCAAAAAAACCGCTAGCGTCAAAAAAAAAATGCCCAGGTGTGTTTTTGCTGGCATTTTTTGGGGGTTTTTGGAGGCAGGCAAAACATCAGAACTTGTGCACAGTACCACTATACACAAGTTCAGATGTTTTTCCTGACTGCAAAGAACCCAAAAAAATGCCTTCTATTAAACCGGCAAGGTGTTACAGCAGCGGAGCCATACTCCTGTGCTGAAAGTTTTCTAATACAAACAATCTTTTTTTCATGGTTCTGGACATGCTACAGAGCTGAAACTTCACATTTACACTTTTTAGACTCCCCCAGATACTAAATCCAAAGTAAAAAATCTCTTTTTTTTTTTTTTAATTTTTCAATAATTGGCTTTTTTTATCAAAAATGACAATTTTTAAGAACTTTTTTGCGTGATTTTGTGTCTGGGGGGTCTAAAAGTTGTACCTGTGAAGTTTCAGCTCTGTAGCATGTGCAGAACCAGAAAAAAAGATCATATTGGTGTTAAAGTTAAAGGAGGGTCCCGACCCACATCCCTGTTCTACTGAAAAATTATCTTTTTTTTTGTTTCATGGTTCTGGACATGCTACAGAGCTGAGACTTCACATGCACACCTTTTAGACCCCCCAGATACTAAATCCAAAGTAAAAATCAAAAAATCTCTCTTTTTTTTTTTTTTTCAATAATTGGCTTTTTTATCAAAAATGACAATTTTTAAGAACTTTTTTTGTGTGATTAATAGTTAATGGGGCATGACCCAGAACCCTAGGCACTTTTTAGGGGCATTTATTGGGTTTTAGGGCTTAAAAATAGTGTTTTTTGATTACCGAAGTTCGGGTCCCATTGATTTCAATGGGATTCTGAAATCCGAACCGAACTTTTGGGAAATTCGGGTGTTCTGGTCGAACCGAACTTTTCAAAAGTTCGATCATCCCTACTGATTATTACATGGTTGCAGGAGGACGCCCGGTCTTAGGCTTTTAGCCTCCACACAAATGATCCAGCCCAAGGGTCAGTTGAAGAATTTTTGAAAGCCCTGAGTTTACTCTATGATGACCCTGATAGTGCCTGATGACCCTGATAGTGCCCACTATGCAGAAGCTAACCTTAGGTCATTACTAGTGTTGAGCGAACACGGACTGTATTATTCGTGTTCGTACCGAATAATTGGATTTTTGTTACCCGAACACGGACCCGAAAACTTTACTGTATGTTCGGGTTTAAAATCCGTGTTCGGTCATTTTATTTCCTGTTTTGTATGTAATGGCGCGCTTTTAATGGCAGGCTTTCAACAGCCAATCAACACGCGTTTAACTGGTGTGCCTTAAGCCATCCCAGCCATGCCTACTAATGTATTAGTAGCTGTGATTGGCCATCTGAAGCATGTGACCATGTTTTTATAAGTTTGAGAGCCCCAGCGCGCTGCGTCATTCTGCTGTAGTTTAGGGACAGAGCACACATCATACGTGCTGGCTGCTGATTAGGGAAAGACAGTGATTCTGTGAAAAATTTTGTCCGAAAAGAATGCAGGGTCAGGTCGGAGTGCAGGCAGGGAGAGTTATTAGAGCATTTTAGGGCGAGGCTGGAGATTTAGGCAGGGTCAGTGTTCTACATCGATTTTGCTGTGTGGGGGGTTGTGCTTTGAACGATCTTATTGCGCATATTAGGGACAGGCTGGAGAATAGGCAGGGTCAGTGTTCTACATCGATTTTGCTGTGTGGGGGTTGGTGCAGTGAACACAATCTTTTTGCCCTCAGTTAAGCCCGCTGAGAAGGAGGGAGAAAAAATATCTATTATTATCAGTCAGTTGTGTGCAGCGTTTTTGCTTCAGTGCTGATTGTGATAAGACACTGCTGTGTTCACATGTGCTATTGAGTGATTTTAAATTTTATACACTTTTTTCTATTCCACTATTCAATATACACCCTTTTGGGTTAAAAAATTAAATTGTGGCATAGTCTGTACTAATCTATTTAAAAATTACAAACTTAAAGGGGAATTTTCGTTTTTTTTCCCTTCATAGCCTGCAGCAGAGCTGACTGACATAAGACACTGCTGTGTTCACATGTGCTATTGAGTGATTTTCAATTTTATACACTTTTTTCTATTCCACTATTCAATATACACCCTTTTGGGTTAAAAAAAAATAAATTGTGGCATAGTCTGTACTAATCTATTTAAAAATTACAAACTTAAAGGGGAATTTTCTTTTTTTTTCCCTTCATAGCCTTCAGCAGAGCTGACTGACATAAGACACTGCTGTGTTCACATGTGCTAATGAGTGATTTTCAATTTTATACACTTTTTTCTATTCCACTATTCAATATACACCCTTTTGGGTTAAAAAAAATTAAATTGTGGCATAGTCTGTACTAATCTATTTAAAAATTACAAACTTAAAGGGGAATTTTCTTTTTTTTTTTCCTTCATAGCCTGCAGCAGAGCTGACTGACATAAGACACTGCTGTGTTCACATGTGCTATTGAGTGATTTTCAATTTTATACACTTTTTTCTATTCCACTATTCAATATACACCCTTTTGGGTTAAAAAAATTAAATTGTGGCATAGTCTGTACTAATCTATTTAAAAATTACAATACTTAAAGGGGAATTTTCTTTTTTTTCTCCCTTCATAGCCTGCAGCAGAGCTGACTGACATAAGACACTGCTGTGTTCACATGTGCTATTGAAAAATCACCAATTTTATATCATATTTTCTATTCCGCTATTCCAACTACACCCTTGGGGTAAAAATAATTAAATTGCGGGATAGTCTGTATCAGTACGTATGAGATACACCTTTCCAATTTTTGGGGCGCATCTTACACTGCCGAGGATTGCAGGGTGTTTCAGTTTGCCTCCTGCCTGTTCCGAACTCCTCCTACTCCTCATCCTGCCTTTGGGGTACAAAAAATAGTAATCAGGGCCTAGTCTGGGTCTGTACGTGTGAGATAGATACACCTTTTGATATCATATTTTCTATTCCGCTATTCAATCTACAACCTTGAGGTAAAGAGAATTAAATTGCGGTATAGTCTGTATCGGTACGTGTGAGATACACCTTTCCAATTTTTGGGGCGCATCTTACACCGCCGAGGATTGCAGGGTGTTTCAGTTTGCCTCCTGCCTGTTCCGAACTCCTCCTACTCCTCATCCTGCCTTTGGGGTACAAAAAATAGTAATCAGGGCCTAGTCTGGGTCTGTACATGTGAGATAGATACACCTTTTGATATCATATTTTCTATTCCTCTATTCAATCTACACCCTTTGGGGTAAAAAGAATTAAATTGCGGCATAGTCTGTATCGGTACGTGTGAGATACACCTTCCAATCTTTTGGGGCGCATCTTCCACTGCCGAGGATTGTAGGGTGCTTCAGTTTGCCTCCTGTTCCGAACTCCTCCTACTCCTTATCCTCATCCTGCCTTTAGGGTACAAAAAATTGTAATCGGGGCCTAGTCTGTGTTTGTACGTGTGAGATACACCGTTTTATAAATTTTTTCTATTCCGCTATTCAATCTACACCCTTTGGGGTAAAAAGAATTAAATTGCGGCATAGTCTGTATCGGTACGTGTGAGATACACCTTCCAATCTTTTGGGGTGCATCTTCCACCACCAAGGATTGCAGGGTGCTTCAGTTTGCCTCCTGTTCCGAACTCCTCCTACTCCTCATCCTCATCCTGCCTTTAGGGTACAAAAAATTGTAATCAGGGCCTAGTCTGTGTTTGTACGTGTGAGATACACCGTTTTATAAAATTTTTTCTATTCCGCTATTCATTCTACACACTTTGGGGTAAAAATAATTAAATTGCGGCATAGTCTGTATCGGTACGCGTGAGATACACCTTCCAATCTTTTGGGGCGCATCTTCCACCGCCGAGGATTGCAGGGTGCTTCAGTTTGCCTCCTGTTCCGAACTCCTCCTACTCCTCATCCTGCCTTTAGGGTACAAAAAATTGTAATCGGGGCCTAGTCTGTGCTTGTATGCGTGAGATACACCGTTTTCTAAATTTTTTTCTATTCCGCTATTCAATATACAAACTTTTTGAGTGTAAAAAATTAAATTACGGCATAGTCTGTATCGGTACATGTGAGATACACCTTTTTAAATTTGTTTGGCGCATCTCCTTCCACCGCCGAGGATTGCAGGGCGCTTCAGTTTGCCTCCTGTTCCGAACTCCTCCTACTCATCATCCTCATCCTGCCTTTAGGGTACAAAAAATTGTAATCGGGGGCCTAGTCTGTGTTTGTACGTGTGAGATACACCGTTTTATAAAAAAATTTCTATTCCGCTATTCAATATACACCCTGTTTGAGTGTAAAAAATTAAATTACGGCATAGTCTGTATCGGTACATGTGAGATACACCTTTTTAAATTAGTTTGGCGCATCTCCTTCCACCGCCGAGGATTGCAGGGCGCTTCAGTTTGCCTCCTGTTCCGAACTCCTCCTACTCCTCTTCCTCATCCTCCCTTTAGGGTACAAAAAATTGTAATCGGGGCCTAGTCTGTGTTTGTACGTGTGAGATACACCGTTTTATATCCTTTATTCTATTCCGCTATTCAATATACACCCTTTTGGGGTGAAAAAAATAAATTGGCATCATACTTTGCATATTTGACTGTGAGATACACCCGTTGTATTTGTATACTGTTTTTCTATTCCGCTATTTAATAAACACCCTTTTGGGGTAAAAAAAATTAAATTGCGGCATAGTTCGCATATTTGACTGTGAGATACACCCGTGCAATACTGTTGTTGTTTTGTTCCGCTATTCAATAAACACCTTTCTAGGGCAAGATCATAAATTACAGAAATATGAGGAGACCGTCAAATAGGGGCCGTGGCCTGGGTTGTGGTGCTGCTGGTAGAGCTCCTGTTGTAAGGAGAGGACGTGGTCGATCTGTGCCAGCTACACGCACAAGTGAAACACCTTCCTCAAGTGTGAGTAGGCGACAGAACCTGCAGCAGTATTTGGTAGGGCATCATGCGCCTCTAGAAGTGATGAGGCCAGAAGAAGTACAGGCGATAGTAGATTGGGTTGCTGACAGTGCCTCCAGTTTGTTCACATTGTCTCCCACCCAGTCTACTGCAGAAAGGTCAGAGTTGGCACCTGCAGCCAATGTCCAACCGTCTTTCACCTCACCCCCTTGCAAATCAGGCAAGCAGTCTGAGCCCCAAGTCATGCAGCAGTCTCTTCTTCTTTTTGATGACTCTGTCAGCAGGGTTTCCCAGGGTCATCCACCTAGCCCTGCGCCAGAAGTGGAAGAGATTGAGTGCAGTGATGCCCAACCACTTATTTCTCAAGATGAGTACATGCAAGGACCATCGCAGCACGTCTCCGATGATGACGAAACGCAGGTGCCAACTGCTGCGGCACTCAGAATTGTGGAGACCGACAAGGAGGGCAGGGGTGAAGACTGGGTGGAAGATGATGTGGAGGACGATGAGGTCCTCGACCCCACATGGAATGAAGGTCATGCAGGTGACCTGAGTAGTTTGGAGGAAGAGGCGGTGGTCGCACAGAGCCACCAGCACAGCAGAAGAGGGAGCAGGGTGCAGAAGCGGAGCGGCCGTGCCCTAGACACTACGCCTGCTACTGCCCAGCGCAGCAAGGGACCGAGCGCACCAAAACCAGCTCAAAGGAGTTCTCTAGCGTGGAAGTTCTTCAGAAAATGTGCTGATGACAGGACTCGAGTGGTTTGCACCCTGTGCAATCAGAGCCTGAAGCGAGGCATAAACCTTCTCAACCTGAGCACAACCTGCATGATCAGGCATCTAAGTGCAAAGCACGAGCTGCAGTGGAGTAGACACCTTCAAAACCAAGAAAGGTCTCTGGCTCCTCCTGCTTCCTCTTCTGCTGCAGTCTCGGCCTCTCCATCCACCTCTGTAGTGATACCGGCACCTAACACCCCGCAAACAGACGATCTGTCAGCAACACCACCACCTTTCCATCTTCCAAACACTTGAGAGGAAGAGGAAGTACCCCCCTACCCACCCGCGATCCCTGGCCCTGAATGCCAGCATTTCCAAATTCTTGGCCTTTGAAATGCTGTCATTCCGTCTGGTGGAGACGCACAGTTTTAAAAGCCTTATGTCGGTGGCTGTCCCACAGTACGTCGTGCCCAGCCGCCACTACTTTTCCAGGCAAGCCATCCCTTCCCTGCACAACCAAGTGGGGTAAAAAATCAGGTGTGCACTGCGCAATGCCATCTGTGCCAAGGTCCACCTAACTACCGATACGTGGACCAGTAAGCACGGTCAGGGGCGTTATATCTCCCTAACGGCACACTGGGTAAATGCAGTGGCGGATGGGCCTGAGGCGGATAGCAATTTGGCGCATGTCCTTCCACCACCGAGGATTGCAGGGCGCTTCAGTTTGCCTCCTGTTCCTAACTCCTCCTACTCTGCTTCCTCATCCTCTACCGCCGCCTCATCCGGTCAGCGTAACACCTTCACCACCAACTTCAGCACAGCCAGGGGTAAACGACAGCAGGCAGTTTTAAAACTTGCCTGTTTGGGGGAAAAACTACACACCGCGCAGGAGTTGTGGAGGAGCATGGAACAGCAGACAAATGAGTGGTTGCTGCCAGCGAGCCTCAAGCCCGGCCTGGTGGTGTGCGATAACGGGCGAAATCTCATAGCAGCTCTGGGCCTAGCCGGTTTGACGCACATCCCTTGCCTGGCGCATGTGCTGAATTTGGTGGTGCAGAGGTTCCTTAAAAATTACCCCGATATGTCAGAGCTGCTGCAGAAAGTGCGGGCCGTCTGTGCGCACTTTCGGCGTTCTCACCCTGCTGCTGCTCGGCTGTCAGCGCTGCAGCGTAACTTCAGCCTTCCCGCTCACCGCCTCATATGTGACGTGCCCACAAGCTGGAACTCCACCTTGCACATGCTGGAAAGACTGTGCGAGCAGCAGCAGGCCATAGTGGAGTTTCAGCTGCAGCACGCAGTACCACTTCACCACCAATAACTGGGCCTCCATGCGAGACCTGTGTGCCTTGTTGCGCTGTTTTGAGTACTCCACCAACATGGCCAGTGCCGATGACGCCATTGTCAGCTTAACTATCCCACTTCTATGCCTACTTCAAAAAACGATTCGGGCAATGATGGAAGAGGATGTGGCACAGGATGAGGAGGAGGAGGAGGAGGATGAAGAGGTAACATTTCCAAGGCTTTCAGGGCAGTCATTCGCAAGTGGCTCCGAGGGTGGGTTCCTGCACCCACAAACGCCAGGGACACAATTGTCCAGCAGGGGCACAGTTCTGGAGGATGAGGAGGATGAGGAGGAGGAGATGGAGGAGGAGATGGAACCATGTTCACAGCAGGGTGGCACCCAGGCCAGCTCATGGCCATCACTGGTGCGTGGCTGGGGGGGATACAGAGGACACAGACGATACACCTCCCACAGAGGACAGCCTTTCGTTGCCTCTGGGCAGCCTCGCACACATGAGCGATTACATGCTGCAGTGTCTCCACAATGACTGCCGAGTTGCCCACATTCTAACTTGTGCTGATTACTGGGTGGCCACGCTGCTGGATCCCCGTTACAAGCACAACGTACCGTCCTTAATTCACTCACTGGAGCGCGATCGCCAGATGCTCGAGTACAAGTGCACGCTGGCAGACGCGATGCTGCTGGCATTCCCACCGGACAGCGGGGCCACAGTGGAAGCACAAGGCCAAGGCAGAGGAGGAGGAGGAAGAGGTCGCCAACGCAACCAGGGCACCGCCAGCACCTCAGAAGGCAGGGTTAGCATGGCCGAAATGTGGAAAAGCTTTGTCAGCACGCCACAACAAACAGCAGCACCAGCAGCTCATATGGAACGTCTTAGCAGGAGGCAGCATTTCACCAACATGGTGGAGCAGTATGTGTGCACACGCCTACATGTAGTGAATTACGGGTCTGCCCCCTTCAACTTCTGGGTCTCCAAATTGGGCACATGGCCTGAGCTTGCCCTTTACGAATTGGAGGTGCTGGCGTGCCCTGCTGCCAGTGTATTATCTAAACGTTTAGTTAGCATGGCTGGGCGTTATCACAGACAAGCGCAGCCGCCTGTCCAGAGACAATGTGGACAAGCTCACGTTCATTAAAATTAACCAGGCATGGATCCCACGGGACTTTTCCGTACCTTGTGCAAAATAGAGATGGATACCGACCTTACCCAGCCATTGTTCTATTTTTGATCTTTCTCACTCTTTTGGGGTGTACCCTCATTTAAAATGACTGAAAAAAAGCAGTGTTGGCTACCTCGTCCTCCTCCACCGCCGCTTCCACCTACACCGCCCATAGGTGTGCGCAGCCTATTGCATTAGGGTGTGCACCCCAAAGTATAAATACACATGCATGTGTTTGCCTACATGTATATGGCCCCAGTACATTACTCTCCCTGCTGGCAAAGTGAAATAGAAGTGTGTGGCACTTCTCTTATGGCAGAGCAGGTCCGAGGGAGATCTTTCCCATCTCCTCACTGGCAAACAGAGCGATAATGCTAATGTGCCCTAGGTGATTAGGGTGTGCCCAGGCACACCCGGCACACCCTGCGCACACGTGTATGACACCGCCAACTCCACCACCACCTCAACCTCCCTCCTACTTCATATGGGCCTCGTCCTTCACAGATGAAGAACATTGTTTTATTTTTCTGTTTTTTTTTTTGTTGTTTTAAGTTATTTCCCTATCCACATTTGTTTGCAGAGCACTTGCCATGCTCTTAACTACGTTTTGCTGCCATTTGCAGCACTCTAGCCCTTTCCATTGGTGTTTTAGAGCCATTTTAGTGCCTGAAAGTTCGGGTCCCCATTGACTTCAATGGGGTTCGGTGTCCGGGTACAGTTCGGAAAAAGTCCGGGACACGGACCCAGACTTTTTTTTCATGTTCGGCCGAACCCGCCGAACACGGACATCCAGGTGTCTGCTCAACTCTAGTCATTACATCAGGATAAACGCACCGCTAAACATTACTGTTCTGATTTCCGCCGCTAGCCACCTGACTCAGGGTGGCATGACCCTGCTCTAAGACTAAGACTCCATCAAGGACTCCTAGTACACTACCCTGAATCAATGGCACTGAATGAAGCCATGCAAGTAGCCATCCGTATAGACAGGCGTTTATGGGAAAGGCGTGCAGAGAGGTTTGTTCCCTTGTCCCCTCGCATTCTGCCCGCCACTTCTCCATCAGCCCTTCCTTGGTCCTCCCACCCTATCCAAAAGGAATCCATGCAAATTGGCGCTACTCATTTATACTCTGGGGAAAAAGCCAGAATAAGATCTCAGGTACTCTGCTTATGCCGTGGCAACCACGGCCACTTTGTCGCCAGCTGCCCTCATAAGCCGGGAAATGCCAAGAGTCTAGTACGGGTGGGGTCAGCTTCTCTAGACTAAACTGTGTCAGGTTCCCCCAAGAGTAAACTATTTGCTCCTGCACAACTTAGTTCTGCCATGTTTTTTCATTAGATCTCAGCTTTAATTGATTCTGGTGCCGCTAGCAATTTCATTGATAGGGACCTAGCATGCCGTCTACAGATTCCCTTGACGAAGGTGCACAGACCCTTTTCAGTCTTAGCTGTTGATAGCTCGCCCTTGTCCATGGGCATGGTCACCTTAAGCACTGTACCTATTTACTGCGGCAGGCAGCCTCTCCTGCGCAAACCGGCGTAGCCCTACGTCGGTCGCACACGTAGTGCTGGGAGGAAAATGCGCACCGCAGCTGGCGTGCTTCCACTCCCACTAGGCAGAGGGGATGACGATGCATGGGGCTGGTGGCTCTGACTGCCGCCTGGCACCCGCTGAGAGAGAACACTGGTCAGCTGTTGTAAACACAGCTGACGTTCTTCTCTCTGAAATGATCACAGAGCGCCTGTGATCCTTCTATATAGGATCACAGGTCTCTATGATCATTTCACAAGCCCATCCCCCCACAGTAAGAAAATACTCCCCTAGGCTCACACGTAACCCGTTGATCACCCCTAGGTTAACCTCTTCCCTGCCAATGTCATTATTACAGTAACAATGCATATTTTTAGCACTGATTACTGTAGTAATGTCACTGGTCCCCCCAAAAGTGTCAAAAATGTCAGTTAGGGGTCCGATCTGTCCGCCGCAATGTCACAGTCCAGCTAAAAATCACAGATTGCCACCATTACTAGTAAAAAAAATATATATATCTTTCCCCTAGTTTGAGGTAAAATAAATAAAATATAAAGATAATATAAAGAGGTAAAATAAATAAAATAAAATAAAAAGATAAAATAAATAAATATTTCCCCTAGTTTGTAGACTCAATAACTTTTGCGAAAACCAATCTAAATACTTTTATTGCGATTTTTTCTTTTACCAAAAATATGTAGCAGAATACAAATTGGCCTAAAAGGATGAAAATAGTTCATTTTTAATTTTATTTTTTTGGGGAATGTTATGTAGCAGAAAGTGAAAAAAGAAAAAATATATATATATATATATATATATATTTTTTTTTTTTATTTTTTTTTCAGAAATGTTACTCTTTTTTTGTTTATAGCGAAAAAAAAATAAAAATCACACAGGTGATCACATACCACCAAAAGAAAGCTCTATTTGTGGGTGGGGGGGGGAGGCAAAATGTTATTTCGGTACACGACTGCCCAATTTTCTGTTAAAATAACACAGTGCTGAATCAAAAACAATGGCCTGGTCATTAAGGGTCAAATCCTTCTGGTCCAGAACTGGTTAAAGTGTTACTAAACCCAGATCCTACATTCACTATACCTGGTTTCCCACAGTACATAGAACATGGAAATGCAATTATTTTAGTGAATATAAACTGATAAATACCTTTTTTCATCAGCTGTATATAGCGATTAGCAATCTTGTGACTTGTATCAGTGAGTGCTGATAGATTGTGGGAGGAATTTTCATTTCTCCCATGATTGTCCTATCAGGCTTCAAGACCTTTGATTCTCTTTCTGAACATGTCTGGACAGTGCTGATCACATGCACCCTCCCAAGAAAAAAGACCTCTCTAGCAATGCACACCAAACTGAGCAGCCTGACTCTATAGACTGTAAATATTAGGTTATTTTTTGGAGTCTGTGGAGGAAGGATATGATCAGAGAAGACAGGGTCACACAGCCTTTTTACACAATGCAGAGGATTAACCCCTAGGATCCACACTAAGGGGTATAACAAGCATGCCTCACCCCATATACAGACTGATTTTACTGTTGTGGGTTCAGTAACACTTAATCATTCACCTGGGTTGGCATCTTTATTGTTAACATAGTGTTCCAAATTTCAATATGCCCCCATCCACAGATCACATTACCCACCACCACACATTTGTGGGGAAGGGACCTTTGTCCTCTCAATATTGGAATAAGCTGCTTTCTCAATTGTAGGTGTTTGGAAGCTGGCAGTGGGTTGGAGGGGGGTCAGGGTGACAGGGGGTAGTGTATTAGGATGGTATCAGTGGGTTGTCAGGTGAGATGAGGATGAGGATGAAAGAGGGTGGGTTGTTAGCAAGGTTGCAGTGGGGTGCCTGTTGTGATGAGGATGACAGGGGGTGGGGTGTTAGCAAGTTTGCCAGGTGTGATGAAGATGAGCAGGAGGGTGGCAGGGGGTGGGGTGTTAGTCAGGTATCAGTGGGTTGCCAGGTGTGATGAAGATGAGCATGACAGGGGGTGGGGTATCTTTGAGGTTGCAGTGGGGTGCCAGGTGTGAGGAATATGAGGGGGAGGATGGCAGAGGGTGGGGTGTTAATGAGGTATCAGTGGGTTGCCAGTTGTGATGAAGATGAGGATAACAGGGGTGGGGAGTTAGCAAGGTTGCAGTGGGGTGCCAGGTGTGAGGAATATAAGGAGGAGGATGGCAGGGGGTGGGGTGTTAATGAGGTATCAGTGGGTTGCCAGGTGTGATGAAGGTGAGGATGACAGGGGTGCAGTGTTTGCAAAGTTGCAGTGGGTTGCCAGGTTTGATGAGGATGACTGGGGTGGGATGTTAGCAAGATATCAGTGGGTTACCAGGTGTGATGAAGGTGAGGATGGCAGGGGCTTGGGTGTTAGCAAGGTATCAGTGGGTTGCCAGGTGTGATGAGGATGAGGATGACAGGTGGTGGGGTGTTAGTATGGTTGCAGTGGGGTGCCAGGTGTGATGAGGATGAGGATGAGGATGACAGGGGATGGGTTGTTGCCAGATGGGATGAGGATGAAAGGGGGGATAGAGAGAGAAAAAAGGAAAGGTACAGAAAGAGAGAAAGAAGGATCACAAATATGAAAAAAGAAAACATAACACATTTTTGGCATGATCTGTATTATTTATGAATTTAGAAATTAGGAAATAAATTTATTTTTAAAAGTTTCGAAATCTCTATGACCTCAATATGAACGTCTGCAGACAGTCAAAAAAGAAAACTGTAAAAACACATACTGTACAGTGGTGTTATCTCCTTTGTGGAATCACTGTCTCTGTTATAAGCCAGCCAAACACTCACTCGAATGCTTGTGATAGAGAGTGATACATGTGTAATTCCTGATCAAACCCCCCTGTCTGTTTGCCTGCCTTGCTCTGCTAGTTTGGATTCCCCTGTGTATGACCTTGGACAGAATATTGGACTATTCCCTGAACACAGCCTGCCTTTTACCTGGACTGTCATAGAACCACTCTGCCTGTCTGCTTGCTAACCGCAAGTCCCCATTTGCTTTGCTTTGTTCGCGTCTGCCCTGGCGTGGTGGCCAGACACTAAAGCAATGTGTATAAGACCTGGGGGCAAACTAGTACCCGCTTGCCTTATGGGAAAGGGGCTGCTATTGGTGAAGAACACAATAGCTAGCTATAGTGTCTGACCATCTGCATTGGGGTAGCTGTGACATCAGAACAGTCAAGTGACTGTACTGACCAAGAGTAGTGATGTCGCGAACATAAAATTTAATGTTCGCGAACGGCGAACGCGAACTTCCGCAAATGTTCCCGAACCGGCGAACATTGCGAACCGCCATAGACTTCAATAGGCAGGCAAATTTTAAAACCCACAGGGACTCTTTCTGGCCACCATAGTGATGGAAAAGTTGTTTCAAGGGGACAAACGCCTGGACTGTGGCATGCCGGAGGGGGATCCATGACAAAAGTCGGCTTTTAATCCATAAAGGGCATAAATCAACCTAACATTCCTAAATTGTTTGGAATAACGTGCTTTAAAACATCCAGTGTGTGTATACGATCAGGTATGATGTTGTATCGATCAGGTAATGTAAGGGTTACGCCTGCTTCACAGTGACAGACCAAACTCTGACAGACCAAACTCCCCGTTTAACGCACCGCAAACATCCGCAAACAGACCAGAACCGACCAAAATCGGACAGGAACTGGGCTTTAAGGGTTAGGGTTAGGGTTAGGTTTAGTGTTAGGGGTTAGGGTTATGGTGAGATACTTAGGGTTAGAGTTAGTAACCCTACCCCAATGCCTCTAACCCTAACCCTCTAACCCTAAGCACTAAAAATAACCCTAACCCTAGCCCTATCCCTAGCCCTAACCCTAATTGTAATTTTTTTTCTGGTTCTGGACATGCTACAGAGCTGAAACTTCACAGGTACACTTTTTAGACCCCCCAGACACCAAATCACACAAAAAAGTTCTTAAAAATTGTCATTTTTGACAGAGAGACAATTATTGGAAAAAATAAAAAAAAAAAAAAATAAAAAAATAAAAAATTTCTTTGGATTTAGTGTTTTGGGGGGTCTAAAAAGTGTACCTGTGAAGTTTCAGCTCTGTAGCATGTCTGGAACCAGAAAAAAATTATGAATTAGGGTTAAGGCTAGAGTTAGGGTTAGGGCTAGGGTTAGGGGGTTAAGTTTAAGGTTAGAGGGTTAGGGTTAGGGTTAGGGTTAGGGTTAGGGTTATTTTTATGGCTAGGCTTAGAGGGTTAGGGTTAAGGTTAGAGGGTTAGGGTTATGGTTAGAGGGTTAGGGTTAGGTTTAGTGTTAGGGGATAGGGTTAGGGTTACGGTGAGATACTTAGGGTTAGAGTTAGTAGCCCTACCCCTACCCCTCTAACCCTCTAACTCTAAGCACTAAAAATAACCCTAACCTTAGCCCTGACCCTAACCCTAGCCCTAACCCTAACCCTAATTCTAATTTTTTTTCTGGTTCTGGACATGCTACAGAGCTGAAACTTCACAGGTACACTTTTTAGACCCCCACAGACACCAAATCAAAAAGTTCTTAAAAATTGTAATTTTTGATAGAGAGCCAACTATTGGAAAAATTAAAAAAAAATAAAAATAAAATAAAAATAAAAAAAATAAATAAAAAATGTCTTTGGATTTAGTGTCTGGGGGGTTTAAAAAGTGTACCTGTGAAGTTTCAGCTCTGTAGCATGTCCGGAACCAGAAAAAAAATACGAATTAGGGTTAGGGCTAGGGCTAGGGTTAGGGCTAGGGCTAGGGTTAGGGGGTTAAGTTTAAGGTTAGAGGGTTAGGGTTAGGATTAGGGTTAGGGCTAGGGTTAGGTTTAGGGTTAGGGTTATTTTTTATGGCTAGGCTTAGAGGGTTAGGGTTAAGGTTAGATGGTTATGGTTAGAGGGTTAGGGTTAGGTTTAGTGTTAGGGGATAGGGTTAGGGTTACGGTGAGATACTTAGGGTTAGAGTTAGTAACCCTACCCCTACCCCTACCCCTCTAACCCTAACCCTCTAACCCTAAGCACTAAAAATAACCCTAACCTTAGCCCTGACCCTAACCCTAGCCCTAACCCTAACCCGAACCCTAGCCCTAACCCTAATTCTAATTTTTTTTTTCTGGTTCTGGACATGCTACAGAGCTGAAACTTCACAGGTACACTTTTTAGACCCCCCAGACAATAAATCCAAAGAATTTTTTTTTTTTTTAATTTTTCCAATAATTGGCTCTCTATCAAAAATGACAATTTTTAAAAACATTTTTGTGTGATTTAGTGTCTGGGGGGTCTAAAAAGTGTACCTGTGAAGTTTCAGCTCTGTAGCATGTCCAGAACCAGAAAAAAAGATAATTTTTCAGTAGAGCAGGGATGGTGGGAGCCCTCCTTTTATAAATATATGATCTTTTTTTCTGGTTCTGGACATGCTACAGAGTTGAAACTTCACAGGTACACTTTTTAGACCCTCTAGACACTAAATCCAAAGAATTTTTTTAAGTTTTTTTTTTATTTTTTCAATAATTGTCTCTCTATCAAAAATGACAATTTTTAAGAACTTTTTTTTTTGTGTGATTTAGTGTCTGGGGGGTCTAAAAAGTGTACCTGAGAAGTTTCAGATCTGTAGCATGTCCACTTCACAAACTTCACAAAAATGCCTGAAAAATATATAGAAAAAAATAAATAAAAGCAGACTGAAATACCAGCCCTAAAAGGGGCTTTTTGGGGTGCTGTCAGGATGCTGTCCTTACAGCAGGAGAGGACACAGAACACTGGCCTAGCTAATGATTTCCCTATCAATTCAGCAGCAACAGCAGCCCTCTCCCTGCTCTAACTAACTCTGCAGCTTCAGAATGAATCTAAGATGGATGCTGCCTTTGCTTTTTTATAGGAGGTGGGAGGGTCTGGGAGGGAGGGTATGCTGATTGGCTGGACTGTGTCTGCTGACTGTGAGGTACAGGGTCAAAGTTTGCTCAATGATGATGTATAGGAGGCGGACCGAACATCGCATATGTTCGCCCGCCGAGGCGAACGCGAACATGCGAAGTTCGCCGGGAACTGTTCGCCGGCGAACAGTTCGGGACATCTCTAACCAAGAGGTGCATCTAAGGCTTCTTTTTTTTCTGGTAAGTTGTCTCTAAAGTAAGAAGTGCTTCTCATTGGTTAGTGTAGTCAAATGGTCGCCCTGGCCAATGAGTTCTTGTGGCAGTGGTTTCCAGAGGAGTGGCCAGGATATTAAGAGATAGTTCACCTTTTTCATTAGGAAGTGAACTTCCCTTTCAATGTTTTTAACCACTTCGGGACCGGAAGATTTTCCCCCTTAATGACCAGGCCACTGATGATTCGGCACTGTGATTCTTTGTCAGACAATTGCGTGGTCGTGTGACGCTGTACCCAAAAAAAATGTATGTCCTTTTTTCCCACGAATAGAGCTTTCTTTTGGGTGTATTTGATCACCTGTGCGATTTTTATTTTTTACGTTAGAAGCAAAAAAAGAGCGACAATTCTGAAAAAAAAAAATATTTTTCACTTTCTGCTATATAACATTCCCAAAAAAAAAAAAAAAATCAACATTTCTCATCCTTTTAGGCCAATTTGTATTTTGTTACATATTTTTGGTAAAAAAAAGATTCCAATAAGTGTATATTGATTGGTTTGTGCAAACTTTATCACGTCTACAAACTGTAGGAAAGATTTATGACTTTCAAATCTTTTTGCTAATGCTAGCAGCATAAGGATTACAAATAGTCAATTTTTATTAGTTTAATTAGTTAGTGTTGTTTTTTTATATTGCACAAATATATATTAGCTGAACATCTTAAATACTCACAGGTCTTAGCTGTTTGTACCAATTGTGCCACTAGATGTCATCACTTCCTCCTCATTATTGGGCTAATGTATGAATGCCAGGACCCAGGTCAGGTTTATTGTGCCCTTTAAGTGGCTAGATGGGGGTAGGATCCTAGGCCAAGCCTTCCTTCTTGCATCTATGGCTGGCATTGCCTCTGTGGTGAAGATTTGTCATCTGCATACCACATGCCAGCCTGCAGCATCTACTTCACATGTGATGTCCCATGCCAATATTTATATGGCCATTGACATATGGTGGGGACTGGAGATATATAGAAACAGGAGATGGCAGTGGCCTCTAGGTACCCATTTGGGTGTCCTTCATGCATATAGGAAACCTTTAATCTGCACTTTTCAGGGTGAGTTTGCTTATCAACATTGATTAGGTATTATACAGTTTCTTAACTTTGGGGATGAGTAACCTGTGGTTAGTTTTAGCATAAAGTGTATCTAAACTGAAACACAAAAATGTATTATATGTAAATGAGAATTAAAGCTGGCCTTACATGGATCGGCTCTTGCTGAAGCAGCCAAATTTAGTTTATTTGGCTGGCTAAACAAAAAAACTGTACCATGTATAGCCAGCTTAAAGCGGAGTTCCACCCATTTTTAATAGGTTGGATTACATAGATGTATGTAATCCCCTTTAAAACGGCTTTTACCAATGGAAACTTTTTTTTTTTTTGCTAGTAAATACCTTAATTTCTGCTTTATTCCTCCTCTCCTCACTTCCGGGTCCGATCGGCGATGACGTCATTTAGCGATTCGCAGTGTGTGCTGGGATGTATTCCATTTCAGAAATCTCGCAGGAGCGGAGCTGTACTGAGCCGTGCCTGCCCAGCCTCCGCCCCGCCTCCTCTCAGTGAGTTGTACTGTATGCATTGTATTCAGGCCGTTCTCGGCTCCGCCTCCGCCCCCCCCTCCTCTCAGTGAGTTGTATTGTATGCATTGTATTCAGGCCGTTCTCTGCTCCGCCCCGCCTCCTCTCAGTGAGCGAGGACTGAAAGCATTATATCCTTACTGAGCTCACTGAGAGGAGGCGGGGAGGAGGCGGGGCAGAGCACATCCTGAATACAATGCATACAGTACAACTCACTGAGAGGAGGCGGGGCGGAGGCGGGGCAGGTCACGGCCTGAATACACACAGTACAGATCAGCTCCTGGGTAATACTGCGAGATTTCTGGAATGGAATACATCCCAACACACACTGCGAATCGCCGAATGACGTCTTTGCCGATCGGACCCGGAAGTGAGGAGAGGAGGAATAAAGCAGAAATGAAGGTATTTACTAGCAAAAAAAAAAAAAGTTTCCATTGGTAAAAGTCGTTTTAAAGGGGATTACATAGATCTAAAGTTACGAAAATGGGTGGAACTCCACTTTAAGACAAGCCATTTACCACTGACAAGGGTGCTAACAATGGTCAGCTTTTATGTAAACCTTTATCCCAAAAAGAAAAAACAAACTTTTGCTGTAACTGCTTAAAAAACGTTAGCTGGAATTTGGCTTTAATATATTAGTCAAGTCCATTTAAATCTGCTAGTGGATCTAACACTATCCTTTCCCCCAATTTACCATGCTGCTGTTAAAAGTTGTCTCTGTTGCGCCTCTATCCAGCGTGGAGACACCCTAAGACATGAATTGTGTTACTGGCCAGATCACCAGGGAAAAATATAAGAAAATAGGCTAATGGTACTACTAATGCAGTTGACTTATTTAAGGATTAGTAAGCTGCAATATACAAAATTGTAGTTTTCAGGTTTAGATACACTTCAAGGTGGATATCACTTTATTATATGATGATTTTTTGAGTTTCAGGGAAAACGGATAACAAGTTGAGCAACAATTGGTAATAATTAGCACTAACAATTTGGATGAAGCAACAGCAGAACGCTTGAAATACCGGTTCCAGAATATGTTGCAGTAGCAAACACAGTGCAAATGCTTGAATGCTGACAGTGGAGGCTAGAGGAATGCTAGCAGTAGATCAAGAGATCCTTAGCATTAAAGATATCACACCAACATCGCCTACATTCCCGGAGCAGCATCTGCAAAAGTGGTAGATGACAGGAAGAGTTGCGGCACAAAAAGAACTGTGCAGGTCCTAAAAGGTAGTACCAGAGACCTGAGGATAGCGCATCAGTCAGCGTATCCCTAATCTCTCCCTTCTTGAATGAGAAACTTTCCCTAAGGCTATTTCATTGTCCATAACAAGTATAGTTCCTCTCCCTGCTCAAGCCACTTGCAAATGCATGCCAAATACACCAGGGCACTGCTTTTTATTAGCACTGTCCACACTAAAGATGACCACCAAGGTCACCAAGTGTTAGTGTTCATTTGGACAACTGCTCCCATGGTGACACCTCTGGAGTCTGCAGAGGAACTCCATATGTACAGCGGTATAGCAACAGAGCCCCACCTACAGAATGGAGGTTAAATGGCACCTGTCTACACACATGCTGTTTCAAACTCTATTCTCTACTCATAGCAACGTTAAGTTTAATTACACCAATGTATTAAAGTGATATTAAAGGTAGGTTTTTTTTTTTAGCTTTTTTTAAATAACAAACATGTCATATTTACCTGCTCTATGCAGTGGTTTTGCACAGAACAGCCCCAATCCTCCTCTTTTTGGGTCCCTCTTCGGTGCTCCTGGCCCCTCCCTCCTGCTGAGTGCCCCATAGAAAGCAGATTGCTATGAGGGCACCCGGACAGGCTCGCTTCTGAGCAATTGCTCTGTGTGTCCATTCACACATGGGGCATGGCTTGGCCCCTCCCCCACTCTCTCCTCATTGGTTTACTGGCTGTGATTTACAGTAGAGGGAGCCAGCTCCTGCTGTTTTCTCAATCAATGAGGAGGAGAAGTCCCAGGAGAGCCGCTACTCTTGTGCACATTGCTGGATCGAGATGGGGCTCAGGTAAATGTTGGGGAGGGCTAGGGGGAATGCTGCACATAGGAGGTTTTTTACCTTCATGCATAGAATGCATGAAGGTAAAAAAAAAACCTTGAGCCTTTAGAACCACTTTAAAGTCTCTACAAGTAAATTAGTGATGCTGATGATTCCTTCTCCCACAATTTGCCCCTGTAACTGCCATAGAAAGGTTCTTGCAGTACCATTTTTGGCACAGATTAATGACAAACTACTATTGTATGTATCATTTGTAATTTATGTAAAACATATGTGATATGATATGAATTAATGTTACTTACAACCTTTGTTTGACTATGTATAGACTTACTTTTGATGCTCTCCTGATGAAGCAGGTTGTTTGACGCTTGCAAAATACTACCCTTACTCTCCTGAACTATCAGCATCTGCAATGCAAACATATTTCTGCATATAATACACTGTGCATTTAGGGTTGATTTAAAGTTGTTGTAAACCCTTACATATGCACAATTTGCTGGGACGTGTAGACATAAGTGAGGCAAGGCCAATGCTTTACCTTGTCACTAGCAGTGAAGAAGAATTTAATGAACTCGTATTGCTCTGTGAATCGCTCTTCAGGGCCCAACTAGGCACCCCTTTACTGTAACTCTCTCTGTATGAGCTAGCTCCTTGATCCCCTGATTTCATTGGAGTGGGCCCCCTTCCTGGGCCAACCCTTTGGCAAGTCCCTTAGTACTCACGGACACTGTCTTTCCTGAGAGACTCTGCCAGCAGCTCCAACATCAGCTACACTGGATCCTCTGCAGCTCAGCTCCACACCTGGTTCACTAGGCAGACTGCCTAAGACCACCTACCTCACACCTGGGACTCTGCTTCACGCCAAAGACGCCCTGTCACATGTCCCCCTGCCTTTTATGAGCAATTCCAGGATGCATTGCAAGAAAGCCCTCCCACTGGGACTCCCACAAAAGCCAATGTGTCACTGGCTGGGTTTCCTCCACTGTTCAACAAGCTCCCTCATTGGATACAGTGGGGACACTCCCTCAGACCCAGTGAAACATGCAACAGGCAACCTAACAGATTAGACTCCCCTGATAAGCAGAAGGAGCAATTGATGCTTTTTCCTAGCACCTACCTATGAGGGCGCTACATCGATAACAGAGAAAGGAAGCAGCAGGGAGAAATGACACTTAGAGCTTTGGAGAGAGATAAGTAAACACCGCAGATGTATGTGCTTTGCTCAAATTCCCTGACTGAGGTTTACAACAACTTTAATTATAATGATGTAACTGGTCAGTGGAAGGATGAGGTGAAGCATGCAGAGGTGTAAGGGATAGTCCAACAAACAGCTTTTTGCAACTGAGAATCTTTTGTTTTTTTATAGTTATTTTAACATTCCCAAAAACTTTTTTAACGTACTGTTAAAGTCTGGTTTTCCAGTATATGAAGAATTTAAATTCAATTTTGAATGTATTCACCATATTTTAGATTCTGTTAACCCTACTCGTGGATCTTCAGTCTTTTCAAGGACTCGAAACAATATGGGACACGCAACTGATTTAAAATCTTTTATGATTGATTGTTATATTCTGAACTTTGGAAGCTTGAATCATGACTAACAATAGAAAATCAAGTACACCACAATTTGTAACCATTTAATAAAGGTTATAAGATTGCTTTCATTTATTTTACTTTATTTGATTTATACTTTTTACATACTGCAATCAACCTCAGGTCATTCCAGGAACAACAGCAGATTAAAAATCTATTTCATTTTTAAATAATTTTATGATTACAGTTCCTAATATTTGCTGGTATAGCTTCATATTTAATTCCTACTTACAAAAAATGCCATTTAAACATAACAATGTATTACTTCTGACTGATTACATTTTTCATGTGCTTTATTTTATAATATAAATCGGATATTATATCCTCCTTTACTGGTTCACTGTGAGAAAAGGAACTTAGAATTTCTTTCTATTATTTTTATAAGTCTATTTTTTTCCTAAAATGTTTTTGTTCCTACAATGATATTTTGAAAACCTATACAGTGTTAGGCTCCATTCACATGTATGTGGTCCGGGAAATGCAGCGAATCCAATGCGTTTCCTGCACCACATTGAAATCGCATGGTGTTCATGCCAACTGCACAGGGTGTCAATGTTAACAACACCCCAAAACAGTTCACAAAACGCAGTGCAATTGACAAAATTGGATCGCATAGGTGTGAAAAAAGGGTCCTCTTAGACAACGCAAATGATTTGAATAAGAATGTGGTGCAAATCCTATCCGAATCACATGTGGTGTCCCGCACTTCATATAAGTGAACTCAGCCTTACATGTACTAACAATCCAGCAAAAATACCCCCCTATATATATATATATATATATATATATATATATATATATATATACACTGCATGACCAAATATTTGTGCAAAACTCACCATCACACATACATTATTTGGTCAAAAGTATATGGACACCTGTCCACTTGTTGCTGAATTTTGACCATACTCTATAAAGAATTATCAAAAGTAGCTGCTCGTCGTTGCCTAGTTTCAAAAACCTTTGACCAGTCACAATCAATGTTAGAAGCCAAAAAATAAAACAATATGGGGTCTGTGCACAGGAGATCTGAGGGCTGTGTAAAATCTGCACTCTTATCTGAAATGAAGCAATGTTGTTTACTGCATAGGTATAAGTGGTTAAACCTTCCTGTAAAATCCCTACAGCTGATATAAAGCCTGGTACACACTATCAGTTTTTTGTTTGTTAAATCCAGCGAGCTGAACATAAAAAAATAAAAAACCAAGGCTCTCGAGAGGAGTTTACTGTACTAACTATCTGATTTTAGTACAGCGATCTCCCCCGCTGAGCTATTGTGTTCTGACAGGGGGTCTGCCCCCCCCCCCTCACCAGAACATACTGGTCAGCACTCGCAGCCATTGGCTGCCAGCGCTGATCGAATGACATTTGGATGCCTGTTTTCCAGCATGCCCATTCCACACAAACCATGTACACACAGGCCAAATATCGGCTGGTTTCTGTTGAACCGAGCAATACTAGCCAACATTTAGCCCATGTGTATCAAGCTTAAGACAAACTTTCGGGTCTCAGATCTAATCTCCCAGTCACCAATTAAATCTCCTTTAGAAGTTATTGAAAAGAGGGCTGCAAATGATTAAACAACTTTGTCTGTGTTTAAATAATTATTTTGCCATGAGCAAACATTTCAGAAAGAACACGTTTTAAAGACATATGATGTTGTAGAGAGATTTAGGACTGGGAAGAAGTGAGTTATACCTAACTCCTTTTAATCAGAAATTTCTGGCATACATAGTGTATATTTTTCCAAACTGTAAAAACCTATAGGTACATCCAAGTATGATTTAATAGAAATATTTAATATTACAAAACAAATTCCATATTTCTTTTTTACAGCATTTTATTTGGCTCAGTTCAACAGTTTATTAGAATTGATGGAGACTCCAGTAGGACAGCCCACAAACTGAGCAGTTTGTCATTACTAACCATCAGTATTTAAACAGATGGTTTGAATAATCTGCATGCTTACTGCATGAGCAATGTTTGTTAATGTATTTGTTTTAGTTGGCTTTTGAAAATCTACTTGTTTTATTCATTGACACAGTGACAAACTTTGTACAAAACCGGTTTCCTTTAGCACATTCTACAAATTGTTATTTACGGTCAGTAATTTACTGCAATCAGAAGGTTGGATTTTAGCTTTACTATGAAATGTGCATGCGAGATCAAGTAAATCACCATAATATTTAGTTCCTTAATATATTAAAGACTATTTGTTCAAGTAAAAAAATACTCTTTATATGAAAAATAAAATTTAGCTGTGTCTAAATATCACCTGTGATCATGCCATTCATACTTTGGTTTGGAGTCTTTGCAGCTATGTCTACCTACATACACTATAGCAGATCTAAATTAGATGTGTATTACGTTTAAGTGCTAATTCTGCTTCGTGAATATGTCATGCCCCCTGAACAGATAAAGATAAAGATAAATAAAAGTACAGCGCCAATCATTAATATAGGACAAATCACTGAAAGGTAAGAGTCCAAATATTAAACGGATGATAATCCTCAATAAAACAGATATGAGAGTCCAGCCACCAAAGATGGAGTCAGTACAAGATAGACATCATCACCCCGTGCAACATATTAGGTGTCAGCTTACCGGAAACCCTGGGCCCCCTGTTAGGGTGGGTCACATGAGCGAGTGGTAAATGAATCCAGGAAGAGGGTCCTCTATAGTGCGGATACCAATCCCAGGATGGTCTCTCCAAGGAGGGCATAGTTCCAGTAACTCAACCCGTGCAGTAGGTGAAAATACCTCAAAATCAAGAGGAAGACTCCAATGGCATAGTAAACTACTCAGCTTTATTCATATTAAAAAGATGCAAATGGCAACTCACATTTAGATGACAAATCAATGCGCATAAATGGTACACCACAGGTAAGCGTGAAGACAAGCGGACGCGCCTGACGTTTCGTAAAGTAGTTGATTTATGAAAGGCAAATAGTGGAATTCACACTTAGCTTAGTGAATGTGGTAAAAATTCACTTTGCAAAGAATAGCCGTTTACATGCAAGGAAAATTTAAAAAAAAAATTTTTTTCCTGAATGTAATTGGCTGATGGAGATCAGCAGAGCGTCACCTAAATTCTCTCTCATAGTGAAAATTCCATTGAAAAATGAACAAACTTTTTGGCTTTAGTAAATCAACCCCTTTATTTCACCAAGCAAATAAACAGAGGGCTAAGTCACAGAGTCTAAAGCTGGGTAGTGATGTCGCGAACCTAAAATTCGCCGTTCGCGAACGGCGAACGCGAACATCGGCAAATGTTCGCGAACCGGCGAACCGGGCGAACCGCCATAGACTTCAATAGGCAGGCGAATTTTAAAACACACAGGGACTCTTTCTGGCCACAATAGTGATGGAAAAGTTGTTTCAAGGGGACTAACACCTGGACTGTGGCATGCCGGAGAGGGATCACGCAAAAAAAAGTTCTTAAAAATTATAATTTTTTGATAGAGAGCCAATTATTGGAAAAATTAAAAAAAAATAAAAATAAAAAATTTCTTTGGATTTAGCATCTGGGGGGTCTAAAAAGTGTACCTGTGAAGTTTCAGCTCTGTAGCATGTCCAGAACCCCTAAAAAACAGCATTTGTCTTATATTTTCAGGAATATGGCTTCTCTGCGGCTGGCTTTTTCTCTTGCAGGCATTTATCGGGCATTTTTTTAGGCAGGCATGTCATTTTTTGTATTTAGTGTCTGGGGGGTCTAAAAAGTGTACCTGTCAAGTTTCAGCTCTGTAGCATGTCCAGAACCCCTAAAAAACAGCATTTTTCTTATATTTTCAGGAATATGGCTTCTCTGCGGCTGGCTTTTTCTCTTGCAGGCATTTAGCGGGCATTTTTTTAGGCAGGCATGTAATTTTTTGTATTTAGTGTCTGGGGGGTCTAAAAAGTGTACCTGTCAAGTTTCAGCTCTGTAGCATGTCCAGAACCCCTAAAAAACAGAATTTTTCTTATATTTTCAGGAATATGGCTTCTCTGCGGCTGGCTTTTTTTCTTGCAGGCATTTAGCGGGCATTTTTTTAGGCAGGCATGTCATTTTTTGTATTCAGTGTCTGGGGGGGTCTAAAAAGTGTACCTGTCAAGTTTCAGCTCTGTAGCATGTCCAGAACCCCTAAAAAACAGCATTTGTCTTATATTTTCAGGAATATGGCTTCTCTGCGGCTGGCTTTTTCTCTTGCAGGCATTTATCGGGCATTTTTTTAGGCAGGCATGTCATTTTTTGTATTTAGTGTCTGGGGGGTCTAAAAAGTGTACCTGTCAAGTTTCAGCTCTGTAGCATGTCCAGAACCCCTAAAAAACAGCATTTTTCTTATATTTTCAGGAATATGGCTTCTCTGCGGCTGGCTTTTTCTCTTGCAGGCATTTAGCGGGCATTTTTTTAGGCAGGCATGTAATTTTTTGTATTTAGTGTCTGGGGGGTCTAAAAAGTGTACCTGTCAAGTTTCAGCTCTGTAGCATGTCCAGAACCCCTAAAAAACAGAATTTTTCTTATATTTTCAGGAATATGGCTTCTCTGCGGCTGGCTTTTTTTCTTGCAGGCATTTAGCGGGCATTTTTTTAGGCAGGCATGTCATTTTTTGTATTCAGTGTCTGGGGGGGGTCTAAAAAGTGTACCTGTCAAGTTTCAGCTCTGTAGCATGTCCAGAACCCCTAAAAAACAGCATTTTTATTATATTTTCAGTAATACGGCTTCTCTGCGGCTGGCTTTTTCTCTTGCAGGCATTTATCGGGCATTTTTTTAGGCAGGCATGTCATTTTTTGTATTTAGTGTCTGGGGGGTCTAAAAAGTGTACCTGTCAAGTTTCAGCTCTGTAGCATGTCCAGAACCCCTAAAAAACAGCATTTTTCTTATATTTTCAGGAATACGGCTTCTCTGCGGCTGGCTTTTCCTCTTGCAGGCATTTAGCGGGCATTTTTTTAGACAGGCATGTCATTTTTTGTATTTAGTGTCTGGGGGGTCTAAAAAGTGTACCTGTCAAGTTTCAGCTCTGTAGCATGTCCAGAACCCCTAAAAAACAGCATTTTTATTATATTTTCAGGAATACGGCTTCTCTGCCGCTGGCTTTTTCTCTTGCAGGCATTTATCGGGCATTTTTTTAGGCAGGCATGTCATTTTTTGTATTTAGTGTCTGGGGGGTCTAAAAAGTGTACCTGTCAAGTTTCAGCTCTGTAGCATGTCCAGAACCCCTAAAAAACAGCATTTTTATTATATTTTCAGTAATACGGCTTCTCTGCGGCTGGCTTTTTCTCTTGCAGGCATTTATCGGGCATTTTTTTAGGCAGGCATGTCATTTTTTGTATTTAGTGTCTGGGGGGTCTAAAAAGTGTACCTGTCAAGTTTCAGCTCTGTAGCATGTCCAGAACCCCTAAAAAACAGCATTTTTCTTATATTTTCAGGAATATGGCTTCTCTGCGGCTGGCTTTTTTTCTTGCAGGCATTTAGCGGGCATTTTTTTAGGCAGGCATGTAATTTTTTGTATTTAGTGTCTGGGGGGTCTAAAAAGTGTACCTGTCAAGTTTCAGCTCTGTAGCATGTCCAGAACCCCTAAAAAACAGAATTTTTCTTATATTTTCAGGAATATGGCTTCTCTGCGGCTGGCTTTTTCTCTTGCAGGCATTTATCGGGCATTTTTTTAGGCAGGCATGTCATTTTTTGTATTTAGTGTCTGGGGGGTCTAAAAAGTGTACCTGTCAAGTTTCAGCTCTGTAGCATGTCCAGAACCCCTAAAAAACAGCATTTTTCTTATATTTTCAGGAATATGGCTTCTCTGCGGCTGGCTTTTTCTCTTGCAGGCATTTAGCGGGCATTTTTTTAGGCAGGCATGTAATTTTTTGTATTTAGTGTCTGGGGGGTCTAAAAAGTGTACCTGTCAAGTTTCAGCTCTGTAGCATGTCCAGAACCCCTAAAAAACAGAATTTTTCTTATATTTTCAGGAATATGGCTTCTCTGCGGCTGGCTTTTTTTCTTGCAGGCATTTAGCGGGCATTTTTTTAGGCAGGCATGTCATTTTTTGTATTCAGTGTCTGGGGGGGTCTAAAAAGTGTACCTGTCAAGTTTCAGCTCTGTAGCATGTCCAGAACCCCTAAAAAACAGCATTTGTCTTATATTTTCAGGAATATGGCTTCTCTGCGGCTGGCTTTTTCTCTTGCAGGCATTTATCGGGCATTTTTTTAGGCAGGCATGTCATTTTTTGTATTTAGTGTCTGGGGGGTCTAAAAAGTGTACCTGTCAAGTTTCAGCTCTGTAGCATGTCCAGAACCCCTAAAAAACAGCATTTTTCTTATATTTTCAGGAATATGGCTTCTCTGCGGCTGGCTTTTTCTCTTGCAGGCATTTAGCGGGCATTTTTTTAGGCAGGCATGTAATTTTTTGTATTTAGTGTCTGGGGGGTCTAAAAAGTGTACCTGTCAAGTTTCAGCTCTGTAGCATGTCCAGAACCCCTAAAAAACAGAATTTTTCTTATATTTTCAGGAATATGGCTTCTCTGCGGCTGGCTTTTTTTCTTGCAGGCATTTAGCGGGCATTTTTTTAGGCAGGCATGTCATTTTTTGTATTCAGTGTCTGGGGGGGGTCTAAAAAGTGTACCTGTCAAGTTTCAGCTCTGTAGCATGTCCAGAACCCCTAAAAAACAGCATTTTTATTATATTTTCAGTAATACGGCTTCTCTGCGGCTGGCTTTTTCTCTTGCAGGCATTTATCGGGCATTTTTTTAGGCAGGCATGTCATTTTTTGTATTTAGTGTCTGGGGGGTCTAAAAAGTGTACCTGTCAAGTTTCAGCTCTGTAGCATGTCCAGAACCCCTAAAAAACAGCATTTTTCTTATATTTTCAGGAATACGGCTTCTCTGCGGCTGGCTTTTTCTCTTGCAGGCATTTAGCGGGCATTTTTTTAGACAGGCATGTCATTTTTTGTATTTAGTGTCTGGGGGGTCTAAAAAGTGTACCTGTCAAGTTTCAGCTCTGTAGCATGTCCAGAACCCCTAAAAAACAGCATTTTTATTATATTTTCAGGAATACGGCTTCTCTGCCGCTGGCTTTTTCTCTTGCAGGCATTTATCGGGCATTTTTTTAGGCAGGCATGTCATTTTTTGTATTTAGTGTCTGGGGGGTCTAAAAAGTGTACCTGTCAAGTTTCAGCTCTGTAGCATGTCCAGAACCCCTAAAAAACAGCATTTTTATTATATTTTCAGTAATACGGCTTCTCTGCGGCTGGCTTTTTCTCTTGCAGGCATTTATCGGGCATTTTTTTAGGCAGGCATGTCATTTTTTGTATTTAGTGTCTGGGGGGTCTAAAAAGTGTACCTGTCAAGTTTCAGCTCTGTAGCATGTCCAGAACCCCTAAAAAACAGCATTTTTCTTATATTTTCAGGAATATGGCTTCTCTGCGGCTGGCTTTTTTTCTTGCAGGCATTTAGCGGGCATTTTTTTAGGCAGGCATGTAATTTTTTGTATTTAGTGTCTGGGGGGTCTAAAAAGTGTACCTGTCAAGTTTCAGCTCTGTAGCATGTCCAGAACCCCTAAAAAACAGAATTTTTCTTATATTTTCAGGAATATGGCTTCTCTGCGGCTGGCTTTTTCTCTTGCAGGCATTTATCGGGCATTTTTTTAGGCAGGCATGTCATTTTTTGTATTTAGTGTCTGGGGGGTCTAAAAAGTGTACCTGTCAAGTTTCAGCTCTGTAGCATGTCCAGAACCCCTAAAAAACAGCATTTTTCTTATATTTTCAGGAATATGGCTTCTCTGCGGCTGGCTTTTTCTCTTGCAGGCATTTAGCGGGCATTTTTTTAGGCAGGCATGTAATTTTTTGTATTTAGTGTCTGGGGGGTCTAAAAAGTGTACCTGTCAAGTTTCAGCTCTGTAGCATGTCCAGAACCCCTAAAAAACAGAATTTTTCTTATATTTTCAGGAATATGGCTTCTCTGTGGCTGGCTTTTTTTCTTGCAGGCATTTAGCGGGCATTTTTTTAGGCAGGCATGTCATTTTTTGTATTCAGTGTCTGGGGGGGTCTAAAAAGTGTACCTGTCAAGTTTCAGCTCTGTAGCATGTCCAGAACCCCTAAAAAACAGCATTTGTCTTATATTTTCAGGAATATGGCTTCTCTGCGGCTGGCTTTTTCTCTTGCAGGCATTTATCGGGCATTTTTTTAGGCAGGCATGTCATTTTTTGTATTTAGTGTCTGGGGGGTCTAAAAAGTGTACCTGTCAAGTTTCAGCTCTGTAGCATG
This sequence comes from Pelophylax lessonae, assembly GCF_965119305.1. Classification (NCBI taxonomy): domain Eukaryota; kingdom Metazoa; phylum Chordata; class Amphibia; order Anura; family Ranidae; genus Pelophylax; species Pelophylax lessonae. Next base: position 637,828,007 of record NC_138769.1, on the reverse strand, counting down.
TCCAGAACCCCTAAAAAACAGCATTTTTCTTATATTTTCAGGAATATGGCTTCTCTGCGGCTGGCTTTTTCTCTTGCAGGCATTTAGCGGGCATTTTTTTAGGCAGGCATGTAATTTTTTGTATTTAGTGTCTGGGGGGTCTAAAAAGTGTACCTGTCAAGTTTCAGCTCTGTAGCATGTCCAGAACCCCTAAAAAACAGAATTTTTCTTATATTTTCAGGAATATGGCTTCTCTGCGGCTGGCTTTTTTTCTTGCAGGCATTTAGCGGGCATTTTTTTAGGCAGGCATGTCATTTTTTGTATTCAGTGTCTGGGGGGGGTCTAAAAAGTGTACCTGTCAAGTTTCAGCTCTGTAGCATGTCCAGAACCCCTAAAAAACAGCATTTTTATTATATTTTCAGTAATACGGCTTCTCTGCGGCTGGCTTTTTCTCTTGCAGGCATTTATGGGGCATTTTTTTAGGCAGGCATGTCATTTTTTGTATTTAGTGTCTGGGGGGTCTAAAAAGTGTACCTGTCAAGTTTCAGCTCTGTAGCATGTCCAGAACCCCTAAAAAACAGCATTTTTCTTATATTTTCAGGAATACGGCTTCTCTGCGGCTGGCTTTTTCTCTTGCAGGCATTTAGCGGGCATTTTTTTAGACAGGCATGTCATTTTTTGTATTTAGTGTCTGGGGGGTCTAAAAAGTGTACCTGTCAAGTTTCAGCTCTGTAGCATGTCCAGAACCCCTAAAAAACAGCATTTTTATTATATTTTCAGGAATACGGCTTCTCTGCCGCTGGCTTTTTCTCTTGCAGGCATTTATCGGGCATTTTTTTAGGCAGGCATGTCATTTTTTGTATTTAGTGTCTGGGGGGTCTAAAAAGTGTACCTGTCAAGTTTCAGCTCTGTAGCATGTCCAGAACCCCTAAAAAACAGCATTTTTATTATATTTTCAGTAATACGGCTTCTCTGCGGCTGGCTTTTTCTCTTGCAGGCATTTATCGGGCATTTTTTTAGGCAGGCATGTCATTTTTTGTATTTAGTGTCTGGGGGGTCTAAAAAGTGTACCTGTCAAGTTTCAGCTCTGTAGCATGTCCAGAACCCCTAAAAAACAGCATTTTTCTTATATTTTCAGGAATATGGCTTCTCTGCGGCTGGCTTTTTTTCTTGCAGGCATTTAGCGGGCATTTTTTTAGGCAGGCATGTAATTTTTTGTATTTAGTGTCTGGGGGGTCTAAAAAGTGTACCTGTCAAGTTTCAGCTCTGTAGCATGTCCAGAACCCCTAAAAAACAGAATTTTTCTTATATTTTCAGGAATATGGCTTCTCTGCGGCTGGCTTTTTCTCTTGCAGGCATTTATCGGGCATTTTTTTAGGCAGGCATGTCATTTTTTGTATTTAGTGTCTGGGGGGTCTAAAAAGTGTACCTGTCAAGTTTCAGCTCTGTAGCATGTCCAGAACCCCTAAAAAACAGCATTTTTCTTATATTTTCAGGAATATGGCTTCTCTGCGGCTGGCTTTTTCTCTTGCAGGCATTTAGCGGGCATTTTTTTAGGCAGGCATGTAATTTTTTGTATTTAGTGTCTGGGGGGGTCTAAAAAGTGTACCTGTCAAGTTTCAGCTCTGTAGCATGTCCAGAACCCCTAAAAAACAGCATTTTTCTTATATTTTCAGGAATATGGCTTCTCTGCGGCTGGCTTTTTTTCTTGCAGGCATTTAGCGGGCATTTTTTTAGGCAGGCATGTCATTTTTTGTATTCAGTGTCTGGGGGGGTCTAAAAAGTGTACCTGTCAAGTTTCAGCTCTGTAGCATGTCCAGAACCCCTAAAAAACAGCATTTGTCTTATATTTTCAGGAATATGGCTTCTCTGCGGCTGGCTTTTTCTCTTGCAGGCATTTAGCGGGCATTTTTTTAGGCAGGCATGTAATTTTTTGTATTTAGTGTCTGGGGGGTCTAAAAAGTGTACCTGTCAAGTTTCAGCTCTGTAGCATGTCCAGAACCCCTAAAAAACAGCATTTTTCTTATATTTTCAGGAATATGGCTTCTCTGCGGCTGGCTTTTTCTCTTGCAGGCATTTAGCGGGCATTTTTTTAGGCAGGCATGTAATTTTTTGTATTTAGTGTCTGGGGGGTCTAAAAAGTGTACCTGTCAAGTTTCAGCTCTGTAGCATGTCCAGAACCCCTAAAAAACAGAATTTTTCTTATATTTTCAGGAATATGGCTTCTCTGCGGCTGGCTTTTTTTCTTGCAGGCATTTAGCGGGCATTTTTTTAGGCAGGCATGTCATTTTTTGTATTCAGTGTCTGGGGGGGGTCTAAAAAGTGTACCTGTCAAGTTTCAGCTCTGTAGCATGTCCAGAACCCCTAAAAAACAGCATTTTTATTATATTTTCAGTAATACGGCTTCTCTGCGGCTGGCTTTTTCTCTTGCAGGCATTTATCGGGCATTTTTTTAGGCAGGCATGTCATTTTTTGTATTTAGTGTCTGGGGGGTCTAAAAAGTGTACCTGTCAAGTTTCAGCTCTGTAGCATGTCCAGAACCCCTAAAAAACAGCATTTTTCTTATATTTTCAGGAATACGGCTTCTCTGCGGCTGGCTTTTTCTCTTGCAGGCATTTAGCGGGCATTTTTTTAGACAGGCATGTCATTTTTTGTATTTAGTGTCTGGGGGGTCTAAAAAGTGTACCTGTCAAGTTTCAGCTCTGTAGCATGTCCAGAACCCCTAAAAAACAGCATTTTTATTATATTTTCAGGAATACGGCTTCTCTGCCGCTGGCTTTTTCTCTTGCAGGCATTTATCGGGCATTTTTTTAGGCAGGCATGTCATTTTTTGTATTTAGTGTCTGGGGGGTCTAAAAAGTGTACCTGTCAAGTTTCAGCTCTGTAGCATGTCCAGAACCCCTAAAAAACAGCATTTTTATTATATTTTCAGTAATACGGCTTCTCTGCGGCTGGCTTTTTCTCTTGCAGGCATTTATCGGGCATTTTTTTAGGCAGGCATGTCATTTTTTGTATTTAGTGTCTGGGGGGTCTAAAAAGTGTACCTGTCAAGTTTCAGCTCTGTAGCATGTCCAGAACCCCTAAAAAACAGCATTTTTCTTATATTTTCAGGAATATGGCTTCTCTGCGGCTGGCTTTTTTTCTTGCAGGCATTTAGCGGGCATTTTTTTAGGCAGGCATGTCATTTTTTGTATTTAGTGTCTGGGGGGTCTAAAAAGTGTACCTGTCAAGTTTCAGCTCTGTAGTATGTCCACAACCCAAAAAAAACAGCATTTTTCTTATGATTTTTAGTAGAAAACTAATGCAGTGTCTTTCCAGCTGTCTTTTTTTCTTTCTGGCAAGCTGAAATATGATATGCCAAGGCAAACATGCCTATCAGTTGAGCTATGACACAGACAACACTGCACACATGGGGAAATATGTAAAACAAAAAACAGGAAAAGGAAATTAGGTGACGGTCACAAAACATGATATTGTGATTGGCCAAATAAAAAGTCGCCTCGCGATGAGGTCGCGCCAAAGTCGCGCTAAGTCGCGCCAAAGTCGCACTGGAAGCGACGCTACTTTAGTGGTAGCGGCAGTGTAAACCAGCACTAAAACATCCAGTGTGTGAATACGATCAGGTATGATGTTTTATCGGTCAAGTAGTGTAAGGGTTACGCCCGTCGCCCGCTTCACAGTGACAGACCAAACTCTGACAGACCAAACTCCCCGTTTAACAGTCAGTCAGTCCATTTGCACAACCGCAAACTCCCCATTTGCACAAGGTTGGATACCAAGCTAGCCATGTCCCGTTCCTTGTCCTCACTGACATCATTGAAGGTCTCTTCCTCCACCCAGCCACATACAACACCAAGGGTCCCCGAAAGGTGAGAACAAGCCCCCTGGGACGCCTGCTGTGGCTGGTATTCCACCTCCTCAAAGCCACCTTCCTCCTCTGACTTCTCTTCTTCAGACTCCTCTCTCTGCGTTGCCACAGGTCCAGCAATTGACAACGACAAGGCTGCTTCTGGTGGTGATGAGGACCACAACTCTTCCTCTTCATGCTCATCTACAGCCTGATCCAGTACTCTTCGCAGGGCACGCTCCAGAAAAAACGCATATGGGATGAGGTCGATGATGTTGCCTTGGGTTCGACTGACCACCAGGGTTGTCATCTCCGCAAAAGGACGCATGAGCCTACAGCCATTGTTCATGAGCATTCAGTAACGCGGCCAAAAAATACCCAGCTCCGCAGAAAGAATGAAAGAAAATGAATGTTTTTTTTTATGAAAAATTATCCTGCGGATCGCTTTTGGTCTGTACACAATGAAGCAACGACCTTATCATCTGGGGTGTGCCAACACAATCCTAGAGGTGATCGCTTCATTGTGATACGCAAGCCCCTTCACCACGACAAGGTAACGATCACGAAGGGGAATTGACACATGTATGTGCCTTTTTTTTTGTTTTTTTGCAGCCACAGTGTAGCACCAGAGGCCAGAAAAATTAGGCATGTACACATGCATGAAAAAGTAGGTATTGTTGCAGCCGCTGCTGTAGCAGCGGCCTGAAAAATTGAGGTTTTAAGGCAGAAAGTGCACTAAAGCATTGCGGCTTGAACCGTAGTTGGTGGCGGAGACGTCACGTAAGTCATCCGGCATGCAGAGAATGATTATATACAGCAGCGTGTGGACCATTTTTAGGCCAAGGCATCTCAGTCATCACCAGGCCTTTTTTAGTCAAATGCATCCCCCACTGTCAGTCCCTTCGGGATCCATGCCTCATTCATCTTAATAAACGTGAGGTAATCAAGACTTTTTTGACCTAGGCGACTTCTCTTCTCAGTGACAATACCTCCTGCTGCGCTGAAGGTCCTTTCTGACAGCACACTTGAAGCGGGGCAGGCCAGAAGTTCAATGGCAAATTGGGATAGCTCAGGCCACAGGTCAAGCCTGCACACCCAGTAGTCAAGGGGTTCATCACTCCTCAGAGTGTCGATATCTGCAGTTAAGGCAAGGTAGTCTGCTACCTGTCGGTCGAGTCGTTCTCTGAGGGTGGACCCCGAAGGGCTGTGGCGATGCATAGGACTAAAAAAGCTCCGCATGTCCTCCATCAACAAGACGTCTGTAAAGCGTCCTGTCCTTGCCGGCGTGGTTGGGGTGGTAGGAGGAGGATTACTTTCACCTCTTCCCCTGTTGGATTCCCGTTGTGCTGTGACATCACCCTTATACGCTGTGTAAAGCATAGTTTTTAACTTATTTTGTAGCTGCTGCATCCTTTGCGACTGCCGGTAATTGGGTAACATATCACAGACTTTCTGCTTATACCGGGGGTCTAGTAGCGTGGCCACCCAGTACAGGTCGTTCTCCTTCAGCCTTTTTATACGAGGGTCTCTCAACAGGCATGACAGCATGAAAGACCCCATTTGCACAAGGTTGGATCCCGAGCTACTCATGTCCAGTTCCTCGTCCTCACTGATGTCATTGAAGGTGTGTTCTTCCCCCCAGCCACGTACAACACCACGGGTACCAGATAGGTGACAACGAGCACCCTGGGATGCCTGCTGTGGTTGGTGTTCCTCCTCCTCAAAGCCACATTCCTCCTCTGACTCCTCTTCCTCACACTCCTCTTCCAGTGTTGCCGCAGGTCCAGCAATCGATGGTAAGGCTGTTTCTGGTGGTGGTGATGGTGACCACAACTCTTCCTCTTCCTCTTCCTCTTCACGCTCATCTACGGCCTGATCCAGCACTCTTCGCAGGGCACGCTCCAGGAAAAAAACATATGGGATGATGTCGCTGATGGTGCCTTCAGTGCGACTCACTAGGTTTGTCACCTCCTCAAAAGGACGCATGAGCCTACAGGCATTGCGCATGAGCGTCCAGTAACGTGGCAAAAAAATACCCAGCTCCGCAGAGGCTGTCCTAGCACCCCGGTCATACAAATACTCGTTGACCGCTTTTTCTTGTTGGAGCAGGCGGTCGAACATTAGCAGTGTTGAATTCCAACGTGTCGGGCTGTCGCAAATCAAGCGCCTCACTGGCATGTTGTTTCGCCGCTGAATATCTGCAAAGTGCGCCATGGCCGTGTAGGAACGCCTGAAATGGCCACACACCTTCCTGGCCTGCTTGAGGACGTCCTGTAAGCCTGGGTACTTCTGCACAAAACGTTGCACAATCAGATTCAACACATGTGCCATGCACGGCACATGTGTCAACTTGCCCAAATTCAATGCCGCCAACAAACTGCTCCCGTTGTCACACACCACTTTGCCGATCTCCAGTTGGTGCGGGGTCAGCCACTGATCCACCTGTGCGTTCAGGGCGGACAGTAGTGCTGGTCCGGTGTGACTCTCTGCTTTCAGGCAAGTCAACCCCAAGACAGCGTGACACTGTCGTATCCGGCATGTGGAATAGCCCCTGGGGAGCTGGGGGGGTGCAGTTGGTGTGGAGCAAGACGCAACAGCAGAAGAGGACTCAGCCGAGGAGGTTAGCAAAGAGGATGGAGTAGGAGGAGTAGAGGAGGTGGCAGCAGGCCTGCCTGCAAGTCGTGGCGGTGTCACCAACTCCTCTGCAGCAGAGCCACGCATTCCATGCTTGGCAGCCGCCAGCAGGTTTACCCAATGCGCAGTGTACGTTATATACCTGCCCTGACCGTGCTTTGCAGACCAGCTATCAGTGGTCAGATGGACCCTTGCCCCATCACTGTGTGCCAGACGTGACATAATTTTCCTTTTCCACAATAGAGTACAGGTTGGGGATTGCCTTTTGTGAAAAATAATTTCGGCCGGGTACCTTCCACTGCGGTGTCCCAATAGCGACAAATTTTTTGAAGGCCTCAGACTCCACCAGCTTGTATGGTAAAAGCTGGCGGGCTAAGAGTTCCGACAAGCCAGCTGTCAGACGCCGGGCAAGGGGGTGACTCTGCGAGATTGGCTTTTTACGCTCAAACATTTCCTTGACAGACACCTGACTGTGGGCAGGTGACGAGCAGGAACTGCTGAAGGTGAGAGGCGGAGGGGCGGGTTGTTGATAGGGGGCATGGAGGACAGCAGTGGTTGACGTGACTGAAGACTGGACCAGGAGGAGGATGGTGGCTTTCAGTTTGTGTGCTGCTTTTACTCATGTGTTGATCCCATAGGCGTTTGTGATGTGAGATCATGTGCCTTCGCAAAGCAGTTGTACCTAGGTGGGTGTTGGACTTCCCACGACTCAGTTTCTTTTGGCACAGGTTACAAATGGCATCGCTGATATCAGAGGCAGACACACAAAAAAAATGCCACACTGCTGAGCTTTGCAAGGACGGCATTCTGGTGGTGGCAACAGCTTGCGTTGATTGGCGTGCTGTCTGGCTGACCCCGGGTGCCGAATCTACATGCTGTCTGACTGCGCCACTAGCTCCTTGCGATGACCTCCTCCCCCTGCTTCCAACTCGTCTCCTCCTCCTCTCTGTCTCCCCATCTGAACTTTCCCCCTCTTCTTCTGCTCTTCGAGCAGGCACCCAGGTGACATCCACAGACACATCGTCATCATCAGCCGCTTCACTTGACAACTCAGCAAAGGCAGCAGCAGCAGGTACAACATCATCATCATTACAATGTACGTCCATGTGTATAATGCTGCCTGACTGAGACATATCCCCATTATCTACATCCTCTGGCACTAATAGTTGCGCATCACTTATTTCTTCCAACTGATGTGAAAATAACTCCTCTGACGGATCAAGTGAAGCGGCTGTGGTGCTAGTGTTGGTGGTGGTGCCGGCGGGCTGGCGAGTGGTAAATTGAGAGGTGCCCGAAGCTGAGCTGGAGGAGGATGGTGCATTAGGGTTCCGAGCGGAAGCTGTAGACGATTGGGTGTCTTGTGTAAGCCAGTCAACTATGGCCTCAGAATTTTTTGAGTTCAGGGTCTGTGGTGGCCTCTGAACACTGGGCATTATTCTAGGGCCTAAGGAAATCACAGCACCACGACCACGACGGCCCTTGCGGGGTGGCCTGCCTCTGCCTGTCATTTTCTTTTTTAATGTGTTGTGTACTATGAGTGCAAGGTGCTGTGCCACCCTATAGGAGTGTTGGGCAGTGGGTACAGTACACTCTGTGGACCTGACAGTCACTGGCACTCAGGCAACTGCAGTTAAAAAATATATATATTTTTTTTTACTTGGCAAGCTGCTGTGCCACCTTATATATCAGTGGTGGGTGGGCAGTGGCACAGTACACTCTCTGTGGACCTGACAGCAGTCACTGGCACCCAGGCAACTGCAATTTTAAAAAATATATATTTTATTTTACTTTGCAAGCTGCTGTGCCACCTTATATATCAGTGGTGGGTGGGCAGTGGCACAGTACACTCTCTGTGGACCTGACAGCAGTCACTGGCACCCAGGCAACTGCAATTTTAAAAAATATATATTTTATTTTACTTTGCAAGCTGCTGTGCCACCTTATATATCAGTGGTGGGTGGGCAGTGGCACAGTACACTCTCTGTGGACCTGACAGCAGTCACTGGCACCCAGGCAACTGCAATTTTAAAAAATATATATTTTATTTTACTTTGAAAGCTGCTGTGCCACCTTATATATCAGTGGTGGGTGGGCAGTGGCACAGTACACTCTCTGTGGACCTGACAGCAGTCACTGGCACCCAGGCAACTGCAATTTTAAAAAATATATATTTTATTTTACTTTGCAAGCTGCTGTGCCACCTTATATATCAGTGGTGGGTGGGCAGTGGCACAGTACACTCTCTGTGGACCTGACAGCAGTCACTGGCACCCAGGCAACTGCAATTTTAAAAAAATATATTTTATTTTACTTTGCAAGCTGCTGTGCCACCTTATATATCAGTGGTGGGTGGGCAGTGGCACAGTACACTCTCTGTGGACCTGACAGCAGTCACTGGCACCCAGGCAACTGCAATTAAAAAATATATATATATTTTTTTACTTTGCAAGCTGCTGTGCCACCTTATATATCAGTGGTGGGTGGGCACACAGTGGCACTGCAGTGGGCACAGTAAACTCTGTGGACCTGACAGTAACTGGCAGCCCAGGCAACTGCAATAATAAAAAATATATTTTTTTTTCAATTTATTGCAACAAGATGCTGTGCCACCGTATATATATCAGTGGTGGGCAGTGCACTGCAGTGGGTACAGTGCACTCTGTGGACCTGACACAGCACTCACTGCAATTATGACAGAGGAAAATAAAAATATTTTTTAAAATGCAAGGTACTGTGCCTGTGCCACCCGAAATGAGTGTGGTGTGCACACAGTACAGTCTGTGGTAGGTCTGTGGCCTCTCACACACAGCGGGCAGGCAACTGCAGTGTACAATAGATATATATAGATATATATATAAAGAAAAAACTCTATTACCTTACCAGCCCTTAAAAGGGCTTTTGGGGACACTATATATATATATATATATATATGTATATATATAAATAAAAAAAATCCTCAATTACCAGCCCTTAAAAGGGCTTTTGGGGACTCTAGATAGATATAGATATATATATATATAAGAAGAAACAACTCAATTACCAGCCCTTAAAAGGGCTTTTGGGGACGCTAGGTATATATATATATATATATATATATATATATATATATATAAAAAAAAAAACACAAATACCAGCCCTTAGAAGGGCTTTTTGGGGTGCTGATATTACAGCAGTAGTGGACCAAGAACACTGCAAGACCAGGAACACTGACTAACTGTCCCTAGCTTAACAGCAGCAGCAGCAGCAGCAGCTCTCTCCCTACTCTCACTACACACACTGCTTCAGAATGATCTAAGATGGATGCTGCCCTTGCTTATTTATAGGAGGTGGGAGGGTGTGGGAGGGAGGTATGCTGATTGGCTGGAAATGTGTCTGCTGACTGTAAAGTTCAGGGTCAAAGTTTGCCTCAATGATGTCTTATGGGGGGCGGACCGAACATCGCATATGTTCGCCGGCAGCGGCGAACGCGAACATGCTAAGTTCGCCGGGAACTGTTCGCCGGCGAACAGTTCTATACATCTCTAAAGCTGGGTACACACGGTACGAAAATCAGCCAGTTCAGCAGGAACCAGCCAACATTCGGATAATGTGTACAACTGTCCTTCCGACAAAAGCATCAGACAAAACTAAGATAGGTTTGATCCTGCTCTATGTTTGCTCACCGTCTTGAAATCCTGTTGTGCTCCATTTGCGCTGAATGCTCCCAACCATGTTTTGAAATGTTCAGTTATTCTCCTACAGTACCTATGTTCCCAATGCTGTGTGTGTTTTCATGGCTTCTTACAATAAGCACATACCCGTAAGCCTGCTTTATGTTGATCGACTGACTGATTCCTATGTATCCACTTGTGCTGCTGTTGTATTCTGGTACTTTGCTCTTCTCAATAAAGGAATTTAAAAAAAAAAAAAGATCGGTTTGATCTGTTGCTACATAAGCCGCCAATGGCTTGTAAACAAAGGAACTTAAACCGGATGTGATGAAATCCTGGTTGTTTCTGATGTCACACAGTAGGAGGAACAAGTTCAGTTTCTCTCACTGTGTTCGGGGAAGCTGATGCCACTGTTGGCATCCTTACTGGACTCCATGATTACTCTTAGCCGCTAGGATTACGTTTACAGTAATGGGAATCACCAACTGAGAAAATCATATCACCATTCCAATCCAGCAACGTACCCGTACATCACTGGTCATCAAGTGGTTAAAGAGTATGAAAATAGAAAGGCCCTTTTTAATATTTCCTGATTTTAAATAGGTTGTAAACCCCATTCCTGAAGTTTGACCTAAGCACATCAATCTGTAGTGTTTACTTATCTCTCTCCAAAGGTCTACACTTCTCTCTGGTGGTCCATTGCTCTCTTATCAGCATGAGTCACTTCTGAAAAGTTATCCAACACATGAGATAATATTAGCTGAAAATTTGTGGAAGGAGCTTAGCAGCAGATTAGCAGGGAACTTTTCTGTTCTACAGCTCTGCATGTTCCTTTGTTCCTCTGCGGAAGAGGGGGGGGGGGTGTGCCTTTCCTTCAATCAGCTCTCACACAGTGTAAGTCCAGACTCCCCACCCACTGTTGAAAGGGGAAGAATGATTTCGAACCTGATCTGCACTTTCCAAAGAGCGTAGAAAGCTGTCGACAGCAGATATACAAGTAAAACCCATGTAGAATGGTGGTATGGTATGGTGATAGGAGACTGTACTGTCCATGGTCCTGAAACATTTGAAAATGTCAGCAGTGCTCTTCTTTAATTATTTCTCATTAATATTTTTATCCAATCTAGTTTCCAGTGAAGGAAATGTCAAGATTTTCTTCTACCTCTCTATCAGGCATATAGTCTGGTATATCCATGACTGGAGGAACAGCAAGAATGTGGACACACATCATGCAAATACCAGCCCTTTTGTCTTTCATCATTTAGAGGGTGCTCCACTTGCTGACCGCCGCAAGTACATATACTGCGGCGGTCAGCCCCTCACAGGCAAAGTGACGTATGGGTGCGTCACTAGCCTGTGAGGCTCTGGGGAGTAAGCGTGAACCGCCGGAGGCGCGCTCCTGCTCCGTCACGGACCCCCCCGCGCGCACTCGCGATCATCCATTAGAGTGGGAGAAAGGCAGGCGGCTGATGTAAACAAGCCGCCTGTCATTCTCCCCTGTGTAAGAATGGAGATCATACGGTTCTACTATGTAGGACCGTTGATCACTGTTCCTACACCTCAAGCCACAGCCAATTACAGTTAGAATCACGCCCCTAGGGACACACACAACCCCTCCCTCTCAAAAAAGTTAACCCCTTCACTGCCAGTGTCATTTTACAGTAACAGTGCACATGTATAGCACTGATTACTGTAGTAATGTCACTGGTAACCCCAAAAGTGTCAAAAATGTCAGTCAAGGGTCCGATCTGTCCGCCGCAATGTTGCAGTCCCACAAAAAAAATCTCAGATCACCGCCATTAGGCGTTAAAAAAAAAACAACAAAAATGACAAAAATCTTTCCCTTAGTAAACGCAATAACTTTTGCGCAAACCGATCAAAATACGCTTTTTGCGATTTTTTTTTTTTTTTACCAAAAATATGTAGCATAAAAAAAATTGGCCTAAAATGTTAAAAATGTTATAAAAATTTTAATTATTACATTTTTTTGGGGGGCATTTCATATAAAAAAATTTGAAATATATTGTTATTTTTGCAAAATTGACGCTCTTTTTTTGTTTATAGCGCATGATCAAAAAATCGCACAGGTGATCAAATACCACCAAAAGAAAGCTCTGTTTGTGGGAAAAAAAGGACGTCAAATTAGTTTAGGTACAGCGTCGCAAGACCGCGCAATTGTCTGTTAAAGTCACGCAGTGCCGAATCGCAAAATAGGCCCTGGTCAGGAAGGGGGTAAAATCTTCCAGGGCTTAAGTTGTTAAGATGGGTAAATAGGAGGAATGCTTCTCAAAACACCAAGCCAGTGCCCATAGGCTCTGGATTCTTTTACACCTCTGTCGCCTTGGGTGGCTATGCAGTCATTGGGCATTATATGAAACTACAAATGGGGGGATGAGTTAAGCTTCTGTCAGTTTCACTGATATCTGTGGGAAAATTTGACCTCCCTTCCTGAACCAGTGAAAATGTGTCAGGAGCAGTTTGTAGGGGTGACATATACTCCTATAATACACTATTTTTTTAAAAGATGGGGGGAAGGCTAGAGTTCCCCACAGATATTTTTTTACTGTATGTCTCTTTGTTGCAGATATTCCTTCATTCCCTGTCCACAAGAAAAAAAGTGAAAAATCTCACCAGTGTGGCCTTGGACATAAACAAAAAATTGACAAAAGTTGTCAGTGTTCCGCTCTATATATAAAAAAAATATATACACTATATTATCAAAAGTATTGGAATGTCTGCCTTTACGCACACATGAACTTAAATGGCACCTTAGTCCGTAGGGTTCATAATTGAGTTGGCCCACCCTTTGCAGCTAGAACAGCTTCAACTCTTCTGGGAAGGCTGTCCACAAGTTTTAGAAGTGTGTCCATGGGAATATTTGACCATTCTCCCAGAAGCGCATTTGTGAGGTCATGCACTGCTGTGGATGAGAAGGCCTGGCTCGCAGCCTCCGCTCTAATTCATCCCAAAGGTGTTCTATCGGTTAAGGTTAGGATTCTGTGCAGACCAGTCAAGCTCCTCCGCCCCCAAACTCGCTCATCCATGACTTCATGAACCTTGTTTTTTGCACTGGTGCGCAGTTATGTTGCAACAGGAAGGAGTCACCCCCAAACTGTTCCCACAAAGTTGGGCGCATGAAATTGTCCAAAGTGTTGTGTTATGCTAATGCCTTAAGAGTTTCCTTCATTGGAATTAAGGAGCCAAGCCCTACACTTGAAAAACAACCCCACACCATAATCCCCCCTCCACCAAATGATTTGTACCGGTGTACAAAAAAAAATGTGTAAGGCATCGTAGGAGATCTATACCTTCCTCATGCAAAAAACAAAAAAAATGTCTGAGGTCTCACAAAAAATCCATACCAGACCCTTAATCTGAGCATGCAGCCAGCCAGGAAAGAGAAAGATGAGCATGCACCCCCCCCCCCCTCCCGGCCACTGAACCATGCTAGGCCACATGCCTTCAACAGGAGGGTGCTTATCCCCATGTTGATAATGAAAAGCCCTCTTGGAAAATAAGGTGGCCCTAGACAACACTCCCCTCCCACATGAATGAATAAGGAGTACATAGTTCACAAAAAAAGTAACTTAAAAATAAAGACATTCAAATGTTTTACAAATTGTTTATTACGGAAAAAAAATCCCCCAAAAAGTTCCTCAATGCCCATTGACTTGTCAGAAGTAAAACACCCCAACAGACCTGACACACAAGACTGCTCCTAATGGTACTTCTTGTAAGGTACCAATTGGAAGGCTTAGTCTAGAGTGGAGCTTTGGCTGGGGGTTGAGGCGTTAGCCTAGTCAGGCAGGCCAGGTCAGTAATGTACTGAGTCAGAATGCAGAAGCCTGGTTGGGGACAGGCAGGGTGATACACAGGCTGGCAGAGTAATGTAGAAATTTCAGAAAAAAAGAGAGTAATCCAAGAAACAGGCAGAGGTCAAGGTCCAGACATTCAGTAACTCAGTAGTAGGTCATACACTCAGGGAAACAGATTCCACAAAACAGGCATATACCACAGGACATACTGCAATTTAAGCTGATCTGATTGTGGATTGATTGCAGCTGGAAGCCAGGTGGGGCTAGAGAATACTAGGAGAAGAGGTACTATAAAAGGTGTATACTGCACAACTCAGGTTCCCCTGTGGCAGAGGGAACAGAATAACAGCCCAAAGACAGCAGGACCCAGGCACAATCCCAGGCACATGACACAAGAGTTAATCCTGTAGGGACTGATAAAACTTGGACCCAACTTGGAATAAGGTTGCTTGAGTCTCATATATTTGGTGGACAACCATACATTGTCTACTATTGCATATGGAGGTATATGGCGTTTGTCAGAGTAGTAGTTATATTTTCCTGATGCTTTTTGTAGAAGCAGGCAAATCTTCTTCCAGTGTAGTAAGATGTATTTCACACTTAGGTCTGCTGCTGGTACTCCAGAAGGCGGCTGCAGCGTGGGGAGAGTGTGTGGATGATAGCCTACAGCTGCATAAAAGGTGTGGAATCGAGTGCACTATGCCAACGAGAGTTGATGGCCAGTTCAGCCAAAGGCAGATATTCAGACCAATTGGACTGTAAATAATTGACATAATGCTGAAGATAGGTCTCAAGGGTTTGGTTCAAAAGCTTGGTTTGGTAGTTTGTGGGTGATGTGAAGTAGAGAGGGACATGGTCACCCCCAACATTTTGTATACAGCTTTCCAGAATTGGGAGATGAATTGGGGGCTTTTATCAGACACAATGTTGGTAGGTATCCCGTGATGTTTGACAATATAAGACAGGAAAAGGGCAGACAATGCTTTAGCTGTGCACAGTCCAGGAAATGGCACAAAGTGACACATCTTTGAGAAACTGTCCACTATGACCCAAATTGCAGACAAACGGACAGACTTGGGTAGGTCTGTAAAAAAAGTCCATAGTCAGGTGAGTCCAAGGCTGTCGGGGTGTGGGGAGTGATTGTAGCTGGCCAGTGGGCTAGAGTGGGAGTCGTCTTATTTGTCTCACATGTTGGGCAGGAAGCTATATAATCCAAAATGTCCTTCTTTAAACATGGCACTCTAAAGTTTTGGAAGTGATTGTTACACCAGGGTGGCCAGACAACACCCTATCATAAGCCCAAAGAAGTACCTCCTTCCTGAGACTAGGGGAGTGCAAATAGATGACCAGATGGTATTTTCTGACCTTGGGGAATATGACTCTGGGGCTCCTGTATTTGTTGTGAAAGAGCCGTAGAGAGCTGAGCCACAGTTTTGTGAGGTGGTATTATGTACTGTTCGGCGGGCTGATCAGTATTGATAGTATCAAATTGTTGGGTTGGAGCATACGCTTTTTTGTTCTCGTGTCCTGGAAAATAAGACAGAATAAAGTTGAAGAGGGAAAAGAAAAGAGTCCACCTTACTTGACGTGAGTTCAGATGTCTGGCTGCTTGAAGGTACAGAAGGTTTTTTATGGTCAGTCAGTATGGTGAAGGGCTGCAATGTCCCTTCCAAGAGATGCCCTCACTCAGACGAGTTTTTTCGCTAGTAGTTTTCTGTTGCCAATATCGTAGGTAACCTCAGATAGAGAAAATATTTTAGAGAAGAAGGCTACTGTGTTATTTTAACAGTACTTTGTTATGTTTGAGAGAGAGCACTGCACCAGCCCCTACTTTTGATGCATCCACTTCAACAAGGTACTGGAGTTCTGGGTTTGGATGCTGCAGGATTAGAACCTTGTTAAACACTTGTTTTAGGTGCTGGAAAGCTGACACTGCTTCAGGGGACCATATCTGACAATCAGACCCTGTTTTAGTCATGGCAGTAAGAGGTGTGGCAATAGTGGGAAGCCTTTTGAGAAGCATCTATAATAATTGGCAAAGCCCAGAAAGCTTTGAAGCCCTCCCAAGGTGTTTTGCTGTGGCCATTGGAGGATAGCTGTAAGCTTTTGTGGGTCTATTTGAAAACCTTTAGGACTGATGATATACCCCAGAAATGGTATGCAGGTCTGATGGAAACTACAATTTTCATTTTTTGCATAAAGGTGGTTCTCACATAATAAGTACTTCTTTCACATGGGAAACGTGTTCTTGGTGGGTCTTGTAAGAAACTAAGATATCGTCTAGATAAATAATTACAAACTTGTTTCAAAGATCATGGAGCACCTCATCTATGAAATGCTGTAAAATGGATGGGGCATTGCAGAGCCCAAAGGGCATAACCAGGTACTTATAATGTCCTTTACAGCTACTGAATGCCATCTTTCACTAATCCCCCTCCCTTATGCGGATCAGGTTATAATGTAATTTAGTAAAGACTATGGCTCCTTTAAGGTCATCAAACAGTTCTAAGATAAGAGGCAGAGGATAAGAGTCCTTTATGGTGACTTGGTTTAACACTCGATAGTCAATGCATGGATGAAGTCCACCGTCTTTTTTTTCAACAAAAAATAATCCTGCCCCTACTGGAGAAGAAGAGCGATGGATAAAATCTCTCCTTAAGTTATCTTGAATGTATTCTTCCACAGATCTTTGTTCTGTCTGTGACAACAGATATGTCTTTCCATTTAAAAGATGTGCCTGGGATCAGGTTAATGGCACCATCCAAAGAATGGTGTTTGGGGTAGAGCCTCTGCTTTCTTCTTACAAAAAAACATCCACAAAGCAATGGTAATTGCAACCACGGAAACTCAAGTATTATGGGCAGGAACAGTGAGTCTATAAGAGATAGGATACTTTCCTCCTTATGGAGGGCACCAACCTGAAGGGTGACTGTGGTGGTCTCATATTCCACGATGACTTCACCCAAAGGTTGCTAGTTCACAGACATTCAAAGGCCTAGGTTTGGGAACTAAAGGAAATTTATTGGCAAAAGTCTGAGCCAGGAAGATACCCGCTGCTTCAGAATCCACAAAAGCGACACAGGGCACAAGGTTTGGGGCAAGATGAAAGGATAGAGGTACTGTGAGATTGGTTTTGGAGGAAGAACTTGTAAGGTCTAACCCAGCTCCTCCAACATGGATTAGACCCTCTCTTTTTACTGGACAATTTGGGCAAGCGGACAGTATGTGTCCTTTCAGTCCACAATAAAGACATAGGCCCAGGGAGCATCTCCTTTGCTTCTCTGTTTCAGTCAGATGAAGACAGCTGACACCCATGGCCTCTGCAGGTGTCATTAACTCAGCAACAGTTTCAGGTATAGGAGCTAAATCTGATAGCCTCCGCAGTCCTCGGTATCACCTCAACATTTTTCAGGCAGAGGGAGTTTTGGAGGCACTGAAGAAATAACTTGGACTGGAGCAGGAGTCTGGACTGGTTCAGAGGATGCCGGCAGTATGCATTCAGAGAGTTCATCAATTTAAGCATTCAGAGAAATAAGATGCACATCATGATTACGAAGCAAATGTCCCTGATGCGTAATAGCCTTAACTATCTCATTTGGGTCCACTGGCATTGTGATCCGTTTGTTATGTAAGGTACCGGTTTGAAGGTTAAGTCCAGAGTGGAGCTTTGGCTAAGGGTTGAGGCGTTAGCATAGTCAGGCAGACTGGATGAGCAACGAGTCTTGTCAGCAAGGTACAGAGTCAGAATCCAGAAGCCTGGTCAGGGACAGGCAGGGTCCTACACAGCCTGGCAGAGTAATGTAAAAATGTCAGGCAAAGAGAGTAATCCAGACAACAGGCAGAGGTCAAGTAAAAAAGATTGTTTTTTATAGTGCAAAGAAATAATAAAAAAAAACAGTGATGATCAAATACCACCAAAAGAAAGCTCTATTTGTGTGGAAAAAAATGGCCTGATGATGAAAGGGGAGGGAGTAAATCTTTCAGAGGTCAAGTGGTTAATGCAACACATGTATGAAGGGGATCTTATTATATTCATACAAATAACCTAAGGTATGCTTATATCACTCTGAAGGATTCTACCAGAGCATGAAATCATAAGTAATCCACATGTTGTCAAAGTACATTTTTTCATTAATTTACTAAGAGCTAAACAGTCACAATGTATCTGCTGTAGCAGAAATATTGGACAAATTAGGTAATTACAATGCAATGGAAAAAGCATTTAACACATACAGTATATTAAAGTCAGCTTTCAAATTATTTTGTTAAAAATGTATAATAGGGGAAGTGTTGGGTACTGTATAACAACAAATGTAACTTTGGGGATTGGAAACAAATGTTAGCAGAGCACAGATCTACTATAACAATACCTCTTAAGTCCATCACGTTAATACGATTGTCTCTTCACATCTTCATAACTCTTCACCTTCTAATAAAGTGGCATATCACACAGCAATCCTGCTTCAAAGGAGTGTCATAGGGAATGATATGTGCCATGTGTGTCTGTCATGTTACCAGCATACAGTATCTCACAAAAGTGAGTACACCCCTCATATTTTTGTGAATATTTTGTTATATCTTGTCATGTGACAACACTGAAGAAATTACACTTTGCTACAATGTAAAGTAGTGAGTGTACAGCTTGTAAAACAGTGTAAATTTTCTGTCCCCTCACAATAACTCCACACACAGCTATGTCTAAACCGCTGGCAACAAAAGTGAGTACACCCCTAAGTGAAAATGTCCAAATTGGGCCCAATTAGCCATTTTACCTCCCCGGTGTCATGTGACTTGTTACTGTTACAAGGTCTCTGGTGTGAATGGGGAGTAGGTGTGGTAAATTTGGTGTTATCGCTCTCACTCTCTCATACTGATCACTGGAAGTTCAACATGGCACCTCAAGGCAAAGAACTCTCTGAGGATCTGAAAAAAAGAATCGTTGCTCAACATAAAGATGGCCTAGGCTATAAGAAGATTGTCAAGACCCTGAAACAGAGCTGCAGCACGATGGCAAAGACCATACAGTGGTTTACCGGGACAGGTTCCACTCAGAACAGGCCTCTCCATGGTCGACCAAAGAAGTTGAGTGTACATGCTCAGCGTCAGATCCAGAGGTTGTCTTTGGAATATACATGTATGAGTGCTGCCAGCATTGCTGCAGAGGTTGAAGGGGTGGGGGGGTCGGCCTGTCAGTGCTCAGACCATACGCCACACACTGCATCAAATTGGTCTGCATGGCTCTCGTCCCAGAAGGAAGCCAAAACAGTTTGCTGAAGACAAGCAGACTAAAGACATGGATTACTGGAACCATGTCCTGTAGTCTGGTGAGACCAAGATAAACTTTTTTGGTTCATATGGTGTCAAGCGTGTCTAGCATCAACCAGGTGAGGAGTACAAAGACAAGTGTGTCTTGCCAACAATCAACCATGGTGGTGGGAGTGTCATGGTCTGGGGATGCATGAGTGCTGCCGGCAGTGGGGAGCTACAGTTCATTGAGGGAACCATGAATGCCAACATGTACTGTGACATACTGCAGAGCATGATCCCCTCCCTTGGGAAACTGGGCCACATGGCAGTATTCAAACACGATAACGACCCCAAACATACCTCCAGGATAACCCCTGCCTTGCTAAAGAAACTGAGGGTAAGGGTGATGGACTGACCAAGCATGTCTCCAGACTTAAACCCTATTGAGCATCTGTGGGGTATCCTCAAATAGAAAGTAGAGGAGCGCAAAGTCTCTAGCATCCACCAGCTCTGTGATGTTGTCGTGGAGGAGTGCAAGAGGACTCCAGTGGCAACCTGTGAAGCTCCTGTGAACTCCATGCCCAAGAGGGTTAATGCAGTGCTGGAAAATAATGGTGGCCACACAATATTGACACTTTGAGCCTAATTAAAACATTTTCACTTAGGGTTGTACTCACTTTTGTTGCCAGCGGTTTAGAAATGAATGGCTGCGTGTTGAGTTATTTTGAGGGGGCAGCACATTTACACTGTTATACAAGCTGTACACTCATTTCTTTACATTGTAGCAAAGTGTAATTTCTTCAGTGTTGTCACATAAAAAGATAGAATAAAATATTTACAAAAATGTGAGGGGTGTACTCATTTTTTGTGAGATACCGTAGGTCTACAAAACCAGAGCCATGTAAGTCTCCGCCTAGAACTGCCTCCCTCACTAATGTGTTAAAAATCAGGTATAATTAACAAACTCAAAAAATGCTCTAGTGTTTCTCCTTTACAAAGACTGTAACTTTATACCATAAATAATAAAAATGCTTCAATATAAATATAAGAATATAAAATTATTGCAGCCGGCGGCTGGCTTTCTCATAAAAGCATTCCCAGGGGCCTATAAACCACTGGGATGCTTTCCAAAGCAACACCCCCCCCCCCTCTTCAGGGCCGGACTGGGAATAAAATTCAGCCCTGGAAATAATTTCATACCAGCCCCAAAGCATTATAATACCGACCCCACAGCACAACGCCATTATTTTCTTGTTCATAAAAGGGAAAACCATGCATTTTAAAGCACATTTGAAGAGTGTATTATATATTGATAAGACAGATATGAAAGCATATAGGGCTTTATATATAAATATATATATGTATAGATATATATAGATATATATACAGTGCCTTGCGAAAGTATTCGGCCCCCTTGAACTTTTCGAACTTTTGCCACATTTCAGGCTTCAAACATAAAGATATAAAACTGTAATTTTTTGTGAAGAATCAACAACAAGTGGGACACAATCATGAAGTGGAACGAAATTTATTGGGATATTTCAAACTTTTTTAACAAATAAAAAAGCCCCCTTAAGTTAATACTTTGTAGCGCCACCTTTTGCCGCGATTACAGCTGTAAGTCACTTGGGGTACGTCTCTATCAGTTTTGCACATCGAGAGACTGAAACTTTTGCCCATTCCTCCTTGCAAAACAGCTCGAGCTCAGTGAGGTTGGATGGAGAGCGTTTGTGAACAGCAGTTTTCAGTTCTTTCCACAGATTCTCGATTGGATTCCGGTCTGGACTTTGACTAGGCCATTCTAACACCTGGATATGTTTATTTGTGAACCATTCCATTGTAGATTTTGCTTTATGTTTTGGATCATTGTCTTGTTGGAAGACAAATCTCTGTCCCAGTCTTAGGTCTTTTGCAGACTCCATCAGGTTTTCTTCCAGAATGGTCCTGAATTTGGCTCCATCCATCTTCCCATCAATTTTAACCATCTTCCCTGTCCCTGCTGAAGAAAAGCAGGCCCAAACCATGATGCTGCCACCACCATGTTTGACAGTGGGGATGGTGTGTTCAAGGTGATGAGCTGTGTTGCTTTTACGCCAAACATAACGTTTTGCATTGTTGCCAAAAAGTTCCATTTTGGTTTCATCTGACCAGAGCACCTTCTTCCACATTTTTGGTGTGTCTCCCAGGTGGCTTGTGGCAAACTTTAAATGACACTTTTTATGAATATCTTTAAGAAATGGCTTTCTTCTTGCCACTCTTCCATAAAGGCCAGATTTGTGCAGTATACGACTGATTGTTGTCTTATGGACAGAGTCTCCCACCTCAGCTGTAGATCTCTGCAGTTCATCCAGAGTGATCATGGGCCCCTTGGCTGCATCTCTGATCAGTCTTCTCCTTGTATGAGCTGAAAGTTTAGAGGGACGGCCAGGTCTTCGTAGATTTGCAGTGGTCTGATACTCCTTCCATTTCAATATTATCGCTTGCACAGTGCTCCTTGGAATGTTTAAAGCTTGGGAAATCTTTTTGTATCCAAATCCGGCTTTAAACTTCTTCACAACAGTATCTCGGATCTGCCTGGTGTAATCCTTGTTCTTCATGATGCTCTCTGCGCTTTAAACGGACCTCTGAGACTATCACAGTGCAGGTGCATTTATACGAAGACTTGATTACACACAGGTGGATTCTATTTATCATCATTAGTCATTTAGGTCAACATTGGATCATTCAGAGATCCTCACTGAACTTCTGGAGAGAGTTTGCTGCACTGAAAGTAAAGGGGCTGAATAATTTTGCACGCCCAATTTTTCAACTTTTTATTTGTTAAAAAAGTTTGAAATATCCAATAAATTTCGATCCACTTCATGATTGTGTCCCACTTGTTGTTGATTCTTCACAAAAAAGTTCATGCCCGCAGCACTGCATCTCCTGAGAAGATGCAGGGGCTGCGGAGGAGTCTCACTTACCTTTTGGTGAGGCGCCACACATTTAAATATGGCGCCACCCGGCGCCAGCACGTCACCGCGCATGCACCGCCTGCCCAGGAATAGAGCCACTGGGATGCTTTCCAAAGCGACGCACCCCCCCCCCCCCTCACCAGAAATAAAATGCAGCCCTGGAAATAATTTCATACCAGCCCCATAGCATTATAATACCGACCCAACAGCATAATGCCATTATTTTCTTGTTCATAAAAGGGAAAACCATGCATTTTATTTTATTTTTTCCAATTATATATTTTATTGAAGTTAAAAAGTATAATTATACAACAAACAATCAAATAAACAAATCATTTCCTGTTCAAATATATTCTTAAGTTAATCTCTTCATAACTCGATTATATTCCAATAACTTCTTCATACTTTAATTTCTCTATTTCTATACAAAAAAAAATAAAAAACAAAAATAATTAAATCAACCCGGAAGAAAAAAAAAAAAGAGGGATTCAATAGCGGGGGGAAGGAATAGGGGAAAGGGGAAAGGAAAAGGGTGTAGGAAATTATCTCCTCCCTTTCCTGCCTAGTTATCATTTTATTACTCAGGGGTTTGCCAGATTCTCCCTTGGTTCAAAAGCATATACGAGTTCCATGCACTCCATGTTTCTATATACTTTTCTCTTTTATGTTGAGCTGTCAGAACTAAATCTTCCATTTTATTTATTTCTTCTACTTTATGTGTCCAACCCTCTATTGTTGGGGGTGTTTGTTTTTTCCAGTTAAGGGGAATGCAGGATCTAGCTGCATTTGCCAAATGGCATAATATGGATCCTCTGTATCTTTTAACTGGTATCTTGCTTAATTGTAAAAGAAAAAAAGCCAGTTCCTCTGGTATCTTTACTTCTGAGAACTTTTGCATAATCTCTCTATCTTTTTTCCAGAAGTCTGATAATTTAGGGCATGACCAAAAAAATATGTATTAATGTGCCTTCTTCCACCGAGCATCGCCAACATCTATCCGAATTATTTTTGCCATTTTGTGTAATTTATATGGAGTGTAATACCACCTTGTCAAAGTTTTAAAATTTAGTTCTTGATACTTAGTACATATAGATGATTTAATAACAAGATTAATCATATGTTGTCGTTGCTCCGTGGTGAAGGCACAAGATAGTTCCCTTTCCCATTTATCAAAGTAGGGCACTTGGTATTCTACCTTGGGGATATTTATCAGGTTATATGTTTTAGATAACATCTGAGATATACTTCCTGAGTCTGAACAGTATTTTTCGAATGTCGTTATTTGGCGATTATAATTCTGGGGGTTAGGAATTGATTGTAAAAAATGATTAAGTTGAAATGCATTCCAAAAGGAAAGTCTAAAAGCTCCTCCTTCATCCATTAATATCTCCATGGAAGGCCATTTGTTCTCGCTTATAAAATGAGAAGCTTGGAAACAGCCTGATTCACTAAGGGTTCTAAAAGATTGGGCTTCTAATCCCATGGTAAATCGTGGGTTTCCTAATATAGGGTATAGTGGTGAGTCATAGGAAGAAACAGAGTTCTGGAAGCAAATTTGTGAGCATATTTGTAAAGTTGTAACAATCAATTGATGTAATTTCAATTCTCTTGGTAAATTTTAAAAGCTCCATATCGCCCTATTTAAAGGGATCGGTGTATTTGTCTGTTCGATTTGCACACATAATTTTGACTCTCCATGACGACACCAGTCAATTTGTCTCCGGAGGTGTGTAGCGTAATAATATTTATGGATATCTGGAATTGCCACTCCTCCGTATTTTTTTGGTAAAGTTAATAGTTCTCGCGATATCCGATGTTTCTTATGCGCCCAGATAAATTTCATAAATATTGAGTTTACCTGTTTAAAGTAAGACGTTGGTATCTTAATTGGTAGTATTTGAAATAGGTACAGGAATCTAGGTAATATAGACATCTTAATAAGATTACACCTGCCCATCCACGAATGTAAACCTGTATTCCATTTTTCTAATTGAAAGCCGCTGCATCTCCTGTACCATTAAACATTCATTTAATTTTTCCTCTGTAATATATTTGCAGTTGCCTGTCAGTGAGTGTCAGGTCCACAGACCGTACTGTGCCCACTGCCCACCACTCATATAGGGTGGCACAGCACCTTGCAGATAAAAAATTAATTTAATTTTTCTTATAATAAAAAATAAAATTCATCCAGAAAAAACAGGAACTGGCTTTTTCATTTGAATTTCAGTAGCGCAGGGATGGTGATAACCTCTTACCAAATAAATAGGATGATAACATATACCAAAATATTTGAATCAGATGTGATAAATATAAGCATAAATTCATAAATACATAAAAGCATGAAATTACATCAATAGGAGTCCATAAAGTCCATAGGTATAAAGTGCATAGACTAATGAAAGTGCAAACATGAAGGATCACAGGTGGGACTTATGGGGACCACCCTTGCTTGCCACCACCACACAGTGGCGGGAGAAGTATCTGAAATTCAGACTCACTATAAATTTACCAGGAAATCTTCCAGAGGAATTGCTGTTAAAAGGGTGGAAAAATTCAGTTCAAAGATTCGATCAGGGTTAATGGGTATATACGTCCCCAAATATTTTAGTGCTCTATCTGTCCACTTAAATCTAAAGTTCTGTTTTAAAGTCTGTAGGGAACTGCTGATTAATCTTATCCCCATAGCTTCTGACTTTTTAAAATTTATCTTCAAATTAGATATATCACTATATTGTTAAAATTGTCTGGTTAAATTTGGTAATGATATTAACGGATTTGTTATTGTGAACAGTAAATCATCTGCGTAAGCAGAAATTTTATGCTGTTCTTTCCCCATTGGGATACCTTGAATATCTGGGTTTTGTCTTACTTTACATAATAATGGTTCCAGAGAGAGCGCAAAAAGAACGGGGTACAGGGGGCATCCCTGTCCTGTCCCATTCTTAATAGTGAATGGGTCTGAAAGGATCCCATTCACTTTTACCTATGCTGATGGGGCGGAGTATATAGATAATATCCATTGTATCATGGTTTCACCCAGTCCAATGTATTTAAGTGTAGCTATCATAAATTTCCAATTAACTTGATCAAACGCTTTTTCTGCGTCAGTTCCTAGGAAGACTCATGGGATTTGGGATCCATCTGCTGCAAATAGTAAATTCAATACTTTTGTGGTATTGTCTCTCGCTTCTCTATTCGTTATGAATCCCACTTGATCCAGGTGGATCAAGGAATGTAAATGTTGCGTTAGTCGAGATGCTAATATTTTAGTGAAAAGCTTTAGATCTATGTTAAGAAGTGATATAGGCCTATAACTTCCACATAACATTAAATCTTTATCCTCTTTAGGTATAACCGCAATATGCGCTCTCAGTGTATCTTTGCAGAAAACCGGATTCCGTCCAGCCTCGTTAAATAGTTTCAATAAATATGGACCCAGGACCGGAAAAAAAGGCCCTATAGTATTGAAGGGTAAAGCCATCTGGCCCTGGCGCTTTCCCGGCTTTCATTAATTCTATTAAGTTTATTGGGGAATCCAGTTATCTGCAAGTTTCCGCCGTAAGTTTAGGTAGTTGGGTTGTGGCTATATATTCCTCCATCTGTATTGTGGATGATGATTGGTCTGTTAAATTATATAAAGATGAATAATGGTCTCCAAACGTCTGTGCAATCTGTCTAGGTAAGGATATTTTGATACCCTTGGGAGACAAGATTTGAGGAATATATGTAGCTGTTTTAATATCTTTTACCGCCTTGGCTAATAGTTTCCCGCATTTGTTACCTGATTCATATCCTATTTTATGGCTCCTCTGTAAGGATGCTTTAGCTTTATAACCTAATAAATCTGTAATTTGTTTCCGTAAGTGAATCATTTCTGTTTCCGTATTGGCCCCCGGATTCCTTTTACCATGCATTTTAAAGCACATTTGAAGAGTGTATTATATATAGATAAGACAGATATGAAAGCATATAGGGCTTTATATATATATATATATATATATATATATATATATATATATATATCAGCAAATTCCGGGTAAAAGTGCTGCTATGGTACAGGAGGTGGTCATAGGCTGTGTGGGAATGGTACAGGACATGTCAGAGGCTGCGGGCATAGTGCAGGAGATGCAGGGGCTGCAGACATGATACAGGAGATGCACGTGCTCTGGAAATGGTACATGAGATGCAGGGGCTGCGGGCATGGTGCAGGAGATGCAGGGGCTTCAGACATGGTACATGAGATGCAGGGGCTGCAGGCATGGTGCAGGAGATGCAGAGGCTGCAGACATGAGTCAGGAGATGTCAAAGGCTGCGGGAATGGTACAGGAGATGCAGGGGCTGTGGGCATGGTACAGGACATGCAGGGGCTGTGGACATGGTACAAGAGATGCAGGGGCTGCGGACATGGTGCAGGAGATGCAGGGGCTGCGGACATGGTGCAGGAGATGCAGGGGCTCTGGACATGGTGCAGGAGATGCAGGGGCTCTGGACATGGTACAGGAGATGCAGGGGCTCTGGCCATGGTGCAGGAGATGCAGGGGCTGCCATAATGGTGCCGGAGATGCAGGGGCTGCAGACACAGTGCAGGAGATGCAGGGGCTGCGGACACAGTGCAGTAGATCCAGAGGCTGAGGGCATGGTGCAGGAGATGCAGGGGCTGCGGATATGGTGCACCAGATACAGGGGCTGCAGACATGGTGCAGGAGATGAAGGGGCTGCGGACATGGTGCAGGAGATGCAGGGGAATGCGGACATGGTGCAGGAGATGCTGGGGTTGCGGGCATGGTGCCGGAAATGCAGGGGCTGCACGTATGGTGCAGGAGATGCAGGGGCTGCGGACATGGTGCAGGAGATGCAGGGCTGTGGTCGTGGTACAGGAGATGCAGGGGCTGTGGGCATGGTGCAGGGGCTGTGGACATGGTGCAGGAGATGAAGTGGCTGCGGGCATGGTGCAGGAGAT
Source organism: Pelophylax lessonae (assembly GCF_965119305.1). Lineage (NCBI taxonomy): Eukaryota > Metazoa > Chordata > Amphibia > Anura > Ranidae > Pelophylax > Pelophylax lessonae. The sequence goes on along the minus strand of NC_138769.1, from coordinate 637,800,921 downwards.
GCAGGGGCTGCCAGCATGGTGCAGGAGATGCAGGGGTTGCAGGCAAGGTGCAGGAGATGCAGGGGTTGCCGGCAAGGTGCAGGAGATTCACGGGCTGTGGGCAAGGTGCAGGGGCTGCAGACATGGTACAGGAGATGCAGGGGTTGCGGGCATGGTGCAGGTGCTGTGGGCATGGTGCAGGAGATGCAGGGGTTGCAGGCATGTTGCAGGAGATGCAGGGGCTGCGGGCATGATGCAGGGACTGCTGACATGGTACAGGAGATGCAGGGGCTGCGGGCATGATGCAGGGATTGCGGACATGGTACAGGAGATGTAGGGGTTGCAGGCATGGCGCAAGAGATGCAGGGCTGTGGACTAGAGATGTCCCGAACTATTCGCCGGCGAACAGTTCCCAGCGAACATTGCTTGTTCGCGTTCGCCTCGGCGGGCGAACATATGCGATGTTCTGTCCGCCCCCTATACATCATCATTGAGCAAACTTTGACCCTGTACCTCACAGTCAGCAGACACATTCCAGCCAATCAGCATACCCTCCCTCCCAGACCCTCCCACATCCTATAAAAAAGCAAGGACAGCATCCATCTTACATTCATTCTGAAGCTGCAGAGTTAGTTAGAGCAGGGAGAGTGCTGCTGCTGCTGCTGACTTAATAGGGAAATCATTAGCTAGGCCAGTGTTCTGTGTCCACTCCTGCTGTAAGGACAGCTTCCTGACAGCACCCCAAAAAGCACTTTTTAGGGCTGGTATATCAGTCTGCTTTTTTTTATTTTTTTTTCTATATATATACAGACTGTACTGTGTGCACACCACTCATATCGGGTGGCACAGTACCTTGCAGATAAAAAGTATTTTAATATGTACCCTTTAATATAATTGCAGTTGCCTGTCAGTGTGTGTCAGGCCCACTGACTGAACTGTGCCCACTGCCAGTGCCCACCACTCATATAGGGTGGCACAGCACCTTGCAGATAAAAAAATCATTTAATTTTTTCTCTGTAGTATAATTGCAGTTGCCTGCCAGTGAGTGTCAGGTCCACAAACTGTACTGTGCCCACTGCCCACCACTCATATAGGGTGGCACAGAACCTTGCAGATAAAACATTAATTTAATTTTTCCTCTGTAATATATTTGCAGTTGCCTGTCAGTGAGTGTCAGGTCCACAGACCGTACTGTGCCCACTGCCCACCACTCATATAGGGTGGCACAGCACCTTGCAGATAAAAAATTAATTAAATTTTTCTTATAATAAAAAATAAAATTCATCCAGAAAAAACAGGAACTGGCTTTTTCATTTGAATTTCAGTAGCGCAGGGATGGTGATAACCTCTTACCAAATAAATAGGATGATAACATATACCAAAATATTTGAATCAGATGTGATAAATATAAGCATAAATTCATTAATACATAAAAGCATGAAATCACATCAATAGGAGTCCATAAAGTCCATAGGTATAAAGTGCATAGAGCAATGAAAGTGCAAACATGAAGGATCACAGGTGGGACTTATGGGGACCACCCTTGCTTGCCACCACCACACAGTGCCGGGAGAAGTATCTGAAATTCAGACTCACTATAAATTTACCAGGAAATCTTCCAGAGGAGTCTTTGCAGCACAAATCAGAGATCTGGAGGAAACCTGATTTTACTATATGCTGTTGTTAGCTAGTCCATGACAGTGGTTAGGCATAGGCGTCTGGTGAGTCTGAATTTCAGATACTTCTCCCAGCACTGTGTGGTGGTGGCAAGCAAGGATGGTCCCCATAAGTTGCACCTGTGATCCTTCATGTTTGCACTTTCATTGCTCTATGCACATTATACCTATGGACTTTATGGACTCCTATTGATGTGATTTCATGCTTTTATGTATTTATGATTTTATGCTTATATTTATCACATCTGATTCAAATATTTTGGTATATGTTATCATCCTATTTATTTGGTAAGAGGTTATCACCATCCCTGCGCTACTGAAATTCGAATGAAAAAGCCAGTTCCTGTTTTTTTCTGGATGAATTTTATTTTTTATTATATTTACTCATTTAAGTAGCAGCAATTTGTGTTATTTGTGTTATTCTGTCAGGTTTGTGTTACCTGTATTTCCTAAAGCGCAGTGGATTACAACATCGTCTATTAAATTAGTACAAGTAGTGATATTTATATATTTAATTTTTCCTCTGTAATATCATTGCAGTTGCCTGCCAGTGAGTGTCAGGCCCACAGACTGTACTGTGCCCACTGCCCACCACTCATATAGGGTGGCACAGCACCTTGCAGATAAAAAATTCATTTAATTTTACCTCTGTAATATAATTGCAGTTGCCTGCCAGTGAGTGTCAGGTCCACAGACCGTACTGTGCCCACTGCCCACCACTCATATAGGGTGGCACAGCACCTTGCAGATAAAAAAGTAATTAAATTTTTCCTCTGTAATATAATTGCAGTTGTCTGCCAGTGAGTGTCAGGCCCACAGACTGTACTGTGCCCACTGCAAATGGACTGTTTGCGGTTGTTTGCGGTGCGTTAAACGGGGAGTTTGGTCTGTTACTGTGAAGCGGGCATAACCCTTACACTACCTGATCAATACAACATCATACCTGATCGTATTCACACACTGGATGTTTTAAAGCACGTTATTCCAAACAATTTAGGAATGTTAGGTGATTTATGCCCTTTATGGATTAAAACCCGACTCTGCGTCAACTACGTAATTTTCCATGGGAGTTTTGCCATGGATCCCCCTCCGGCATGCCACAGTCCAGGTGTTAGTCCCCTTGAAACAACTTTTCCATCACTATTGTGGCCAGAAAGAGTCCCTGTGGGTTTTAAAATTCACCTGCCTATTGAAGTCTATGGCGGTTCACCCGGTTTGCCCGCTCGCAAACATTTGCGGAAGTGCGCGTTCGCTGTTCACGAACATAAAATTTTATGTTCGCGACATCTCTACTGTGGACATGGTGCAGGAGTTGCAGGGCTGTGGACATGGTACAGGAGATGCAGGGCTGTGGGTATAGTTCAGGCGATGTGGGGCTGTGGGCATGGTGCAGGAGATGCAGTGCTGCGGGCATGGTACAGGAGAATCTCCTGTACCATGCCTGCAGCACTGCATCTCCTGAGAAGATGCAGGGGCTGCGGAGGAGTCTCACTTACCTTTTGGTGAGGTGCCGCACGTTTAAATATGGCACCGCCCAGTGCCAACATGTCACCGCGCATGTACCGCCTGCCGGGGAAAAGCTGAACGTGTACGGGCCTTCCCGAGCGGCGGCTGCGCATGTGCAGTGCACATGTCGGGCCGGCCGTGCCCATTTTTTTTTACAGGTTTTTTGCTGCCTCAGGGCAGGGGGACTTGCTGGCCTGCCGGGAAATTTTGCGGTATCCTGGTAGGCCAGTCCGGCCCTGCCCCTCACCGCCGCTTTCCTGAGAAATGATCCAACAGTGCGGCCGGCTGCTTCCATAGGTGATCAAAGAGTAGATACTTCTTGATCGGCTCTATGGCCTTGGAGGACCGGATTGACATCATGATGGCCAGACTAAAAGTAAAAAATGTGTTTGTTTGTTTTTTTTTGTTTTTGTTTTTTTTTTTAAAGCTAAAGAGAATTTTTTTTTTCGATCTTTTGCTTTTAAAGTTAAAGAAGAGATTTGGCGTCTTTTTGACCCTAGATCTCTCTATAAAGAAGACCTGTCATACCTCTATCTATTGCAAGGGATGTTTATAATCTTTGTAATAGTAACAAAAGTGATTAATAAAAAAAAAAATAAAAAAAATAAAAATTAAAAGGGAGAGTGTAAAAATAAAAAGTAAAAAATTAAGAACAAAAAATAAATTTGAAAGTGCCCCCATTTCTCCGTACTCGCGCACAGAAGCGAACACATATGTAAGTCATGCACACATATGTAAACGTAGTTCATACTGCACATCTGAGGTATCACCATGAACATTAGAGCGAGAGCAGTAATTCTAGTACTAGACCTTCTCTTTAACTCTAAACAAGTAACCAGTAAGGGAGTTTAAAGCATCGCCTATGGAGATTTTAAGGTACCGTAGTTTGTCGCCATTCCATGAGAGTGCACAATTTTAAAGCGTGACATGTTGGGCATCTATTTACTCAGTGCACATCAAAGACAATAAAAATCACCAATTCATACACTGATCAAAAAATCCCACCAGGGCTGGCTTCCAATGCCAGGTCGTTGCAGCTCTCCCAATAATCCACTGGGTGGTGGACAAGGATATCTGTACAAAGGATCAAAAGGAAATAAGAATGCACAGCCGCCCTAGCATAATACTGCTTTATTGTGAACATACAGGAAACTTGATCAAATTTGCACTCACATGAAGTAGAACAATCGTGGGAGTGTACGGTTTTGTATTCCCCTCTCCTCTCCTGGATCGCCGCTGCAAGAAGTCTGGAGGTAAAAATCCTCCTCCTACAGACCCAATGGCAAGTTCCCGGTCCTCCTGTACAGAGCTCTGGCGTGCTCACTCGAATGAGCCTGCGCCCAGACCAGCCGGCAATGCGCATGGACGTGGGGGACTCCCAGAAGACAATAGGTGAAGATGAGAGAGAGATGGAGGGACTGATACGCAACCACGTAGGTTGCTATGACAATGCATTTTGGAGGCGTGGTCTCCTTCCTCAGGTCACACCCACACTGGGACCTCACAACAATTTAACTACAGTGACCCCTCCCATGCCCCTCTTCTTTTTTTTTTTTTTCATGCCCCTCTTCTTAACGGGGCCATACCAGGAGAGGTACAGCTACACCAGAATCAGTGCATGGGACTAGAAAACAACCTAAATGTCAATCATAAATACATCATAATCTCAAAAAATGTCAAATGAATTTTTATGTAAGAATTAAAAAAATAAATAAATAAAAAAAAGTTAAAAACTGGCCCTGTACTCAATGGAGGTAGGACCATGCTTAAAATCAATAATAAAACTTAAAGAGGCCACTGGCTGAACCTTAAAAAAAGAGTACTGACCTCTAATTCTTTATTCAACCCCTCAGGGAACATAGAATTAAGCGGAAAAACACTAAAACGGTCTCTCGTGGCATACATAGCCACGAGAGACCGTTTTAGTGTTTTTCCGCTCAGGGAGGGACATGGGTATAGCCTCAATACCGAAGAGCTCTAGACCTTCTGTACTACCTTCATGCACCTGACCAAAATGCCAGGGGACACTATGTTTGTCCTTTTTTTGCTCTATGTAGCGACGATGCTTGCCAAACCTAGTACGCATGGCCCGGAATGTCCTGCCTACATAGAGCAAACCACATGGGCACCTCAGTCCGTATACTATGAATTGGGTACTGCAACAGATAAATTGCTGGATGTTGAAGGACCGCTCGTCCCTCCTAAAAAAACATCTTTTTCCCATGATGCATAAACACACTGACCTTACATCTACTTAATTTGCATTTGTAGGATCCAAACATATTCAGGAACATGGGGATGTCTTTTACCTGTTGTTCTGTATTGTGGACTCTGCTTGGTGCAAGCATGCTCTTAACATTATTGGCTCGTCTGAAAACCACCTTGGGCCTCAGGAAGTATATGACCAAGAGCAGAATCTTGCCCCAATTTAGAAAAAAACAACAACAATGTAGGAGCGCTAACAAAACCTCCAGCACATGAAGAGTAAATGGGTTAGAACGGGTGGGGGAGGGGAAGGGAAGAGAACATGAGGAATAGAAACTGCAAAAAAAAAAAAAACGCAGATGAAAAAACGCAGATGAAAAAACGCAGATGAAAAAAATACCATAAATTGATGAATGACAGAGTCCTGATGGAAAATGTCCAAGGCACCGAGCTGCTCTCCACAGACAAGAGGAGTTCTGAACTAAACAAAAGAAAAAGAGAGAGAGCGCTCTAAGTGCAGACAGTCTTTATTAATAACAAGGCATAGGTGATATAAACTCACTAGAAACCAAAGTCATCGAGCTGTGTCAAGTCATGGACATCAGGAATTCCTCTGGGAGGTGCCATCCACTCGTGTGCAGCAATTCAGAAGCTTGATCGCTGATCAGAGGAGAAAAGGAAGCCGGCTACCTCCTCCAGCAGTCGGCGGTCAGCGTCTAAGGCAGCGGCTGCGATGTGCGGTGGAAGCTGGAACGCGGCCTCGTCACCAGGGAATGTATGGTGTGTGGAATATGCACGGTATGCACGACGCGTTTCTGAGCTTGCGCTGGGTCACGTACGGCCCTGCGCGCTCTTTCTTCAGGCGCTGTGAAGCCGTGTTTATTCCAGGGAATATATATGGTGCACAATAAAGGATAATTGGACACAGCCCAGGAGAAAGGGAACCTGCTAGTGATTTAAAACGACATATAGACAGGCAATACTATATAAAACTGCAATTAATCACTACATTAATATAAAACATTAGCGGCACATATGTGGAGTCTGTTCAATCGATGAAATATGTGAAAAATAAAAATAAAAAGACAATTGATCATCAATCTCATGCTTAGTAAAGAAAATAATTGAATAATAAAAATAGGATAAGATAAAACTAGGAGAACCCAGGCTAACCTAGGCTCACTGAGGACCCCTAGAGTTATATGGAAACAACAATACGTGAAATAAAATACATGAAAAAAAAAAAAAAATTAATTATATGAATGATCGTGAAACCGCCATTAACAAGGATTTGATTGGGCATTAAAACCATTAAATAGAATAAAAATCACATAATAAAAAGACAGAAATCAGTATATTGCAAGTATACTTGTGGTCCCTATAATTTACTTATACATGGACCTAAGAGAAAAAAAACAACAAGATATTTTAATATATCTATAAAAGCATCAGAATGTAAAAATATAAATATATAAAAAATTATAAAATATTAGGAAAATATTATAAAAAATATTATAAAAAACTCAGGCTTAGGGCGCAACATTATAAGATGGTATGTACATCAAGCTCTTCATTTAACCCTCGAGGCGCGAGAGCATCCAATGTGTAAATCCAAAAGGTTTCTCGCATACACAATTTAGAAAAACGTTCACCTTCTGGTAATTCTTTGGGGATAGCTTCAATAACCCAGATTTTTAGACCCTCAGTAGATTTACCGTGGATTTCTAGAAAGTGTCGCGGGACGCTATGGAGATCACATCCCCCCTCAATGAGGCGGCGATGTTTCCCAAAGCGTTGTCTGACTGGTCTAATCGTGCGACCTACATAGAGCAGTTGGCACGGGCATATCAGACAGTACACCACGTATTCAGTTGAACAATTATAAAAATTTTCCAAGACATATGTTTTGTCGTTATGTGTAAAGTCTTTTTGGCCGTGTCGCACAAAATTGCACATTTTGCACAGCTTTTTTCGGCACGCATACATGCCTTTTAAAGGAATCATCCATGGCAAGCGGTTGGTAGTCTTAGTTCTCTTTAATTTGCTTGGCGCTATCTTATTTTTCAAAGTTGTAGCTCTCCTATATGTCACTTTAGGTTTGTCCAAAACTACGGAGTTCAGATAGGGATCTTGTTTTAGAATGTCCCAATGCTTCGCCAGAATTTTTTCCATTTTTCTATATTGGCAATGAAACCTGGTGACAAATCGGACCGGGTGATGGTCAGTAGTAACCCTAGAACTGGGGGGTTTACCTGGAAGATAAGTCTCAAAGGCTTGACTGACTATATCTTCTGGGTACCCTTTTTCTGAGAATTTTTGCTTCAGATGTTCACTTTGAGCTAAATAGTCCGAATCTCTAGTGCAATTCTGTCTAAGTCGACAAAATTGGCCCTTGGGTATATTCTTTGTCCATTGGGGATGATGGCAACTGTTAAAATGAAGATATGAATTACCACCCGTAGGTTTGATGTAATTCTTGGCATATATCTGATGAGATTCATGTCCAAGTTCCAAATCTAAAAATGGCATAGAATCAGGATGTGAGGCAAATGTGAACGAGAGGCCCAGGGAGTTGTTGTTACAATGCCCGACAAAGTCGTCGATCTGGGAGACAGAGCCATCCCAAATGACGATAATGTCATCGATGTAACGCCCAAAGAAGACAATATGTTTAGCGAACGGATTGTTCCACCAAATATACCTCAATTCCCAATATCCCATCATAAGATTTGCGTACGACGGGGCAAAATTGGCGCCCATAGCTGTGCCGTTTATCTGTAAATAAAATGTGTCCTCAAACTGAAAATAATTGTGGGTTAAACAAAACTGTGTCGCATCCAAAATAAAAGCCACTTGATCATGATGTAAAGAGGAGTCTTCAAGAAGAAAATGTTGAATGGCTTGTAAGCCTATATTGTGGGGAATGGATGTGTACAATGAGCTAACGTCCAAGGACAACCAAGAGTAACTATCTTCCCATCTGTATGGGATGATCTGTTCCAATAAGTGGCCAGAATCTCGTATATAAGATTGCAGATTTTGGGCGAGAGGTTGTAAGTAAACATCGATGAATTGGGAGAGACCTACGTTTTTTTATCATTGAGCAAACGGATTGCTTCAGTAACATAATCTGTTTTATCTTGGAGGACAATTCCTCCACCCTTGTCCGCAGATTTTATGATGAGATCAGAATTACCAGTAAACCTCTTTAAGGCCTGAGATTCTCCATAATTAAGATTAAAGTGGGAGTGTTTATTCTGTTTAGGTGTATCTGAGCACAATGTTTGGAAATCAGAAAAAAACGTCCTATAAAAGGATTCGAGGTATGGGCCTTTTGACCGGGTAGGATAAAACACAGATTTTGGGCGCAAATCCGTATGGGAAATACGTGGCGAGTCCGGGAGATGTTGTGTGAGTAGCAGAGTGTCCAGGTCTATATCATCGTTTTCACAAGGATCATAAGTGCTGAAAGGACTTCCCGGAATACTTTCTTCTGTGGAATTAAGTAGACTTATCTCTATGTTCTCAATGGAGCGACCAGTATTGGCTTGTTTGGACTTCATATTGAAAAATCGTTTTAACGTGAGATTCCGTATAAACTTGTTCAAATCTCGAAATAACAAAAAGGAATTGGGAAAAGAAGTGGGGGCAAAGCTGAGACCTTTATGTAGTAAAGATATATCATCTGAATTAAGCTGGACGGAGGAAAGGTTGAATATCTTTATAGTCTCCGCTGTTTTATGTTTATTTTTGATGATTCGTTTACCTCCTCTACATCCTCGTCTACAAGCTTTCTTTTTTTCTTTCTGGCTTTTGTCAGGGGGCCCCCCTCTAAAAAAGACACCGGGGGAGGGACTAATGGACCAGAATTCGTCTCAAGTTCTTTTATCATAACGGGAAAAGATACACCTTGGCTAAGTCCAGATGCCGTGGATGTAACCTCAGCACGACTAGCGATGGAATTCTTCCTATACTCTGTCACATTGGTAGATAGTTTAGAAAGAGTCTGATGGAGCGCAGGGCCGATCGACGTCCCAGCAGTAGCTGGAGGGTCAGATGTGCTGAGGGGTCTATTACTAACATTATTGTTAAGGGTGGTAACTGAGTTGCCAACTTTGCTATTTCCTATCTCTGTATGTTTAATGCTGTTGTTATTATTATTATTTTTATTTATATTTTTGGGTGGGTTCTTAGGAGGGCACCTAGAGGGAGTTTTCTTGCCACGTTCAGTTGTAGTACTCCGATTACTATGGGAACTGACTATAGATGTACATCCATTGCTGGGAGTAGACCGAGTATTGCCACCGCGTTGAGAGAATGCAGTCCTTAAGGGCGGGACAGGGTGAATCTCTATGGACATTAGTGGGGGTATATGATGGTTCTGTTTCCATACGAAAACCTTGTTATTGCTATAATCATCTAAATCTCTCCTAAATTTATCCAATTTAGTTTGAATCAGCTGATCCTCCTTTCTTTTGGTGTTCCTTTTAAGGTTGTCAAGCCAACCAGATGGAATGTGAGTCTTAAAATTCTCAATGTCCTGAATCAATATTTGGATATTGTGTATAAGTGAATCATATTTTATATGTCGCTGTGTGGCGAGAAGCCCTAGCCATTTGGAAGTGCAAAATTCTGCAATGCCCTGCCATTCTTTTAGGTGGGTGGGATCTAAAAAAGAACAGGTTTGTGTAATCCTAAGCCCCCTAGGGGAAATTTTGGCCGATAAATATTTCTTTAGAAAGAATTCATCCCACCACTGGGTGTTGGCGGAATGCATTAACCTCTCCAATTTTTTGAACATCCCGCATAAAACATAACGATCTATACGTTTTCTGATAGGCTCATCAGAAAATAGATCTGTGGGAAAAATGGAATATAGGGTATCTAATATATCATATTTGTGAAGTTCAATGTCACTAATGAGATCCATGATCAACCATATAAAAAAAAATAAAAAAAAAGGAGAATATATAAAATATATATATATATATATATATATATATATATTGTATATATACACCCGTATATATATATATATATATATATATATATATATATCTATAGGGGTGTATACCGTATACTGATTAACTTTCTACCACCAGAAAGTCCATACAAGTAAAAACATCAATTGTCACCTAAAATTTACACATTGGATGCTCTCGCGCCTCGAGGGTTAAATGAAGAGCTTGATGTACATACCATCTTATAATGTTGCGCCCTAAGCCTGAGTTTTTTATAATATTTTTTATAATATTTTCCTAATATTTTATAATTTTTTATATATTTATATTTTTACATTCTGATGCTTTTATAGATATATTAAAATATCTTGTTGTTTTTTTTCTCTTAGGTCCATGTATAAGTAAATTATAGGGACCACAAGTATACTTGCAATATACTGATTTCTGTCTTTTTATTATGTGATTTTTATTCTATTTAATGGTTTTAATGCCCAATCAAATCCTTGTTAATGGCGGTTTCACGATCATTCATATAATTAATTTTTTTTTTTTTCATGTATTTTATTTCACGTATTGTTGTTTCCATATAACTCTAGGGGTCCTCAGTGAGCCTAGGTTAGCCTGGGTTCTCCTAGTTTTATCTTATCCTATTTTTATTATTCAATTATTTTCTTTACTAAGCATGAGATTGATGATCAATTGTCTTTTTATTTTTATTTTTCACATATTTCATCGATTGAACAGACTCCACATATGTGCCGCTAATGTTTTATATTAATGTAGTGATTAATTGCAGTTTTATATAGTATTGCCTGTCTATATGTCGTTTTAAATCACTAGCAGGTTCCCTTTCTCCTGGGCTGTGTCCAATTATCCTTTATTGTGCACCATATATATTCCCTGGAATAAACACGGCTTCACAGCACCTGAAGAAAGAGCGCGCAGGGCCGTACGTGACCCAGCGCAAGCTCAGAAACGCGTCGTGCATCACCTATGCCTTGTTATTAATAAAGACTGTCTGCACTTAGAGCGCTCTCTCTCTTTTTCTTTTGTTTAGTTCAGAACTCCTCTTGTCTGTGGAGAGCAGCTCGGTGCCTTGGACATTTTCCATCAGGACTCTGTCATTCATCAATTTATGGTATTTTTTTCATCTCCGTTTTTTCATCTGCGTTTTTTCATCTGCGTTTTTTTTTTTTTTGCAGTTTCTATTCCTCATGTTCTCTTCCCTTCCCCTCCCCCACCCGTTCTAACCCATTTACTCTTCATGTGCTGGAGGTTTTGTTAGCGCTCCTACATTGTTGTTGTTTTTTTCTGTCTTATTGAGAGGTCGTGGAGCTGCTTGACCAATTAGCTCATGATGTGTATGTAACCACTCATATGGTTTTTTATTACAAGGCTATTGATTTGTAAATTTGGTAAATATTGTACCTCTAATCATCCACACGGTGTCTTACTATTAGACCTTTGATTGGTATTATGTTTGATTTTATCCATGTTTGCACGTGAGTGGAGTTTGTTTGATAGACCCTGCACCGTTATTTAGGTGACAATTGATGTTTTTACTTGTATGGACTTTCTGGTGGTAGAAAGTTAATCAGTATACGGTATACACCCCTATAGATATATATATACGGGTGTATATATACAATATATATATATATATATTTTATATATTCTCCTTTTTTTTTTTTTTTTTTTAAAGAAATATTTATCGGCCAAAATTTCCCCTAGGGGGCTTAGGATTACACAAACCTGTTCTTTTTTAGATCCCACCCACCTAAAAGAATGGCAGGGCATTGCAGAATTTTGCACTTCCAAATGGCTAGGGCTTCTCGCCACACAGCAACATATAAAATATGATTCACTTATACACAATATCCAAATATTGATTCAGGACATTGAGAATTTTAAGACTCACATTCCATCTGGTTGGCTTGACACCCTTAAAAGGAACACCAAAAGAAAGGAGGATCAGCTGATTCAAACTAAATTGGATAAATTTAGGAGAGATTTAGATGATTATAGCAATAACAAGGTTTTCGTATGGAAACAGAACCATCATATACCCCCACTAATGTCCATAGAGATTCACCCTGTCCCGCCCTTAAGGACTGCATTCTCTCAACGCGGTGGCAATACTCGGTCTACTCCCAGCAATGGATGTACATCTATAGTCAGTTCCCATAGTAATCGGAGTACTACAACTGAACGTGGCAAGAAAACTCCCTCTAGGTGCCCTCCTAAGAACCCACCCAAAAATATAAATAAAAATAATAATAATAACAACAGCATTAAACATACAGAGATAGGAAATAGCAAAGTTGGCAACTCAGTTACCACCCTTAACAATAATGTTAGTAATAGACCCCTCAGCACATCTGACCCTCCAGCTACTGCTGGGACGTCGATCGGCCCTGCGCTCCATCAGACTCTTTCTAAACTATCTACCAATGTGACAGAGTATAGGAAGAATTCCATCGCTAGTCGTGCTGAGGTTACATCCACGGCATCTGGACTTAGCCAAGGTGTATCTTTTCCCGTTATGATAAAAGAACTTCAGACGTATTCTGGTCCATTAGTCCCTCCCCCGGTGTCTTTTTTAGAGGGGGGCCCCCTGACAAAAGCCAGAAAGAAAAAAGAAAGCTTGTAGACGAGGATGTAGAGGAGGTAAACGAATCATCAAAAATAAACATAAAACAGCGGAGACTATAAAGATATTCAACCTTTCCTCCGTCCAGCTTAATTCAGATGATATATCTTTACTACATAAAGGCATAAAGGTCTCAGCTTTGCCCCCACTTCTTTCCCCAATTCCTTTTTGTTATTTCGAGATTTGAACAAGTTTATACGGAATCTCACGTTAAAACGATTTTTCAATATGAAGTCCAAACAAGCCAATACTGGTCGCTCCATTGAGAACATAGAGATAAGTCTACTTAATTCCACAGAAGAAAGTATTCCGGGAAGTCCTTTCAGCACTTATGATCCTTGTGAAAACGATGATATAGACCTGGACACTCTGCTACTCACACAACATCTCCTGGACTCGCCACGTATTTCCCATACGGATTTGCGCCCAAAATCTGTGTTTTATCCTACCCGGTCAAAAGGCCCATACCTCGAATCCTTTTATAGGACGGTTTTTTCTGATTTCCAAACATTGTGCTCAGATACACCTAAACAGAATAAACACTCCCACTTTAATCTTAATTATGGAGAATCTCAGGCCTTAAAGAGGTTTACTGGTAATTCTGATCTCATCATAAAATCTGCGGACAAGGGTGGAGGAATTGTCCTCCAAGATAAAACAGATTATGTTACTGAAGCAATCCGTTTGCTCAATGATAAAAAAACGTATTTGAGGCTCTCCAAGGATCCATTACCTTAATTTAAGATAGAAGTAGAGCAACTGATACAGTCAGCACTGCAGAAAAAAGTGATAAATAAGGATGAGGCGGCTTTCTTAAAGAAAGACTACTACAACACCCCCTACTTTTATCACTTACCAAAGGTCCATAAAGATCCCCTGCACCCTCCAGGTAGACCTATTGTTGCTGCAATGAGCAGTATTACCAGTGGTCTCTCCCAATTCATCGATGTTTACTTACAACCTTTTGCCCAAAATCTGCAATCTTATATACGAGATTCTGGCCACTTATTGGAACAGATCATCCCATACAGATGGGAAGATAGTTACTCTTGGTTGTCCTTGGACGTTAGCTCATTGTACACATCCATTCCCCACAATATAGGCTTACAAGCCATTCAACATTTTCTTCTTGAAGACTCCTCTTTACATCATGATCAAGTGGCTTTTATTTTGGATGCGACACAGTTTTGTTTAACCCACAATTATTTTCAGTTTGAGGACACATTTTATTTACAGATAAACGGCACAGCTATGGGCGCCAATTTTGCCCCGTCGTACGCAAATCTTATGATGGGATATTGGGAATTGAGATATATTTGGTGGAACAATCCGTTCGCTAAACATATTGTCTTCTTTGGGCGTTACATCGATGACATTATCGTCATTTGGGATGGCTCTGTCTCCCAGATCGACGACTTTGTCGGGCATTGTAACAACAACTCCCTGGGCCTCTCGTTCACATTTGCCTCACATCCTGATTCTATGCCATTTTTAGATTTGGAACTTGGACATGAATCTCATCAGATATATGCCAAGAATTACATCAAACCTACGGGTGGTAATTCATATCTTCATTTTAACAGTTGCCATCATCCCCAATGGACAAAGAATATACCCAAGGGCCAATTTTGTCGACTTAGACAGAATTGCACTAGAGATTCGGACTATTTAGCTCAAAGTGAACATCTGAAGCAAAAATTCTCAGAAAAAGGGTACCCAGAAGATATAGTCAGTCAAGCCTTTGAGACTTATCTTCCAGGTAAACCCCCCAGTAGGGATGATCGAACTTTTGAAAAGTTCGGTTCGACCAGAACACCCGAACTTCACGAAAGTTCGGTTCGGATTTCAGAACCCCATTGAAATCAATGGGACCCGAACCTCTGTAATCAAAAAACACCATTTTTAAGCCCTAAAACCCAATAAATGCCCCTAAAAAGTGCCTAGGGTTCTGGGTCATGCCCCAGGGACTATTAATCACACAAAAAAAAGTTCTTAAAAATTGTCGTTTTTGATAGATAGCCAATTATTGAAAAAATTAAAAAAAAAAAAAAAAAAGAGATTTCTTTGGATTTAGTGTCTGGGGGGTCTAAAAGGTGTACCTGTGAAGTTTCAGCTCTGTAGCATGTCCAGAACCAGAATTACAGCATACCAAACCTTCAAAAATGACTTTTTTGCTTAACCGCACCTTTCTTTTGCTCCTAATCAACGGCTCAGCCAATGTGTATGATGGGGACATAATGCAGTGCACTGGGAACAAGATTAGAGGTTTTTTTGGAAAAAGGTGCTGTCTCTTTAAATGTGCATATAATTAACGGGTGTATTTCCACAATGGGGCTTTTATTACCAAATGTTTCAAGAAGTCCAAAGATGTATGTAATTGCACTTTATTTCATGTAAAATGGTGTTTGGTGCACTTTAACTTGAAATCTCACAAGAAACAGACATATATGCACGGATACATTGAGGGTTAGGGGTAGGGGCCACAATGTAGTGCAGAGTGAACAAGATTAGAGATGTTTTGGATGAATACTGTTGTCTCTTGACTTTGAATAGAAGTAAAGGATGCTTAAAAATTGGGCATTTGGTGGTGCGGACGATGCCTTGACACCATATCCCTATGAAAGTGCTGGTAATGAAAGCAATAATTGCCTTTGTAAGGAAAAAAATTACAATGATATGCATCTGTGTGACAGGTGCGCAAAAATTGTTGTTTGGGTGTTGGCGGAGCCATACCACTGTAAGCCCAAAGAGCTGGTGTTGAAGAAGGCGTAAAAATTATGAAGGTGTGCACCTGTGGAACAGGTGCGCAAACATGGTAGTTTTGGTGTTGGCGGAGCCTCCCCACCATAACCCCAAAGAGCTGGCTTTGAAGGAGGCCCAAAAATTGTAAAGGTGTGCACCTGTGGAACAGGTTCGCAAACATGGTAGTTTTTGTTTAGCATAGCCTCCCCACCTTAACCCCAAAGAGCTGGTGTTGAAGGAGGCCCAAAAATTGTAAAGGTGTGCACCTGTGGAACAGGTGCGCAAACATTGTAGTTTTTGTTTTAGCATAGCCTCCCCACCTTAACCCCAAAGAGCTGGCGTTGAAGGAGGCCCAAAAATTGTAAAGGTGTGCACCTGTGGAACAGGTGCGCGAACATTGTAGTTTTTGTTTTAGCATAGCCTCCCCACCTTAACCCCAAAGAGCTGGTGTTGAAGGAGGCCCAAAAATTGTAAAGGTGTGCACCTGTGGAACAGGTGCGCAAACATTGTAGTTTTTGTTTTAGCATAGCCTCCCCACCTTAACCCCAAAGAGCTGGTGTTGAAGGAGGCCCAAAAATTGTAAAGGTGTGCCCCTGTGGAACAGGTGCGCAAACATTGTCGTTTTTGTTTTAGCATAGCCTCCCCACCTTAACCCCAAAGAGCTGGTGTTGAAGGAGGCCCAAAAATTGTAAAGGTGTGCACCTGTGGAACAGGTGCGCAAACATTGTCGTTTTTGTTTTAGTATAGCCTCCCCACCTTAACCCCAAAGAGCTGGTGTTGAAGGAGGCCCAAAAATTGTAAAGGTGTGCACCTGTGGAACAGGTGCGCAAACATTGTCGTTTTTGTTTTAGCATAGCCTCCCCACCTTAACCCCAAAGAGCTGGTGTTGAAGGAGGCCCAAAAATTGTAAAGGTGTGCACCTGTGGAACAGGTGCGCAAACATTGTCGTTTTTGTCATAACCAAAATGAGGTTCTGTGAACGTAAAGAGAATGAGAGGAGGGTTTGAGGGTGGCACCATGGTCCAGGCTTAAACTGAGGCTCAACTGCCACATCACAACGATAGCCTAGTCTACAAGGTCTGCATCAGGTGCATCAAAGCTTGATATCCACGACTGATTCATCTTAATGAATGTCAAACGGTCGACTGAGTCGGTGGAGAGTCTAGTTCGATGGTCTGTGACGAATCCTCCTGCTGCGCTGAATGCCCGTTCCGATAGGACACTGGAAGCAGGGCAGGCCAACAACTCCATGGCATACTGGGCCAGTTCTGGCCAGTGGTCTAATCTTAAGACCCAGTATGCCAGTGGATCGGATTCGTCACATGAAAAGCCCTCTGTGTCACTTTGTGCCCTCACGTAATCGTCCACCATGTGATGCAGACGGTGTCGATGCGATGTGGCAGCTGAGAGGCCTGGGCGGTGAGGACTAAAAAAAGACCGAAAGGCATCCGTCAACCGCACGCCTTCTCCAACGCTCCTCTCGTGACCACCAGTAGAATCCATGGTAGGTTGTCCCCGCCCCTGCACCCTACGGGAGTCGGGGAACATGTTCACCAGATTCCTCTTGAGACTGTCCTCAAGGGATTTGATCCTGTGGACTCTATGGGTGGATGGGAAAAGCTCCGAGACTTTACACTTGTACCGGGGGTCAAGTAGGGTGGCCAACCAATAGTGGTTAGTCTCTTTAATGGCCTTGATTCTGGGGTCCTTTCGCAGGCTCTGGAGCATGATGTTTCCCATGCGTCGCAAATTAGCGAAGGCCTGAGAAGCTGACTCCTCGGGGTCACTCATAACGACATTATCTTCAACGGGCTCCTCCTCCTCCCAGCCACGTACTACTCCAAAGTGTCCCGAGGGAGTCAAACTAGGCCTTGCAGATTGCCGCATGTCTTCCTCCTCCTCCTCCTCAAACCCTGCAAAAGTTCCCGCAGAATCGTCCTCCTCCTCCTCTTCCACCCCTGGATCCTGCTCGGGCCTCTGGGAGCTAGGCATAATGGGGTCAGGATTCTCAGGATAAAGGGGGCCTTGAGAGGCAAGGAAGTCCTCCTCTTCCTCCTGCTGCTCTGCCTCCAGTGCCCTGTCCATAATGCCACGCAGAGTGTGCTCCAACAAAAACAGTACCGGTAGGGTGTCACTGATGCATGCGCTGTCCCGGCTGACCATCCTTGTGGCCTCCTCAAATGGCGAGAGGACAGCGCATGCATCCTTAATCAAAAGCCACTGCCGTGGTGAAAAGAAGCCCAGGCGCGCAGAGCCAGTGCTGGTGCCGTACTCGCATAGGTATTCATTGAGGGCCCTCTGCTGCGTGTACAGGCGCTGCAGCATAGCCAAGGTGGAGTTCCAGCGGGTGGGCATGTCACAGATGAGGCGGTGTACCGGCAGGTGAAACTCGCGCTGCACTTCGGCCAAACGTGCAGTGGCACTGTACGACCGCCTGAAGTGACTGCACACCCTTCTTGCCATCCTTAGCACATCCTGCATTCCCGGGTACGAGTTCAAAAACCGCTGTACCACGAGATTCAGGACATGCGCCAGGCATGGCACATGGGTTAACTTTCCCTGACGAAGGGCGGCCAGGAGGTTTGACCCATTATCAGTAACCACCATCCCTGGCTGCAGCTGGCGTGGTGTCAACCACCTCTGGGCCTGTGCCTGCAGAGCCCCAAGAATCTGAGGGGCAGTGTGCTGCCTGTCCCCTAGACACACAAGCTGCAGCACTGCGTGACACCTTTTGGCCTGAGACATAGAATAGCCCTTTGAACGTTTACGTGGTACCTCATCATATTCAAAGGACCATTCTGCAGAGGAGGGCATGGAGGAGGTAGAGGAGGAGGAGCAGGAGGGGGTAGAAGTGATCGATCTACCCGGATCAGCGACACCACCAGCTGTTTGCAGACGTGGGGGCAACACTGGCTGCAGCACCGAGCCCTGGCTACAATCCCTTCCACTGGCAAGCAGTGTCACCCAGTGAGCAGTGACAGAAATGTACCGTCCCTGCCCATGTTTGCTTGACCAAGTGTCAGCCGTCAAGTGTATCTTATGGCTGACTGACTTGGCCAGGGACGACACTACATTGCCTTCCACATGTTGGTATAGGGATGGCAGGGCCTTACGGGAAAAGTAATGCCGACTTGGCACCTGCCACTGTGGAACTGCACATTTTGCGAAGTCACGGAAGGGAGCAGACTCTACCAGGTTAAATGGTAATAGTTGCAGAGCCAGTAGTTTAGCCAAACTACTGTTTAGACGCTGGGCATGTGGGTGGCGGGGAGTATACATTTTTTTTCGTTCCAGCATGTGTGGAATCGAAATTTGGCGTCTAGATGATACAGCTGGTGGTGTGCTGGAGGTAGATGCGACACTGCCTGCTATATCATCATCCCTGCCAGTGGAGGCTGCCAACAGGTGACGAGTGACTATAGCAGGGCCAGGAACAGACTGATGTGCAGGTGGAGCAGGTGGAGCAGATGGAGCATGAGGAGGAGCGCGAGGAGAACTAGGAGGCCGACTGACCAATCTTTGGCCCTTTTGTGGGTTCTTTAAATGCTCCTGCCAACGGGCCGAGTGGTGGGTTGTCAAATGCCTGTTTAGGCAGCTTGTACCCAGGTGGTTGACATTTTTGCCACGTTTTATACCCTTCTTACAAATCTTGCAGATCGCAACTGTTTTATCTGCATGGGATGTCTCAAAAAAGGCCCAGCAAGATGAGGTGTGTATAGTGGCCCGGGAGACAACAGGTGCGGCCTTAGATGGAGTAGGCCGTCTGCTCTCCCCTCTTGCTTGCTCTGCCTCCTCCTCAACCTCAGACCCAACATCTGACTCCATCAAAGACTGAGCATCAGGCCTGGCCTGGGAGACAACAGGTGCGGCCTTAGATGGAGCGGGCCGTCTGCTCTCCCCTCTTGTTTGCTCTGCCTCCTCCTCAACCTCAGACCCAACATCTGATTCTATCAAAGACTGAGCATCAGGCCTGGCCTGGGAGACAACAGGTGCGGCCTTAGATGGAGCGGGCCGTCTGCTTTCCCCTCTTGTTTGCTCTGCCTCCTCCTCAAACTCAGACCCAACATCAGACTCCATAAAGGACTGAGCATCAGGCTGGAGTAGATGGCCGACACTGTGGTCAAACAGCTCAGCTGACTCCTCTGCCATGTCTGAAATTGGGTCTAAGGGAGGACATGAGGTGGACATGGACTCATCTGTATTTGTTCTGACAACTGCAGAAGACTGACCACTTTTCTCTGCCTGGGTCACTGTAGTTGCAGATGATGCCGATGATGAGGGTTTGTTCATATAGTCCACCACCTCCTGTACATACTGTGGACGTATAGCTTGGCCACTGCCGGAGAACAATCCAAATGGTGGCCTGGCTGAGGACTGACCACCACGTCCACCCCTGCCTCTAGACACCCTAGAAGCTGTGCCCCTTTCCGCAGCAGGGCCACGTATGCCTTTTCTTGGTCTACCAGGCATATTTCTCAATGATGCGTTGGCAACTGTGTGCGGTGAAAAACGCACACTGCTATGCGACCCACAGTTGTCGCTGGATACAGCACAGCAGTTGCGGTTCACGCACAGTAGCAAAGCCTTTTGCACAGTGGACCTAATGCTTTGAACAACAGGCGTTAGGTTGTCACTGATGCGTTGGCAACTGTGTGCGGTGAAAAACGCACACTGCTATGCGACCCACAGTTGTCGCTGGATACAGCACAGCAGTTGCGTGTCACGCACAGTTGCAAAGGCTTTTGTACAGTGCACCTAACGCTTTGAACAACAGGCGTTAAGTTGTCACTGATGCGTTGGCAACTGTGTGCGGTGAAAAACGCACACTGCTATGCGACCCACAGTTGTCGCTGGATACAGCACAGCAGTTGCGGTTCACGCACAGTAGCAAAGCCTTTTGCACAGTGGACCTAACGCTTTGAACAACAGGCGTTAGGTTGTCACTGATGCGTTGGCAACTGTGTGCGGTGAAAAACGCACACTGCTATGCGACCCACAGTTGTCGCTGGATACAGCACAGCAGTTGCGGTTCACGCACAGTAGCAAAGCCTTTTGCACAGTGGACCTAACGCTTTGAACAACAGGCGTTAGGTTGTCACTGATGCGTTGGCAACTGTGTGCGGTGAAAAACGCACACTGCTATGCGACCCACAGTTGTCGCTGGATACAGCACAGCAGTTGCGTGTCACGCACAGTTGCAAAGGCTTTTGTACAGTGCACCTAACGCTTTGAACAACAGGCGTTAAGTTGTCACTGTATTTTGCTGCCTAGCAAGCACGTATACCTGCTGTGATAGAGCAGCACTGTGCCACGTGCTCACTAAACAGAACCCTCACACTTTCCCTACAGAAACTAAATTTTCAAATCTAACTAATGTAGTACAAAGTTCCCTAACTACACTAGATATCCCTTTCCACTAAATAGAAAGCTCCATACAGCAGAAGACTGACACTGTCCCTTAAGTTTTTTTTTTTTTTTTTTTTTTTAACTCTAAGAACCAGCACAATCGCTGTATCTAACTACACTGGCTGTAAGCTAAATACAATTCTGCTATATGGAGCTTTAGAACCACTCGATATGTAGGAAATGTAGTGTAGCAAGCAGGAGTCAGACAGAACTGCTTCAACTCTCTTCAACAGGCTCTGGATAACTGTGCTAGGGGTTAGGCGGGGCCATCTTATATAGTGTGGGGCATATTCACTCCTGATTGGCCTCTGGTCCCCGTAGTCACTCCAATCACGTTCCTAGGAGACTCCTGCCCCCTCATTGGCTTTTGCAGACGTTTCTGGGCCAATCACGGGTTTTTAAAGCCCAGTTCCTGTCCCAGTGCATTTTGGGCGGTTCTGGTGGCCGAATACCGAACTTTTGCCGCAAAAAGTTCGGTATTCGGCCGAATATCGAACATCCAATGTTCGGGTCGAACCGATGGTCGACCCGAACCGTTCGATCATCCCTACCCCCCAGTTCTAGGGTTACTACTGACCATCACCCGGTCCGATTTGTCACCAGGTTTCATTGCCAATATAGAAAAATGGAAAAAATTCTGGCGAAGCAATGGGACATTCTAAAACAAGATCCCTATCTGAACTCCGTAGTTTTGGACAAACCTAAAGTGACATATAGGAGAGCTACAACTTTGAAAAATAAGATAGCGCCAAGCAAATTAAAGAGAACTAAGACTACCAACCGCTTGCCATGGATGATTCCTTTAAAAGGCATGTATGCGTGCCGAAAAAAGCTGTGCAAAATGTGCGATTTTGTGCGACACGGCCAAAAAGACTTTACACATAACGACAAAAGGTATGTCTTGGAAAATTTTTATAATTGTTCAACTGAATACGTGGTGTACTGTCTGATATGCCCGTGCCAACTGCTCTATGTAGGTCGCACGATTAGACCAGTCAGACAACGCTTTGGGAAACATCGCCGCCTCATTGAGGGGGGATGTGATCTCCATAGCGTCCCGCGACACTTTCTAGAAATCCACGGTAAATCTACTGAGGGTCTAAAAATCTGGGTCATTGAAGCTATCCCCAAAGAATTACCAGAAGGTGAACGTTTTTCTAAATTGTGTATGCGAGAAACCTTTTGGATTTACACATTGGATGCTCTCGCGCCTCGAGGGTTAAATGAAGAGCTTGATGTACATACCATCTTATAATGTTGCGCCCTAAGCCTGAGTTTTTTATAATATTTTTTATAATATTTTCCTAATATTTTATAATTTTTTATATATTTATATTTTTACATTCTGATGCTTTTATAGATATATTAAAATATCTTGTTGTTTTTTTTCTCTTAGGTCCATGTATAAGTAAATTATAGGGACCACAAGTATACTTGCAATATACTGATTTCTGTCTTTTTATTATGTGATTTTTATTCTATTTAATGGTTTTAATGCCCAATCAAATCCTTGTTAATGGCGGTTTCACGATCATTCATATAATTAATTTTTTTTTTTTTTTTTTTCATGTATTTTATTTCACGTATTGTTGTTTCACTATAACTCTAGGGGTCCTCAGTGAGCCTAGGTTAGCCTGGGTTCTCCTAGTTTTATCTTATCCTATTTTTATTATTCAATTATTTTCTTTACTAAGCATGAGATTGATGATCAATTGTCTTTTTATTTTTATTTTTCACATATTTCATCGATTGAACAGACTCCACATATGTGCCGCTAATGTTTTATATTAATGTAGTGATTAATTGCAGTTTTATATAGTATTGCCTGTCTATATGTCGTTTTAAATCACTAGCAGGTTCCCTTTCTCCTGGGCTGTGTCCAATTATCCTTTATTGTGCACCATATATATTCCCTGGAATAAACACGGCTTCACAGCACCTGAAGAAAGAGCGCGCAGGGCCGTACGTGACCCAGCGCAAGCTCAGAAACGCGTCGTGCATACCGTGCATATTCCACACACCATACATTCCCTGGTGACGAGGCCGCGTTCCAGCTTCCACCGCACATCGCAGCCGCTGCCTTAGACGCTGACCGCCGACTGCTGGAGGAGGTAGCCGGCGTCCTTTTCTCCTCTGATCAGCGATCAAGCTTCTGAATTGCTGCACACGAGTGGATGGCACCTCCCAGAGGAATTCCTGATGTCCATGACTTGACACAGCTCGATGACTTTGGTTTCTAGTGAGTTTATATCACCTATGCCTTGTTATTAATAAAGACTGTCTGCACTTAGAGCGCTCTCTCTCTCTTTTTCTCTTGCCCCAAGATAGGCCAATGTTTCTGAATGGCTGGCCTTCTTTATGGCCCAGTGTTGGTCATTGAACATGAAGTGATGAACAGTATATCACAAGGCCCTTTGATTGATGCATCAGACCTACTGTTCCCACAGCCACCCCTATGCCGATCTATTGCCTTCTGAATATGCTCTTTCTGATACCCTTTTTCCAAACATTTTTTCATCAGAACTTCTGTCTCTGCAATTCCTACGTAACCGAAAGAACTGATTGTTTAAGGTATGTTGTCCTTCCCCTTGGGGAGATGAGAACTTTTTCTATGTAAGTAGGAATTGCCCGCCGTCTCCATAAAGTGTGTTCTGGAGATTATTTTGCCCTCCTGATGCCAGGACAGCTAAAGATCCAGAAAGACTAAAGAATGTGAATCCACTACATGTGTGAACTTTATTCCAAAATTATTAGAATTACAATAGGATACAAAACTGGCCACTGTGTCCAAAGGACCATTCCAGATAATAAGCACATCATCAATTTATCACCCATAGTATACTAAATGCTTGGCAAACATATTCTGGGTGCAGAAGGTATACTTCTCCCAGAAACCCATAAACAAGTTGGTGTAGCAGGGTGCAAAATGTGCCAGATATCTGTCTATAGAAGGAACCATTAAATTGAAAGTAATTCCTTTCCAGAGCAAATTTGATACATTGACAGATGAATTCAGATTGGAGGGGATGCATGTACTCTGTTTCTGATAAAAAATGTTCCACAGCCCTTAATCCACCTTCATGGGGGATGGACATATACAACGAACATACATCCAATAACCACAGGTACCCAGGATCCCACTTATATTTCTGTAAACTTTCCAAAACCTGGGAGGAGTCCCTAATGTAGGCCGGCAGGGACGTCACCAGCAGTTAGAGAAAAATGTCCACATATTGGGACAACCTGCTGGTAATACCGTCCATGCTGGCCACAATGGGTCTCCCTGGTGGGCAACAAGGATCTTGTGGATCTTGGGTATGTGATAGAAATATGATGTTTTGAAGTAAATATTAATAAACAATTTTTCAGATTTGCTAATGATTTTTTTGGCAAAAGCCTGATTAACCAACTGCTGCAGTTCCACTTTAAATCCAGGCAGGGGGTCATCACTCAAACTTTCATAAGTAGTGCAGTCGGATATGAGTCTATGAGCCTCTTTCAGATAATCTGTTTTATTTTGAATCCCTATACCTCCCCCCTTGTCAGCTATCCAAATCACAATACCGTGATTTTTCTTGAGAGTATCAAAAGCCACTCGTTCAGAATGAGATACATTTTCAGTGCTAACTTTCCCTTGGGGGTGGGTGCATAACTTGTTAAAATCTGCAGACACCATAGAAAAGTGGTCCTCAACCCTGGCCTACAGGGCCCACTCACAGGCCAGATTTGCAAGATAACTGAAATACATCCCAGGTGATATCATTTGCTGCTCAGTGATTGCAGTACTCTAGTCTGCATCTCCCCAAGGTAATACTTAAAATCTGGCCTGTTAGTGGGCCCTGAGGACCGGAGTTGAGGACCACTGCCATAGAAAAATAGGTTTTTATTAATTCATTCTTAACATGATGCGGGTAAAATGCTAATTTTGGACAGAAACTGATGTGGACAATATCATTATTAAAAGGGGTCGAAACCAGAACATCTGGTTCCGTACCCCCTCTATAAGCAGTTCCTCCAAAATATTTAGCACTTCCGCATCTTTTCCATATCTTGTATGCTCTCCGGATTCAGCAACTACTGGGTCAGTGTTAACTTCAAATTTACTAGTACAATTAACAACCTTATCTCTATCAGACTTCAGACTATAATATCTCTGGACTGTAATATCACAAATATATCTATGTAAATAATATCAAAATAGTGCTGCGCCACTTTACACAAATGAAAATGTATAAAAGTGCATATACAGAAAGGTGATATATGTATAAAAATAGTGATATCATACAATTTATGAAAAGGTGTGAGATCTACAATAAAAAAAGTCCCAGTAATTGTGCAAAAAAGGACATGTGCAAAAATGCTATTGTGGTGCAAATACAATAGTGCAAGTGTTCCAGCAATAAATCCTGTGTCTGTGTACACCTTCACCAACAACAATGAGCTGTGCGGTCTGGACAAATGGACTGCACAGTATGGCAACCAACAGTGAAATGGCATAGGAAAGCAGGCTCTGCCCCATACTGATTTCTTCAGTAGGAGTCCAAGGGCAGAATCCTGCCCCAAGATAAGCCAATGTTCTGAATGGTCATTCAGAAACATTGGCCTATTCTGGGGCAGGATTCTGACCTTGGTTGTATACTTCCTAAGAGGCCCAAGGTGGTTTTCAGACGAGCCAATAATGGTAAGAGCATGGTTGCATCAAGCAGAATCCACAATACACAACGACAGGTAAAAAACATCTCTGTGTTCCTGAATATGTTAGAATCCTACAAATGCAAATTAAGTAGATGTAAGGCCTGTGAGTTTATTCATCATGGGAAAAAGACGTTTTTTAGGAGGTCCTTCAACATCCAGCAATTTATCTGTTGTAGTACCCAATTCATAGTATACGAACTGAGGTGCCCATGTGGTTTGCTCTATGTAGGCAGGACAGTCCGGGCCATGCGTACTAAGTTTGGCGAGCAGCGTTGCAAAATAGAGCAAAAAAAAGGACAAACATGGTGTCCCCTGGCATTTTTTTCAGGTGCATGGTGGTAGTATGGAAGCTCTAGAGCTCTTTGTTATTGAGGCTATATCCATGTCCCTGCCTGAGGGGGCAGAGGTTCTCGCAGCTATGTATGCGAGAGACCTTTTTGATTTTTTTTTTGCCTAATTCTATGTCTCCTGAGGGGTTGAATGAAGAATTAGAGGTCAGTACTCTTATTTAAGGTTCAGCCAATGCCCCTTTAAGTTTTATTATTGATTTTAGGTATAGTCCTACCACCATTGGGTACAGAGCCAATTTTTATAGATGAATTAAGATTTTCTATGCCCATGTGCCCATAAGCCAGGCTTAAAACAGTTATAATTATTTAATTTTCCTTTTTATATATATATATATATATATATATATATATATTTTATTTATTTTTTATTGTTGAAAAATTCTTAACCAAAAATTATTTTGAAATTATTTTATTATGATAATGTATTTATGATTGAGATTAAGGTTGTTTTCTAGTCCCACTGGTTCTGGTGTAATTTTACCTCTCCTTGTATGGCCCCTTTAAGAAGAGAGGCATGGGAGGGTCACTTTAGTTAAATTGTTGTGAGGTACCAGTGTAGGCTTGACCTGAGGAAGGACGCCTCCAAAATGCATTGTCATAGCAACTTTCGTGGTTGCGTATCAGTCCCTCCATCTCTCTCTCCCCTTCACCTTTTGTCTTCCGGGAGTCCCCCAAGTCCATGCGCAGTTCCCGCTGGTCCAGGAGCAGGGGCACTCGAGTGAGCACGCCAGAGCTCTATACAGAAGGACCTGGAACTTGCCATCGGGTCTGTATATATTCAAATTGTTTTTTTTTCTAGTTTAAACCCTAGTTTAAAATGTTACAAAGAAAAGTAGCAGCACATTTCCCAGACTACTGTCAGAGCTGGTTCACACCAGAACAGTGCAGAACTGCTGACCGCATTTGTGTGCGATTTCTGTATATTCCCCTTTCAAATGGACTGAAAGCCTCACTAGACCACACAAAAAGTAGTACATGCACTACAATTGAAAAACGAGCCTCACCAAATCGCATAGTACTGTGCTACCATGTGATCTGGTGCCGGCAAACGCACTGCACTTGTGAGCTGCGTTTGGGGTGCCGTTACGAATGCGTTGGCACCCGCAGCAGCTTGCAAATGCAGTGCAACTTGAATGTGGTGCACGGAACACGCCTTTCCCATACCATGTTCTGGTGTGAACCAGCTCTGGCAGTAGTCTGGGAAATTTGCTGCTACTTTTCTTTGAAACATTTTAAACTAGGGTTTAAACTAGAAAAAAAACACATTTTGAATATATACAGTATTTATAATTCGTTTGTATTTTGCAGATGATTACCACTCTTAAATTAGACATGTTTTCCCGCTAAAGCCAATGCACTCATTGTAGCTTAAAGTACGTTTTGCTTGAAAGATCGAGCGCATTGCAGTTTTGGACGTAAACTACTCTTAAATGAGTTCCCAAGGCGGTATTCCTTGAGTGATCCCCCTTGCTCAGCAATGCAATAACACTGGCGTTCTCGAGGTAAACAAAAACATTGTAATTTCGTCTATTATTGCTGTTTGTTCCCTTTGTGAGGATATGCAGGGAAATGATGAAACTTATTATAATTTTTTCTTCTTTATTTAACAATGGTTTTGCATGACATGCCTGGGGCTCAGCCACCCTTCAAATGTCTGTTGTCACATACCGCATTTTTTTGTTATGCTCATAGCTATAAACAAATTTAAAATAGATTGTAGACACTGAAGCAGATAAAATAGGAAAAGTATAGCAACTGTGAAAAAAATTGTAATAGCAAGTGCATTAATAAAAAATAAAAAAAATGATGTAATGCTTTTGACTATGTTACACCCACAGGGAGGAGAGTTATCGTCGTTCCACAAAGCAAAAAAGGAGCAGTGAGACAGATTTTCTATAAGATTATGGTTTGATTCATATTTTCATCTCTATCTCTGCTCCTCAGATATAGAATTGCTTTAGTATATAACATTCTGTTGACCACTGCACAGGGGAGTGCTTTTTTTTTTTTTCTAAAACGGAGAAACATTTTCTCAAACAATATACTAGATCTATTGCAGATGTCTGCAGAGTTGACTGTCCAGGATTGCAGGAACCACAAAAACACACAAAACTTTTCAAAACCCTTGAAAGGCAATCTGTTTGTACTAGGGATCGACTGAGTATCAGCAAGGTCGCTATATCGAGGGCCGATATTGACTTTTGCCGATATATCTGTATCGGCCCCGGAACTGGCCGATATTGCCGACATTACATATATTGTTCATGTAAGGGTAAAATTATGTCACATAGCATAATTCCGTTTACAAATGTTATTGAATATTATTATTATTATTACTATACAGGATTTATATAGCGCCAACAGTTTGCGCAGCGCTTTACAGTGTGGGGGAAGACAATACAGTTACAGTACAATTCAAAACAGGAGGAATCAGAGGGCCCTGCTCGTTAGAGCTTACAATCTAGAAGGGAGGGTCAAGTGAAACAAAAGGCAGTAACCGAGGGGGATGGGCAGATGGATAAAATGGAGGTAGAGTTGTTAGGTGTGGGTAGGATAGGCTTCTCTGAAGAGGAGGGTTTTCAGAGATCGCCTAAAAGCTAATAGAGTAGGAGATAATCGCACAGATAAGGGTAAGGAGTTCCACAGGATTGGAGAGACTCTGGTAAAGTCCTGGAGGCAAGCAATATGCCACTCACATATGTACAAATTAAAGATATAAGCAATTCCACATTAACAGATCTGCTGGCAGATCTGTATCTCTCACCCACTTGCCGTAAGTGATACCCAGGTGATACCGCTCCGTTCGGCATCCACTCAATACTGCTCTGTCTCTCACCCGCCCCATTTCCCACCCACCCGATACGATCCATCTTTCACCGACTTGCCATAAGTGACACTCGGGTGATACCGCTCCGTCCTGCATACGATGATGATCTCGGACGTCACATGATCACGCAGGGTGTGACCACGCACGTGACCTCCGAGATTGTATGCTGGACAGAGCGGTATCACCCGGGTGTCACTTACAGCAAGTGGGTGAGAGATACCGATATGCCAACAGATCTGCTAATGTGGAATTGCTTATATCTTTGATTTGTACATATGTGAGTGGCATATTCAATAACATTTGTAAATGGAATTATGCTATGTGACATCATTTTACCCTTACATGAGCATCACCACCTAATGGTTGGGGGAGGAGAAGACTAGTCTCGGACCCTGACATAGGATGTACAAAATATTGGCCCATATCAGCCGATACCGATATGCGATGGACAAAATATCGGTATCGGCAACAAAAAACTGATACCAGTCGATCACTAGTTTGTACTAGATAGATACTACTAAATTGATCACCGCAAGCTTCCAGTTCCTGTGCTGAGCAGCTGCTCTGCTGCATTGGATACCCAGGTTAGTCGCTTAGCATGGGTGTCATTCAGAGAACATTGTGCCTTTCCTAAGTGAATGCAAAGTGTTCTCTGATTGGCTGAGGTGGAAAGGTGCTGCCAGGACAGTTTCACAATTTAAGGTGCAAACAATGTTGCATGTTTCTTCTAATATAGTTGCTAGTTGGGAAGTTCTTAAATAAAGTGTCTTGATCTCATGCTAAAATAAACTATAAATGTTTCCCTAAGAACAGATACAGATAAAACCTATTTACAGAAACAAATGCAGATCATCATTTCTGTTGAGATTGTTAGGATGTAAGGTTTCCAACTTATTTAGCCCCCCACTCTTGTCGTCTTTTCACTGTCAGAATTGTGTATCCCCCTCTTTTTGATATAAATAGATGTTTCCACTGTTGCAAAAATTGGTGTAAGCTGCCAACATCCCAGTATATATAGAGAAAAAGAGTGATCCCCCTAAGAGGTTGGGACTTTAAAGGGCAACTCATACACTACAATTAGTATAAAATATAAATTTATTATTAGATATTAAAATTTACAAATAAAAGGGAAACAAAAATTATTATTACATCATATGTGTGAATGCATGAATGCATGAATGCATGTTACAGTCAATACAGAGGTTGTCTCCAAAAAACCCTTGGGTTAAGTCTTAATATGTAATAATAAATTAATGTTTTATACTTATCGTGCTGTATGAGTTGCCCTTTAAAGTTCCAACCTCTTAGGGGATCTCTCTTTCTCTTTTTGACATGGGTATGTCATCTAGAACAGTGAATGAAAGATTGGTCTTTGTGTCCAAGTTCTGTAAAATGTCTGGACATTGAGGGTGAAGGTTGTTTTCAATCTGATGTTAGTTCTTCTAACACATAACAGTTTACAGAAGCACACTAGTGCATAGACCACATGTGCTGATTGACAAGTGAAGAAATCGCTGACTGTAGGCAATTTATCTGACTGTAGGCAAGTGCAGTCAGCCCTCCCACTTGTAGATGGCTTCACATCATTTATGCATGGAACGGGAAGTCTTGTAAGGGTTTTGATTCCTTAGTGATTCTGTACAGTGCATTGAGAGAGGGAATTACCTTGGCGATGAAACGCATAGGGCAGAGAGATGTGCTTGCGTCATTGTGTACCAGGACAGGAAACACCATCTTCGTTAGCTGGGTTTTACACTATTTGATTCATACTGTATGTTTTCCTTCTATGCCAATTGCTGAGGTCTGGTGGAATGGCCTGGAGTATATAGAGAGCCGCCCATGCCCGTGGATACTCTGGAGAACTATATGACAATTAGCTTGTCTGACCTTTCCCCGTGTTCTGGTAAGATCACATCTTACTCTCTTTGGTGGTGGTTTTCATCTTAGGAGTTGAGTCGTTGTTCAGTCATCAGTCTCAAGGGAGAAGTGGGGTCCTTTACACAATGGAGGAGTTGTTTATTTCTACCCCAGAAGGACTTTATATTTGTGGTTTTCTATATCACTTTTCTTTAGGATTTTTATATATAATTTATTTATGTATTTTCTGTCAGTGCAGAATTTATTCCTTAGACATTGTATTAACTGTGACCAATATCTCATGGTGTGTCGGCATCTTCCTATTGGGAGTGTTTATGTGTCACACAAGCGCGGTTTTCTTTTCATGGCTATTAATTACCCTGAATCGACACAAAATTCTCAGAAGACTTCGGCAGCCATCTTGGGTGAAGAAACCTTTTAAAAAAAAGGGACCTCACATAATTTTGGTCTGCTTCTGGTGAGTGGATGGTAGGGAGAGGAACCAGCTTGCAAGGGACAGTGCATAGCATATAGCCAGGTTCCAGATGAGAAGAGATAGCCCAGGTCACTCAGTATCACTTTATATACTTCAGTGAGCAGTGCAGAAGTGTGGAGCAAATACAGACTGCAGAAACATCCTCTGCCTATTTCAAGAAAGAACACTACCCCTAAGAACATAATTCGTCCTCTGGTAGTATATTCTGTAAATACTGAGACTGTATATTCTCTTGATTGCTTATGTTGGTGCTGAAGATCAGTTTATCTGTTGCTGTCAACAAATTGTGCATGATTTATAAAAAAAAAAACAGCAGTATTCTATATACAGTACTGTGTGCAAGTATTTCCTTCCACTATACGGTACCTAATTCTGGCCTAGCCTACATACCACTTCTGGTCTGTTGTAGGGTGAATGATGCTACTGCCTTTGATCAATAAATTGCAATGCCTGAATGTCAAACACTGACATGAGTTTATGCGTCTATAGCCCAATATTGTCAGTTGTTCCTTCAATTAAATTTAGACTGGACAATTTAATCTCTCTGGACTGCAGTTAAGGTGAAAGGCCTGTTGGAAAATGCCTGTAATTCTGGAATCTCAGGATATGCCTAAGATAACAACAGATGCAAATGTTTATTAGGTAACCACTTGGCCACCGGAAGGTTTTACCCCCCTTCATAACCAGGGCATTTTTTGCTAATTGACCTGGAAATTGCGTTATCATGCAACGCTGTATTCAAGTGAAATTTATATCACATTTTTCAAACAAATACTGCTTTCTTTTGGTGGTATGTGATCACCGCTGGGTTTTTTATTTTTTCTTGTATAAATTAAATAAGGCCAAAAAAATTAAAAAAAAAAAAAACAGTTTTCTACTTTCTGTTATAAACCATATCTAATAAAAAAAAAAAATCAAATTTCTTCATAAATTTAGGCCAAAATAGATTCTGCAACATGTCTTTGATTGAAAAAAAAACAATAAAGTACATATTATTTGATTTGTGTGAAAGTTTTAGCGTCTACAAACTATGGTATGTATACTGGAATTTATCCAGCTGTAGACTCTCTACAGGTAATTGCAGTGATCAGTTACTTAGAGTGGGACTGTGATAGTGTGGCAGGCAATCTGGTGCTAACAGACACTCGCTTAGGAAAACACTAACTTACACTGACATTGCCAGTGACATGAATACAGTAATCAGTGGTAATACTGTACACTGTACAAATGACACTGGCTGGGAAAGGGTTAACAATAAGATCCAATGAAGGGGTTAACTGTGTGCCTAAAGTGTGTATCGTGTGCCACCGATTTGAAGACATGGGGTGGATGAAAGCTGTGATATCTATGTAAGGCATCCCATATAGATGATTCTTTTTTTTTTTCTTTTTTTTTTGTTTAACCAGTGGATTGAACAAAAAAAATGACTGGTTTGCCCCTATCCTCACATTTAAGGTAAATGAGGGAAACCTTCCCCTGCGCTATTGTATTCTGACAGTAGGGAGACTACCCCGCCATCAGAATACACTGATCAGCACCGCTGACTATAGCCAGTGACACTTATTGGGTGGAAATTTTCCATCAGGGCAGTTGTATAGAAGTCAATTAGTAGATCAACTTCTGTACAACCAGCCTGTCCATACATGCCTGCAGGGACCAGTTGAATTTTGATCTAAGTATGACCAGCTTAACTGGTTTTTATCAGTTGGTTTAGAATAAATGTAACTTTCCAAACATCCCTCCTTGTTGTAGACCAAATTTTTCAAATGTAAAGTTTGTTTGGTGTGTATTGTCATGTTGAATTGAATAGATTTGTTGCATGAGGTCAGTACCTGATCAAACTCATAAAGGGATCCAATGCAATAACGTGAAGTACAGAAATATTCCTTGGATGGTATATTTTTTTTATTTGTTTTTCTTTTTATTGGTGAAATTACCAGTCTTGAACCTTCACCACCTGGTGGTAACACTGTAGATAAGCCATTCTGTAGCTGACACCTGAGCCTTAACTACATGTATAGAGAACTCTGAACTTCCATGCATTGCCTAAAAAACAGGTCATTTTGGCTGCGCCGGTCTGGCTAATGCATTCGAATTTGCTTTCTAGATCCTGACTTCAGCCTGCACTTTGGGTTACCATTTTATCAGGTGCCTGTCTAGGTCCCTTGCCTGTCTAACCACATTTCTGTTTGCCACCTGTCTGGAAACACTTCTTGCTCTTATTTTGATACCATGCCTTGATGTCTACTGTAGTTCTGATTGTCTGTCTGTGGACCTGCATCTCTTTAATACTTATCCAGTTTGTTGTTGTTTGTTGAGACTGGCAGCATTGGGGGTATAAATTTAAATAGGACTACGAGCAATCTATAGTGGTGTAAATTTTAGGATGCCGCTAGCACTGATCACTCCCTTGTTGTGAATGAAATAATATAAATATGTGCTGCACAAACCTGTGTAGCTTATATTAATAATAAATTAATTTAAACAAATAATGAATTTGTAGTGAAAAATTTGTATCACTCTGTGTAGAAAAAAAAATATATATATATATATATATATATATATGTGTATATATCAACAGTTGTGCACTGATTAAATCCAATTTAAACACAACTAATAATTCTCTATATGCAATAATATTCTCTATATGAATATTCAAACACATATAAATAATGCAAAGTGACGTAGTGAATTAGTGTCCAATTCCTTATGCCTGGTATCTAAATTATAAGGTTAAAACAAAGTATGCTCCTCTGTATGGAGATTAAATCCCAATCCCCAGTGCTCAAATATGGTCGTGAGCAAACTTGATTTCACCTCCAGTCTCTGTGCCCCCCCCCCCCCCTTTAGGTGGGTGCCTCACCTTTATGCCTGTGACCTCGCACTTAAGCTTGGTCAGTAATGGCCTTGTGCTCAATCCAATAGATATGGATGCAGGGTTGCTTATCCTAAATGCTGTCAGGGTGCTTCTATCCCTCACGGATGGCTCACATGGATAGGAAGAAAGATATACGTAGTGCAAGTAACGTCTTGTAAACTGACTTTATTAAAAATAAACGTATTGCACTTACATTTAATTGGTGCTTGCAGCGCACCACATTATAATGGCTAATTTGCAAATAGTGGCCCAGAAGCTCAGGCGGGGGTCTCCAGGGCTCTTGCGAGTCCTCATCAGAGGGACATTATCCCCCTGATGAGGACATGCAAGAGCCCTGTGTCGATACGCGTGGGGGAGGGGCCATACGTCGGAGTGTGAGTACGGCTGAGAGCATTTTTACAGCTCACTGAGCGGATAAACCCGAACAGTTGGAGCATAGCCTACCCACTCAAGTCTACAGTTATTCATCAAGACATTGCTGTAGTGCATCAGTTCAATCTACTCCTGTCAGTATGTTGATGATCCTGAACCATACCTGCTTGTGATGATGGAACGTCCTCCTTGTTACTGCTAGCATATAGAAAATGAAAACAGATCCATTACCAAGATGTTTCCAACAGCCACCAATATTTAAACCTACCTTGGAAATTTGAAAGTGATTGGTGGTGCAGAGAGAGAAAGGAAGATGCAAAGAAAGAAGGTAGCACACTCCTATAGCTCTTCCACTGACCCTGCAAGATGGTCTGTGCAGACTGTTTATGAACAGAACTACAAAGGGCATTCTGTTTTTAGCACAACTGCACTGCACTGGAATGCATTTTTTAGCTCATTGAATGGCTTCATTTGTTACCAGCAAAATTCTCTTTAAATATACTATTCAATTCGCTATTAATGCCCTGAAACATTTCTGTGGTTTGAATACCTCCATTCCTTATGTACTCGCCCCCCCCCCCAGCGATCCCCCCTCCATCTATCCCTCTCCCCCTTTCTACTCATCCCCTCCTGTTGCCTCCTTTTCTCTGTCCTCTTTCCCCCTACTCTACTTCTTCCTTCTGCATACATATGCTGTGGCACCCACAAAGTCTCAGCCTAGATCTGCCTTGAGGCTTTATCTACAGCTTAATGGTTAATGAGTTTAACATACCCCCTCATTTCAGCTGACTGTAAACCTTACCTCTCCTGTTTTGATGTTTACCCGTAAGATTCCTCTCAACCCCATATCCCTCCCCACGCGGTACTGCAAACCTTAGTACTGTTCCGTCCCTGTACAACAGTTGACTGGTTGCGCCTCCCCAACCAGGCACAGCGAGCTCCCTCTATGGGGTGCCTGTGGGTTGGCAGCGCCCATCATCATACTCTCGTGAACACCTATTTTATTGCTCCCTTTGTCTACCAACCACCACGGTTTATCTGTAGTTACAGTTGTTTATTGCACTCTGTTACCAATTGACTTCATTTCCTTCCTTACATTCTGTATGTCAAATGTTGTTTTCCATTTGCATTCTTCAATAAATTATTTGAAACAGAAAAAAATTAAAATAAAAAAAATATATACTATTCAGCTACTGGGTTACAGCCTAACTGACAAATTACATTGCTGCCACACGGATTAGCACAGTTTATTGTTTTAAACATCTGTCACTTTTTTTTCCCAATGCTTTACATTCAGTGGTGTTTTACTTCCATTTTTTTCTAAGTACACTAATAAAAAACTTGACAGCAGTGCTTAGTGTATTCATATATGCAAAAGGATAATGAGTACTTCTTTTCATTATTGCTGCATATTAAAATCCAGGATGAAAATTGCTCATAATAATGCTGTTCCGTGTAGAGATTTTTTTTAAACTCAAGTTAATTCATGTGCCCTGTGAGCCTCCTATTAGTTAAAAGAAAAAAGTGCCAATGCCTTCTTATTTTTTCAAGTAATTAGTCACCTTAAATAGGCCCTCTCCCCCTTTCAGCAGGACGCCTGAGTAATAAGCAAAGAGGTGGCATGGCAATTGCCTCTGCTGTTCTCCTCATTATAATGTATCTCAACTGGGTACAAACTTTGAACTATTATTGCAATGTTTACTTAAAAGTGAACCTGTCACTTAAAAGAAAATCTAAGTTGTTAACCCAACACTTAGATGTGCTGTACATACATTCAGCAGTGTGAATGTTCACATCACTACTCCTGAATACTGAGACATTCTGATCTGCAAAGCTTCATCACATTCTGTTAGTTGAAGCTTGAATACTCCATCCCGCACATTTCTTAAAATGGAAGTAAACCCTCCTATTGTTTTCAAACAAGAAAGCTGCCATCTTGGTCTCTGTTTAATCTTCCACTGCCATGATGTTGCACATGTGATCAGCTTTGACACCAGCCATTGGATGGTTTGACAGTTTGGTTAAGAGCACAACCAATGTGACAGTTACATTGCCGGCATGTGTCGGAAATATAACTGTTTTTTTAATCTATGGGTTTAATTCCACTTTAGGCCCCTTTCACACATGCGGACCGTTCATTTCATCAGTTCAGTCATGTCAAAAAGGATGAAGTATTCATCAGTTTTTCATCCGTTTTTCATCAGTGATCATCAGTTTTTCATCCATTTTTTTACATTTACTACCAATGAAAAAAACGGATGAAAAACTGACCATTTATCGTTTGATCCGTTTTTTTAACAGAAGAAAAATAAAAAAAAATCACCCCGGTCTCTGCACCTTCGTTGCTTCCACTCCCGGCAAATGAAAAGGTTCAGGTCTCCTTAAGGTACATTTCGTCATTAGCATTAGAATTATGAAATTCATCTGGGCATTCAATATAGGACCATTGATACATGCCCCATTGTAACTATATTTGTCCTATTTTTCATGTTTTTTCCTTTGCAATTTAGAAATGTTCACTCTCGAGAAATATCTATCAAAACTCCTGAAGAAGCTATTATGAAGATGGCGAAACATGTAGAGTTGATATTATCGAGTGCCTTTTCTTGCTTTTAACATTTTAACCAATGTTTTGTCTTGTCCTAATCTTATATGTTAAATAAAATGTGTATTTTTTGAGAATTCAGATTTTTCTCCATCATTTGCACCTTTAAAGTCCCACCTTGCCCCCTCCATTGTAGCTACCAGAAGAAAAATAGAGCTTTGATCAGTTTAAAAAAACAGAT
Source organism: Pelophylax lessonae (assembly GCF_965119305.1). Taxonomy (NCBI): domain Eukaryota; kingdom Metazoa; phylum Chordata; class Amphibia; order Anura; family Ranidae; genus Pelophylax; species Pelophylax lessonae. The sequence continues at coordinate 637,763,535 of NC_138769.1, read as the reverse complement.
GATGACGGATACAGATGTCAAGTGATGTAAATGGATGATCATCGATTTACATCCTTTTTTCCATAGAGATGCATTGATGTCCGCTTTTCATCTGTCTGTTTTTCATCCATCCCCTTTCCATGTGTGAAAGGGGCCTTAAGGTCCTTTGCTATGACAGGCTGCCTCATCGATCTAAAGGAATTTATGCAGGAGGGGCAGGTAATCAAATACAATTGTTCCTTATGGGAAGTATGATCATTTTACACATGTGGGAGAACAGTGTAGATTATACTGTTACAAATTAATTTTCTTGTCCACTTACTGTAAATGGTTACATAGTTGGTAAGGTTTAATAAAAAAAAAAAAACTGGTTTATCTAGTTCAGAATGCGTGTCACTAAAATGCTCCATTTCTCTTTCGTTCATCGTCGGACTCAGCGCTCCATAAATCATAACTACTGGGTTATATTGCCTCCTCCAGGAGTAGGACTAGGCAGAACAAAAAACATCTGGCTATGCCCATGGGCCATCCTCAGCTTGGTATATAATCCCCCCCCCTCTGCTCTAGGTATTCAGTGTAGTAGCAAGCAGTATTAGAAGCATCTGAGGGGTGGGTGCTGTGTACGTCAAACCCAGAGAAATGTATTTTACGGTAAGTACAAAAATCCCATTTTCTCTTTCATTCATCAATAGGCACAGCGCTCCATAAATCGTAACTACTGGGATGTCCAAAAGCAGTGCCAAAAGGAAAACGAGGGGTGAGTAAAATAACCCAAGGCTAAAACATAAGAGCCCTTAGCCAGGACACAGGATCCTTAAATGGGTCACAGGAGCCCCGTCTGAAAAATAAATGTTTAAAGAAAAACAAACCTCAAGAGGGAACAGCCCCTCTTAAACAGCAGCCTGCAAAACTTTGGGGCGAAAAGAACCATCCACAGATGCCAAAGTATCTACCTTATAGAATTTTGTGAAGGTATGCACCGTCGACCAAACTTGAAAACTTGAGATATTGATGTTTGATGACGGAAGGCCCAAGAAGCACTCAGCGCCCGAGTAAAATGCGTCATCCTATAGGTAATCAGTTTTAATCTGTCTAGTCAGGAGTAGGGACTTAGGCTCCCGGCTGGCATCTCTGGTCCTAGCAATTTTTTTCTCCTTCCTTACATCTTTTTTGTTTTTTCTCTCGGTAGATCTACAATCAACTGCCGGGCTGCGCGACGGGCTGGTTAATCTAGATCCAGTGGTCCCCCCAGCTGAAGTCTAGTGGGGGTCCCAGGGCAGATGATGCAGCGGAGACCCCCCTGGGGTCTCCACCGATATCCCCTCTCTGTAAGGGTCCTGGGATAGTGTGTCCTGCCCTGGTAGTCTGGAGGGGTCCCACTGTAGAAGACCCCTAGGTGCATGCCCCACTGTTTGCAGTGTGGGTATAGTGCAAGGTGGTCCCAGTGCAGAGACCAGTGCAGAGTGCACAGTGAAGTCTCCCCTAACGTGTGTCCTACCTTCAGGAGGGGGTCCCCTTGCAAAGGGTGCAGCTTTGCAGAGGGCACAGGGAAGATCCTGGCAGCATGCTGTAGCTGATGGCGGCCATTTTCCCTTAGTCTGGCTGGTCTCCAGCTGGCGGCCATGTTTGTGTAGCCCGATGATGTCACAGGGGCCATTAGTGCCTTAATCTGGGAGATGCTGGAAATGACTGCAGCTTCATGGGGATGCCAAAGCCCCTTCTCTTCCTCTCTCTCCTCAGTGTTCTCTTCGTGTGCCCAGGACATATGAGCAGGAAAAACATCCATGGTGATGCTGGGTCCAAATTCTCTGCAATTCTTCTGATCGGTAGGATGAGTCCTTGGGGTCCCTCTTATCTCTCTCTGCTGATAGGTACCATGAGCTTTTGGGGGATCCTTTAGTGGTGCCAAAAGATCGTTTTTGTACTGCAAGGTCTTCCTTTTCTCATGGAGCCTCAGGGTCACATCTCCCCCACTGACCCCCTCATGGAGGTGGCAGGTCCCTCGGAACCCCAGCTTCCTATGGTTGAACTGACAGTAGTCCTGCAGCCCTTAGTATCCCGGGTGGAAGTGGCATGTGGGCAAAGGCCCAGGAGGAAGCGTCCCTCACCTTTCCCTGCTCAGTCTGTCTTTCTGAGCCTGATGTCAATGTGGACACAGCCCGTCTGGGTGGAGTAATATCACACCCCCAGATCCAACCGATAGTAAGGATGATTCCTCCATGGTCGCAGCAGTGAATTAAAAAGCACTGGTAGAGGCACTTATCAGTGCAGTGCATGGGACTTTAAAATGGAGGATGCAGCTGATGTAGCCACGGACGTGGCTGTGTCGTTTGGTACGCATAAGTCACCTCGCACTCCAAAGGTGTTTCCTTATGTGCCTTATTTTGACAGGTTTTCCTGTAAGGATTCGGAACAACCAAAATTACCCTTTGTGGTCCCCAAAAGTTGCTGTACGTTACCCTTTTGAGGAGTCATTTTTTTTAAAAATGGACTAGTCCACCAGTGGTGGACCCTCCTGTTTCCAGGTTGAACAAAGCTACCATGATTCCAGTAGAGGAATCCCAGTCCTTTAAGGACCCGGCTGACAGGAAAGCGGAGGCTATGGCACGCAGCATGCTTACTACGGCTGGTTCGACATTGCGGCCAGTCTTTGCCTCAGCCCTGGGCCTGGGGGGTGAGCAGGTCCCCGCTGCTTATGTTGATTTAGTGGACCAGTTGGTCCATGGGCTGCAGTTTATTTGTGATGCAGCTTTGGAAACAGCTCCTGTGCTGTCCACATTTTCTGTTTCAGCGGTGGTGATTAGGCGTGTGATGTGGCTTAATTGGTCCGTAGATCAAGCCTGTAATAAAGTTCTCATTGATCTGCCCTTTCCTGGTTATCGCCTGTTTGGAGCTACCCTGGATGACATCATTAGGGGTATCACGGTGGAAGAGTACCTTCCTGCCATAGTCTAGGGAAGGAAAGGAGCCTTGTCGCAGATGGGGGTTCTCCTTCTCAGCACATAGAAAATTATTTTGTGCTTCTGGGACAGAGAAGAATGGAATCAGATCTTTCAAATCTTCCCTGGGAGGTTCCAAGCATCCTTGGTCTGGTAAGTCTTGAGCTAGCTTCTCAGGACCTGCAGACAAGACCCCATTAGCGTGAAGATCTGCCTCACCCATTATTGGGGAGGGGGATATCTTCGCTGGTTCCAGCCTTGTGGACCTCCTTCATGAGCGTCAAGGGGATCCATGAAATTATTCTTTTGGGGGTACCCAGAAAGGGGGACAAAGCTTGTCCTTTTCAGGTTTTTTAGGTCCCGAGTCACCTTGTGCAGATTTAATTCCAGATTTAAGCGCTGTGTAAGCAACTACCGGAACACAATTCACTTTCCAAAGGCCGGAACCGTAAGTGATGCTATGGCGCTCTACGCGTTTCATCATCAGACGTCATCAGAATCTTCTGTAAATAGATACAGTACACCACAAACTCAAGCTTCATAAGCTTCATAAGGAATAGTGTTACTGACATTAGTTACATTGTCCATGTCAGGAAGACATAACCTATTAATTAAGGCCAGTGATAAGCTTCACCTTATTTTAGTGCAATTATGCTTTAACTGAAATAATTCACTGCCCACTTCTCCACACATCATTAAACCTTGTACACACGATCAAATTATCGGACGAATGTTCTTTAGTTTTTGTTGCATGCTAGTCTCATATGGAAAGTGAAGAGGTTACTTTCATACGAAAATTCCCGTACGACAGAATTCAACTTCAGAAGTGATGTTATGTGTTGAATTGTTTTGTATGTATTCTTTAGTTTCCGAGCATGCCTAGATGGCTGTACTAATTAAAAGAAAATTGGACATTGTGTTCACGTACGATAAAAATTCTATAGCTTGCACATCCAGTTTTTGTCATACGAAAATCCATAATCGGCTGTCGAAAGCACTGTACTAACGATCCGAAAATCGGCAGATCGTTCATCGGACAAAATTTTACTTACAATTTTCTTATCATGTGTACGGTTCTTTAGGGTGCATTCTGATCAGGCCTGCTGTGTGTTAACACACATTAATGCATTTTATGTTGCATGTCAACGTATGTTGCATTAGGGCAGCCTGTTCCTTTGAATGAGCTGCCTAACACACCATGTTGGACCAAAAATAATACCTGCTGTAATTTTTGCATCACATCCCACTACACATTAGTTTGCTAAAGTGTGGTTGCAGCTTGTGGAGGCGGATTAAAGTGTCATTCAAAATGAATGGCACCACTTTGCACCAATGCATGATAACACGCACATTATCAAAGAAAAATGGTGCAAACAGGCCCTCCTGCTAAACTGCCCATGTTCCTCCAAGATCCACTACAGTAAAGTCCATTGAATAGGCACTGTCTTCTGTGTATATTTTTGTACATTGCTCTAAAATTCCTTTAGCAGCCAACATACCCACATGGCAACCAGCCTGACCTGACCAACAAGCATCACTATGTTACACTATCACTATGTTACACACTCCCCACTGGCACCGCCAACTGTGGAAGGGAGTTCCACATCCTTATTGCTTTGAGAATTAAAAACCCCTTATACAATTTAGGATTGAACAGATTGTCATCCAACTGTATTGTGCGGCCATGTTTTTTTCTTTAGAGACCTAAGATTAAATGGTTAAAGATACAAGCACCATTTAAAGTAACAAACATGTTATACTTACCTGTTCTCTGCAAAAGTTTTGCACAGAGCAGCCTTGAACCTCCCCTTCTGGGGTCCCCCGCTGGTGCTCTTGGCACCTCCTGTCCTGTGTCTGCCTCCCTAGCAAATGCTTGCTAGGGGAGCAGATGTGCAAGCTCACTCCTGAGCCAGATTGTGCGTGTCCACAGACACACAGTGTGGCTCAGCCCTGCCCCCCGCTCCCTCCTCACATGATTTGATTGACAGCAGCAGGAGCCAATGACTTCTACTGTTGCCTCAAAGCTTATGAAGATAGAGAGCAGCAATGCTACCGTCAGGCACAGCACTGGATCGAATAAGGACCCAGGTAACTATTTAGGGAGCTAAAGGGAGCTGATACTGGAAGATGTTTTACCTTAATGCATTGAAAGCATTAAGATAAAAAAAAACTTTAAAGTGGTATTAGGCCAAAAACAAAAACTGTAATATATTTCAGCTTGCCAATATTTCGATGTGGCGGCTGCATTATTTTTCATTTTTAGGTTTTTAGCAGCCAACATACCCACATGGCAACAAGCATCACTATGTTACATACTCCTGAATGTTGCTCTCTGTATGTTGTACTTTGATATACTACTGGCCTTTGTATCCTAAAAGCTATGTTGTACATTACATACTCCTAACGTAAGGTGACCAGATTTTTTAAATAAAATCCGGGGTCATTATTTTTTTAATTTGGAAATATTAAACTATTTTAAAAGCATATTTTCCTCAAATTATATATGCAGTATGGTATACGTACGTATACATACGTGGTATGTGTTTTTGAAATGATTGTAGGATATATGCATTATTTCACACATTTCGTCCATGAGATAAAAAAAAAGATACTTTTTAGAACTTTTTGGGATATTACTACCAAATGTTAAGAAGATAAGAAAGAGAAAAAAACTTTTCAATGTATATTTTCTATTTTATTCTTGCGCTATATATACAGAGTGCAGAGTTCAGGGGTGCACTATGTACAGAGTTCAGGGGTGCACTATGTACAGAGTTCAGGGGTGCGCTATGTACAAAGTTCATGGGTGCGCAATGTACAGAGTGCAGAGTTCAGGGATGCGCGATGTACAGAGTTCATGGGTTCATAATGTTACAGAGTGCAGGGTTCAGTAGTGTGCTATGTACAGAGTTCAGGCGCGCGCAACATTGGGAGTGCAGAGTTCAAGGGTGCACTATATACAGCATTCAGGAGTGCACTACGTACAGAGTGCAGAGGTTCAATATTGCACTACGTAAACCACTCAGAGATCAGGAGTGCACTAGGTACACAGTGCAGAGATCAGGAATGCGCTAGGTACACAGTGCAGAGATCAGGAATGCATTATGTACACAGTACAGAGATCAGCAGTACGCTACGTACACAGTGCAGAGATCAGGAATGTGCTATGTACACAGTGCAGAGATCAGGAGTGTGCTACATGCACAGTGCAGGGTTCAGGAGCGTGCTATGTACAGAGTGTAGCATTCAGGCATGTACTACATAGAGTGTGGAGTTGTGAATTAGCTGATTCTCTTGAAAAGATTGTATTTGGTGATGGACCACCAAACTCAATATAGGATATAAATTACACTAACATGAGAAGAGAGAGATAGTAGAGAGAAAAAGTTTACATTGCATTTGATATTCAAGTCTCTTGCACACAGGTGTCTGAGCCCATTCACTGTAATTGCAACCCAGGTGTAATGTACAGCCCGTCACTGACATGAATAGTTGTACTCTGTTGTACTCATGTTTATGATCACTATATAGAGTAATACAGCAGCACACAACTATTCATGTCAGTGGCGGGCTGTACTCTGCACCTGGGCTGCAATTACACTAAATGGGCTCAGCCACCTGTGTGCAAGAGCCCTGGCACGATTGCCTGGATGGAGGGAAGGATGAATGGAGGGAGGGAGGGAGAGATGGATGGACAAGGGAGGGATAGATAGATGGATACAGCAAGGGATGGTTGGAGGGAGGGAGGGATTGAGGGATGATTAGATGGATGGAAAAAGAGATGGTTGGATGGTTGGATAAAGGGCTGGTTGGTTGGTTGGAGGGAGGGAGAAATGGATGGATGGATGGATGGATGAGGGAGGGATGGATGGAGGGAGGGAGGGATGGTTGGATGATGGAGGGAGGGATGGTTGGATTAATGGATGAGGGAGGTATGGCTGCAGAGATGGAGGGAGGAATGGATGGATGAATGGAGGAAGTGATGGTTGGATGCATGGGTGTATAGAGGGATGGATGCAGGGAGGGATGATTGGATGGATGGATGGATGGAGGAAGGGATGAATGGATAGAGGGATGGGTGGATGGATGGAAGAATGGGTAGAGGGATGGATGGAGGGATTTATGGAAGGAGGGAGGGAGCAATGGATGGATGGATGGAGAGAGGGATTGATGGAGGGAGGGAGGGAGGGAGGGATAGATGGATGGAGGGAGAGAGGGATAGAATACACAGACATCCTCTCCCGCTGCTGCTCTTCTAATTTTCTGTATCACACACTGTGAAAACAGCCTCTGCTCTCTCATTGCTGGCAGAAGCTGTTTCTTTAGAATCATGGGCTCACTGCAGAAGCTGAGAAGTGATCTGTCTGCCTCTTGTAATCCATCCTCAATAGCAGGCTGTGTTTTCTCCACTCCTCTCCTGTCCCCCTCCTATCAATCTGCCGACACCTCCAACTACAGCTTAGCTTAGAAGTCAAATCAGGCGGGCTGAGGAAGGGGGCGGGTACAATGCTTTCCAGTTGGCTGAGGAAGCAGCAGAGAGGCTGTATATCAATCCGCCTCTGAGATCAGGCTTCCGGGTCTAACTAAAGATTGTCGGCTTATGCGGCCGGAGCAGCTGTATCCCTCCACAGGAAAAAGTCTCCAGCCCTCTGGCATCAATAAAGGTTGTGCAGGTACAAAAAAAAAATTGTAACATATGCAAGTAGTGGCATCTGAAATTTGTGGGTGCTATGAGGGTTCTTAAAGAATTATAATAAGCACACCCAAACACCCACCTGGCGCCAGCCCTGCCAGGGACTTGGTCCGCGGACAGGGTCCTCAGTCCAGGTGTCACCCTATCTTAACTGCTGTATTGTATGCACTGTGTGTTATACTGAATATTTTTGACCACTGCACTCTGTGTTTGTTGCCATGTTTATTGTCTGTTGCTGGTTGCTTAGTAGTCTCTGCCTATTTTAAATGAGCTTTTAGGGTCAGACACAGTGTTTGTTCTCTGTCTATATTCTCTGTGCATAAAAATATAGGTGATGGAAGAGTCCTATTTTAACCACTTTACCCCCGGAGGATTTTGCTGTCTTACGTCCAGGCCACTTTTTGCGATTCGGCACTGTGTGACTTTAACTGACAATTGCACGGTCGTGCAATGCCATACCCAAACGAAATTTACGTCCTTTTTTTCCCACAAACAGAGCTTTCTTTTGGTGGTATTTGATCACCTGTGCGATTTTTACTTTTTGCACTATAAACAAAAAATAGTGTACATTTTGAAAAAATAACAATATTTTTCACATTTTTTTATATGAAATTCCCCCCCAAAAAAATGTAAAAATCAAAATTTTTTTAAAATTTTGGCCAATTTGTTTTCTGCTACCTATGTTTGGTAAAAAAAATTGCAATAAGTGTATTTTGATTGGTTTGCGCAAAAGTTATTGCGTTTACTAACTAAGGAAAAGATTTCTGTAATTTTTGGTGTTTTTTTTTTAACGAGTAATGGCGGCGATCTGGCGGCGATCTGCGATTTTTTTGTGGGACTGCGACATTGCGGTGGACAGATCGGACCCTTGACTGACATTTTCGACACTTTTCGGGGTACCAGTGACATTACTGAGCACTGATAACAACTTGGGTTGTCCTTGTCCTCTTTAGTCCAGATGACATGGCGTCCCAGTTTTCCAAAAAGAACTTCAAATTTTGATTCGTCTGACCACAGAACAGTTTTCTACTTTGCCACAGTCCATTTTAAATGAGCCTTGGCCCAGAGAAAATGCCTGCGCTTCTGGATAATGTTTAGATATGGCTTCTTTTTTGGCCTATAGAGTTTTAGCTGGCAACGGCGAATGGCACGGTGGATTGTGTTCACCGACAATGTTTTCTGGAAGTATTCCTGGGCCCATGTTGTGATTTTCATTACAGTAGCATTCCTGTATGTGATGCAGTGCCATCTAAGGGCCCGAAGATCACGGGCATCCAGTATGGTTTTCTGGCCTTGGCCCTTTTGCACAGAGATTGTTCCAGATTCCTCTGAATCTTTGGATGATATTATGCACTGTAGATGATGATAACTTCAAACTCTTTGCAATTTTTCTCTGAGAAACTCCTTTCTGATATTGCTCCACTATTTTTCGCCACAGCATTGGGGGAATTGGTGATCCTCTGCCCATCTTGACTTCTGAGAGACACTGCCACTCTGAGAGGCTCTTTTTATACCCAATCATGTTGCTAATTGACCTAATAGGTTGCAAATTGGTCCTCCAGCTGTTCCTTATATATACATTTAACTTTTCCGGCCTCTTATTGCTACCTATCCCAACCTTTTTGGAATGTGTAGCTCTCATGAAATCCAAAATTAGACAATATTTGGCATGACATTTCAAAATGTCTCACTTTCAACATTTGATATGTTATCTATATTATATTGTGAATAAAATATAAGTTTATGAGATTTGTAAATTAGTCCGTTCTTTTTTTACTCACAATTTGTACAGTGTCCCAACTTTTTTGGAATTGGGTTTGTATAATGAATAGCGACAGGAGGGGGGGCGGAGGCAGCTCACACAGACACGGAGCTGATAGGCAGAGAGGGAAGGGGTAAGGAAGAGAGGAGAGCAGCGGATGACGGAGGCACATAGACTGACCACAGTGATCAGGGCTCAGCAGCCATGGTTATCGTGGTCAGTTCACAGAGGGGGACAGAGTAAGTGGCAGGTTCAGCCAGGTTTTTTTACCGTTTAGAGAGGTGCAGATTAGACAGCTCAAGCACTGTGCTGTTTAATCTGCTATAAGGGAACAAGATGTCTTTTTTTTATTTTTTTTATTTTTAGGGTTACAAACATTTTAAGTTCCAAAGTTGGAAGGTATTCCACAGCGTGAGGCTTACTGAGGGCTACTGCCCATGTGCGATAACACTGAGCTAGCTCATGCTACTGCACATGGGTGGAAAATCTTCACAGAGGATGGTATCTCTTCTATCAGTGCATGCAACTTTCCGTTACCCTTTTGCAGAAATTCCTCACAGAAGAATCAGAAGGATTGCTGAGCAAGATTGGGTGTGGCTGAGGAGCCTCAAAAAGTAAACTAGGTGGCATTGCTTTTTTTATTTAGGTGTAAACGTACAAAAGATTACCAGCTTTGCGCTATGTAATTCAAAATTTGGCACAGTGTAATGGCTCCTAAATAGTTTTATTACACCTACAAAAGCCTTCAATCCATCAGCAGCCACAACAGGTGTTGGAGAAATGTCAGTGTCAAATTATTGTTGGTGAACAGTTGATGCTAAATGTATTTGAGATGAAATTGGTGTTTATAACTGTATGTTCTTGAAGAGCTATTGTGTTGCCACACTTTTATGTACATAAATAGTATGTAAATATTTTTATGAATGAACAATACCTTCTTGGGTATGTTTATGTCCTTATTATGATAAATCTTCCTGCATAAACAGTATTTTAAAATAAATTTATGTGATAGGTCAACAATATGCCTTTTGTAGAACCATTCCCCTAATTAACTACTTTAGCTCTTTGGAAATGCTTGTTTCCTTCAGCCGGATCCTGGTTGTAAGGTGAACGTAATCCAGGCAGCTATATAGCCACCTGATCACTTATTCAATGTGGGCAGTGAAGGCAGCCCCCCCCCCCCAATTGTTACCTGACTTTCCTGCTCTGATTTGGAGGGCAGGGAAGACATTAGGTTCTAACAAGAACCCGATGTCTCCATAAAGAGTACCTGTCCCCTGCCCGGTTCTATTGTATGGGGGTTGTTAACCCCTTATGATAGCAAAAAAGTAAAATAAAAGGAAAAATTAAAAAATGTATAAATAAATAATCGTTACTGCCATTGCCCTGCAAACACCCACAAATGTACCACAGGGTGTATATATGCATGTAAACAGCAATTGGAGTGAAGTGTCACCACGAAAATCAGAGTGAAAGCAATAATTATATAACACCATAGCTCATAGTTGTCTTGGATCTTAATGTATGCTTAATGTACAAGTAACTATGTTGCCCTAATAAGTGTACTTTTGGAAATTAATATACGCCAAGCGCAATTAATCCCGTTTATGCTAAAAAGCACAGTACTCAGCTCTTTTGTATAAGATAATAGAGTATGCTCAGCAGTACCCAGTAACACAGACACACGGGCTGTTATCACATTGAAAGCTCGATAGAATGTCCTGCTTAAAGCGTTGAGCTTGGTTTATTTATGGGACAACACAGGGATAACAGCAGAAAGTTATGGCTATATAACATCAGCCAATTAGTTCTAAATGTACAGTCACATGACATAAGTTACTCATATAGAATCAGCCAATGACACACATGTATACATTCAAATATACAATAGAAAGGGGAGTACACGATCGTGAAGGAGCAGAACAGCGTGCATGGCTTCCCACCGTTGGTGTGTGGAAATCCGCACACCATAGTAAACAATGAAACCCACGTGTAGCGGAATTTGCACCTAACACTACACAATGAAACCAGCGTGTAAAACCGTTAACGCTGCTCTGATCAAACTCGTGCACGCATTCCCGCCACTATTACAGGCAAGAATCCCACTCAGCAAGGCTCAGAGAACAATGCCTAATAGGATTATGCTACTGTTCCCATAGACGTGATGCTATCTGAAGGGAAAGAGCCATGCTGTTTCTACTATTGTGATCAGGCACAGTAGAAAGATGTGAGCGTTTTTCCTTTCATATAGGCAGATAGATATTAAAACGATATTGACCTCACAGAGCAAGCATCTCCGCCGAGCCAACAAATCTGCACATTATACAGGGGCCCCCGCTGGTGGTCATATCCTTGCTGTTTGATCCTTGAACTCCGCACCGCAATACACATAGTTCTCTACCGGCAAACAGACCCACGTATAGCGCATGAAGTGTTCGCCAGCGGAGATGTTTATGAGGAGCGAACGCATCTACACATCAGGAGGAAGGTTTTCACTGCTAGTAGTCTGTCCTCAATGACAGTTTGCCCGTACACACTCTATTGAGCATATTTGCAAGCAAACCGACAACAAGAATCATAATGGCAAGCTAAATAAAACACATTCGGAAAAATGTCAACACTAGTCCTAATAAAATTTCCACAATACAGTTACTCCAAATTGATGTATAGTAAAGGCTTTTGAAGTATTACCTCTAGAGATTTTTGGATACCATAGTCTTTCACATATCACTGGTGCACACAGTTCAAGACTTGACATGTTTGGTGACATTTTACTCAATTCAACCCCATCTTTAAAATTTTACCAAAAATTAGGTATTATATTGTGTTTGTGTGCACTAAAATGTATTTTATTATATCTTTTCATGAAAATTTGTGTGATAAACAGTTGCACAAATATCATGCAACATAAAAAATTGCAGACTATCTTTCTATTCTACAGAGCCTAATGTTCTGAGGCTTTTAAGTAATTATATGGAAAAAAATTGTTCTAAAGGCAAAGTGGTTAAAGAATATTTTCTGCTTATAATGGCTTGCTTGATGCACAGCACAACTATGCAGTTTACAAATGAAATGTGCAATCTCCTCTAGATTTACCAACATTTATGTCGGGAACATGAAAGAGCATAGCTTGACTTGTACTTGACTTTTTGTCCATGAGACAGGTTCACTTTAAAGCTGTATTGTCCTGTGTGCTGTTTAAAAAAAAACCCTCAGAGCAAAGCACATTTTATAGGTGGGTGCCAAATATGCCATATTGGAATTACTTTGTTTCATTGGGTTTTTTCTATTCTGAGAGCCACAGTCATGGTTAGTGCCAAACATTTTTCTGACTGAAATGTTCTTGTCATAAATAATAAAAACTAACTATATAATTAAACTTTCCAAACCCTTAAACTCTTCAAATATTGAAAGCATCAGCCAGCTAGTTATATAATATATGTACATAATTACTCTGTGTGCTCATATGGTAGTGAAATTATGATTATTAATTCACCAAAACACTTTAGGCTATGACGTGATTAGTGTCATTCTTCCAACAGTGCCTCTTTTTTGACTCAAACTGTAACTGAAATCCATCTTGGTTTTTTTTTAAAGTTTATTTCAAAATGCAGGAAAAAAAATAGAAAAAAAATGCTCTTGTAACTCTACCAAAAATGGAAAATAAAGGCTCTGGATGCATATGGGGAGCATAGCTGACCTGCTGAGTAGTATAGAATCTGTCCCACTTAACTTCTATGTGAATTCTGAAACACACCTGCTTGTGATTGTGGAACAGGCTCTTTGCTGCATTCCACATAAAGAAAAGCGGGTGGATAAAATTCAAGTAATAAGATGTTTTTCCCAGCCATCAGATTCATACTTGCCTTGAAAGTGTGATTGTGACTGGTGACAAAGGAAGCAGAAAGAGAACTTGCACAGAACAGGCTTATGTGAGAAGAATATCCCTTACAGCTCTCCTGCTAGTCCTGTTATAAGCTTTGTGAAAATGCAGCAGATTAGATCCACTGCTGATATGCAGCACCTGAAGTATGTAGGGAAGAAGGGAAAGGACTGGATCATCTTTCAAAAGTTAGCACTTCTAATTATTAGTCATGTATTTTTTTACCAGCACACCATTTAAAGCAAGAAAGCTACAGCTCCGTTAACCACTTGATTGAACATCGCAATACCAGGGAAAGGGAAAAGGGGGAGCTGGTTCCCCACAAACACAGTCCCTGGGGATAAGGGATGGATGATGAGGGAGGAAAATGGGGGGGACTTTCAAGATACCATGTTAAGTAAAATTCATCACATTAAGAGATATATATTCAAAACTTTTATTCAAAACAGAAAAACATAATCATTAAAAAGGACCAAAGTCCGACAATAATACAAAGTTCAAAAGACATCAATTGGTTGGTCAAAACTAAAGTGGTCAGTAGGATATTCAAGCGTGCATTCCTCTACATGTTTCACGGATAGACCGTTTCTTTAGGAGGATATGTGTGCACTCTAAATAATGACAACAATAGAATACAAAATAAGACATTGTCTATAACACAAAAAATAAACATATGATTACATACATTTAATATATAAATAGATATGTCCCCTCATATTTATTTTTATTTTTTTTATACTAGCAATAGAGGCGATCAGCGACTTATAGCGGGACTACGATATTGCGGCAGACAATCGGACACTGACACTTCTGACATTTTGCGGGAGCCAGCCACACTAGTACAGTGATCAGTGCTAAAAAAAATATATGCCCTGTCACTGTAATAATGACACTGGCTGGGAAGAGGTTCAACCTCTAGGGCAATCAAAGGGTTAACTGTGTGCCTAGCCAGTGTTTGTGTTTTTTGAAAAATTCTTTTTATTTGCATTTTCAGAGCAAATGCAAAAAGAAAAAAAAACACATAAACGCTAAAGGACAGCCTGAAAACCAGGCGACACGTTACACATGTAACAAACCAGACCTCAGCACTAGGCCAACAGTATAGCTCCGAGCATAATACACAGCTGTGATAACAGTGCTTCCATTTCACATTTAATTTAGAATTAACTTCTTACAATGTGACTTCTACTGGCTCCAATTTCTAATAATATTTTATGGCTCTATAAAACAACCAAGGAACCTGATCCCCCGCCCCACTGGGTAGAGGGATCCTAGCACCTAGGAATAAAATAGATGGATATGTTGAGGAGGACTCCTGATGGGTGAGCATGAGACAATTACTTCACATGTTGAAAAAACATCATTTATTAAATTTGCAAGTCACAGACATAAAATGAACAAACATATAAAAAGGAAACAACATTTCCATGGTACATTCAGTGCAAAAGTCTAACTTGATCTCACATGTGCCCTGGGACAGGTCTGACGCGTTTTGCCCTTGGATGGGCTTTCTCAAAGACCATAGCCAGTCCCGGGTGGACTATTGCAAAAAGACAGAAATGTAACATTAAGTTTACAGATATAATAACATCGTAATATTTCAGTACACCTGTACCTACTACAACACATTCCTTAAATACATCAAGGGTACAAAGTATGCTCACCGCATAAATAGAGAAATTGAGGTTAGTTGTTAGTGAACAGGGGATTCCACATGCAGCCCGATGCACGGCTCCACACCCACGTTCAAGGAAGCAACACACTGGGTATCTCCAACCCCGCAAGGGGGCAAGAAACCTGTCCCAAAAGATGGGGTGTCGAGCCCCGCCCCTTAAACTGAAGGAGATGAAAAGCTACAACCTCGGGGGAGAAGGCCAAGTAATCAAAAAGGTCATAATTGTCCCCTGAAAAAGCGGGGTAGCTCAAAGGGCTCTGAAAGACAAAAGTAAATAAAAAATAATAAAACTTCTTGCTAAGCCCAACGATGCCCAAAGGCTCCCCTCCTCTCCCTCATTACACCCATTCAGAGATGGTGAAGAGATAGAGCGCAGTACCCCATATGCAGTGAACAAGTGAGATATTGAGCAGGCAAACCATACAGGACCTCTCAGAGCACGTCGAATCCAATGGATCCCAACTAGGGAGAGAAGGTCCGCTTCTATCAGAGATTAGAAGTAATGTGCCAATCTAACTCCCTCACTATAGAGTGTACCAAAGATTATCACCAACGAAAAAGAAAACAAGTCAGCAAATGTAGATCAACCAGAAGAGGAGGTGGAAAAGTGCCATTGTGACTAAAGAAATCCCCTTCATGCGGCCCCAAGTAGGGCACCAGAACACAAGGCAGGCATGTACAGGGAGGAAAGAACCATCTTTAAGAGGCATCAACCATAAAAGAAAGGCAGGCATGCATAGCTATCCGACCACCATAGGGGGGAGAGAGAGAGAGAGAGAGGGCAGAGATAGGCGTCAATACAGCATCATAGGCCCCAAAGATTGACCAACCCCGAGCCATCGTCCAATCCCCAAAAGGGGGAGGCCCCCAAGCATCAATGTTCCCAGTCCCCACATACCTGTTGTTAATGCACACGGCCAAACCAGGATGCCTCCGCCGCCGTCTGCAGGCGGAGGCCAAAGCACCGTGGTCAGACCGTGCACACCCTCCTCCTGAAGTAGGCCGGGCTCCACCGGAAGTGATCAACGCCACTTCCGGTGCGGGCGCTGAATGATGGACAGGCGTGCCGCGCGTGACGTAATCACGCACCGCACGCCGCCATCGTAACCGGCCAACGGCCGGCCCAGAAGTGGAGGGTCACATGGACGCCACACTACCCGGGCTTTGCGCCCGAACATCCCACCGCTAGAGGGACCTCCCATCATCACTCCCCAAAGACCGAGATGATGGTCCGTGCCAGCCATAGAGCAGAATCCCCCAATCCACCAACGCATTGCCCCAATTGGAGCAACCAGGGGAGGGGAATGTCCCCCAGATATTCTATAATAAAAAACAGAAAAACAAAAGCAAAAAACAAAAAATAAGTATTTATAATAAGCAAATGGATAAAGTGACATATATGCGCCCTACATAATTACAAGGACTAAGAAGAACAAACCAAAATTCAATAATGATAATAATCATCAGGAAAGAATGATTAAGATATCATAAATATTATAAGAGCAACATCTTCAGGAAATTAAGGGTATGAGCCCCACATATGCCCCTAGTAGACAGAGTGGCCCTGAGAAAGACTTAAGAAGAGTTAAAGTACTCAACACGGGGGATATACGGGCAATTGTGGGGGGGGGAAACAAAACACATTTCATATAAAAGATACATGAACATAAGAATAGCTCCCCAATCACAGATCATGTAAGGAAAGGTTGATACGAGATGGAAGAATTGAGTCCTGGGGGCTGAGTTGCCCGCAGGTCATAAATCCATCTCGCCTCACATTGGAGGACTTTCTGATCAATATTTCCCCCCCGAGTATTCGGTTTAATGACCTCCAGTACCGAGAATTTGATTACCTCTGGGTTGAAATTATGATATACCCCCACATGTTTACATATGGGGGTATAGACCAACCCCACGTCCAAATAGTATAGGTGGTCTCCAATACGGGAAGACAAAGGACGTTTCGTCTTCCCGATATAGAAGGAGCCACATATACAAAAGGCAATATAAACAACAGCTTCTGTCTCACAATTAGCGAACCCCCTCAGTCTATGTTCTGAACCATTGGGGAGCCTGCATGTGGGTCCCTCCAGAATCCATGGACACACGTCACAGTGCCCACAGGGATAGGTACCCCACTGACGGTGGTCCCCTATAATAATAATATATATATATATAATAATAATAATACAAAGTTCAAAAGACATCAATTGGTTGGTCAAAACTAAAGTGGTCAGTAGGATATTCAAGCGTGCATTCCTCTACATGTTTCACGGATAGACCGTTTCTTTAGGAGGATATGTGTGCACTCTAAATAATGAAAACAATAGAATACAAAATAAGACATTGTCTATAACACAAAAAATAAACATATGGTTACATACATTTAATATATAAATAGATATGTCCCCTCATATTTATTTTTATTTTTTCTATACTAGCAATAGAGGCGATCAGCGACTTATAGCGGGACTACGATATTGCGGCAGACAATCTGACACTGACACTTCTGACATTTTCCAGGAGCCAGCCACACTAGTACAGTGATCAGTGCTTAAAAAAATATATGCCCTGTCACTGTAATAATGACACTGGCTGGGAAGAGGTTCAACCTCTAGGGCAATCAAAGGGTTAACTGTGTGCCTAGCCAGTGTTTGTGTTTTTTGAAAAATTCTTTTTATTTGCATTTTCAGAGCAAATGCAAAAAGAAAAAAAAACACATAAACGCTAAAGGACAGCCTGAAAACCAGGCGACACGTTACACATGTAACAAACCAGACCTCAGCACTAGGCCAACAGTATAGCTCCGAGCATAATACACAGCTGTGATAACAGTGCTTCCATTTCACATTTAATTTAGAATTAACTTCTTACAATGTGACTTCTACTGGCTCCAATTTCTAATAATATTTTATGGCTCTAGAGAAAAAAAATCAGCCTACAATGGATACAGTACAAAGAAACCCAACTTACATCAGGGGAAACTCTATACAAAATCCCAAAATATCCATATCAAATTCCACATATATAAGATATTGCAGCTACCAGGAGCCTTGCATCATAGCAGTTTATTCAGACACTGTAGATGCACTATTCATCCACCCACCCCATACTTTTTTAAATATATTGGGTATTCCTTTACTTGTATACTTTATACAAAGAAAGAGCTTTAGTAATAAGTGCCTTCCAGGCTGAAGCAGCAGGAAGTGTGAGCTTTATTTCCAAGAACTATAATCTTTCTAGCATAGTAAGATAGTAATGTTAACAACACTGGAGCTTTTAGCATCACTTTACTTAAGAGGGTAAAGCATAAATAGGATATACAAGTATTAACCCATAAAATAAAATTATAATTGATAAAAACTAAAATTAATGCAGCTTTGATATGAACTAAAACTTGACATCTGAAACAGTAACTTGCAAAATGTTTTGTATTAAGGCAGATAAAGATTGTATCGCCAACGGTCAAATAACAGAGTAGAGCAGCCTTTTTCAACCAGGTTGCCTTGAGGTTTCTTCAGGGGTGCCTTGGCAAAATGCCTAAACATTGACCCATAATAGTGTACAAAGCCACAGATTTCACTGTGCACCAATACAACCTTCTAGCTGCCAACCTCCTAATGACATCATCAGTTGATAAGGAGCAAGTTAGTTGCCCGCATATCATCTTTGTTTGACCCTCCCCTGCCTCTCTCCATCAGATTTGGGGTCTCATTAGCTAAGTGATGGAGAAAAACTGAGGGAGAAGAGAAACATTGGAATACTAGTCAGTACCAGTTTGCAAAAGTGTATTTGCTTTGAAGGAATAAATCACCTTTAACGTTGGGTGTCATACGTGTATTGATGTTGCTGCATTATGTACATTTTAGAATGAGGTGCCTCAAGACTGTCCATAATTTTGGAGGGTGCCTTGACTGAAAAAAGGTTGAGAAATACTGGAGTAGAGGAATGCCTGAGATTGCAGCACATTGACCAAAAGGATCCCATCTGTGCAATATTGCAGCATTTTTGCTGGGGGAATGATCATATGCACATCCTGTGTAGTTTTCTACTCCAAAATACAACAGTTAGCTTTGGACAGGAATTAACTATAATGACCCCTGGTACAAAGACTTTTTTAACAAAGAATCAAAGAAGTGATTTGCTCGAACCCAAGTGAGGGCGTGTCATAAGATTGAACAAGAAGCCCTAGTGTGAAAGATTTAATGAAATGGTTGTGTGTTAGGTACCCACTTCGTCATTCCCTGTTTTCCTATCCCCTTTTCCATTCCCCAATTTGTAATTACAATTTTATGTATATCCATTTGTAAATAAACCCAAATCTTTTTCTTTCTATTTTTTTTTTTTTTTTTTTTTTTACTTACAACATTGTAGTTTCTGTTAGAAAAAACTTTGCAAAATAATATTCTTTCTTCAGAAATCTGGGCCAAACATGTATTCTGCTACATTTCTTTGGTAAAAAAAAAAGACAAATCTGTGTGTACTTGCAAAATGACTTTGGATGGTAGACAGTCCAAGGTATTTAATAAAAGGCATAGTGAGTTATTTTAAGTTTTACATTTTGTGTCACAATTTTCGAGAAAATAAATAAAATATTTTTTTCGCTATGTTGTATTTTCTCAATGTGTTATTTCTCACACACGGCATAGGCATACTTAAAATTACACTTCAAAACACATTCTGCTACTCCTTCTGAGTATAGGGATACCACATGAGTCTTTTGAGATTTTTTTTACCAGCCTAGATGCTTAGAGGGCCCTGAAATCCAAGGGCCACCTTTTGGCTTTCAAGGAGCATAAACTATGCTAATTTCCTGACACCTTTCATATTTCTTAAGACCCTGAAGTGCCAGGAGAGGAGAACCATCCACAGAATGACCACATTTTAAAAAGCAAACACCCCAACTGCTACCCCTTGAGCTGCAGAGGCAATAGCCAGAGGTGTACACATGCTGCTGCTGCTGCTGCTATGCTTTGCTTCACAGCCATGGCAGGAATTATACCCCTTGTATGCCCACCAATGGCAACACATTCAAGTGAATGAGGGCCCTTTTGTGGGGGTCCACAGGGTTAAAGTAGGTGGTGAAAAAACAAAACAACATGCTTCCTCACCACCTGTAAATTGTTCTCTGAAGAGCAATCTAAACATGGATCGCTCTTCAAAGAGCATTGCACATGTGAACGAAGCCTATGATAACACTGGGACTGGTGTGGAGGTGGTTAGGGACACAGTTACTGGTGTGGTGGTGATCCAGAACACTGTAACTTTTTGCATTGATCTGGTGCTATTGTACCGCTGTAGCAGTGATCAGAGACAATGACTGGCAGCACTGTCATACAGAGATATCAGAGCAGCCACCCAATGTACTTCACCGCAACAGCAATACAATGTCTACTATGGTTATCTGTTGACGGTGACATACTTTGCCCTGTTAGTGTGTAGGATTCTGCATGGCGGTATGGATACTTCCTCCCCTTTTTTGTGGTAAGTGCTCGGGCGCCCAGCCGGGGTCTGGAGTGAAGTTTTTCCATTTACGTACCAGACTGTTCATTTCATCCGTGGATCTGTAATTGGGGACATTGCTTGATTGGTAAATGGTTCTCTTTTCCACCTATTTCCATGCACTTTGGTATGTCTTTTTATTTGGGCTCTTCACTATGGTTATTTAGCGATCTTTATCATTCTCATTCACTGGTTCCCTTTTCTTTTCCCACATCTATTCAACTGCTTCATGGATTACCTTTTAATCAGCATCTCAAATTGGTTGCACTCTGGCAGCCTCACATGCACCTTTTACTACAATGTCTACTTACTGGTACTAATTTTCTATCTCACACAATACTCACCTTGTTCTCTATATACACAGGAAATGTCCTGTTTCATGCCCTTTTTATTCATTTTTTTGTCCCTTATATACTGCCACACAGTATATATTATTTTTCATTTTTTCTTAATTTTTGATTTTTAGAGGATTGGATGTTAACTCCATGTCCTCTCCCTGGTACACTGCACGTCTGCTGTTGGTCCCGGTCTGGTCCAGTGCTTACCCACTTGGAAGTTTCTGTCTCTGTGTCACATTCTGACCCTTGCCCTATCATCGCCTGTTTTTGACCTCCACCGCAGGGCTTTGCCGTTGTCAATGGATATGTCTTTCTACTAAAACAAATGGTAAGCAGGATGTTCTAGATATATGTTTTTGTATCTTTAATGGGAGTCATTACCACTATGCGTAATAGCATGTTTGGACTGTATGACTTCCATGACACTTGAATGTTTTATTAATCATTATGTATTATGTTTCATCATTTAGAACCAAAAAGGTCACACACATTGTTTGTCCCTTAAGAAGCCAATTCTTTCGGCGAAACATGTAGGACCCCTGTAATTCCTTATTCTACATTATTGGTTCCTCTGTTTGTAGCTTGCTATTTTGATGTATATGCTGCATTTTTGATTTTATACCATGTTTTGTCATTGTTTTTTAACTTGGCTGTAATAAAATCTAACTATTTTACCTATTGTTGGTCCATATTCAATTTTGTACCCACCATTAAATCCTTGCCTCAAAGTCCCATGTTCCTGGTAGGGTATTGTCCGGACATTTTTTCTTTAGCCTTTGGCTTGACTAAATGCGGGGCTACTCCCTTACCCAATTTTGTTCTCATATTGATTTTAGGGATGTGGCAATGATTGGTGACCCCTTGTGAACCAGTGCCCCCTGTTCTCCTTTCTATGTATTCATTTGGGGTGGAAAACATCGTATTTTGTGGAACACTGGCTCACAATATTGAATATCGATTTCTTTAACCGTCATACTTGTCAGATGATTTAGTATCAGATCAATTTGTATTTACCTAAACAGCATTTGTGGGAATTTTTCTCCTTTTTTCTTTTCCTGTCCTTCCTGGTCCTTCCTCCCTTGTATCCAATAATTCTCTTTCTAGGATGACGCAGTTTAGTGGCAACAACTGGGATGACTTCCTGGACACCATCCAGAAATCATGCATTACGGAAGTTAACATGGATGTTGGCTCAGAGGTATTTTTTCAGAAGATTATTGGAGAGAAAGTCCAAGCTTTCATGTTAGGTTTTTTGATAAGTATATAGGGGAGGGCCTGAACCCTCTGGGTCTTCGGATTCAGATCTTGCCCTCTTTTGAGGTCAATGATGCAAATTTCAAAGAGAAGTGGGAAAAAAAACTTGACCCAATGCACCTCCAACATGATGGAGATGCTGAGGGACAAGTATAAGCTAGATCTGGCTGAGATTGATAGTGATATTGAAATTTTACAGACTAAAAATAGAGCCCTAAGTAGGAACGCAGACTTTGCCAAAAAAGAACAAGAGCTGATCATGCAAAATTACAACAAAAACCTCCTCACTATTGGCCTTTACTGGTGGGTACGCTTACAAATGGCAGAAAGCTTTTCATTTACGTAGACATAAACCATCTAGATTCTTGTCTGACAAAACAACTATTAATTATAGGTCGGACTCGGAACTATCATTGGCATTTTCGGCATCCTCTCGCAAGTCAACAAGTAGAACAGGTAGAAATAAACAAGGAGGGGGCAAAACACGCAAACGCAATGATGGGGGCAATAGTGATACATACTTGCTGGATGATAAACAGGGAAAAAACTAGCACTTTCCCCACAACCGACACCTAGTGCTAAGTTAACCCTCACACCCAATATATCACGCGATTTGGGAGCTACCCCCAAGAGTGGCAAAAACAATTCTGATCATCATTCTTCCACTAGAGATCTCCCTTTAGGACCCCCTTTGGGAACCTCACTTCCTCATCACCATACAGAGGACAAAAGACCGGGCACACTCGATACTTTTGTCATCAAACATCCACAGCAGTACCACAGCAATAAACACTCAATATAATGATATTGGGGATACAATATAAATAAGCCCAACACATGAAACTCACTCAAATGAAACTCCCATGAATATTTTTCTCAAGGACTTATCCCCCTGTTTGCATCCCCCTCAACCAACTCAGTCTGATCCGATTTCCCTCGATAATAATATTATCTCATCATATCAATTTTCCAAGGAAGAAAGGGAAATACTTCAACTGGGTCTGAGCTTTTGCCCCCTTCAGGGCCTGAATAAATTCAAACTGGTAAAAGATATTCATCTCTTTGCCAGAAGTCTCACTTTCAAGTATCTCTTTGACAAAGACAAAGGGACAGATAATATATGTGATGAGGACCTCTATAAAGGCTTCAAAGCACAGGATTTTTGCACCCTCAAAATACTTATCCAATTACTGGACAAAAACGAAACCATTACCCAAGCCCAACCATCAGATTCCTCATCATCCTATAATGAAAGGGATGAGGAACCCACTCCCCGTAAATTCAAAGCTAAGTCAACCAAATTCCCCAAACTCCAGACCTGTCCCGCAATATGGGCGTTCCTTAAACAAACTCAGAGAGATATTGACAATTTAAGGCTTCCCATCTCTACAACTTCTAATTTATCATCCTCTCAGAAATTAGCTCTGGATGGCCTGGTCCATAATGACCACGTTGTCATTAAGCCTTCGGACAAGGGTGGCAACGTGATCATTATGGACAGACACCAATATGAAAACATGTGCAGTGACATCCTATCAAACCAAGATTGGTACACACCGGTGTCCCAGGATGTTATTCAGAATTTCAAAACTCAGTACAAATCTATATTGCTTAATGCCTTGCAATCTTGTGTAATTGACCAGGACCTTTATGACTTCCTGAATGTGAAATGGCCTGTCTTGCCAACATTCTATTCACTCCCAAAAGTACATAAGTGCCTAGATAGGCCACCTGGCCGCCCCATCGTTTCCGGCATAGGCTCTATCCCAGAACCCGCAAGTCAATTTGTGGATGATCAGCTTCGCCCACATGTTGTTCGATTACCTTTATATCTAAAGGATACATTGGAGCTATTGAGAGTGCTAGAGGGCCGTACTGTACCTGAAGGTTCCCTGTTGGTGGCCTTGGACATTGAGGCACTCTATTCAAGCATACCCCACACAAGGGGAGTGGAGGTTGTTTCTACCTTTCTTAAGGAACAGGTGCATACCAAATGGCCATTGGCCGACTTTGTCATCCAGCTCCTGGACCATATACTTCGCTCAAACGTCTTTACATTTGGCGACGTCACTTATCTCCAGGTACAGGGGGTTGTGATGGGGACCTGTTGTGCCCCATCGTACGCCAACCTGTACCTGGGGGGGTGGGTAAGGGCGTTGTTTGCCGATGATGCTGCCTCGATGTAGCTGCACCACCTTGCCCTTTGGCGCAGATACATCGATGACGTATTCATCGTGTGGACAGGTACATCCACTGAACTGCTTACCTTTGTTGAGTATATTTATCACAATAGTTACAATCTCAAATTCACTGTCCAACATGATACCGTCAAGATACCATTTCTAGACACTACGATCTTTTTGAATCAAGACGGTACTTTACATACCTCGCTGTACCGCAAGGCTACAGCGGGTAACACCATTCTACATAGTTCAAGTGTGCCATCCTCGAACACTTGTACGTAGCATTCCGCACTCTCAATACCTTAGGACTCTGCGAAATTGCACATTGGACAGTGACTTCGAGCGGGAAGCTAGGGCTCCACAAAGGAGGTTATTGGCACGGAGTTACAGCAAAAATGTACTCAAAAAGGCTTATAATAGGACCATAGCACAACCCAGAGACAAATCAATCTTTGGATCTCAAACTAAACAATCTCCCAACACTACAAAAATTATTACGAAATATAATTTACATCATCAAATGATTAGGAACGTGTTGGAAAAAAACTGGCATTTTCTCACTGATGATACTACTATCTCTAAATATATTCAACCATCATCAGAGATTGTTTATCGCAGAGCTCCCTCTTTAAGGGAAAAACTGGTCCACAGTCATCATCAGGGTCAGGACAAGACGCTATTAGGTGCTACGAGTGGCTATGGTACCTTCCGATGTGGTGAGTGTGCGGAGTGCCCATGAGTGAGAGAGGGAAATTCATTCCCCCTCCCATGCGGTGGCACTCTGAGACCCCGCTTCCATGTCACTTGTCAAACTGAAAGGGTGGTATACCTTGCCAGCTGTATCTGTGGTTCGTTTTATGTCGGTAAGACAAAAAGACCTTTTGCTCGCCGCATACACGACCACTTATACTACATTGATACTGGCATGATATATACCCCTATATGTAAGCATGTTGGTCTCTACCATGGTTTCGACCCATGCACCATACAATTCTCGGTGTTGGAAACCATTAAGCGTAACCCACGTGGTGGGAACTTTGATAATTATATCCTTAAAAGTGAGACTAAATGGATTTATCAACTAAAGGCTACCAAACCTCCTGGCCTCAATACGGCTGTATCATTTACACCTTTTTTGGAATGACAAAATACATCTCATGCTTTAAGGACATGTCACTTGCTTGTTCCTCTCCCCTCCCCTTCCCCCCCCCAATTTGGTTTCCCTTTTCCCTCTCCCTCCTTTTCCCCTTTTCTCTTGTTCTTTCTTCCTTCAAATGCTAAGTATACTATTTTTTCAGTGTACTTGTATATGTTTTTATTGATTGACATTTAGATTTATTGAAAAAGATTTTTTGTATGGAATTAAAATAGTTTACTTTAATCTCTGCATACTTGTTTTCATATAGGACCATATACTATAATCTACTATGGTTATCTGTTGACGGTGACATACTTTGCCCTGTTAGTGTGTGTGATTCTGTATGGCGGTATGGATACTTCCTCCCCTTTTTTGTGGTAAGTGCTCGGGCACCCAGCCGGGGTCTGGAGTGAAGTTTTTCCATTCCATCTTCCTCCTACGTGTCCCCGATCCCGCCCTTTCTTGGGCGGGTTTAGTTGCGGCTGGTTACCGGCGTGTTCCCGCTTTGTTTGCGGTCCATGCTGGTTGCGCTGCAAGATGGCGCCCGCGCCGGAAATGACCTACAGAGGCCGGTCATGGCCAAGTCATTTCAGGCTGGACCGGCCTATTTAAGGACCCACAGCAGCACCGGAAGTCGGACACGACTACCTGGTGATTTACATACCAGACTGTTCATTTCATCCGTGGATCTGTAATTGGGGACGTTGCTTGATTGGTAAATGGTTCTCTTTTCCACCTATTTCTATGTTCTTTGGTATGTCTTTTTATTTGGGCTCTTCACTATGGTTATTTAGCGATCTTTATCATTCTCATTCACTGGTTCCCTTTTCTTTTCCCACATCTATTCAACTGCTTCACGGATTACCTTTTAATCAGCATCTCAAATTGGTTGCACTCTGGCAGCCTCACATGCACCTTTTACTACGATGTCTACTTACTGGTGCTAAAGTAATTTTCTATCTCACACAATACTCACCTTATTCTCTATATACACAGGAAATGTCCTGTTTCACGCCCTTTTTATTCATTTTTTTGTCCCTTATATACTGCCCCACAGTATATATTATTTTTAATTTTTTCTTAATTTTTGATTTTTAGAGGATTGGATGTTAACTCCCTGTCCTCTCCCTTGCTGTATCATCGCCTGTTTTTGCCCTCCACCGCAGGGCTTTGCCGTTGTCAATGGATATGTCTTTCTACTAAAACAAATGGTAAGCAGGATGTTCTAGATATATGTTTTTGTATCTTTAATGGGAGTCATTACCACTATGCATAATAGCATGTTTGGATTGTATGACTTCCAAAACACTTGAATGTTTTATTAATTATTATGTATTATGTTTTATTATTTAGAACCATTAAAAAGGTCACACACATTGTTTGTCCCTGAAGAAGCCAATTCTTTCGGCGAAACATGTAGGACCCCTGTGATTCCTTATTCTACATTATTGGTTCTTCTGTTTGTAGCTTGCTATTTTGATGTATATGCTGCATCTTTGATTTATACCATGTTTTGTCATTGTTTTTTTTAACTTGGCTGTAATAAAATCTAACTATTTTACCTATTGTTGGTCCATATTCAATTTTGTACCCACCATTAAATCCTTGCCTCAAAGTCCCATGTTCCTCGTAGGGTAGTGTCCGGACATTTTTTCTTTAGCCTTTGGCTTGACTAAATACTCCCTTACCCAATTTTGTTCTCATAGCAATACAATGTTACTATAGGGACAATGCACTTGCTCTGGTGAGCCTCCAACCGGTGGATGATGTGGGAGGCCATATGTATATACCCTCCCACTTTGATGCT
Organism: Pelophylax lessonae; assembly: GCF_965119305.1. NCBI lineage: Eukaryota > Metazoa > Chordata > Amphibia > Anura > Ranidae > Pelophylax > Pelophylax lessonae. The sequence goes on along the minus strand of NC_138769.1, from coordinate 637,736,382 downwards.
TGTCCTGTCTGGCCATTTTAATATAGTGGCCGGGGGTCGGGAAGCAGTTAAGTGAGAAAGGATTACAGCTCCTTTAAGATTTTTACTGCTATCCAGACAGAGATACTTTCTATCTTAAAGGCCCGTACACACGATAAGAAAATCGGAAGTAAAATTTAGTCCGATGAACGATCTGCCGATTTTCAGGTCGTTAGTATTGTGCTTTCAACAGCCAATTAGGGATTTTTGTACGGCAAAAACTGGATGTGCAGACTATAAAATTTTTATCGTACATGAACACAACGTCCGATTTTCATTTAATTAGTACAGTTTTTGTCCGAAACAAATCATAAGAGCAAGACTAGGCATGCTCAAAAACTAGAGAATACATACAAAACAATTCAACACATGACATCACTTCTGAAGTTGAGTTCTGTCGTACGAGAATTTTCCTATGAAAGTAAGCTCTTCACTTTCCATATGAGACTAGCATGCAACAAACAACTAAAGAAAATTAGTCCCATAATCTGATCGTGTGTACGAGGCTTTACTTTGTGTTCCGCTGACATTTTATCAGACAGGAAGTGAGGGAAAATCAGCAGCAGAGATTCAGACAGAAAAAAAAAATATGACAAGAGTTCTAACCTTCCTCTACAGCAGGAGAGGAAGTGAGGGGAAATCTCATGAAAGGAGCCCTGGATAGCAGTAAAATCCTGACCAGAGTTTTAATTTATTCCCATTCCAAATCTAAAACTAAGAAAAAAATAAACTTTGGCTGGACTTACAATTACGCAAGATGATCAATCATACCTAATACATATTCATGTTTCCCCAACTTAGAAGCATCATTTCAATATTATATTTCAAAACTGCATGTGTAATTTGCGAAGAGTGTGGCTCTGCATAATATTTTATTCAAAATCCATGCACTGACTTTCCAGATCTTCAGAAATGTTTCAGAGATAAATGTCAGAGGTAAAACACAGGGGACTATATGCATTTGTCCTTTTGCATGATCTTGTAAAGCTGGTGGGAGGATCATAAACTGAAAACAGCCCTGGGACTTAAGGTATAATAATTCCACCACATGGTTTTAATCTTGGGCATTTCTATTTTTTAAATCAATGGTAAGACCATGAGGTTTTATTATGTATGTGTTCATACTGTTTTTGACCAAAAAAAAATGGATTTTTGTACTTACCGGTAAAATCCAGTAGTGTGTAGTATGCTTAGAAAAATTGCCGCTCTCCCAGTCCAGTATATGTTGTTAGCATGTCTGAGATGGCCCCAGCCTCAAACCACTCCACAAGCCACACCCTCCCTTTGCCCCACCCACCGAGGCTTAGACCTATATGACTAAGCCTCGGTGGGTGGGGCGAAACATGTCAGAGGGTATGGCTTGTGGAGTGGTGTAAGGCCATCTCACACGTTAACAACCTAGACTGAACTGGGAGAGCAGAGATTTTCTAAGCATACTATACACCACAGGATGGTGATATTTCATGCCGACACCCCATTCCTGAACACCAACTGGACAATATATATTAGAGCGACACTACAAGTATAAGCATTTACATGTAAAGTTAAATTCTTGGAGTACATCACTTGAGACCAAGCAGGCTATATGACTACCTGGGTTATGCAGGTGTGTGTTATCCCGTGCTCCCTAACCTAATGTGTCCTTCACTTCTAACTTGTATCTGACGATTGTATTAACTGAAATTAACTGAAAAACTGTGAGATACGAGAAGCACATTTAACGACTTAAGCCCCGGAGGATTTGGCTGCTCAAAGACCAGGGCCTATTTTGCAATTCGGCACTGCGTGATGTTAACGGACAATTGCGCGGTCGTGCGACACTGTACCCAAATGAAATTGACGTCCTTTTTTTTCCACAAACAGAGCTTTCTTTTGGTGGTATTTGATCACCTGTGCGATTTTTACTTTTTGCGCTATAAACAAAAAAAGAGCAACAATTTTGAAAAAATAACAATATTTTTCACATTTTTTAAATGAAATTCCCCCCCCAAAAAAATGTAAAAATCAAAATTTTTTTAACATTTTAGGCCAATTTGTTTTCCGCTACATATTTTGGGTGAAAAAAATCACAATAAGCATATTTTGATTGCTTTGCGCAAAAGTTATTGTGTTTACTAACTAAGGGAAAGATTTTTGTCATTTTTGTTGTTTTTTTTTTAAACGAGTAATGGCTGCGATCTGCGATTTTTTTTTGCGGGACTGCGACATTGCGGCGGACAGATCAGACCCTTGACTGACATTTTTGACACTTTTGGGGGTACCAGTGACATTACTACAGTAATCAGTGCTATACAAATGCACTGTTACTGTAAAAATGACACTGGCAGGGAAGGGGTTAACTTTATTGGAGAAGGAGGGGTTAAGTGTGTCCCTAGGGGCGTGATTCTAACTGTTATAGGGTTGTGGCTTGTTGTGTAACAACAGAGATATATACGATCCTACATAGCAGGACCGTATGATCTCTGTTCTTACACAGGGGAGAATGACAGGTGGCTTTGTTTACATCAGTCGTCTGCCTTTCTCCCTCCACAGCGGACGATCGTGAGTGACCGGCGGACATTGGGTCCGCCGGTCACACGCTTGGGGAAGTTAGGGAGCGAGCGGGGGCGGGAGCGCGCCTTCGGCGGCACACGCTTGCCCCCTAGAGCCTCACAGGCTAGCGACGTAGTACTACGTCGCTTTGCCTGTGAGGGGCTGACTGTCGCAGTAGATATACTGTGGGCGGTCGGCAAGTGGTTAAAGGGAAAAATATTTGAAAGAAGAAAAGCACTATTAATTGAATCATAATCATCTGGGACTGTCACATTTGTTTTATTTTATTTTATTGTACACAAGAAAGTTTGTCACGGAATAATTATAGCAGTTTTGTGGTTTGAAAGTAAAGTTTTGGTTTAAAAACATTAATTGGATTGCACACTGATTTTTTTTTTGTTTTTTCTTACCTGGGTTATGCACCTCCTATAGATGAATTGACACTATCAGAAACAGACAGCAAGTCCTCCCCAATATAACCTCTCCTATACAGGAAATACCTCAGTTTTGTAGCAAGCAATGAACCCCAGAAAAAAGAGGAGGGACCACTGTGTTCCATGTGTGTTCCATGTTGTACTCCAAGAAATGGGATGCAGAGCAGGCTATAAATCATGACTACCTGGGATGGCCCAAAGCAATGCATTTGAGGGGAGGAAGACACAGAAGCCACGTCAGGCCCAAGAAAACGACTCCACAGTCTGCAATACACTGAGGCCAAAATCATTATCCTCAGCAGACTTACGTCCACATAGTAGAACCTCACAAGGACCAGGTTGCAGCCTTGTAGACCTGAGCCCTTGATGACTGATATGCCTCTACAAGTAAGCCCCGTGGGTGAGGCGAAACATGTCAGAGGGGGTCAAAAAGGGGTTTGACCCCTGATGATATGCTAGAGCACAAAACTAGTTTGGTGGGGAAGAGTGCTGACGTCATCGCCTCATGGTGTTGTTTGCAGTGGCCTTAGCTGTAAGTTCTGGATACTGTTGTTTTTATCCACTTTCCTATTAAATACTACACTATATACCTTCATCTTGCTCTGTTTTCGGCAAGCATTTGTCCTATACAGACCCATTATCCTTTGATGCTGCTACATATCGTATACCTGGGCGATGCCACTGCATAGGGATTTTTCCTTAAAGGGGAACCATCCCTAAAAAGTGTGGATATCGCTGGTACCCACTTACTCTTCACATTTTTGTTCAGCCATCTGATAGTGGTGAGTGCATTATATTGATTGTGGTGCATATCATAGGGGCCTAATGATTTGTATGGTGCTTATTTGCTGTTCACTTCATTTTGTGCAGCCATTTGACCTGGTGAGCGTGTTATACTGGTGGTGGGACACATCTTAAAGGGAACTGTCCTTTAAGTGTGAACTGTTGTGTTTTAGTGCCTGTTCACAGTGCCTATATGCTGTTCACATTTGATCCAGGGATTACACCGGTTAAATGGTTGTACACACAGTGGTGTTTCACCTTTCATATTTCACTCAAGTACCCAAACATTTGCTTTTTTAAATACTACTTTATTACCATTTCACGAAGTCCTGCCATTCATCTGTTCTTTTCAAAGACATTCAACCTGGTGGTTGTCATCTCCAGAAGGCCATCACCCCTGGGAGTGTGTCCCCAAGGTTACATAGTTGAATCTGTATGATGCCTTTTAGCCAAGTTTGCCTCTTATATTTTTTTCAGAAATACAGTATATCCTGGGGAGTGCATTGGATTAGTGGTGGGACACATTGAAGAACTTTGTTGGAGTGGTCCAGAGAGTCTTCTAGATCACTAAGGACTACCACTAGTCAAGACGATACTTATACATGAACTGTTTTTGTTATTTAGTATTCTCACTATATGATATAATTTTTGGTGTTATAAGCGCTGCAATGTTTTTTCTACATGGAGATTGTAAGATTGTTTTGTTATTTATTATTCTCACTATGTGATATAATTTTTGGTGTTATAAGCGCTGCAATGTTTTTCTACATGGAGTTTGTAAGGTTGCTGTCAGGATGCGCATGTCAGCAAACTAGATAACTCCTGTGGATGAACTTTTGGGAATAAGCTAAAACTTATTCCCTTTTGTGTGTATAACTAATAAATATGCGAATGCGCGAACACGCGTGCACACACGAGCTGTCATGTTTTATCGTGCACGCTCTTGCACCTCTGACCTCTGAGTCAGAGGTGCAAGAGAGGCTTTCCTCATCATATCAGGCTCTGCTACCAGGTAGGTGATAGTTGCGCTGATGCCTGATCACAATAGCCTAAGAAGCCCCAACACTCCCAGTAGAGTGAGTCTTTATTTGAAAAGGTGGAGCCTTGCCCTTCCTGCCATAGGCTTGGGTAATAAGCTGAGAGATCCACTGTGAAATGGTCGGCTTCGAAGCTCCCTGACCCTTTCTATGACCCTCAGACAGGATGAATAATGAATCTGTCTACCTCACTGCTGCAGACATCTTCAAATAAACCTTTACAGCCTGAACGGCATCCAGTGTGTATAGAGCTTTTTCACCCAGCTACTAAGAACTAGGAAAAAATAAAGGTAAAACAATGTCCTGATTTAAATGAAAACTCAAAACCACCTTCGACAAAAAAAGATGAATGAGGACTAGGGTTGAGCGAACACCTAGATGTCCGTGTTCGACGGGTTCGGCCGAACTTTAAAAAAAAGTCCGGGTCCGTGTCCCGGACTTTTACCGAACTTTTCCCGGACACCGAACCCCATTGAAGTCAATGGGGACCCGAACTTTAAGGCACTAAAATGGCTCTAAAACACCAAAGGAAAGGGCTAGAGTGCTGCAAATGGCAGCAAAACGTAATTAAGAGCATGGCAAGTGCTCTGCAAACAAATGTGGATAGGGAAATAACTTAAAACAACAAAAAAAAACAGAAAAATAAAACAATGTTCTTCTTCATCTCTGAAGGACGAGGCCCATATGGAGTAGGAGGGAGGTTAAGGTGGTGGTGGATGTGGCGGTGACATAGGCGTGCGCACAGGGTGTGCTGGGTGTGCCTGGGCACACCCTAATCACCTAGGGCACATAGCATTGCCAGTGAGGAGATGGGAAAGATCTCCCTGGGACCTGCTCTGCTCTATTTCTCCTTGCCTACAGGTACATGGCCCCGATACATTACTCTCCCTGCTGGCAAACACATGCATGTGTATTTCAACTTTGGGGTGCACACCTTAATGCAATAGGCTGCGCACACCTATGGGCGGTGTAGGTGGAAGCGGCGGTGGAGGAGGACCAGGGCCGGATTAACAGCATCATGGGCTTGGTGCTGAGGATTTTGAAGGGCCTTAGGGCCGTGCCTTGCCATGCACCCAGAGGAGGAAGGGTGCAGCCATGCATGCCTAATTCAACATGGGATGCTGTCTCTGAAGCCCATAAACACATCCATGCATCGCCAACTGTCCCTCCTTGTCCGGCCTTCACGCTGTGTGGGGAGGTTCTGAGGGTGCTGCCTGGGGAAGCGAGCATAGAAGCCAGACTTCTGTGTTTACAAGTGACAGAAGAGCGGTAACAGTGAATATGGCCAACCCGGGGCCTATATAAAAGGTAGGGGCCTGGAGCTGCAGCTCCAATAGCCCCTACATTAATCTGGCCCTGAGGAGGAGGACGAGGTAGCCAACACTGCTTCTTTTCACAAATTTTAAATGAGGGTACACCCCAAAAGAGTGAGAAAGAGCAAAAATGGAACAATGGGTGGGTAAGGTCGGTATCCATTGCTATTCTGCATAAGGTACGGAAAAGTCCCGTGGGATCCATGCCTGGTTCATTTTAATGAACGTGAGCTTGTCCACATTGTCTCTGGACAGGCGGCTGCGCTTGTCTGTTATAACGCCCCCAGCCGTGCTAAATACCCGTTCAGATAATACACTGGCTGCAGGGCACGCCAGCACCTCCAAGGCGTAAAGGGCAAGCTCAGGCCATGTGCCCAATTTGGAGACCCAGAAGTTGAAGGGGGCAGACCCGTCATTCACTACATGTAGGCGTGTGCACACATACTGCTCCACCATGTTGGTAAAATGCTGCCTCCTGCTAAGACGTTCCATCTGAGCTGCTGGTGCTGCTGTTTGTTGTGGCGTGCTGACAAAGCTTTTCCACATTTCGGCCATGCTAACCCTGCCTTCTGAGGTGCTGGCGGTGCCCTGGTTGCGTTGGCGACCTCCTCCTCCTCCTCCTCTGCCTTGTGCTTCCACTGTGGCCCCGCTGTCAGATGGGAATGCCAGCAGCATGGCGTCTACCAGCGTGCGCTTGTACTCGCGCATCTTGCGATCGCGCTCCAGTGAGTGAATTAAGGACGGTACGTTGTCCTTGTAACGGGGATCCAGCAGCGTGGCCACCCAGTAATCAGCACAAGTTAGAATGTGGGCAACTCGGCGGTCGTTGTGGAGACACTGCAGCATGTAATCGCTCATGTGTGCCAGGCTGCCCAGAGGCAACGAAAGGCTGTCCTCTGTGGGAGGTGTATGGTCCGTGTCCTCTGTATCCCCCCAGCCACGCACCAGTGATGGCCATGAGCTGGCCTGGGTGCCACCCTGCTGTGAACATGGTTCCATCTCCTCCTCCAGCTCCTCCTCCTCCTCATCCTCCTCATCCTCCAGAACTGTGCCCCTGCTGGACAATTGCGTCCCTGGCGTTTGCGTGTGCAGGAACCCACCCTCGGAGCCCCTTGCGAATGACTGCCCTGAAAGCCTTGGAAATGTTACCTCTTCATCCTCCTCCTCCTCCTCATCCTGTGCCACATCCTCTTCCATCATCGCCCGAATTGTTTTTTCAAGGAGGCATAGAAGTGGGATAGTTAAGCTGAGAACGGCGTCATTGCCACTGGCCATGTTGGTGGAGTACTCAAAACAGGGCAACAAGGCACACAGGTCTCGCATGGAGGCCCAGTTAAATTAAATAGCGGAATAGAAAATATGATCCAAAAAAAGTGTATGTATATCACACGTACACAACCACACTAGGCCCCAATTACTATTGTTTGTACCCCTAAAAGGCTAGATGAGGAGTAGGGGGAGTATGGAACAGGCAGCACCCTCAAACCTTCAGAAGTATGAGATGAACCCCAACAACTTGGAAAGGTGGATCTCTCTCACACGTACCGACACAGACTATCCCGCAATTCAATTGATCCTCAAAGGTTTTTATTGAATAGCGGAATAGGAAATATGATCAAAAAAAGTGTATGTATCTCGCACGTACACAACCACACTAGGCCCCAATTACTATTGTTTGTACCCCTAAAAGGCTAGATGAGGAGTAGGGGGGGTATGGAACAGGCAGCACCCTCAAACCTTCAGAAGTATGAGATGAACCCCAACAACTTGGAAAGGTGGATCTCTCTCACACGTACCGACACAGACTATCCCGCAATTCAATTGATCCTCAAAGGTTTTTATTGAATAGCGGAATAGGAAATATGATCAAAAAAAGTGTATGTATCTCGCACGTACACAACCACACTAGGCCCCAATTACTATTGTTTGTACCCCTAAAAGGCTAGATGAGGAGTAGGGGGGGTATGGAACAGGCAGCACCCTCAAACCTTCAGAAGTATGAGATGAACCCCAACAACTTGGAAAGGTGGATCTCTCTCACACGTACCGACACAGACTATCCCGCAATTCAATTGATCCTCAAAGGTTTTTATTGAATAGCGGAATAGGAAATATGATCAAAAAAAGTGTATGTATCTCGCACGTACACAACCACACTAGGCCCCAATTACTATTGTTTGTACCCCTAAAAGGCTAGATGAGGAGTAGGGGGGGTATGGAACAGGCAGCACCCTCAAACCTTCAGAAGTATGAGATGAACCCCAACAACTTGGAAAGGTGGATCTCTCTCACACGTACCGACACAGACTATCCCGCAATTCAATTGATCCTCAAAGGTTTTTATTGAATAGCGGAATAGGAAATATGATCAAAAAAAGTGTATGTATCTCGCACGTACACAACCACACTAGGCCCCAATTACTATTGTTTGTACCCCTAAAAGGCTAGATGAGGAGTAGGGGGGGTATGGAACAGGCAGCACCCTCAAACCTTCAGAAGTATGAGATGAACCCCAACAACTTGGAAAGGTGGATCTCTCTCACACGTACCGACACAGACTATCCCGCAATTCAATTGATCCTCAAAGGTTTTTATTGAATAGCGGAATAGGAAATATGATCAAAAAAAGTGTATGTATCTCGCACGTACACAACCACACTAGGCCCCAATTACTATTGTTTGTACCCCTAAAAGGCTAGATGAGGAGTAGGGGGGGTATGGAACAGGCAGCACCCTCAAACCTTCAGAAGTATGAGATGAACCCCAACAACTTGGAAAGGTGGATCTCTCTCACACGTACCGACACAGACTATCCCGCAATTCAATTGATCCTCAAAGGTTTTTATTGAATAGCGGAATAGGAAATATGATCAAAAAAAGTGTATGTATCTCGCACGTACACAACCACACTAGGCCCCAATTACTATTGTTTGTACCCCTAAAAGGCTAGATGAGGAGTAGGGGGGGTATGGAACAGGCAGCACCCTCAAACCTTCAGAAGTATGAGATGAACCCCAACAACTTGGAAAGGTGGATCTCTCTCACACGTACCGACACAGACTATCCCGCAATTCAATTGATCCTCAAAGGTTTTTATTGAATAGCGGAATAGGAAATATGATCAAAAAAAGTGTATGTATCTCGCACGTACACAACCACACTAGGCCCCAATTACTATTGTTTGTACCCCTAAAAGGCTAGATGAGGAGTAGGGGGGGTATGGAACAGGCAGCACCCTCAAACCTTCAGAAGTATGAGATGAACCCCAACAACTTGGAAAGGTGGATCTCTCTCACACGTACCGACACAGACTATCCCGCAATTCAATTGATCCTCAAAGGTTTTTATTGAATAGCGGAATAGGAAATATGATCAAAAAAAGTGTATGTATCTCGCACGTACACAACCACACTAGGCCCCAATTACTATTGTTTGTACCCCTAAAAGGCTAGATGAGGAGTAGGGGGGGTATGGAACAGGCAGCACCCTCAAACCTTCAGAAGTATGAGATGAACCCCAACAACTTGGAAAGGTGGATCTCTCTCACACGTACCGACACAGACTATCCCGCAATTCAATTGATCCTCAAAGGTTTTTATTGAATAGCGGAATAGGAAATATGATCAAAAAAAGTGTATGTATCTCGCACGTACACAACCACACTAGGCCCCAATTACTATTGTTTGTACCCCTAAAAGGCTAGATGAGGAGTAGGGGGGGTATGGAACAGGCAGCACCCTCAAACCTTCAGAAGTATGAGATGAACCCCAACAACTTGGAAAGGTGGATCTCTCTCACACGTACCGACACAGACTATCCCGCAATTCAATTGATCCTCAAAGGTTTTTATTGAATAGCGGAATAGGAAATATGATCAAAAAAAGTGTATGTATCTCGCACGTACACAACCACACTAGGCCCCAATTACTATTGTTTGTACCCCTAAAAGGCTAGATGAGGAGTAGGGGGGGTATGGAACAGGCAGCACCCTCAAACCTTCAGAAGTATGAGATGAACCCCAACAACTTGGAAAGGTGGATCTCTCTCACACGTACCGACACAGACTATCCCGCAATTCAATTGATCCTCAAAGGTTTTTATTGAATAGCGGAATAGGAAATATGATCAAAAAAAGTGTATGTATCTCGCACGTACACAACCACACTAGGCCCCAATTACTATTGTTTGTACCCCTAAAAGGCTAGATGAGGAGTAGGGGGGGTATGGAACAGGCAGCACCCTCAAACCTTCAGAAGTATGAGATGAACCCCAACAACTTGGAAAGGTGGATCTCTCTCACACGTACCGACACAGACTATCCCGCAATTCAATTGATCCTCAAAGGTTTTTATTGAATAGCGGAATAGGAAATATGATCAAAAAAAGTGTATGTATCTCGCACGTACACAACCACACTAGGCCCCAATTACTATTGTTTGTACCCCTAAAAGGCTAGATGAGGAGTAGGGGGGGTATGGAACAGGCAGCACCCTCAAACCTTCAGAAGTATGAGATGAACCCCAACAACTTGGAAAGGTGGATCTCTCTCACACGTACCGACACAGACTATCCCGCAATTCAATTGATCCTCAAAGGTTTTTATTGAATAGCGGAATAGGAAATATGATCAAAAAAAGTGTATGTATCTCGCACGTACACAACCACACTAGGCCCCAATTACTATTGTTTGTACCCCTAAAAGGCTAGATGAGGAGTAGGGGGGGTATGGAACAGGCAGCACCCTCAAACCTTCAGAAGTATGAGATGAACCCCAACAACTTGGAAAGGTGGATCTCTCTCACACGTACCGACACAGACTATCCCGCAATTCAATTGATCCTCAAAGGTTTTTATTGAATAGCGGAATAGGAAATATGATCAAAAAAAGTGTATGTATCTCGCACGTACACAACCACACTAGGCCCCAATTACTATTGTTTGTACCCCTAAAAGGCTAGATGAGGAGTAGGGGGGGTATGGAACAGGCAGCACCCTCAAACCTTCAGAAGTATGAGATGAACCCCAACAACTTGGAAAGGTGGATCTCTCTCACACGTACCGACACAGACTATCCCGCAATTCAATTGATCCTCAAAGGTTTTTATTGAATAGCGGAATAGGAAATATGATCCCAAAAAAGTGTATGTATATCACACGTACACAACCACACTAGGCCCCAATTACTATTGTTTGTACCCCTAAAAGGCTAGGAGTAGGGGGAGTATGGAACAGGCAGCACCCTCAAACCTTCAGAAGTATGAGATGAACCCCAACAACTTGGAAAGGTGGATCTCTCTCACACGTACCAACACAGACTATCCCCCAATTTAACTGATCCCCAAAGGTTTTTGATTAAATAGCGGAATAGAAAATATGATCCCAAAAAAGTGTATGTATATCACACGTACACAACCACACTAGGCCCCAATTACTATTGTTTGTACCCCTAAAAGGCTAGGAGTAGGGGGAGTATGGAACAGGCAGCACCCTCAAACCTTCAGAAGTATGAGATGAACCTCAACAACTTGGAAAGGTGGATCTCTCTCACACGTACCAACACAGACTATCCCCCAATTTAACTGATCCCCAAAGGTTTTTGATTAAATAGCGGAATAGAAAATATGATCCCAAAAAAGTGTATGTATATCACACGTACACAACCACACTAGGCCCCAATTACTATTGTTTGTACCCCTAAAAGGCTAGGAGTAGGGGGAGTATGGAACAGGCAGCACCCTCAAACCTTCAGAAGTATGAGATGAACCCCAACAACTTGGAAAGGTGGATCTCTCTCACACGTACCAACACAGACTATCCCCCAATTTAACTGATCCCCAAAGGTTTTTGATTAAATAGCGGAATAGAAAATATGATCCCAAAAAAGTGTATGTATATCACACGTACACAACCACACTAGGCCCCAATTACTATTGTTTGTACCCCTAAAAGGCTAGGAGTAGGGGGAGTATGGAACAGGCAGCACCCTCAAACCTTCAGAAGTATGAGATGAACCTCAACAACTTGGAAAGGTGGATCTCTCTCACACGTACCAACACAGACTATCCCCCAATTTAACTGATCCCCAAAGGTTTTTGATTAAATAGCGGAATAGAAAATATGATCCCAAAAAAGTGTATGTATATCACACGTACACAACCACACTAGGCCCCAATTACTATTGTTTGTACCCCTAAAAGGCTAGGAGTAGGGGGAGTATGGAACAGGCAGCACCCTCAAACCTTCAGAAGTATGAGATGAACCCCAACAACTTGGAAAGGTGGATCTCTCTCACACGTACCAACACAGACTATCCCCCAATTTAACTGATCCCCAGAGGTTTTTGATTAAATAGCGGAATAGAAAATATGATCCCAAAAAAGTGTATGTATATCACACGTACACAACCACACTAGGCCCCAATTACTATTGTTTGTACCCCTAAAAGGCTAGGAGTAGGGGGAGTATGGAACAGGCAGCACCCTCAAACCTTCAGAAGTATGAGATGAACCCCAACAACTTGGAAAGGTGGATCTCTCTCACACGTACCAACACAGACTATCCCCCAATTTAACTGATCCCCAGAGGTTTTTGATTAAATAGCGGAATAGAAAATATGATCCCAAAAAAGTGTATGTATATCACACGTACACAACCACACTAGGCCCCAATTACTATTGTTTGTACCCCTAAAAGGCTAGGAGTAGGGGGAGTATGGAACAGGCAGCACCCTCAAACCTTCAGAAGTATGAGATGAACCCCAACAACTTGGAAAGGTGGATCTCTCTCACACGTACCAACACAGACTATCCCCCAATTTAACTGATCCCCAAAGGTTTTTGATTAAATAGCGGAATAGAAAATATGATCCCAAAAAAGTGTATGTATATCACACGTACACAACCACACTAGGCCCCAATTACTATTGTTTGTACCCCTAAAAGGCTAGATGAGGAGTAGGGGGAGTATGGAACAGGCAGCACCCTCAAACCTTCAGTATGAGATTGTGTTCACTGTACCCCACAAAGATTGAGTTCACTGCACCCCACAATGATTGTGTTCACTGCACCCCACAAAGATTGTGTTCACTGCACCTCACAAAGATTGTGTTCACTGTACCCCCCAAAGATTGTGTTCACTGCACCCCACAAAGATTCTGTTCACTGTACCCCACAAAGATTGTGTTCACTGCACCCCAAAAAGATTGTGTTCACTGCACCCCAAAAAGGATGTTGTTCACTGCACCCCAAAAAGGATGTTGTTCACTCCACCCCAAAAAGATTGTGTTCACTGCACCCCACAAAGATTGTGTTCACTGCACCCCAAAAAGATTGTGTTCACTGCACCCCAAAAATGATTTTGTTCACTGCACCCCAAAAAGGATTTTGTTCACTGCACCCCAAAAAGGATGTTGTTCACTCCACCCCAAAAAGATTGTGTTCACTGCACCCCAAAAAGATTGTGTTCACTGCACCCCACAAAGGATTTTGTTCACTGCACCCCAAAAAGATTGTGTTCACTGCACCCCAAAAAGGATGTTGTTCACTGCACCCCAAAAAGGATTTTGTTCACTGCACCCCAAAAAGATTGTGTTCACTGCACCCCACAAAGGATTTTGTTCACTGCACCCCACAAAGATTGTGTTCACTGCACACCAAAAAGGATTGTGTTCACTGCACCCCAAAAAGATTTTGTTCACTGCACCCCAAAAAGATTGTGTTCACTGCAGCCCAAAAAGATTGTGTTCACTGCAGCCCAAAAAGATTGTGTTCACTGCAGCCCAAAAAGATTGTGTTCACTGCAGCCCAAAAAGATTGTGTTCACTGCAGCTCACACACAGAAAAATGGATGTGGATCACTGACACCTGCCTATCTCCAATCCCACACCACACAGCAATATCGATTGTAGTTTGTAGAACACAGTTTCCCTAAAATTCAGCAGACTCTGTCCCTAACAGGATTGAGAAGAGATCGTAGATCAGGATTGAGTGCAGATTCACCCCACCCCCCACACAGCAATATCGATTGTAGTTTGTAGAAGACACTGACCCTATATAATTCAGCAGACTCTATCCCTAAAATGCCTACAACTCGCCCTGCCTAAACACTCCGACCTGTCCCTCAATTCTATCCGGACACAAATGGTTTTTTCCTGCCTATCTTTCCCTAATCAGCAGCCAGCACGTTGATGTGTGCTCTGTCCCTGAATCTAAGCAGCATAATGACGCCGCTGCGGCTGCCTCGAACTTATAAAGACTTGGTCACATGCTTCAGACGGCCAATCACAGCTACTGAGACATTTGCAGGCATGGCTGGGATGGCTTAAGGCACACCAGTTAAACGATTGTTGATTGGCTGTTGAAAGCCCGCCATGAAAAGAGCGCCAAAGCATGCAAAACCCGGAAATAAAACGACCGAACACGGATTTTTACCCGAACATACAGTAAAGTGTCCGTGTCCGTGTTCGGGTACAAAAAATCCAATTATTCGGTACGAACACGAATAATACAGTCCGTGTTCGCTCAACACTAATGAGGACGCATTACCATCTTGTCCTTGTCCTTGTCCTTAGAACTAAGAATAGCTCCTTTCTGGAAAAAGTTTCCAATTTCAACTCTCTTCATGCCGAAGTCATTGGCACCCAAAAAAATATCTTCCGAGTCAATGTGACTAATGGAATCCAATGAATTGTTTCAAAAGGTGGTTTCGGTAAGGCAGATAAGACAAAAGTGAAGTCCCATGGACATAGGGGGGACTTAACAAAAGGAAACCACATGGGTTACCTCCTGAACAAAAGTATTTATCAATGAATGAGAAGCAATTGGCCTCTGGAAAAAACTGCCAGAGCCGATATCTGGACTTTAATGGTAGTCAAGGCCAAATTCATTCCCATCCCCAGTTGGAGGAAACCTAAAATGTTACCAATCAGGTATTTCCAGGGATGCAACTTTCTGGTCTCACACCAGGCTGCAGAAAACCTCTAAGTCCTATGATAAATCTTTCTGGACCAAGGTTTTTTAGCCTTCAGTATTGTATATATGACTGGAGACGAACCTGTCCAGTTCTGTATTGAACCTAAATGCTAGAACATCTGACAGCCCACATTGCTCACAAATCGCACTGAACATCTCGAGATTAAGAGACCCCGTCCATCCAAGAGCTTCATGCCTGAAGCATATGGGGGCTAAGAACGTTTGGCAGTGCAAAGACTAAACTATCCTGTTCTACTCTGACAGAATATTTCTCTGCAATGGCCTAGAATGAAACTGTGCCTTTGGAACTGCTGCGAACATGGCAACCATTTTCTCCAGCAGACTCATGCAAAAATAAATTGAAAAAGATATGTGACTCCTCTGAAATTAACACCTGATTTCCCAGAGAAAAGCTCTTTCCTTAAGGTAAAACCACCTTTGTCTGACTGTGTCCAGGATTAGGCCTAGGTACTTCAGGCTCTGTGTTTGTTCCAATGCAGATTTCTCCAGACAGGAAACCATGCTGAGACCCTCCAACGTACAAATTAGGAGAGATACATTACTATTCTCTGAATAACAGGTCATCCAGATACCCCAGGATGCACTCCCTGGACCCTTAACAAGCCCAGTACTGGAGCTAACTTCTTTGTGAACACTCAAGAAGCTGTTAGTGGCCCAAAGGTGCTGATGGCCACAGCAAAATTTAAGAACTTTGATCTATATTTACTCAAGAAATTCCCCCTTCTGGAGGGAGGGCACCACTGAATGCACCAATTCCATACAAAAAACTGAAAAAAATTGTTTAAACTCTTGAGGTCCAAAATTGCCCACACATCCCTGTACATTTGCCCTAAAAGTCTGTGGAGGAGGAAATGTTTGAAACTCCAACTTGTACCCGTGAGAGACAGTGGAAAGAACCCAATCATCTGAAATCACCTTTTGCCAGGCTCCCAAAAAAGCCAGAAGCCTCCCCCAGACCTGCATGAATGAGGGTGCCCCTTCATAGCGAAGAGGACTTGAACTCTGGATTCGTCGACTTGGCTGATAGGTGATAACTCTAACCCTGACTGCACTTTTCTTCAGGGACCAGCTGCAGGGAAGCGTTGAAATCACTGCCTGGATGAGGAGGTACCCGAAACCTGAGACGGCAGAACCTCTATAGAACAGATGCATGCCCTTTTTCTTGAGTTGCAAGAAACTTTTTCCACCAGAGATCTTTTGAATATACAGTAATTATCTAAGTCCTCACTGAACAGGGGTTCCCCATGAAAGGGAAAACCTGCCATCAATTTTTGTTTTTCAGGGCAGGTTAGCGGACCAGCTCTTCAACCACATAACCTTGCACATGTGAATATACACCAAAGCAAAACAAGAAAATTGTTAGATAATGTCCTTTAGGGCAAAGGTATAGGCACACAAGGTATAGGGAAATTCTGTATACACCTCACTTGCGTCCCTTCTAGATGCGCCAGGTTCCCCTTTACCAACCACTTAATGTGATCCGTTAGGCATTTGCAAACACCAAAGGCTGCCACCTCAGGTTGCATAGCAGAGCCTGCCGGGGCAAAGGAAGATTTTACAGCAGTCTCTTGTCAGCTGAGCTTTTGAAGACCTGGACATTATCTACTGGGAAAGTCAAATTCTTATTAAGAGGGGATACCACAGCATCCACTGTAGGCATACTTCACTTTTTTAGGAATTTTTCCTCTGTTGGATAAAGAAGAAAAAATATTTTTGTGGCACAAACACCCTATCCAAGTGATTCCACTCAACATACAAGTCTCCTCTAAGATAGGGTGCAAGGGAGAAGCTTGTGAATTCTAAGGCAGATGCAAAGACCCAAATGAGGAATACCTAACTGATGAGGCTTTAGCCGGAGGCAACCTGAAGTCAGAGTGAACCATCTGAGAGAGGGATTGTACTAACACCTTCTGAGCTTGAGAAACCAAAATACTCAGAGCTGCCCCAGGTTTAGACACTTCAGAGGCAGACTCTATCGTCTAACCCTCCTCAAGTTTAACACTGGCCACCACCTCATCAATATCCACCCACTCCTCTAGCACCGGAGGGGGATCTGTTGAAGGAGACCTCTCTCATTTCTTACGGCCCTGAGCAATCATACCAGCAATTTTACATGTTGGCAGATTTTAAAAATATTTGTATTACATGAAATACAGTAGGAATGCTGCCTTATGCTGTTGTGCTCAATGTATTCTTGTTTTGACAATTTATCCACCACTAAAAGTCTTTATGAAATATTGCATGTGAATATTTCTCATTTACATTTTTAGCCAGCAGTTCTTACTCCAAGATTATTTTTACATACAGTTTTACCCAGGATTCATTTAGTTGAAAAAAGTCTGTTTCGAGAGTTGAATGACTCAAGGTTAAATTTATACACAAAACTGAAAAAGTCAGAGGAGAAATTTACTGTATCTCCTCTGTCCCTTCCTACCAACTCTGTTCAGATGGGACAGAAATACCAAGAGAGACAAACCAATTACAATGGAGCTTTGAACGGGTTGCTACAATTTACTAAAGGCAAATAGACTATTCATTTTGTAAATGAAGTTGCGCCATGCATGAGAATTTTTTTCCAGAACTTGGTAAATGTGGTGAATTTTCCCTATGAAAAGAATACCCAATCATGTGCAAAAAAAAAAAAAACTGTATTTTTGTTTAAACATGGTTAGATCATGAAAGCTAGCAGAGCTTCACCTCATTTACCTCACTCCCTTGCAAAGTGCACCTTCCCTTGCAAAGTTAACAGTCTATTTTCCTTTAGTGTATCGACCCCAATTACTTTTTTAGTGATCTACACAAACCTGGAAGTTTAGTTGAGCTGGGAAAGTTGTCTATGAAGGCTTGCTATTTTACACTTGCTTAGACTTTGATTTAATGTTTGAGATACGTAAAAAGCCTATCTGATACTATGGGGTTGATTTACTAAAGCTGGAAAGTGCTAAATCTGGTGCAGCTCTGCATAGAAACCAAATAGCTACCAAGTTTTTCGTCAAAGTTTAATTGAACAAGCTGCAGTTAGAAGCTGACTGGCTACCATGCACAGCTGCACCAGATTTTTCACTCTCTAGTTTTAGTAAATCAACCCTTATGTAACATCATAGTAAGAAGGTGGGATGTGTCCCTTAAGGATATAAGGAGTGAGACACACTTACTTTGCATGAGCTGGATAAGTTATTTGGGAGTGTCACATATTAATTGCATACTTTTATGTGTATTTACCCTGAGGAGCCAACATTGGTTTGGTGACTGATACATTGAGAAGCAATGTTATATTTGAGACTTGCCAAGTCATACACACAGTTTTCACATACTTTACATACAGGCTTTCAGGTATATGCCATTCTTTGTGGGTATTTACTGGGAACTGTTCCATTATACATACGTGGATACTATGTTCTATGGCAGTGGTCTCCAAACTGTGGCCCGAAGTCCAGATGCGGCTCTTGGCTTGCTTTAATCTGGCCCTTGGGCACTGTTTCATCCACCGATACTTGCAATGGGGCATAATTCCCCCCACTGGCACCAATGATGGGGCACAATTTCTTCCAATGACACCAACAATGTTACCCAATGACACCAATGATTGGGCACAATTCCTGCCAGTAATACCATTGATGGGGCACAATTCCTTCCACTGACAACAACAATGGTACCCAATGACACCAATGATGGGGCACAATTCCTCCCAGTGACATCAACAATGGGGTACATATCTTCCCACTGACACCAATGATGAGGCACAATTCCTCCCACTGAAAGAATCTATGAGTCATTATTTTTTCCCATAGTCGTTGGGACCAATTCTACTCCCAATGGCCACAGTCCGGCCCCCCTAAAGTCTGAAGGACAGTAAAGTTTGGAGATCCCTGTTCTATGGCAACTGTACCTGGATAACCTTTAAAATTTGGCTTCACAGTATCAAGGACTCTTAGAGCATGGTCTGTTACAATTCTCCTCCCCATCCGCAGCCAGTGACTGGACAATAAAAGAAGATTCATCACACCGCAGAGCATCTCTCTCTGTTACACTGCTCTCTCCTCCAAATAGCTTGCTCCTTGCTATTCAGCACAACTGAATGGCTTCTTGTATCAATTCTCCCTCTTCAGTCTGAGCTCAATAGTATAGTAGATTGCAAGAGGTTGATACCAAGTAAATTTTCAGAATTGTGCACTACTTGCATTTACTATTTAATAATAAATACAGATCTGCATTTATTTGTGTATTTGTACATTTGCTTGATGTTCAGCTTTAAAAACTGAATTTGACAAAAAAAATAATAAAATCATAATTTTCTTTTGATTTTACTTATTAAAAATGTATATAATTGAATAATTTAAATAACACTGACATTCTTTAGAGCTTTACAGAGGAAATGAAACCATTAGTGTCAGTGAAAGCTTTACTTCTAGGAAATTATCCCAGATATCATTGTTGCATAATGCATAAGAGATAAAATGTGAAAATTTACTGTTGTACTTTGAGTTATTGAAGCAGCATCTTAAGTTTATCATCTCCATCCCTAGATAATATATCATTTATCTTTTCCAGCACAGATAAATACAGTGTATCATCATTTTTTCACACTGACATAATTTAGACCATATGGACATCCTGTGGTAAATCTGCTCGTGTTGTATTGTTTTAGCCAAGTGCAGTTAAATGAAGCAAAACAAAATTATGTTAAAACACAATGTAACAGCATTTTATTTGTTATAATAAAATGTATGATCTTGTTCCGTTCTGCCTATTTTACAATTTATGAGTGTTAATTAAAAGCTGATGGCTGACTTATTTCGTTTTTATGTAGCAAATAGTAAACTTGCTTAATGTATCCTTAGTGTATGTGTATCAGTAGTTGTTAGCTTGAATGGAAGTATAATAGTAGTGTAAAGTTCTGGAAACTCAGCAGGAGCAGGAGGTACGGGGAGCTGATTGCTGGCAGTACGGACATGTACCAATGCAAAACAATTTAATTAATATCTTTCAGAGGAGAGAGGGCCCTCCATTTTATTTAGAACTGTTTATTATATTTCTAAATTATTTGGAAATTCATCTGATCTTAGTATCCTCCACTACAATAGGGCACCTGTGACTAGGGTGGACCTTATAAAAGAGTAGCAAAAATAAAATATTTGATAAAAATATATTGAAGAAAAAAACGTTTTTGTTTAAGGTATTATCTTCTATATTAAATTTTATTTATTTAAAGTTATTTGATTAAAATATTGGAAGATTAAATATAATTGTGCTTTGAATTTTATATACAATCATCTTATAAACAGGTTTAGGTTTCTGCATTCAGGAGTGATAGATTAGAATATCAGTTTAAAGACAAGAGCAAACAAACTATGGCTATATAACATATAAATACAATTTACACTAATGGGTAGATTTAGCTAAATAGTTGTAACCATATTTAGCTAGACAAACATTTTTGGAATTCTCTCTTAATGCAGAGTTTCACCCAAAAGTGGAAGTTACGCTTTAAGCACTCCTCACCCCCTGACATGCCATGTTTGGCATGTCATTTTCTTTGGGGGGGAGCTGGTACCTAGTTTTGACAGGTACCCGCTCCCACTTCCACTCCAGCTACCTAGGCGGCTGTTGCTAAATTTCCCCTCCCTCCCTGCAATCTCCTGGGACACGTCACAGGTCCCAGAAGACTGCATGCCATTCATGGCGCACAACGCAACTCGCGCATGCGCATTACACACCGGCCAAAAAGCCACCAGTTGTCACAGCCTACGCCAGGGAGCAGAAGGGGAGAGATCTGAGGCTTTGGGCGTCCGCATTGCTTGATCGTGGGACAGGTGAATGTGTGTTTAATAAAAGTCTGCAGCTACACTTTTTGTAGCTGGTGACTTTTAATAAACATAGAAATGGCTGGAACGCATTAATTATTAAACAACTTTTCCTCCCCCCCCCCACCCGATCTCTCATACTCACCATAATTCATTATTACTACTAGTTTCACATCTAATCTCTTCAAATTTATTTCTTTGAACGCGATCATCAACATTGCCTATCTCATCATTTCAGATCAACAACTCATCTTTCCTTATTTCAAAGGAGAGCAGTGAGAATGAGGCAGAGCTGTCCCCTGTGAATCCCCAGACTCCTGCCTTCTCCCCATGGCCACAGGAGGAGGACATGGGCCAAGGTTCCCTCATCATCCTGCCACCAGTCTCTGATGCTGCCCCCACCTGGTGTGCCTGTAGTGCGGGAGCCACAGCTGTTGCCGCCTCCTGCCCAAATGCCACCTACTGCTCTATTGCCTGGCCCAGCAACTGTCCAGGAACTTCCACAGAGGGTGCTTACAGAAGTTAGAAGGCTGTCAAGTGAAAACAGGAGGATGTCATGGGACATAAGAAGACTAGCCAGGGTCATTCATCTGGTAGGCAGAAAACAGACTGACCAATTTGAAAGAATGTTGACCCGGGTAAACCTGCAGCAGAACCAGGCGATGGAGCAAATATTAGACTTTTTTTTTCTCATTCCCGTTTGCTGCTGCTGGGGTTTTGTGTGGGTTAAATGTTATATTTTGTATGTTTGAAAAATTTTGAAAAATTCTAATAAAGATTATTGAAGCAATTTCCAGGCACAATGCTCATTGCCTGAGAGCTCTTCCACAACACAAAGCAGCAGAGCACCCTCTTATTGTGAAACCTGAAGGCTGCGTCTTCATCCGCCCCAGGACCCAAGGCAGCTTACCTTATCACAGGAAGGGTCTGTACCCAGAATTATTTTTTATTTCCAGTAATACATACGTGTTGTTTGCTACTTTTTGAAACCGTTTTGTTAGTGTAAATAAAAATAATTATTGTTTAATAAAGCATACTTTCGTGGCTATATTGGTGATTAAAATTATGAGTTATTTTACAATACATCACATATCTAGTTAATTATTAGTTCATTATCACAAATGGTAATCATTCACAACTTCACGCTTTAAGTTCACAATAGTTAAAGAACCCCAGTTCATTTAACAATTCATTAATTCAGATTTAGCTATTATGGTGCCCCACTGCTCTTAGTGTTCTTTTAAAATATGTTAATTTTCCAAGATAATTTTATATTGTAGTCCAAAGTAGCTGAAATGGAAATATTCAGTAAATCACCAATGTGTGTATTTATCTTCTATATTTAGTACAACGGTCTTGATTTTATATTTAACCACTTCAGCTCCGGAAGGTTTTACCCCCTTAAATGACCAGGCCATTTTTTGCGATTCGGCACTGCATTACAAATTTTGCGGTCGTGGGACACTGTACCCTAATACAATTGATGCCCTTTTTTTCCCCCACAAACAGAGCTTTCTTTTGGTGGTATTTGATCACCTGTGCGGTTTTTAGATTTTGCGCTATAAACAAAAAAAAGAGCAACAATTTTGAAAAAACAAAAAAAGCCATATTTTTTACTTTCTGCTAACAAATATTCCCAATAAAAAAATGTTAAAAATCAAATTTTTTTTTTATTAATTTAGGCCAATTTGTTTTCTGCTACATATTTTTTGGTAAAAAAAAAATCCCAAAAAGCGTATTTTAATTGGTTTGCTCAAAAGTTATAGCATTTACAAACTACGGGATAGATTTTTGGAATTTTTATAAATTTTTTTGTTTTTATTAGTAATGGCGGCGATCAGGGATTTTTAACAGGGCTGCAACATTACGGCGGACAGATCGGGCCCCTAACTAACATTTTTGACACTTTTTGGGGACCAGTGACATTAATACAGTAATCAGTGCTAAATAATATGCACTGTTACTGTATAAATGACACTGTCGGGGAAGGGGTTAACACTGGGGGTGATCAAAGGGGTTAATGTATGCCTAACTGTGCTTACTAACTGTGTGGGGGGGGAACGTTCTGTGACAGGCACAGAGAGATCAGGGTTTCAGCTTAGCTGATACTGCTGATCTCTCCCTGCCTGTCTGACAGAAGAGTTGTCATGCTTTGTTTACATAAGCAGACGGGTTTTCTCTCGGTTTCTCTGATGATCGCGGGAGGGCAGCAGCAATCACCGCCACTCCTCCCGTGGCCTGCCTCCTGCTGTGTCTAATCACAGCGGTAGCTCGGCACCGGCGGCGCACGCGCGCTGCTGACTAGGGATGATCGAACGGTTCGGGTTGACCAACCAACCAAAATGCAATGGGACAGGAACTGGGCTTTAAAAGCCCATGATTGGACCAGAAGCATTAGTAAAAGCCAATTGAGGGGGCAGGAGGATGCTAGGAATGTGACTGGAGTGACTAGGGGGTCCAGAGGCCAATCAGTAGTGAATACGCCCCCCAGTATATAACATAGCCCCGCCAAATCTCTAGCACTGTAATACAGGGCTGTGGAAGAGAGTGGAAGCAGTTCTGTTACTCCTGCTTCAAAAGTGTCATTTAGCAATTATTAGTGTGAGGAAAGGGATATCTAGTGTAGTTAGGGTACTATTTTCCACTATAGTTAGATTCAATAATCTAGTTTCTGTAGGGAAAGTGTTAAGTGTCAGGGTGACTGTAGTGTAGTGTAGGGTGAACTGACTCTGACTGCTATGGCAGGGTGACCAAACATTTCCATGTCAGGGTGACTGCCATAGAAAAAAGATCGTTTGTCTTAGAATTGCAGTAGAGCAGGGATAGGGCTCCGCTACTTTCACACCTGGCCGTTTTTGTTGCAGGCGTTTATTGGGCTTTTTTGTGGACGTCTTTGGAGGCAGGCATGACATCTGAACTTCTGTGTAGGGGTATATATACACACACACATATATGTATATATACACATACACACATATAGGTGTGAAAGTAGCGGAACCCTATGCCTGCGCTAATGAAATTATTTGCAGGGATGTGGCTCCGCTCCTATCAAACCTCCTCATCCCCCCAGCACCATCCTCCTCCTCTGACTCCTCTTCAGACTCCTGCTGTTGACTCCATTGTGACTTCCTGATCTTCCTGCTCCTGCTCCTCGACGGCTTGATCAATGACACGAAGTAATGCACGCTCCAGAAAGAAGGCGTAAGATATGATGTCACTTATGGCGCCCTGGCCATGACCCCAGGGTATTTGCCAACGAATCGCTGCACCACCAAGTTCAGGACATGTGCCAGGCATGGCACGTGTGCTACTTTGCCCTGTTTCAGCGCGCTCAGCAGATTGGCACCGTTGTCGCACACCACTTTACCAACTGACAAATTCAGTGGTGTCAGCCACTGATCTGCCTGTGAATGCAAAGCTGAAAGGAGTGCAGGACCAGTGTGGCTCTTGGCTTCCAGGCACAACAGACACAGCACAGCATGGCAACGTCTCACCTGGCATGTGGAATAGGTTCTGGGGATATTGGGCGGCGCAGGAGAAGAGACGGTAGCAGCGGAAGAGGAGGAGTCAGCCGAGGAGGAGAGGGAGGATGGAGGAGGAGGAGAAGAAGAGGCAGGCCTGCTTGCAACCCGTGGCGGTACAACTAAATCTACACGGGTGCCACGGGTTACATGCTTAACGGCCGTCAGAAGGTTCATACAGTGGGCAGTAAAAGTGATATACCTTCCCTGCCCGTGTTTGCTAGACCATGTGTCTGTGGTCAAACACTGTGTGCCAGAGATATATTCACTTGTCCCTTAACATGGTCATACAGCTCTGGAATGCCCTTTTGCAAGAAATATTTCCTGCCTCGGACCTTCCATTGCGGTGTTCCAATGGCCACAAATTTCCACCAGTTGATATGGCAGTAGTTGGCGGATGGCGGGCTATCAGTTCCGACAAGCCAGCAGTCAAACTTTGGGCAAAAGGGTTATCCGGTGTCATCATTTTTTTCCGCTCCAACATTTGGACCACAAAAGCCTGCCTTTTTCCAGAACAAGGTGACAAAGGCATCATGAAAGGTGGAGTGGAGGGCAAATGTGAGGAGAGAGGAGAAGGAGAAGCAGAAGGAGAAGGGGCTGGATGGTAAGAGCCTGGAGTGTGGCTTTGTGGGTTCTGACGGTGTTGCTCCCACTGGGCTCGGTGATGGGAGTTCAGGTGCCTTCTTAAGGTGGTTGTCCCTAGGTGAGTGTTGGGCTTACCGCGACTTATGCGTTGACTGCAAAGGCTGCAGATGGCAACACTGGTGTCAGCGAAGCCAGCAGCCGTGGCTGCGCCCTAGGCGGCAGTGAGCCCAATGGCCTAGTTTGCCTAGCTGTGCATCGGGTGGTCCTGCTAAGAGCCTAGGAAGCTTGGATCAGCCTCATGGTATTATTTAATGGTCTCTTTTACGTCTTCCTTTTTTGAGTGATAATTTTCATATATTAAACATATTCCTTTCATTTTGGATAGATATCATGACCTGTCCTGCACTATATTTGGTTTTGGTTTTGTTGTATTTTTTATTTGGCATCTAATGTTGGAACACATTAATTTAGATAGACTTATAGACTTATTAAGATAGACTTATGGCACTGAATAGAGGTAGAAGACAAAGTAGCACAGTTAATCAGTATCAAAGTTTAGGGCAGGGTATCCCAGTTTTGGCAAGTTTACTTTCAGAAATGCCATCTGCACCTTCAGCTGTGGAGCCAGTTATGATCGTTGGGGGCAGAGAATATTTCCAGAGATGAAAAATACCTGCTCTCTTTGGAATAAGGTTGGGGGGCAGGAAAAAAGCTCTTGGGCTACAATGGAGAGAGCAGGCCAAATCCCCTTCTTTTCATCCCAATATTGTAAAGGCTCAGTAGTAGGGGGCAAATGTGGCTCGGAAATATAAGCCTTTACTGTATCTGAGATCTGGGCATTAGTGAGATGCCCTAAAACTCTCCCACGGCTCACTTCATGGCCACATAGTTTGCACTTGGCTAGACGACCATCTTCAAGTAAAACAAAATGCTCCCATACTTTTGATAGCTGGTTGCCACTGCCACTAGGTGGTGAAGAAAGTATTACCATTTGTTCAGGGTGGTGGCTTTGAGTAGCTTCCGGAGCAATGGAAGAAGTTGGTGGCCTAATACTGATGACAGTGGCATTAGTTAAATCTGAGGCAGAAGAGGCGGGTGATGGTGATGGTGGTGACATTGTTTCTGTGGGTGAAAATAACAGGGGAGGCAAAGGACCAATATCTTCTGCTGGACTACACTCTTGATATTGTTGTAATTCCTCTTCCTGTACATTTAAACCCAATCCTATATCTAAACCTTCAAGGGTGGGACTTAAAAGGTATGTTATGTTCAGCAGCAGGTTGTAAGATATCTGCCACTTCACCTCTATCTGTAGAGCTGCTGCTAGCAGTTGTGGTGTTAGTGGCTATGCTTTTATCTTGAGCAATTGCCTGCTCGAAATGAAAAATCTCACTTTTTGGCTGCCTCTAACTATGGCTACTAGCAACAGCCTACTAGGAACTGCCCGGCCTCTATTGTAAAAAAGAGCAGGTGTTACAATCGGCCTGCTGCTACTATCTTTTTTTGAGGTTCTCACTGTATCAGAAGCAACATTTTCCTCTGTTGCTTTCCTCATGGGGAGAGGAATTGGAGAAGTATTAATATCTATTATTATTTAAAAAAACAGATAAAAATGCTCGAAAAAGTATAAAGATGGTGTATTACCGGTCCTTAAAACTGGACATGCTTATTAACATGAAAACACCCATCTATCCATCAAAAATGCAACTTAAAAAATGTTTTTTTTTAATTAAAAGAAAAAAAAAACACAGACAGCAAGGTTATGGAAACACACACTGTCCCACACAAGGAAAAAAATACAATTGTAGGAAATATATAAAAATAATCATTTTCTAAAACATCCTGTACTTACTCTATCTGACTCACTCCCTCTGTCACAAGACCTGACTCAGCAGTCTCCCCACAACTGAAGCTGAAGAAAAAAACACCCTGTCTCAGGAATGCAGTGTGACTCATAGACACAAAACAGAACACGAAAAACAAAATTCCGAACAGACAAAGGAACAAAAAAAACGAAATTCCGAACACACGAACTAAAATCCAAAATTCCGAACAGACAAAGGAACGAAGATATGAAATGCAAATCATTCATGATAGACATTTACTTTCTTTCATCTATTCGGAAGTTCGTATTTTCGTTCTTGTATATGTTATGAATTTTTGAGTTTTCGTTTTTTGTTACTTTGCCTATGCGGGATTTGGTAATTGTCAAATTTTCATTCTTTTACCTATTCAGATGTACGGATTGATCCGAATGTCCGAATACATACTATTTTGTACGAAAACCAATTAGTTATCAAACAAATCGCACATGTCTAACACCTGATTCATTTTAAGCACTTTAGGTCCGCCCTATAGCAGTTTTACTTCTAAGTGGCTCCTGTGTACCGGATCATGTATATATACATGATCTAACACTTCTGTGTAGATGGTGCTGCCAGTGGCTCGCTTCTGTTGTGATAATATTTAGCTAAAGCCGATTGGTGAGTGCAGGGTATTCAATGTCCTCTGGCACCCGCCGATCAATAAGCAGAGACACAGAACTGCAATCTGCTTATGTAAACAAGGCAGATCACCGTTCTGACAGGAGGGAAGGAATGGAGTTTGTGTCCCTGCAAAACAGAGAATAAATTCCATCTCTTCCCATAGTAAAAGCACCTCACACAGTATAGTAAAAAACTGGCTAGGCACACAGTTAACCCTTTCATCGCCCCTGATGGTAACCCCTTCCCAGCAAGTGTCATTACAGTGAAAGTGTACATTTTTTCACTGATCACTGTATTAGTGTCACTGGTCTCCAAGAAATGTCAAACAGTGTCAGTTAGTGTCAGAATGTGCGCCGCAATATCACAGTTCTGCTATAGGTTGCTGATCTCACCATTACTAGTAAAAAAAAATCCCATCGTTTTTAGACTATAACTTTTGCATAAACCAATCAATATACGCTTATTGGTTTTTTTTTTTACCAAAAATATGTAGCAGAATACACATTGGTCTAAATTTATGGAGAAATTTGATTTTTTAAAATGTTTTATTAGATAGGTTTTATAGCAGAAAGTAAAACATATTGTTATATCTTTTAAAATTGTCATCTTTTTTTTTTGTTTATAGCGCAAAAATTAAAAACACAGAGGTGATCAAATACCACCAAAAGAAAGCTCTTTTTTGTGGGGAAAAAGGGACATTTTATTTGGGTATAGCATTGCATGACCGCCCAATTGTCAGTTAAAGTAACACAGTGCCATATCGCATAAAATGGCCTGACCATGAAGGGGGGTAAATCTTCTGGAAGTGGTTAACTTTTGTAGCATCCTCTAGTGTGTGCTACTAGAGTAGGAAAAAAAGTATATTCTGGCCAGGAATTATCTGAGTCATTGAATTGGATCAGGGTTACTAGAGACCAGTGCTGGATGACTCATCCTGGCAGCTCTCTGGTGCCTTCCCCTGGTGTCTGGAAGGTTGGAGAACCTTCTAGAACTAGAAGGCGGGGGTTAGGAGGAGCTGCCATGACTATTTATGGGCCTGAGCCGATCCCCAAAAATGTGCTGGCAGGGGACTGAGACAACCCCATAAATAGACATGGGCCATTCCAGCAGGGGAGTCAGGTGGAAGATAGAGATGGAATGCTCAGGAGAGGCTGTCGGTGGCCCTTGAGTAAACCCCTGCCAGGGAGGGGTGGTACCTCAGGCCCAAGGGCTCAGGATAACTGGCCTAGAAGGATTCCACCACAGGAGGCAGCTGGGGGAGAACCCAAAGGAGAAGCAGCGGGGACAGAGCAAAGACATACAGTGAGTAAAGATCAGCACTGAGCAGAGTCAACATAAGAGGATTGGCTGTCAGTGCTTACTGAAGACAGCAGTGGGCTTAGTCTTCATCCTTGCCTGGGGATTTTCTAAGGAAGTGCGTCAGTTGGGCAGGACTAGAGAGGTGTGCCAGTCGGGTAGGACTGGGGTAGAAAGACAGTCAGGAGGACTGGGAGGAAGATTAGCCAGGTGTGGCTAGTGGCAGCCAGGTAGGCTAGCATGTTTCTGCAAGCCAGTGGAGCTGGGATCAGTGGACTCAGGTCAGCAGAAAGGGGAATGTCATGGCACTACTGCACTACTTTGTCAAGGGACTGAAAGTTCCTGCCAGTAATGGGCCTTTGCTGGACTAACAATGAAATTGTTAGTTCCCTCAAGAGTGAGCAGCAGGTGCTGTACTGTGAAAACCAAGTTTGTGCAGGAGGAAGGAAAAGTGGAAATTTTGTAAATATGGAGGAAGTTTCCCTCTGTTCATAGTTCCTGGCATTTTTCAAGTTGGGCATCCCATAATTTCCTACCCCAGCCAAGTTTTTAATCCCTAATAAAATAAAAATAAAAAACAAGCCAAAGACTGTTTGAGTGTGTGAAGGAAATGCTATATGACTGGCTGTGCAGCAGTGGGGACCGGGGACACTAGCAAATTCTAGGGGTAGTGCTACACTTGTTAAAAAAAAAACATTTTTAGGAAGCTTTTGCTGCAAAACATGATTTTTTATCTAGGAGTAATAGGCTAGAATGTAGTGGTTGAAATAATTTACAAAACAGATCTAAAAAGTATCATAAGGTTTACACTTTAAAAAGAATAAAGCTAAATCCCTCAACTTCATAACAATTGTCAAGCAGTGGGAAAACATGTTTTAAACCATAGCTTTTAATCTTCTTTTAGTACAGTCCCATACTGTATTATCTACAAAGTTTACCAAATTCCAACATAGATTGCAAAAAACACTGTAAAACCACGACTGATATTTCATAAATGAGGCAGTTATGAAGAAATAAAACTTACAAAACCATTTTTCAGAAACAATAGCCAGACATATAGATCTCTTACTAGAGAACATACAAGCATCTTGATTGGGCAGTAATATAAGGGAGAGACAAGGCAGGACAAAGCAGAGAGACACTGCACATCAGGTAAGGATTTTTTAGGTCAGGAAGAGGGAAAGACGTGGGAGGTTTTAGCATGAGATAGAAATCACAATGGATTATGTCAGAGACAAGAAAAAGTGTATAGACACTTCTTATCATGTAACCTTTTTCAGTAGACCGTTTTTGAAGAAGGAGAGACAAAGCAGGTGTTCACGTAAATTAAAAATCTTCCTGGAGTGTGTCAGAAACAAGAGGCAGAAATGCTGCACAGACACATTGCACAACATGTAAGTCATTTTAGTAGGCGGCATTTGAACAGGGAGAGATAGGACAGGTTTTACCATAACATAAAAATTGTAATGGATTATGTCAGAGACAAAAGACAGAAATATAGAACAGGTACACTGCACGCCATGTAAGCCCTTTCAGTAAGCACATTTGAGATGAGGCAGTTTTTTTTTTTAAGAATTTTAAAGTAAATCATTGGGGGAAAAATTTGGATTGAAAGGTTTTAATGCAAAACCAAAAATATAAACGAGTATGTCAGAGACAAGAAGCAAAATATTGCACAGATACGCTGCAGTAGGTTATATCAGAGACAAAAGTCAGATATTTTGTATGGTAACCATTGAATCAGTTAAAATAGGATGCACTTTGAAAGGAACACACAGCTTGCAGATTTCATCTTACAAAGCCCCAACTAAGGACTTGTTCACACTATGTCTGTTAGGAACGCTACCTGTGCACACTGAAGTGCTGTCATGAATCTGCCACTTAAGGGTTAACCTAGTGCAGACTAATTGCAGTAATTGGCAACAGACTGCCTTATTTAAACACCTCAGCAGCACTGTGTCTTTGCTGTCTTGTCTGCAGCTTTACCTGTACTTCCTGATCCTTAACCTGCTGTTTCCTGTTTACTTCCTGATTGACCTCTCGGTTTGTCCACTACTTCGTCTGCTTGCTGCCCGCCCTGACCTTGGCTCGTTCCTGTGATCACTCTCCTGCCTTATCCTTGTCGGTTTATCTGCTTCCGGTTCTGGACTTGTTCACCTCCTGGTGGGGCAACCCTGAGGACCACGACTCGGTGTTCAGCACGCAGCAAAATCCATCCTCACCATCAGAGGCTCTGGTGAAGACCTGCTGTCACTTAGACTCCACACCTCGGGCTAGCCCGTGTCTACCACCAGTGTGACCCGTCCGTGTTCCTGTTTTACCGGATCCCACGAGGCTACCTCTGCACGTCAGGCTCAGCCACCAGCACCATTACAGTACAAGACAGCCATGTCAGAGCCTGCAAGAGGTGCCTCTCCTCTGGACGAGATCTGCCAGCACTTGGCAGCATTGTCGCAAACAGTCAAGTTGCTCCAGGATGGCTACGTGCACTTGGAGGAACAGTTGCGCTCTGTGACTAACCCTGGGAACCCTCCTGTTTCTTTGGTACCTCCAACTTCCACAACACCAACAGGTTCTGCCTCAGGGCCAGCAGTGGTGATGCTACCCCCTGAACCCAGGGTTCCTACACCAGAGCGATTTTCAGATCAGGGCAAATTTAGGGCGTTCCATGCAAACTTTATTTCTCACTGCAGCCCCGGACTTTCTTCTTGGAAGCCACCAAGGTTGGATTTGTCATCTCCCTACTCTTGGATGAACCCCAGTCCTGGGCACACCGAATTCTTGAAGAGCGCAACCCACACCTAGACTCCTTGTCTTCTTTTTTTGGTGCCATGGCTCAATTATACGATGATGCACAGCGTACTTCCACAGCGGAAGCCGCTCTTCATGCACTCCAGCAAGGCCACAGAGCAGTAGAGGAGTACATCACGGATTTTAGACGGTGGAGCACTGATACCCAGTGGAACGATGCAGCACTACGTCACCAGTTCCGCTTAGCCCGAGTTGGCGTTCCAGACTCCCTAGAGGCATTGATTTCCCTGGCTATCCAGATAGATCGCTGGCTTCATGAGCGCCATGCGGAAAGGTCTGCCCAGCACCCCTGCCCGGTCTGGATGATGCAGCGGTTCGCAACTCCGGCTCATGTCACCTCCACCAGGCCCATTCCGGCCAACCCGGCTCCTGCTAACTTCACACCAGATGCCCCAGAACCCATGCAGCTTGGAGTTATGTGGTTTACCCTAACCGCTGAAGAACGGCACTGCCGGCAAAAGAAAAACCTCTGCCTATACTGTGATGAAGCCGGCCATTACGTACGTTCCTGCCCAGTAACGTTACGTAAGTTTCTCTCCATCTCTCCTTCAAGTTATCCAGCATCCGCTGCCAGTGCTACTCACTTAGCTCTCCCTGTTTCGTTTCAGCTCCTGGGAGGTACAATACCAGTCACCGCAATTATTGATTCTGGAGCATGCAGCTGTTTCATTAATCTCACGTTCGCCATCCAACAACACATCTTTCTTCAAACCAAGACTCAAGGACTTTCCATTTTTCTTGCAGATGGGTCTCATATTAAGTCTGGACCTGGGACTCAGGAGACCCCTCCACTTCCTATGGTCACTTCTTCAGGTCACAAAGAGCTACTCAGCCTGGATGCTATTGCTTCCGCTTTATTTCCGGTCATCCTGGGATTGCCGTGGCTGCAGGCCCACAACCCGCAAATCGATTGTATGACAGAAACTATCAAGTTTCAGTCTGATTACTGCTTAAACTCCTGTTTACCGGTCTCTCTCAGCCCTGTCAGTACCCTGCTCTGTTTGGACTCTGACACAGATCTGCTTTCTGCTGTGCATAAGCCTTATCATGGCTACCTAGATGTTTTTTAGTAAACGAGGGCCGAGACCCTTCCTCCTCATCGCAAATACTTACTTCCTGGGGCCGAGATTCCATTTGGTCGGATCTTACCTTTGTCAGAACGGGAATTGGAAGCTCTGAAAGAATACATGGATGAAAATCTAAAGAAGGGGTTCATTCGTCCATCGACATCCCCAGCAGGGGCAGGAATCTTCTTAGTGGAAAAAAGGACCACTCTCTCCGCCCCTGTGTGGACTACCGGGAACTAAATAAGATCACGGTCAAGAACCCTCTTCCCCTGGTACCAGAACTTTTCCTAATACTGAGATCAGCCTCCATTTTCACTAAGTTAGACTTACGTGGGGCCTATAATTTGGTCCATATTCGTGAGGGGGGTGAGTGGAAAACAGCGTTTCGCACCAGGGTTGGGCATTTTAAATATCTGGTGATGCCCTTCGGCCCGCGCAACGCCCCAGCAACCTTTCAAGATTTTGTAAATTATATTTTCAGAGACTGGTTAGATATCTTTGTTATTGTCTACCTGGACGATATCTTGATTTTCTCTGCATCCCTGGATCAACATCGGGGACATGTCAAAAACGTCCTCGGCCGACTCTGCCAACAAGGATTATATGGCAAGCCTGAGAAGTGAGAATTTGAACGTCAGAGTATTCAGTTCCTAGGTCTTATAATTTCCACTGAAGGAATTAAGATGGATCCCTAAAAGGTCTCAGCCATCTTGGACTGCCCCCCCCCCCCGTCAGACAAGAAGGGGGTCCAGCGCTTTGTAGGTTTTGCCAACTTTTACAGGAGGTTTATTAAGGGATTCTCTGACATAATTTCCCCCATTACACAGCTAACGAAGCAGAATACCCGGTTCAATTGGTCTCCTGAAGCCCAGACTGCCTTTCTAACCTTGAAAGGGCTTGTTACAACTGCTCCCATCCTGAGTCACCCAAATCCTGCCCTTTCTTACCTTCTCGAAGTAGATGCATAAGAAGTGGCTGTGGGGGCAGTTATTTCACAAAGGCAGGGTACTAAAGATCTCATACATCCTATAGCCTTCTTCTCTCGTAAACTTTCCCCAGCAGAAAGGAAATATGACGTTGGCGATCGAGAACTTCTGGCCATTAAGGCTGCCATTGAGGAGTGGAGGTACTTGTTGGAAGGGGCAACGCATCCTCATCTTCACAGATCACAAAAATCTTGAGTATTTAAGAGCTACTAAACAGCTGAAGCCACGTCAGGCACATTGGACATTGTTTTTCTCGAGATTCTCCTTCCATATTACCTACCAGCCAGGATCTAAAAATGTCAAGCCAGATGCGCTCTCCCACATGTCTGATGATCCAAAGGAAGAGCCAGTACCCGACACCATCCTGTCCGCAGGTAATTTCTTGTTATTACAGACCAACCTGATGGCCCAAATAAAGCAAGCTTCTGCAAAGAATCTCTGTCTCCCTGACGTGTCCCTGGTACCCAGAGATGGGTTATTATGGTTTGAAGACAAGATCTTTGTCCCTGAAGAGGTCCGAGTGACAGTTTTAGGGTTATGCCATGACCACCCTCTGGCGGGCCATTTTGGTACTCATAAGACCCTGGATCTAGTACAACGAACATTTTGGTGACCAGGTCTGGAACAGAGTTGCAGGGAGTATGTGAAGTCTTGTACCATTTGTACCTGGAGAAAGTCTGTAAGAAACAAGGCATGGTGCCTGCTCAAGCAACTACCAGTCCCTGACAGGCCTTGGAAGATGGCCCCAATGGACTTCATAGTGGAGCTTCCCCCCTCAGAAGGCTGTTCTGCCATTTTTGTGGTCGTTGACCGTCTATCTAAGATGGCCCATTTCATGCCACTCAGGAATACGCCCACGGCCAAGGAGACAGCAGAAGTTTTTATTAAAGAGATTGTTAGGCTTCATTGGATTCCGGCAAATATTGTTTCAGATAGAGGGGTTCAGTTTACCTCCCACTTCTGGAAAGCCTTGTGCGACGCGTTGAAGATTGAGCTGTCCTTGTCTTCCGCCTACCATCCTCAGACTAATGGACAAAGCGAAAAGGACAAACCAGACGTTGGAACAGTATATCCGTTGTTTTACCACATTTGTCCAGGATGACTGGGTGGCCCTACTACCATTGGCAGAGTTTGCATACAACAATGCTAAACATTCTGCTACAGGGCAATCATCCGTCCTTCTTACCGGACGTTCCCCCTGAACCCACAGTTCCAGCAGTACAGGATATCATTAGTTTCCTCAACCGCAATTGTAAACTGCTGCAGAATGCTATAATAAAGGCACAAGCAGCCTCTAAAAAGATTTTTGACAGGAAGAGGAGAGGGGAACTAATCCTTCAACCAGATGACCAAGTATGGCTATCTACATGCAACCTCCGCCTAGCCTGTCCCTCAAAGAAATTGGCACCCAAGTTTATTGGACCCTTACAGGTCAAGAGGAAACTCAATGAGGTCTCGTATGAATTTCACTTACCTGATTCGCTTAGAATTCATCCGGTGTTTCATGCCTCCTTGTTAAAACCTACAGTCCCTAACTCCTTCCTGAGCAGGAGCTCGGAACCACCCGAACCTGTGATTGTCGATGGGGAGGAAGAATATGAGGTGGAGGCCATTTTGGATTGCAGGAGGAGAAGAGATCAATTACAGTTTCTCATCAAGTGGAAAGGTTACAGCCTGGAAGAAAATTCCTGGGAACCTGGAACGGAATATCCATGCTAAAGAACTGATCTATGCTTTCTTTCTCGGTCACCCACAAAAGAGAAACCTATTGGGCACCCGGAGGTTGCCCTTAAGGGGGGGGGCAATGTTAGGAACGCTCCCTGTGCACACTGAAGTGCTGTCAGGAATCTGCCACTAAAGGGTTAACCTAGTGCAGACTAATTGCAGTAATTGGCAACAGGCTGCCTTATTTAAACACCTCAGCAGCACTGTGTCTTTGCTGTCTTGTCTGCAGCTTTACCTGTACTTCCTGATCCTGAACCTGCTGTTTCCTGTTGACTTCCTGATCGTCCTCCCAGCTTGTTCACTACTTTGTCTGCTTGCTGCCCGCCCTGACCTTGGCTCGTTCCTGTGACCACTCTCCTGCCTTATCGGCTTATCTGCTTCCGGTTCTGGACTTGTTCACCTCCTGGTGGGGCAACCCTGAGGACCGTGACCTAGTGTTCAGCACGCAGCAAAATCCATCTTCACCATCAGAGGCTCTGGTGAAGACCTGCTGTCACTTAGACTCCGCACCTTGGGCTAGCCCGTGTCTACAACCAGTGTGACCCATTCGTGTTCCTGTTTTACCGGATCCCACGAGGCTACCTCTGCACGTCAGGCTCAGCCACCAGCATCATTACAATGTCCTTTCAGGAGCATTTTTCTTCACACCACTGCACATCTATTGTGTGTAGTGTTAACCAATTGCCGACCGCCGCAAGTCAGCCCCTCACAGGCAAAGTGACGTATATATACGTCACTAGCCTGTAAGGCTCTGGGGAGCGAGCGCACGCCACCGGAGGCGCGCTCCCGCACGGTCGCGGACCCCCCCACGCGTGTGACTGGCGGACCCGATGTCCGCCGGTCACTCGGCGATCGTCGCTGCAGAGGGAGAAAGTCAGGCGGCTAGTGTAAACAAGCCGCCTGTCATTCTCCCCTGTGTAGAAACAATGATCATACGGTTCTACTATGTAGGACCGTTGATCATTGTTCCTACAGCTCAAGCCACAGCCAATCACAGTTAGAATCACGCCCCTAGGGACACACACCACCCCTCCCTCTCAAATAAAGTTAACCCCTTCACTGCCAGTGTAATTTTACAGTAACAGTGCATATGTATAGCACTGATTACTGTAGAAATGTCACTGGTAACCCCAAAAGTGTCAAAAATGTCAGTCAAGGGTCCGATGTGTCCACCGCAATGTCGCAGTACCGCAAAAAAAATCGCATATCGCCGCCATTACGCGTGAAAAAAAATTACAAAAATCTTTCCCTTTGTTAGTAAACGCGATAACTTTTGCGCAAACCAACGCTTTTTGCGATTTTTTTTTTACCAAACATATGTAGCATAAAACAAATTGGCTGAAAATGTTAAAAAAATTTGATTTTTACATTTTTTTGGGGGGGAATTTCATATAAAAAAATTTGAAAAATATTGTTATTTTTGCAAAATTTACGCTCTTTTTTTGTTTATAGCGCATGATCAAAAATTGCAAGGGTGATCAAATACCACCAAAAGAAAGCTCTGTTTGTGGGAAAAAAGGACGTCAAATTCGTTTAGGTACAGCGCCGCACGACCGCGCAATTGTCCATTAAAGTCACGCAGTGCCGAATCGCAAAATAGGCCCTGGTCAGGAAGGGGGTAAAATCTTCCGGGGCTTAAGTGGTTAAACAAACGGTTCAGCCCCAGAATTCAGGCTGAACATTGGCTGCTCGCCTATTCGGGGAACATCCGTATTTTCAGGGCATTCGACTGTTTGTTCGACCTGCTAAACGACTACAATGTACAGTGCATGGGAAGCCCTGATTGACTGAAGCAATGAAAGCTTTGTCCAATCGGGGAACATAGCACTGTCAGAGCCATGATTGGACACGGTCATGATGACTCTATCAGAATATGGCTCATTGCTCTTCGTCCCACGCCACACTATAAAAATATTATTTTTATAGTGGCCATTTGCAGTGTGATGTTGGCATGGATAGAGATAGAACAGGGCTCTGTTCAGTGCTACTATACTAAAGAGTTAGTGTGCTATAGTGGGCTATTGTGATTCTATTGTAAGTGTAAAGTTTTAGTTTAGTGTGAATCTAGTGATAGTGCAGTGTGAGTGTAGTGTGATCATTCATTTTTACTTTAGTGTCAGTTTGGTGTGAATCTAATGATAGTGCAGTGTGAGTGTAGTGTGACCATTCATTTTTACTTTCCTTGTCACTGATTAAGTGCTTTCTGGATCTGGAATCTCTGAAAGACTGTCTAGGCTGCCTAGCCTTGTGGGTGTTAATTTCATCTGGCCGAAATTTTTTTGTGTAGGTTTCATGGACAAAATAACACCCAAGGACCAATTCGTCCACACCTGTTTGGCAGGTTCATCACATTAACATTTTTGACAGCAAGGTCAATTCTTTCTTTCATCAAGAGTGCCTCTAGAGGATTACGGTGTGAAGGCACCACTGACACCCAAAGCTCAATTTTTTCACACCTGTTACTTCTATCCAAAGTCTGTGAAAGAGACATCAGAATTTACCCCAAAAAGCGCTAATTTTGTTCCTAGTGCACTAAATTGTGGCCCCTCAGACTGGCTTCCCAAGCCATTGTTTGTAAAATAAATAAAGCTTGCAAGGAAAATGTAATTATTATTGTTGCAGCATGTTCTATACACGGTACAGATGTACCACTTTACAGACAGACTAAGGGGACCCCCAACTACTATATGTAAATTAATTTTTCATTTTTATTGTTATTTTTCATTTTTAGAGTTTTACTTTAAGCATCAGTAAATCACTACTCATTTAAAAACTATGTTTTTACAAACTTTTTTTTTCATTGATACTGTCCCCCAGGACAGTACCCGGACCCCCATAACCATTGTATGCCCAATTACGTGCACATAAGCCTTCAAAATGGGCACTTTTGGTTTTTCCAGTTCGGGTCCTATAGACTTCAATGGGGTTCCTCATCCAGTTCCTCCAAACAGCGTTGTTCGAAAGTTCTGCCGCAAACCGAACCAGGGGTCATTCAGCCCATGTTTAATTGTGTGAGCAAGGCATGTAGAAAACAGTAGTCTTCTATCTGACCTATTCACACCACACATGTATAATGGTATGCAGAAAAACATACTATAGTACATTTATGAGGCAGAAAAAAAAAGAAAGAAGTAATATCCAATGTGTGCTTTATATGATGCCTTTGCTTTTAAATATATCTTGAGCTTCAAAATTGGAGACTCCACTACTTATAACCCTAGCACCAGTACAGCACCTGCAAAAATAGTAACTCCTGCACACAGGCTAGTTCCAACACTAAGATATGGCCACCTGGCACAACCAAGGGCTATTCAGGCAGGATGCTGGAAGGCAGTGAAAGTACTGTACTCTGCCTGAACTTTGGAGCTCTTGATTGTTTAGAACCTTGTGACGAGACCCTTGCTCGCTCTGTCCGCTCTCCCGACACTCCTCTGTTTCTAGTGAGTCAGCTGCAGATCGCAACGTCTGAAGGTTCGGTCAATCAAGGATCCGGGATCCGAACTACAGCTATGTGCCGTCCGGAATCCATTAGAACAAACACCAGGCAAGGCTGTATGTAAGTTCAAACAGGAAGAATCTTTATTGGAAGAACACAGCACACTTTTATACAGAATTTGGAACATCCTTCCCCCAACAACCGCTTTCCCATTGGTCAATTACACAGTACCTGCAGTTCCCCATAAGGTCCTCTCCAGCCATGCAAATGAGGGCTTGAAAATGAGTCAGCAGTGATTGGTCAGATAGCTTGACCAGAAGGACTGCCATGTGCAAGGAGACAGAAGCCACAGGGGGCAATCAATGTACACAATAGTCAGACACAGAACAATGGTTCCCTAACGAGCCCTCAATACACATTACTCTGAGTGTCAATACATCCCTTAGCAGACAACAGGTGAGGTCATTAGCACACCTGACAATGGGTGAATGGACAGCCACCTCAGACAGCCCGTCTCCTCATTGAACTTCCTGGAATGACCATATTAGGAGTTGGACTTCCTTGTCAGAGACCTCATACTGTACAGGGAATAAAATCGTCATATTACAAGGGAGACATTATTCCTGAATATGACTGTCCCATTTGTAGTAGTCCAAACCATATTTTCAGTGTTCACCACCCTCCTAGTCACCCTGCATCCATAACAGATGCAGGGTGACTTAAACATAAGAGAGCCCCCATAAGGCTGGGCATGGTGCCCCCCAAACTCTCTAAAGGAATTTGGGGTCCACAACCCCCATGCCCAAAGTGACTCCCGTCACAAACCTAAAAAGTAATACTTTTAAATGTTTAAACAAGGGAATAACTTCAACCAAAGCAGACCATGCATCTTTGATGCAACCCAGAAGCACAGTGATTTATGCAGGTAGTAATAGTGTTTGGCAAAAACATTTCTACACGTATACAGAATGTAGTTTGGGAATCTCTACATTATTTCTATGAAAGCAATTAGTATTCTGTGGAACTAGAACAATTGCCTTTTAGAAGAAGATTAGGGAGACAAGGGTTCCTTAATGCTTTTGCTATGGAGCCCCATCTCACAAAGTTACAGCCCTGTTTGTTAAACTGTTGAAAAAAGACCAAATAAAACATGTAGAAGTTGTAATATAAGGGAATGTAATGTGGTTTTGTATAAAAAAAAAAGGAATTTGTTAAGGTCAGGATTAAAAAAACATGTTTGTTTTTGTTTTTTTAAGCCAGGTAAATGCACATCAATATTTTGGTTTCTGCTTTTAAAGCCAGAAGGTGGGTCCTTAGGCTCCTTTTCAAAGTTTTTAATATTGCTTTTTAAATCAAAGACATCTTTTGGTCATACAGATCAATGACTCACCAACAGAGAATTAACCCTTATTCGATTAGCCATCTCTTCCTAGTCAGAGGAGAAGAATGCAAAAAATATATAATAATAAAAAATATAAAATGGCTAGATCAGGACTTGGAGGAGGTTAGTGTCAGGATCAGTATCAAGCTTTTGGGGAAAAGGTCAGTATGTTTTAGGTAGGAAAATAAAAGATTAAGGCTCAGTTCACATACTGTATATGTGAATCAGATGCCTTTTTAACCTCTTCGCACCCGCGCTATAGCTGAAAGCTGGCTGCAGCGTGGGCCTAAACTGCCAGGAGGGTGTCCCTGTACATCCTCCCGAGCATGCGCTGCCTGCGTGCCCCCTGCGGGAGCACGGCGGCAAGCTCTGTAATCAGCAAGTCCATGAGACTCAGCTGATCACAGATGGTAGTAGGGGCTGATTCTGGCCTCTTACTATGTGATCAGCTGTCAGCCAATGACAGATGATCAAGTGATGTAAACAGAAGTCGGTAATCGGCTTGTGTAAACAGGACATCGGTCCTGCACATGGAGAGCAACTACTGCCTCATCAGTGCCCATCGATGCCACCTACCAGTGCCCAGCAGTGCCACCTACCAGTGCCACCTATCAATGCCCATCAGTGCTGCCAATCACTGCCTATCAGTGCCTTGTGATAAGTGCCACCTATCAGTACTGCCTATTAGTGTCACCTATCATTGCCTATCAGTGCCCATCAGTGCCCCCTATCAGTGTCCTTCAGTGCTGCCTATCAGTGCCCCATATCAGTGCAGCCTCATCAGTGCCCATCAGTGCCACCTATCAGTGCAGCCTCATTAGTGCCTGTTGATCAGTGCCCACCAGTGCCGCCTCATCAGTGCTTATCAGTGCTGCATTTTCAGTGCCTATCAGTGAAGCCTCAACAGCGCACATCAATGAAGGAGAAAAAATACCCGTTTCCAAAATGTTATAACAAACTATGAAAACTGTTTTTTTTTTTTCAAAATTTTCTTGTTTGTTTAGCAAAAAAAAAAACCCCCCAGTAGTGAATAAATACCACAAAAAGAAAGCGATATTTATGGAGCCGGTTCACCCATGTCCAGGGGGGAGCGGTCCATTGATGAAAAGGGTCCTGTGCAATTTTGGGTCCAGTTTAGGTGTGAATTTAAGTAAAAGTTTGCACCTAAATTGCACCTGAACCAGTGAACAAAACCACACCAGACTCCAGACTGCAAACCACAGCCAAACACGTGTGAACCTAGCTGGTGTCATTCAGGGGTATTCAGTATATCTCTAACTAAATTTCTGGCCCTTTAAAATGGCCTGTGCCAGATTCAAAAATCCCTGCCACCCACCTGTGGCAAATTTAGGTAGTCCTCAATAGCAGTGGCTCTAGATAATAAAAATAGGGGTAATTAAGACCATTATTTTTATTTTTTATTTTTTGAAATATTACTTTATTGAAAATTGGGGAGCCATATATACCAAACATGACAGGTACATCAAAATAAAAATAAATAGTGACTATAGATATTAGTACGTTATACAATTGTACACAACAAATATCTCACATAAGTTAAATTTATATTACCCTTACAATCTTCTAATCTATCCATCTCTCTCTTCACCTAATATCTTCATATAGGACCACTCTCTATATTCCCTAATTTTAGCATCCCATTTTATTTATTTATAAAATCAAACTTACCCATACCAAAAACAAAACAAAACAGAAAAGGGAGAGGGGAAAAAGGAAAAGGAAAAAGAATGAATAGTGACCAAAGATGGAGGACAACAATCTCCACCCCTTCCTTACTCTACTTTTATATACATAATCCACTTGCTAAGAGTTGTTTCCCTTCATCTGAAATAATAAAAAGGTTCCATAAGTTCCACGTTTTATTATACTGTTCTTGTTTATGTTGTGAGGATAAAATCAAATCCTCCATCTTGTTAATACTCTCCACTTTCCGTATCCAATCGGACACTAAAGGGGCTTGTGTTCTCTTCCAATAAAGAGGAATACAAGCTTTTGCAGCATTTAACAAGTAGGGGATGATAGATTTCTCATAGTTTCTAGCCGGTATACCGGAGACATGAAGAAGATCATCTTCAATTATATAATTTGTAAATTTCTGGATGATAGACCTTACTCCTGCCCAAAACAACCTTATGTTGGGGCAGGTCCAGAAAATATGTAAGAATGTGCCCTTCTCGTTCCTACATCTCCAGCACCGATCCACCTCTTGTGAGTACCATCTATGTAATCTCTCTGGAGTACTGTACCACCTTGTAAGGATCTTAATGTTTGCTTCTTGGATTTTTGTGCATCCTGAAGGTTTGAAAACAAACTTCAAAATCCTTT
Organism: Pelophylax lessonae; assembly: GCF_965119305.1. NCBI lineage: Eukaryota > Metazoa > Chordata > Amphibia > Anura > Ranidae > Pelophylax > Pelophylax lessonae. Next base: position 637,693,831 of record NC_138769.1, on the reverse strand, counting down.
GAATCTGTTCCTGTGTAAAATCACGGTTCAAAACAATTTTCTATTCCTCTACACAAGGTAGAATTGGTTGTTCTAATTGAGTAATCAATAATCTATATGAAATAGATAAGGTGCGCGGAAGATTCCCAGGTTCTTCACAATACTTCTCAAAGTTTGTTAAAGGTCTCGGAAAAAGCTCAGGATTCGGGATTGAAACTAAAAAATGATGTAATTGTATTGCATGCCAAAAGGGAAGATTACATGGTCCCTTTTCATTCATTAACCCATGGATCGATGGCCACTTCTTCTGTGTCAGAAAAGCTGAAGCTTGTTCTTGCCCTGTTTCTCGTAATGTGCTAAATTGCCGTAAATCCAATCCCCGGGTAAATTGAGGATTTCCCAGCACAGGAAACAAGAGAGAGTCCAATGTTGTTAATTTATATTGCAAACTCTGTTGAGTGCAAATATGTAATGTAATACCTATTAATGGGTGTGATTTCAGATTTACCGGTAAGGAATAATAGCACCATATAGACCATTTTAGAACTACGGTAGTCTGTGCTTGTTCTATTTGTGTCCAGAGTTTTGTCTCGGAGTGGTGCCACCAATCCAATATTCTGCTCAGATGTGTAGCTTGATAGTACTTGCGTACATCTGGGAATGCAAGACCTCCCATTCGTTTTGGTAATATAAGATTCCTATGTGCTATACATGGTCTTTTGTGTGCCCTATTATATTTAACAAATAAGGCATGCAATGTTTTAAAGAAACTATTTGGGATTTCAATAGGCAGCGCTCACATAAGATAAAGATATTTTGGCAAAATGCTAATTTTTAGCAGGTTACATCTGCCGAACCATGACTGTAGTCCCCTATGTCATTGTTCAAGTAGGCTTCGGGTTATTGCAATTATTAGAAGAATGTTAAGTTTGTATACTCTAGATAAATTCGCAGGTATATATGTCACCAGATATTTCACTGTTGACTCCAGCTAAAATTGAAACTGGCTTTCAAGATACTCATCCATGACCCCGAGATCCCCACTCCCAGCGCCTCTAATTTCCCATAATTTATCTTTAAATTAGACAGAGCTTCATATTGCTTAAATTATTGTAGTAAGTTAGGCAGTGAAATCTCCGGGTTTGTCAAAGTGAACATTAAGTCATCCGCGTATGCTGCGATTTTATATTGTTCCTGTCATATTGATATTCCCTGAATATCTGAATTTAAACAAACTCTACACAGGGAAGGTTCTAAAGATAAAGCAAAAAGGAGGGGGGACAATGGACATCCCTGCCTTGTTCCATTCTTTATTGAAAATGGCTCTGATAGAACCCCATTAGCCTTTACTCTAGCTGTAGGGTTTTAATATACCTTAGTTATTTTACTGAGCATTAAATACCCTATTCCAATATATTTGAGCACTGAAAACATAAAGGTCCAATTGACACGGTCAAATGCCTTTTCTGCGTCGGTACCCAATATAACACAGGGGGTCTTAGTTGCATTGGCAATATATATCAAATTAAGCACTCTCGTGGTATTGTCTCTTGCTTCTCTGGATGTAATAAAATCTACCTGGTCTAGATGTATTATATTTGGTAGATGTTTCGCGAGACGTTTTAGTAAATATTTTCAAATCAACATTTAAGAGTGATGTAGGCCTATAGCTGCCACATAAAGATGGATCTTTGCCTTCTTTTAATATTAGTGAGATATGAGCTGTTAAAGTATCTCTATTCAGGGTCCCATTTATATCAGTCCAATTGTATAACTTTTCCAGATAAGGGCCTAAAATTGAAAACAATGTATTATAATATTGTACTGTTAGCCCGTCTGGTCCCGGAGCTTTTCCGGGTTTCATTGATTTCAATGCCTGTTGGATTTCTTCTAATAAAATACCTGCCTCTAGGGATGCACATATGTCCCTGGATAATGTACAAACCCGATTCCAAAAAAGTTGGTACAAATTGTGAATAAAAACAGAATGCCATGATGTGGAAGTTTCAAATTTCAATATTTTATTCAGAATACAACATAGATGACATATCAAATGTTGAAACGGAGAAAATCTATAATTTTAAGGGAAAAATACGTTGATTTTAAATTTCATGGCATCAACACATCGCAAAAAAGTTGGGACAAGGCCATGTTTACCACTGTGTGGCATCCCCTCTTTTTTTATAACAGTCTGCAAATGTCTGGGGACTGAGGAGACAAGTTGCTCAAGTTTAGGAATAGGAATGTTGTCTCATTCTTGTCTAATACAGGCTTCTAGTTGCTCAACTGTCTTAGTTCTTCTTTGTCGCATCTTCCTCTTTATAATGCGCCAAATGTTTTCTATGGGTGATAGATCTGGACTGCAGGCTGGCCATTTCAGTACCCGGATCCCTCTTCTACGCAGTCATGATGTTGTAATTGATGCAGTATGTTGTCTGGCATTGTCATGTTGGAAAATGCAAGGTCTTCCCTGAAAGAGACGACGTCTGGATGGGAGCATATGTTGTTCTAGAACTTGGATATACCTTTCAGCATTGATGGTGCCTTTCCAGATGTGTAAGCTGCCCATGCCACACACACTCATGCAACCCCATACAATTAGAGATACAGGCTTCTGATCGGAGCGCTGATAACAACTTGGGTAGTCCTTGTCCTCTTTAGTCCGGATGACATTGCGTCCCAGTTTTCCAAAAATAACTTCAAAATTTGATTCGTCTGACCACAGAACAGTTTTCCACTTTGCCACAGTCCATTTTAAATGAGCCTTGCCCAGAGAAAACGCCTGCACTTCTGGATCATGTTTAGGTATGGCTTCTTTTTTGGCCTATTGAGTTTTAGCCTTTAATGGTGAATGGCACGGTGAATTCTGTTCACGGACAATGTTTTCTGGAAGCATTCCTGAGCCCATGTTGTGATTTCCATTACAGTAGCATTCCTGTATGTGATGCAGTTCCGTCTAAGGGACCGAAGATCACAGGCATCCAGTATCATTTTCCGGCCTTGACCCTTACGCACAGAGATTGTTCCAGATTCTCTGAATCTTTGGATGATATTATGCACTGTAGATGATGATAACTTCAAACTCTTTGCAATTTTTCTCTAAGAAACTCCTTTCTGATATTGCTCCACTATTTTTCGCCGCAGCATTGGGGTAATTGGTGATCCTCTGCCCATTTTGACTTCTGAGAGACACTGCCACTCTGAGAGGCTCTTTTTATACCCAATCGTATTGCCAATTGACCTAAAAAGTTGCAAATTGGTCATCCAGCTGTTCCTTATATGTACATTTAACTTTTCTGGCCTCTTATTGCTACCTGTCCCAACTTTTTTGGAATGTGTAGCTCTCATGAAATCCAAAATGAGCCAATATTTGGCATGAAATTTCAAAATGTCTCACTTTCAACATTTGATATGTTATTTATTATTATATTGTGAATGTAATATAAGTTTATGAGATTTGTAAATTAGTACACTCCTTTTTACTCACAATTTGTACAGTGTCCCAACTTTTTTGGAATTGGGTTTGTAGGTAATTGTGACTTTGACAAATAATTTTCGATATCTTGGTGAAGGACCGACTTCTCTGTCAAAATATACAGGGAGGAATAAAAGTTCCTAAACTCCTTCATAATTTTTCCTGGTAGAGTTTTCTTTATACCCCTAGGGGACACTATATGGGGGATGTATGACCTTGATTTCTGTACTTGCACTGATCTAGCTAATAATTTCCCACACTTATTTCCTGCTTCATAATTTAATTTCCGACAAATCTGTAGTAGCCCTATATTGCAGCAGATCTGTTACTTGCTTCCTGGTCACAGCCAGCTCCGACAACAGTAATGTTGACGGTGTCTGTTTTTGACCTACTTCTAATATTTTAAGTTTCTCTAAGAGTGCTGTTAATTGCTTGTTTGTTTCTTTCTTTTTTAATTTGTGCGCCATGCTTGATTAATACCCCTCTTATTACTGATTTATGGGCCTCCCATAGGGTCCCCATGGCACAATCTAATTGATCGTTTGTCTCAAAGTAAGCCTGTAATTCCTTTGAAACATCTGTTAGAACTTCCTCCTTTTGCAGGAGGCTTTCATTTAACCTCCAAACATGTTGTTGTTAAGCTATAGACCATTGAGATCAATGCGTGATGAGACCAAGTAATGCTATCAATTTCTGAATGTTTTACCGCATGTAGCTGGGCATGGGGGACGAAAAAATAATCAATTCTAGAATAACTTTTATGCGGCATTGAGTAAAATGTATACTCTCTCAGATTGATGTTGTAATCACCAGATATTGATTAACTGCGCTTTATGTAATGATTTTAATATGTGTCTCCCTACCCTAGGTGATAAAGCAGAAGTTCCGTTGGAGGTATCCACTTCAGGCATAAGAGGGGCGTTAAAATCTCCTCTAAAACTAATTGACCTTCCGAAAAGTCCATAAGATCTGCTAGGATCTTTAAGACAAATGTATTTTGGCGGCAGTTAGGGGCATAAAGCGTTGCTAATGTTACTTGTAATTCTCCTATCAATCCTTTCAAAAACAAAAATCTACAATTTAGATCGCATATACTATCCTGATAAGTCCAAAGAATATTTTTAGCAATAAGAATCATCGAGACTCCTCGTGATTTGGTTTGCATGTTAGTTGAATGATATACATAAGGGAAAATTCTATTTTTGAGAAAAGGTAGTTTATCTGTCCTAAAATGTGTCTCCTGAATATAAGCGATACCTGTTCTTAGCCATTTTAAATCAGCAAGTAGTATACGTCTCTTTTCTGGGGTATTCAATCCCTTCACATTGAGAGATATGATTTTCAAGTCCTCCATCACCGGTCACAGAGGTAAGGAAAAAAAAGGTAAGAGGGAAAGGAGAAGAAAGAGGAAGAAAAAAAAAAAACCCCAATAGTGCAATCTTGTGAAATAGTGTAAAAAAAAAAAAAAAAAAGAATATAAAGAAGGGTATAATACCCTTCGCCATTTAAGTTTGTGGATCAAAGCTCTGTGAAAAAAAAAATTAAATAATTACATTTTTCTTTTTCCTCTCCTTTAGAGGAGGGTATATTACCCCACACTATGTGAATATTTGTGATCCAAGCTCTGTGAAAAAAAAATAAACATTTTTAGAGGAGGGTATCTTACCCCACACTGTTTGAATATTTCTGAATCAAAACTCTGTGAAAAATAAATAAATAATTACATTTTTCTTTTTCCTCTCCTTTAGAATATTTTTTCATTTTCCTCTCTCTCTCTCTCTCTCTCTCTCTCTCTCTTTCTCTCTCTCTCTCTCTCTCAGAGGAGTGTATCTCACCCCACACTATGTGAATATTTGTGAATCAAAGCTCTGTGAAGAAAAAAAAAATCATCTATTCATATGAACATATACACTTCTTAAATAGTATTATATATTGGTCTTTCCATCTTTCATTAAATCACACATCCTGATAAAAAAAGAAAAAAAAAATAACCAATAGGGGGAGAAAAATATAATTATGGAGCACATGTCTCTTCCTCTCTGACTTTTACTCAATTTTCTTTCCCGTTGTTGAGAGCGTGTAAATAGTCTATCTTTCATTAAAGTCCCTGGTGATCGACCAAGCCAATTAGGAATATAGATAGGGTCTGCTCCTAAGAAAGCAAAGAGTGCAGACTTTTCCTGCAGTCTATGAAGAGTAACGTTAATTTTTACGAAATGTTACAGAAAAAGGGAAACCCCATTTATAGGAGCATCCCTGCTTCAGAGCCAGCTCTAACAGTGGACGCAGCAGTGCTCTCCTTTGTAGTGTCCCCCTAGCAATATCTGGGAAGATTTTAACTTTTTAACTTTAAAGTTCACCTCCTTTATTTCCCAGGCCATACGCAGTTACATTTCTTTATGTGTATAATGGTGTAGCCTACAGACCACATCTCTCGTCTTATCTAGCTCTAGTAGTTTAGGGCCAAAGGCTCTAAAAAATTCTATCTTATATATAGGGGTATATATATATATATATATACACACACACTTATATGTATTTTACACTTACACATATATAGGTGTGTTAGGAGCGGAGCCATATTAGTGCTAATTATTTCATTAGCGCAAGTATAGTGTTCTGCTACTTTCACACCTATATATGTGTATGTGTGTTCATATACCCCTATACAGAAGTTCAGATGTCATGCCTGCCTCCAAAGAACCCAAAAAATGCCCAAAAAAAACGCCCGCAAGAAAAAACCTGGGCATTTTTTTTGGCGCTGGCATTTTTTTTGGCATTTTTTTGGGTTCTTTGGAGGCAGGCAAAACATCTGAACTTCTGTATAGGGGTATATATACACACACACTTATATGTATATATACCCATACACATATATAGGTGTGAAAGTAGCAGAACACTATACTTTTGCTAATGAAATAATTAGCACTAATATGGCTCCGCTCCTAACACACCCATATATGTGTAAGTGTAAAATACATATCAGTGTGTGTGTATATATATACCCCTATACAGAAGTTCAGATGGGCATTTTTTGGGTTCTTTGGAGGCAGGCAAAACATCTGAACTTCTGTATAGGGGTATATATATATACACACACACACTTATATGTATTTTACACTTACACATATACAGTATAGGTATGTTAGGAGCGGAGCCATATTAGTGTTAATTATTTCATTAGCGAAAGTATAGTGTTCTGCTCCTTTCACACCTATATATGTGCAGGTGTATATATACAGACATGTGTGTGTATATATACCCCTATACACATGTTCAGATGTCATGCTTGACTCCAAACATGTCCTCAAAAAAGCCCTATAAACGCCTGGAGCAAAAAGAATGCTGACAGAGACGAAGCAATATTAGTGCACTGAATGTGACACAAGAGAAACAATCTTTTCTCTATAGCGGTCACCCTGATATGGAAGGGTTTTGTTACCCTTCCATAGCAGTCACAGTCAGTTAACCCTACACTACACTACGGTCCCCTTATGCTTAACACTTTCCCTACAGAAACTGAATAATTAAAGCTAACTATAGTGGAAAATAGCACCCTAACTACACTAGATATCCCTTTCCTCGCACTAAAAATTGCTAAATGACACTTTGTAACAGAAGTCACAGAACTGCTTCCACTCTCTTCCATGTCCCTGTATAACAATGCTAGGAATTTGGCAGGGGCTATCTTATATACTGGGGGGCGTATTCACTAATGATTGGCCTATGGACCCCCTAGTCACTCCAATCACATTCCTAGCATTCTCCTGCCCCCTCAATTGGCTTTTACTGATGGTTCTGGTCCAATCACTGGCTTTTAAAGCCCATTTCCTGAACCATTGCATTTTGGTCGGTTCTGGTTGCCGAATTCCAAACTTTTTCAGCAAAAAGTTCTAAATTCGGCCGAACCTCGAACAGCCAATGTTCGGGTCGAACCGATGGTCGACCCGAACCATTCAATCATCCCTACTTCTGACTGCTAAGACAAGATGGGGGCAAAGAAGAGGGAGGTGCTGCAGCTGCAGGAGGGGTATGAGGGCCACATTAATTGGCCTGGTGAAAACTGATGAGATCATCTCTGTCACAATGCTCCCTCCTCCTATCAGCATACTCTTTGTGTTACAGCACAACTCATAGGCTAATTTTGCTGCTTCTCACTTCCCATCTCTGAGCTCAACTGTACAGAACTGCAAAGAGCTGATACCAGCTTAAAGTGGCTGCAAACTCTTACATATACCCAGTGAAGTGCCTGGCCTAAATTGATGAAACAAATCCCCCTACATAAGATGTACAGTAAATGTTTATCTGCAGCTATCTTTTCTCTACATCCTTTTAAAGTGCAGAATTTACAGTCACACACTGCTCAGGAAGTAAAGCTGAGTGTAATCTGAGACATAAGTGAATGGAAGGGACACACACCACTCTACACAGTCTCATAGGGAAGCATGCACAGCTGAGGCTGTCAATCACATGCTATGTGCTGGAGCCCCTCTCCAAATCCCCCTTAATCCCTTGGAGTTGGCACAGCCTGTCAGAAATAACTCATACAGATAGCAGAGTAACCAGATTACAGACAGAAATCACATGATTTAGGCAAATGTAGATAAGAATGAAGGAGCTCAGCTATGAGGAAAGATTATAGGAACTGAATTTATTTTCTCTCGAAAAGAGGAGATTAAAGAGGGATATGATCAACATGCATAAATATATAAGTGGTCCAAATAGTAAACTTGGTGTTGAGTTATTCACTTTAAGGTCATTACAGAGGACAAGCGGGCCTTCTTTATGTCTGGAGAAAAATAAATTTAATCTCCAAATACAGAAAGGTTTCTTCACAGTAAAAGCTGTGAACATGTGGAATAGACTCCCTCAAGAGTTGGTTCTGTCCATCTCAGTAGATTGATTTAAAAAAGGCCTGGATTCTTTCCTAAATGTATATAATGTAGCCCTGCCCCCTGGGGAGTGGCTAAGTGTACACACATCCTCCTCACTTCTGTTGCCCTGAGTGTGTCGAACCCACTTGACACTATAGGTTCTGTCATTGTAAATGATAAGGCACTACTAAATTTGCAGTAAAGAATCAGGTTTACTTATCTTTAACTTGCGTTTAGTAAAATGCACAAACAGTTTCAATAAAACAGTCAACACAAGAACACCAATGATAAGGAAGATCCTGAAAACTCAATCTAGAACTGAATAAGATTCAGCACTCAGGATAAAAAAGGGCAATCCAAACATATATATATATGTTGCTATATAATGGAGGATTAATATATATACTGGTAATCTTTACATACACTACTCCTCAAGTGTAATGCAACAGTGACCACAAATCAATGCTGTATAGTGAATAAAAGTAACTCCAACTATTAATGGCGTGTCTCAGTGACACGAATGTCCAGAAGCTAAACTATCTATCAGAGTGCACTCTGGATTCTGTAGGGGGCCCCCTTTATATTAGATTGCAAGAGTCTCCTGGATGAGCAAGGCCTTGCTAGTCTTCGCCGGCAAAGGTATCCTCAACCAATCCAGTGAAAGTATTTGTAATCCACAGTAAAGGTGATTAATTAACTGTAATCCACCACAGGAGTAGCCAATCTAAAACTGAAAAGGGAGAATGGCCTTCGGTTCCGCCACACACTAATCAATGCTGCAGTGTCTGGTGGCGACCGTTAGAGCTAGTGTGGCCTTCTGCTAGAATTACTCTGCAGACCTGCCCTGGCTCAGTCTGATAGTACAGTAAATACTTTAAATTGGATCTCTCTCACCCTGTGTGATGAGCTCTGTGTCCCACAGTCCACACCGTCAGTGTCCCGCTCTCCTCAGCAACACTCGCAGCCTCTCAGGGCGTCCCTCCGCTCGATCTACCACGAGATTCTTCCGCACAACGCTCTCTCTGTCTCCGGTGTCTGTCCCGCTAGGCCTCCAGCCTATCCTTCTCTGCGCTCCGCAGCAGCTTTTTCCTCCTCACAGCGCGCTGTCCTCAAGGCAAGAGCGTGAATCTTGGTCCCGTCCCCTTTATAAAGACACTCTTAATGGCCCCTGCGAGTCCCACTGCTCCCTGGGAGAATAGTTCAATCACACAAACAATCCATTAACCTTACTCCTCCCTGAACTACATCTCCCATAATTCAGCAAGTCAGTATTTTGAAAAAACCTTAACAGAACGAAAAGTTTGAACAACTAACTCCAGCCTTGCAACCAGGCTACAATAACTATAACTGGATATTAACATTTATAGGTAAAGTTGATCCAGGGAATATCCGATTGTCTCTCAGGGGATCAGGAAGGAATTAATTCTTCTGCTGGAGCAAATTGGATCATGCTTTGCTGGGGGTTTTTGCCTTCCTCTGGATCAACTGTGGGTATGGGAATGTGTATATAGAATTGTAAAATTTGTATTTTTATTTTTTTCCTTTTATCGGTTGAACTAGATGGACTTGTGTCTTTTATCAACCAGACTAACTATGTAACTGTAGCACTACTCCCATGGGAGCTGCTGGTTACAGATTTCCCCTGGGTTACCCATAGCAACAACTTGACAACATAGCATATTCTAAGTGCTTGGCTCAGTCAGAAAACAGTCCAGGGGTTTGGGTGTTTGTTGTTTTATTGGAGAAGTGGGATGGGAAAAGGGATGAGTGGGATATTCCAACTGAATAAACTATGCACAATTGCTGGGACCTTTGAATAAAGCTGAGTGCGGCAAGGCTGCTGCTTCACCTTGCCACAAGTGAAGATAAATTAGAGGAACTGCACTGTACTGTGAATCGCTCTTCGGGGTCCTATTCGGAACCCCCTTTAATCTGACACTCTGTGTGAGCTGACCCCTTGATCCTCTGACTTCACTGGAGTGGTCCCCCTTCCTGGGCAGACCCTTTGGCAAGTCCCCTGGTACCCACGGACACTGTTTTTCCCCGAAGACTCTGCCAGCAGCTCCACTGTCAGCTCCACTGGATCTTCTGCAGCTCAGCTCCACACCTAATTCACTAGGCCGACTGCCTAAGACCACTTTCCTCATACTACAGGAGGAGAGACCAGGCGTCAGCCTCCCCCTGGGACTCTGCTTCCTGCCATAGACGCCCTGTCACATGTCCCCTTGGCTTTTATGAGCAATCCCAGGATGCACTGCAGGAGTACTCTCCCACTGGGACTCTCACAAAAGCCTATGTGTCACTGGCCAGGTTTCCTCCACTGTCCAACATGCTCCCCTATTGAATGCAGTGGGGACACTCCCTCAGACCCAGTGAATCACATTTGTAAACATGCAACAGGCAACCTAATAAATCAGGCTCCCCTGATAAGCAAAAGGAACAAATAGATGCTTTTACCTAGCACCTACCTAGGAGGGTGCTACATAACTATGGTTTGAATTGAGAAAAGCATACACTATAGAGAAATATGCTTTGCCCATTTTTCATGTCAAAAGTTTACAACCACTTTAAATTCAGATACTTACAGTGCCTTCATGTTAAAAATACATTTAATGATGCCAGTAGTTCAGTTTTATTAATCGTCCAATAACCTCCTACAGTAACACAAAAATAGTGATTTTTGTAATTTTTTTAATCTCTAAAAATATACTGCATAGCCCGAAGCTTACAAGGTTCTGTGGGTATGTGATATGTGTATGCACAGAGACAGAGGCAAGGAACGTGCATTTCATGGCAAGTTTCAGGTCCAGAATCACCGGAATCAAAACAAGTACAAGATCATAGCAAGGAAAATAAGAAACATAAGTTTGTAGAAGGAAAATATTTTTAAATTCAGGCTGGGTAAACAGGACAGGCAATAGGTACAGCTTCTGTTCCTTTGTCGTGAAACTATTGAATAGCCACAGTAAAGACAGCGAATGCCCATTACCATAATTATTCCAACCAGGTGCATGGGTTTAAATATAAATTTACAATCCACACTGATCAGTGCTCACATATTTCCAACCACAGGGCTGCTGTGAGGAAGGTATATTTATAAAACATTCACAGAGCTACTGTCTCTACATTCATTCTGTGTGAATGGGGGACAAAAACAAATGTAATTAGGTTATTTTCTCTCCAGGTAGAATAACTTTTGTTTATACAGAATAGAGTGAATCTGAAAAATACCTCTGTATGGCCACTACGAGCTGGCTTATCTACTTTGGTTGTCAGCTCCATCTATTGGCCATAATGTGGTATTTTCCTGATTCGCTCTTCTGGATGAATAAAAAACATTTAAACTAGCGATTAAAAAAAAAAAAAAGCCTAATAAATTTTTTATTCGCTCCATTCGCACAGAAGGAATGTACATGCAGCTTCACAAGAAAAAAGGGGCAGCAACGTTTTTATAAATATACCCCAAACTTTGCTATAATACTGTGTACTACATCTCATTCCTCACAGAGTGGTCTAGATCTCTGCAGTGTGAAATATCATGCAACAACATCCAAAAAGTTTTCACAATAAATATAGGCATTGCTTTCATTTACAGTTTAGCCAAAGTATATCTTGTTCTCACCTGGGTTGGAATTTTATTGTATGCAGTGATTATTTGGTGTCCAGAACCCGTTTGTCTGTGAAAGGGTTCAATTATTGATAAAGGGTAAACCTTCAGGGTTCTTACAGCATACAACCAGTCATTGACATGAATGGCTGTGTGGCTCTGTACTTTATATATAGCGGTGTATTTTTTACATACACCCATATGCTGTACTCTTTTCTATACATGAATACAGTGGTGTACATCCATTCATGTCACTAAAAGGCTGTACATTGCACCTTGACTGAAGTATTGCAGATGCTGCGGCTGCCTTACCTAATATAAACCAAAAACTAACCACCCCCCTATTTCTATCTTAAGAAAAAAGACACTACTACCATCTTGGATTTTAAAAGGCCATAGCAGCCATCTTTATTACAACCAACTAATAAAAAACACTAGTTAACAAAAATTACCATTTTCATTAAAAAAAAAGCAATACATACAAAACGTTAAAGTGTAATGACCATTTAGGGTCTTGGAAGGCAACTTGACTTCCCCCTGGCTGTATCCCTGACCCCAATAGACCTCCAGGCCCTCAGCCGCCACTGCACCAGCTCAAGGACTATTAACCATTGGGATACCTTCATACAGCCAACTGACGTTGCCAGGGTAGGTACACCCATACCTAAGATGGGCCCTACCCCTCCATATTACCTTTCAAACTAGTCACAGCCCTCCAAGACCCTAAAAACCCCAGCCACTGCTACGACAATGATAAGCAAGGACCGTGCACCAACCAGCAACATATGTAACAACCAGTATCTTCATTAAACATCATGTGTTTTTTTTTTTTTACGTAGATAACACGTGACATTTTTTCCAAGGGCGGGCGGGAGGGAGAAGTTTTCCCTTTGCTGTCCTGGTGCAACTGACCGGACCCCTGGTCCCACCCTAAACTATTCCCCCACTAACTCCACCTTGCCACACCCTGCCCCACCCTGCCCCACCTTCCTAAAAACCAATCACCTACCTAAAAATGTTGCCTGATTAATTAACCCCCACTGGGTAGCAGCCTGCCCTGCAAACCCAGTCATGTCCAGCCTTCCGCCTAACGCTGTGCATTTATCTCCAGGCTTCCCCCTGGGCTGCCTAGGTTGAAGAAATAAGGCAATTATGCCAGCTTAGCCAGCCCAGGTTCAAGAGCCTCTAAGGAACATTCTTTTTTGCATTCAAAATTTACAGAGGGAAATAAAAACAGGTTTTTGGTTTTACTAATGTAAGTATTCCCTAGTGTTTGCTGTCATACAATTGCACAAAAAAGCACATGGCTGGTGGTACTTTTCTGATAAATATCTATCCAGTACATTATGTTGCTAAATAAGTTTTAGAAAAATGGCACTCGCCTTCTAAATCAATCATTCTTCATGACCATAAGCATGGGCCAGTTGGTTTATCTTGGTGTCACATGACAAGATTAATTATAACTTGATCATGTTTAATCTTCTTTCTGCAAATATCTGACCATTATTACAGTTCATGAAAACACATCATGGTACAGAAATGAGAACAGCGATCAATCAAAGAACAGAACCATGATATGGATGTAATTTGTAAAATGGAAAGGCGCAACAGTCTGTGACCAGGCAGACAAGTGTGTTAATCTCTATGGGGCTTATAAGGACAGCTGATAAAAGAGAAAAGAATGATTAAAACGTAATTGTTTTTGTGTTTATCTGCTGGTGTGTTTAGATGTTCTTGTTGCATGTCATGCTATGCTGCATTTTCATTTGAAAATGTCAAACATTAGACATCTGCCAGCTTTTGAAAAGTAAATTTATATTTGTCTCTAACACTATTTAGGGCTCACCGTCTATAATTGCCTTTGTTTCTAACAACATTAGGGCTTCTCTAAAAGGCAAGTCTATATACTAGTGTGTGTCCTAGAATCACTCATGTACAGCGGTGCATGAAATGCAAGGGCAACAATAATTGTAAGTTTTGATAGCCCTGGTAATATGGCTTGTAGTTAAAAGTTGTAGTATTGTAGTTTGCCACAGGAGTCTGCTAAGATTATTCTCCATTTCATGTGCTGTTTTAATCTGTTACTCTATAGTCCTCAGTAAAGGAGTTGCCTTTAAACCACTGTTCCTGTGTCTCCTGATGCCCAGTTGGTGCAGAATGCTCATACCTGAAAGGTGTGCAGTGAGATGATAGAGTTTTAAAGTAGAAAGAACTAAGGGAACACATAGTGTTCAAATATAAAAAACGAGGGACTTTGTATGAGATGTGGCCAGTATACACATGATGGTAATGCATATACAACTGCTGGTAAGCATTTAGAGGCATATGATTAATCATCACGTGTTTATTGACAGATTCAATAGCACATAATATCAGTATAATAGATAAAACATTGAATCCTAGGGGAATGTACACACTATACAATTGATAACATGATATGACCATAATAATGAATATACATACATGCAGGGCCGTTTTTAAGGCAGGGCAAAAGGGGCAGCTGCCCTGGGCCCCATCATTGTTTGGGACCCAAAGCAGCTGCCTTATACAGCTGCCTTATACATGCCAATTATCCAAGTTTAAATTCCTTTGTCCCTTGAAGTTTCAGCCCCAAGCTGTATCCCAATATCTCAGTGTGAAGTTCTGTTACTAATGCTGTCCAGCTCTGCTCTATTGCCGCATGCAGGGGACTCACCTGCAGACCCTGTGATAACATGTAAATAACCTGCAATGCTATGTAAATTACGTGACATTAATATGTAAATAGCCGCGGACCAGCTGCATTGATACGTAAATAGAGGAAGCATTCATATGTATATCATGACCCCCTGAGGTCATATCTACCTTCACTTGAAAGTCCTGCCTACAACTGTGGTCATTAAGCCTACCATCAGCCAGTTCAGCAAAGGTAAGCAAATTGGAAGTGGAACCCCTTTTCAAAACACCATGGTGGCTCAGCCCCGTGAATTTTGGTGGATGTAAATACACACGTCTCAGCAGATGCATGAGGGTGTCATTAACAATTAATGCCACTGCTGTGTACCAGCTAAAGGACAGCATGTTTCTGAGGTGTCAGGAAAGCGATCTTGCATGCATTCCTGACACAAGAAATGTGAATGCAGGCTAAATGCCTCAGTTACATTGGTGGTCACTGTAAATCTTCTCATTACATTGGGGCTTGGTGTACAATCCTTTCAATCCCACTAGTGGCCAGTGTGAATGCCCCCCTTATATTGGTTGTCACTGATCCCATCTACCCCTCAGCATTGCTACTGATCACACCCCCCACCTTCCCCAGCATTGCCACTGATCCCAGGAGTCCTAGTATCCCTAGGAGTTTTATATCTATTGAGGGGTCCCCTCACCTGTCCATGGTGTGCAGGCAAGCAACCGATCAGTGGGTAGTAATGATGTGCACTAACCTCTTGCAACCAATCATTGAGAGGAAAGGATATACAGTAACCTCTAGCAACCAATCAGTGAGCAGTAATAATGTCCAGTACCCTCTAGCAACCAATCAGTGAGCAGTATTATTGTACAGAAATCTCTAGAAACCAATCAACACGCAGAAGTCATTGTGCTGTAACCTCTAGCAAATAAACAGTGAGCCATAATGTGTGCTATAACTTCTAGCAGCCAGTCAGTGAGCGGTATTGATACACTGTAACATCTGGCAACCAATTGCAATTGCTACCTCATCTGATTCAGTAAACTCATTTTGTATGTCTCAGAGCAGGCGGAGAGTGAAATTGCATGGGGGGCCCAAGAAAATGTTTGCCCAGGGTCCAGTCAATATTAAAGATGGCCCTGCATACATGATACAGACAATTACAGAAATATACCAACAAACTTGGGCTATAGGTAGAAAATCCCCTTGACACTCACCTATTTTGATCTAATTTTTCCAATTTCCCATTTTTCCTTTTTGCACTCTTAGTGATGGGCTCATTTACTTTTATATCACGTCTGGTCATGGGCTTATCAATCTGACCTCATATTATAATGTTACCAGTTATACCCATTATCTTTTTTACGTTCAAATACAGCCCTATCTGACCCTTAATGGAAACCCGCATACTAACTGTGGACCCTGCGCTTGGGCCTTGTGCGGAGCATTTGCCCCCTCAGTTCCCTTTATGGAAGCACTCCTGGGTGACTATCAGCCTCCTTGACAGTATTCACCTTATTGTAAGTTCAATATCTATTAGCAACCTTCCTGTATATACCCCTTATTGGATGCAATACCTATTATGTCATATATTTTTTAGTTATCAAAATGAGCCTGTTCCTGATGAAGTGAAATGTTTTTCACGATACGCGTAATTTTTTTTTATTTAAAAAAAAAAAAAAACTACTGAAGAGTAGTGGAACACAGACCATGTGGTCCAAGTGAGAGAAAATAGTTCTTTCCATCCAGCTTCCTGAGCCAACAGACGTTCCTGATCTCTCATACAGTCTGCCCAGTCCCCCAGGAAAGGCATAGTCGTCAGTCTCAAATGGCAGGGTATAACTACCCTAGCTGCAGCCAGGAAGTGTCGCAGGATGTCTTTCTTTACAGATTTGAAGGATCCAGGAGCATAGACAAGAGGATCTCCTCAGGCGAGGGTTGGATAGAGGTCATCATCAGCTCACAGTATAGGTCAAAGATTTATTATTAAGGTGCGTATATAATTCAAACAAGAGGATTCCCCTGTCCAAATATATATAAACACTAGCAGCGCATGTGGGACTCAGTCTCTCAAGTCCAACAAAAACTCATAGAAGTGAGCAGATCACTCATCAAAGTGCCAATAATGCAGTCTCTAGTATAACAGGTCAATCCCTCTTCAGTGCTTGATATGATGTAATGTGCACCTTCACCGCACCTCTGTGTACCCCCTTAGTAGTACTCACGTACCCTCAAGTCATGTACATAGCGCTTAATAAAATGATAGTTGGCAGAAATCCCAGGACCAGTCCTTTTAAACGGCAGCAGACCACAGACCACCCGTCATGGACAGCAACCGATCCCCCAGATATCTCCCAATCGCAGCAGTGACATGAAATCACAAGGGGGAACTCATAGTGTATACCATTTATAAAAGCTTTATTGCATTAATAATCCATAAAATCCACTCACATTTCTGATGTAAAATACAGCATAATAAGAATAGGCACCGTTGCAGCTGCACAGTCCTACACCGCTTACGATTCCCGTCCTGGCCGCGGCTCGGTACCAGCCGGTGGACTTCCGGATACCTGGGTGTGACATCAGATGCACGGGGTTGCCGTGGTGACTGCATGCTCATGCCCTAATGCATTTCGTCACCAAAGGACTTCAACGGAGGGCTTGGGCACGCGGCGCAGTCACCTCCTTTTGTAATACTCCCATCTGGGCGGTGCGCTCTCCCCGGCCGGCTGTGACACTGTATGTAACAAAGGGCATACCGCAATCACCACTACTGCTAGGGGGCTATTATTATTAACAAATTACCACACATATTTCATATTGAACAGAGGCATGCTTACATGGTCCGTTCATTTTGTAATTCTCTCATCCCGGCGGTGTGCTTTCCCCGGCCCGCTGTGACACCGGATATACAAACGGGAATGATTCAATCACCACTACTAATACGAGACTATTATTATTAACAAATTACTCAATCCACCACATAATAAACAACCACATATTTACAAAATCACCATATAGGGGATCAAAAAGCATATTAAAGAGGCGTTTCCCTTCTTCATTCTGCGGCGTGTAACCCTTTAGGCCACAGGGTATCACAAAGCCGTCATTGTCACAAGAAGGTCATCAGCTCCCTAAAAGTATAACTGTATACAATAATATTTATATCCTCATGTGTTACATGCATAGAGCATTGGGAAATGATCATGTAGTTATCCTTCTTAGATACTTAACAATCACATTGGCTTCAATAGATAAAGGATATATGCCAAAAGGATAAAACATATCTGTACATATGATTTCCCATATAACATACTAACCACCCCTAATACAGTACTTGAAATTCACTAAAATAATTTCAATACTCGATGTAGTCCTATATGATATATTTTTTTTAAAATGAACTATAAATTTAAATCATAATTTAAAAAATTAATAATTAAAAAAAATAAAAAATTGTTTTAAAAGTGTAAGACGAAAAAAGGGGGAAGAAGATATTGAGCAGAGCCCTAATAGTTGCTTATAAAACAATTCACATCTAGTTCTACATTCAATCCATTCGGATGAAGGGCATTAATCTACTAGATCCAATAGGTCTCTCTTTTGGACAGCTCTCTGACTAGATTGGAGCCTCTCCATGCCGGGTCCATCTTTTCTATACCCCAAAAAAGTAAACCCGACGGGTCCCTATTATGTCTATGCTTAAAGTGTTAAGGAAACACTATGGTCCTTATACCCTTTGCATATGTTGGCGATATGTTCAGAGACTCTTTTATCAAGAGCTCTTTTGGTACGCCCAATGTAAATTAGTCCACATGGGCATTATTGAAGACCATACACCACATGCGTGGATGCACACGTAGTAAAATCTTTGATATCAAACACACAACCATTTGTCGAGGAAAAAAATGTGTGTCCTCTTAGATGGACATTAACCTGCCTACAGGCTTTACACCGCCTGCAGGCATAGAACCCCTCCTTATTATCCAAGAACATTTTGGGCTTAACGGGAGGATCCAGAACCTTTTTTACAATTTTTTCTCAAAAAGTAGGGGCTCTTCTATAGATGAACACTGGTTCACTTGGTATCAATTTACCCAAAATCTTGTCCATGCGAAGGACTCCCCAGAGTTTTCTGAACACCTCCTCAACTTCACTATTTTGGACATTTTAGTCAGAAATGAAACCCCACTCATGTCTAGTATTTGACTCTTTATTCCTATCCTGCAGACACTCTTCTTATTCCAGCCTGTATCTGATAATCAAGGTCACTGGTGCAATTTCTCCTTACACGTAAAAGGTGACCCTTTGGTATATTTTTGAGCCACTTCTCATGAGGCCCACTTTGTATGGGTAAATAACAGTTTCGGTCTGTTGGCTTGAAATACGCCTTAGTCACCAGGCTTGTTTCATGAACCATCACTTCCACGTCAAGGTAATGTATCCTTTCCTGGCTCCAATTGAATTCTAGCCTGATATTATTGGTGTTGGTATTAAGCCTCTCCGAGAACTCACATAACGTTTTCTCGGTACCCGCCCACACAAAGAATAAATCGTCTATATATCTTTTGTATAGGACGAGCTCACTTCTCTGACCGGCATAGATATACCTGTCTTCCCATTCCCCCATGAAGAGATTCGCTAGGCTAGGGGCAAATTTAGCGCCCATCGTGACGCCCCTCTTTTGGTCAAAGATTTGTTGCCAAAATCTCATCCAACCAAATGTGGAGCATGGTGCCTCTAGAGACAAAACAACACCAACAAGTGCCTGATGAGGGAGGGTTCAAGCCTTAGATGAGAGATGAGTATTTGTACCATCTGGTCACCAGTTTAAACCCTTTTTCTTGGGTTGTAGTGGCAAGGGAGAGTTTATGCGTTAACACAAAACACTTTTGCAAGTCTGTAAGAGAAATGGAGTGATGTAACTCTGATTCCTACACTTGCGTGTAGGAAGGAAGGTCAGGGGACAATGCGTTCAGTAATAATGAATAAAGTTGGGAGACTGCATGTGTAGGAGGGTCTTCCTGAAGGAACATATCTTCAAGACCCGTCGGCTCAGCAAGAACATCCAACAAGGAAGGAATAGTACGGATGTAAGATATTACTTGTTGTCTCTGAAACCACTGTGTTAGGTGGTGTGTGAATGATGTGGAGCTGTCGTCCGCAACAGATATCTTTGAAGGACTTGAGCAAGTCTCTTATGACCTTCTCTGTTCTGAGGCCCATACCCCATCACACGCAATGCTGGTGGGAAAGCCAGGGTCCCAAAGAAGGGAGCCCAAAAGGTTTAGATAGACTACAGGTTGTAGACAAGTGATCCCACATTTGAATCGTCTCGAAGAGGAGAAGGGGCCATTGTGAAGGGTGGAAGGGGTCCATGGGAGGGCACAAAGATCAATAGGGTTCATGTGGTTTTCCAATTGGACCCAAAGCTTAGATGAGGAATGATGGAACCAGTCTGATATGCAGGTGAGTACTGCTACTTTATGATAAATGGAAGCATCCGATGCTCCAGCTCCTCCTCGAGATTTCGAAAGGGATTGCGTTTCATAACCTATTCTAGGACGTGTCGCATTCCAAATGAACTTGGAAAACGTCTGACGGGCTTTCCAGAAATAGGGATAAGGGTTGTCTGAAAGAGGTAAAGAAAATGAGGAAGAACATCCATTTTCAGGGTATTACCTTTGCTTAGCCATGAAAGATATCTGGAGGCGTAGGATGATAAGTATGCCTGTGTTCTGAGAAGCAGGGGAGTAAAATTCCGGGGAAAGAGCTGGGATGTGTCCGCAGGTACTTGAATCACAAGATAATGAATAGAGGTAGAACTCATCTTAAACAAAAAAGTAGAAGAAAGGTATTGAAATGCAGTATTCGATAGTGACATTTTTGGGAGTTCTGATTTGTTATAATTTACTTTAAAATGACTAACTACCCCGAATTTCTAGAATTCTCGCTTTACTGAGGGCAAAGACGTGTGTGGTTGTGTCACAAAAGGAAGCAGATTATCTGAAAATAGGGCAACCTTAGTGTCTATAGGGCCCACCGTAATACCCTTTAAAGTATGGTTGTTTCGTGGAGCAACAGCCAGATGCTCCATAATAAGAACGTATTGGAGAGGGGACAAAGGACATCCCTGTCGCTTTACATTATGTATAGAATTCGACAGGGATAAAGAGCCATTGATTCCAATCCTAGAAGATGGATAAGAATACAAGGACATTATCCTCAATAGCATTTGAGGGCCCAACCCTATCTGCTGTAATGACATGTGAAGAAATTGCCAGTCAACTCAATCAAATGCCTTCTCAGCATCAACCGTTAGGACCGCTCACAAATCCGACCTGATTCAGGTGAATTAAGAGGGGCAAGTGGGGCTGCAGTCTATTGGCTAGTACTTTAGAATAGACTGTTTAAGTCAACGCCAATTAGAGATAAAGGTCTGTAGTTTGCGCTTAAGGTTGGGTCTTTATCAGGGTTCGGGATAAGTGAGATGTGCGATTCGAGTGTTTGTGGAGGGAACACCGAGCCCTCCGATAAAGAGTTAAAATCTTTAGTTAGCAAGGGGGTGAGAAGAGAGGCAAAAACTTTATGAAAATTTGGGGCTAAATGCGTGCGGTCTCAGCAATATAAGACATCTTTTTTTCCTCCAAGTTGGAGGTAGAGCTCGAAGACTGAGCAGGATTGTGTCAGATGCAAGGTGCGGGCCAATGATCTGCCACACTTGTCCTTACTTTATAACGGTGTAAAGCGAACTTATCTGCAATAGTGCGAGCTGAGGACTCGTATAGCTCCCTGAGCTGTAACCTGGCGGAAGCGACCTCCATAAAGGTTGCCGCCATTGGGAAACACTTGGTTTCCGCTTCCAGATTTCTGAGTGCAGCACTACTCCCTTGGGAGCTGCTGGTGACAGGTTCCCCTGGGTTACCCATAGCAACAGCATAATAGTTTAGTGACTTTAAAGTACTTGGCTCAGTCAAGAAACAGTCTAGGGGTTTGTTTTTGTTATTGTTTTATTGAGAACTTGGATAGGAGAAGGGAATGAGTGGGATACTCCAACTTGACTACACTATAAACAATTTGCTGGGACGTTTAACTGTACTTGAATGCAGCAAGGCCGCTGCTTCACCTTGTCAATAGCAATGATGAAGTAGTGATAAATTAACTGCTTTAGATAAGCTATATTGCACTGCAGAACACACTTCAGGGTTCTTCCTGGCACCCCCTTTTGTTCCTATTCTTCAAGACTTTTTACATGGCACCCTCTTTACTGTCATACTCTCTGTGTGAGCTACCTCCTTGATCCCCTGACTTCACTGGAGTGGTCCCCCTTCCTGGGCCAGACCCTTTGACAGGTCCCTGGTACTCACGGACACTGTTTTTCCCGAGAGACTCTGACAGCAGCTCCACCGTCAGCACTCTGTATCCTCTGCAGCTCAGCTCCACACCCGGTTCACTGGGCCGACCGCCCAAGACAACTTTCCACTCACTGCAGGAGGAGAGACAGCCGTCCACCTCCTCCTGGGACTCTACTTCCCACCAAAAGACGCCCCTTCACATGTCCCCTCCGTGATTATGGCTAATCCCAGGATGCATTGCAGAATGCCCTCCAACTGGGACTGCCATAAAACATGATGTGTCACTGGCTAGGTTTCCTCCACTGTCCAACAAGCTCCCTCATTGGATGCAGTGGGGAAACTCCCTCAGACTCGGTGAATCACACCTAGAAACATGTGACAGGCAACCTAATAGATCAGGCTCCCTTGATAAGCAGCAGGAGCAATAGATGCTTTACCTAGCACCTACCTAAGGAGGAAGGTGCTACATGAGTTTTTGAATCGCAGTTATTATGGCGGCCGATCGCTCTTTCTTTAAGTGAGCGCACATCTTGATGAAGTTTCCTCGTAGCACGTAGGCTCCTGTTCTCGCTATCCTCAATGAGGAGCTGATGTTGCCGCAAACATTGTAGGTGGACTGTGGATGCAGATTCTAGCGCCAAGATGCGGCCTGCATGGTTCTCCTGAGTGATAGTCATAGCTAAAACAGCAGCCCTTGATGCTGAGACCTGTTGTTTTAAAGCATCTACAGAAGCTGCACATCAAGGGAAGATTCCATTTCGGATGCCCATGATTCAAAATCTGCCTGGAAGGCAGAGAGAAGAGCGCTGGCTTCTGACCTAGACAATGAGGATTCCTTTAGAGCTGGGGAGGGCATTGCTGCTGGGCCATCTCCTGTCTGTGGGAAGAGTATGGAGACTGACTTGGCTGAGGAGGAGCAGGGACTTGGTCTGCTGGTATCTGGCCAGGCGCCATCTTGTCCTTTGCCGAGCGTAGATCCGGCAGGGCTGTGCGGGGCAGGTACCGCTGTATAGTGCCCCGCTGTGGCTTAGCAGAGTCAGTACGGTGAGAGCTTCCAGTCAACATGCTGATCGCAGGTGAGAGTGACCGGGAAAATAACCTGCCAGCATCAGGAGGGCACACAGCTTAGCGATGTACGTGTTAAGCTCTCCATCATCGACCACCCCCCCCTCCTCCCTATACAATGGCCACAAATTTACTTATAAATTCACATTGGTAGCAATTTGGGTTGCAAGCAACCTCCATATGGGCTTTAGGGTAGTAAGCTAGAGGAAGTGTCAATGGACTATGAGAAGGGGGTGAGGGTTGAGGTACAGAATGAATGTATAATATGTTCTTAAAGGTGAAATTAGTCTTTAAACAGTATAAACAATATGTAAATGTAGCGCTAACCCCCGAAAGACCCACTGATGTGTCCCAGGTTTCTTCCCACTAGTGCAGCGGCAGCCAGGTGAACAGCAACATTCACTCCTCCTGCTCAGAAAACAGTCTAGGGGTTGCTTTTTTTAAAATTATTGCAGAATAACTTGGATGGGGCAAAGGGAAGCTGTAGGATACTCCAGGACACTGAACAAGAATGTGAGGAGACTGGTTATTTGCAGCTACTTTTCACAACAGTCCCTTCAGCAGTAAGACATAAAATAGACAGTAGTGGAACACCATCAGCAATGTCCCAGGCCAGGCAAGCCTTAATGTTAGTGCACCAGAGGGTTAACCACAGCAACAGTCACTAGGATCCTTCTCTCAGATCTTTATTAACAGTGTCCCTGAGACTTGGATGCCTCCCTCCAGATTTAGGCAGTCTCCTCAGTGAATCTTCCAGATGGGATCCCCAATAAAACCCCTCTCTTAGATCCCAAGGAATTTGCAGCAGGATAGGAATCCCAGCTTTGCACAGCTATGACCTTGAAAGGACAAACAGAATCTTCAGCTGAACTGCCTAAAAGGGCAGCAGCCCCTATGGCTGGGATCCTCTCTTCCGGGCGAAGAACACTGCTCTCTAAGGCTCCCTCGTTGGCTTGCAACACAAACTTTCAGGCTGCTCATTCGACTGTCCCACAATATTCTGGATGTCTCCAGAAGATGGGGGGAAGCAATCAAACCCACAGCCTGCAGATTCCACAGCAGCCTAAAGCAATCACACGCTGCTCTGCGTATTACATTAACATTGACTATTTTAATCCTTATGCTGCTAGCATTAGTAAATAGTTAGGAAAGTATATCATATTTATTTGTTTTAAACTTTTTTTGTTTTATACTTCTTCAGGTGCTTCCTTGTTTCCAGGCTTAGGCAAGTCTCCAGGAGGAGGGGGTTTCTCAGCATGCCAGAGCTAAGGGTAGATGGATTTCAGGAAGTAAATGCTGCATGAATACTCTGCCCTAACTTAAGTTGGCCTCTGCCAGAAATGCTAAGGGGTTGTTTCTCAAAGTGATTTCTCAGCAAAATAAAGTGTGGGGACATGGATGGGTGGATGAGTTTACTCTAAATATTAAAAATAAATGAAATATTGTTTTTAGTTTGTGGTGCTCAGATGTAGTGTAGTTCCACTTTAACTAGCAGTCTATCTGGGAGGTTGCTACATCAGCATTGACAATATTAACAATACTCATAAGAAGTACTCTGGCTGGCTTTACAATTAAAAAACGTCAAAACAGCTTGACAAAATGTGAGCAAGACTAGGTTTAGGGAAGCCATGGGGCACCCAGGAGAAGAACAGATAAACAAGTTATTAGGCAGACATAGCATGCCGCAGTGAACTTTTGGCATGACCATTGGGGGGGTCTTAAAGGGAGATTGAATAGAATCTGCATCTGCTGTATATACTGAACACATATACCACAGTCCTTGTACCCAGAAAATCAGGAAAATCAGAAATTCTTAGGCCAGACCAGCCATATATGGATTGAAAATTGGCCTGTTTAGCAGAGACTGGACAAATTTGTATTGATGTATGGGTAGGCTGGCTGTACAGAAGTTGATCTACTGGTCGTCAGCTGTATAACCAGTCTGCTGGAAATTTTCTGCATGATCAGTGCCGCAGGCTACAGCTGGCAGCTGGCTAATCAATGTATTCTCACAGGGAAAGAAGTCTCCCCGCTGTCAGAATACAATACCTTAGTGGGCATGATTCCCCCATCCACATTGAATGTGTGGGGAATTGTGTAATTTTTTTTTTTATTCAACCTGCTGCCTGGGCTGCCCTACCAAGCCTATCTTCAAGAACTTTATTAAAACCAGCAACTGTTGAGACTATGACTTGGTCCAGTCTACAGTATGTACAGCATAATGAACTTCTTAAGCCCCGGAAGATTTTACCCCCTTCCTGACCAGTGCCTTTTTTGTGATTCGACAATGCGTGACTTTAACGGACAATTGCGCGGTCGTGCGACGCTGTACCTAAACGAATTTGACGTCCTTTTTTTCCCACAAACAGAGCTTTCTTTTGGTGGTATTTGATCACCTGTGCGATTTTTTGATCATGCGCTATAAACAAAAAAAGAGCGTCAATTTTGCAAAAATAACAATATTTTTCACATTTTTTTATATGAAATTCCCCAAAAAAAATGTAAAAATCTAAATTTTTTAACATTTTCGGCCAATTTGCTTTATGCTACATATGTTTGGTAAAAAAAATTGCAAAAAGCGTATTTTGATTGGTTTGCGCAAAAGTTATCGGGTTTACTAACGAAGGGAAAGATTTTTGTCATTTTTTTTCTTTTTTTTTTTAACGCGTAATGGTGGCGATCTGCGATTTTTTTTTTTGTGGGACTGCGACATTGCGGCGGACAGATCGGACCCTTGACTGACATTTTTGACACTTTTGGGGTTACCAGTGACATCACTACAGTAATCAGTGCTATACATATGCACTGTTACTGTAAACAAGACACTGGCAGGGAAGGGGTTAACTGTATTGGAGAGGGAGGGGTTAAGTGTGTCCTAGGGGCATGCTTCTAACTGTGATGGGACATGGCTACTGGTGTAAGAACAGAGATCAACGGTCTTACATAGTAGAACCGTGTGATCTCCATTTTTACACAGAGGAGAATGACAGGCGGCTTGTTTACATTAGCCGCCTGCTTTTCTCCCTTCGCAGCAAACGATCGCGAGTGACTGGCGGACTTCGGGTCCGCCGGTCACACGCACTGACTTGATAGGGAACGAGCCGGGGCGGGCACCCGCTATTGGCTCACAAGCGAGTGACAGGCTAGTGACGTACCGCCACGTCACTTTGCCTGGCCGGGGCTGACCGCCGCAGTATATGTACTTGCGGTGGTCGGCAAGTGGTTAATAGAGTACAGCAGTCAGGATGAGAGCCACATTCACATCAGATTTCTCCCTTACATCAAATTCCCTAGCATTCCCACTATACATCAGTCCCCTCTTACATCCATGTTTCTAAATTCCCACCTTACATCAGATCTCCCCCAGAATGCCACCTTACATAAGTGTCCCCAGAGTGCCATCATCTCAGTCAGCAGAGTCCCTCCTTACAGCCGAGTCTGCAAAGCCTCCCCTTACATCAGAGTCCGGCAGCATTCCCCCTATACACATACCTTTACCACTGGAGGATGGATGGTGGGAAAAGCTTTAAAAAAATATCCCCTTGTCATCGGCTCTGAACTGTGCATGCGCAGTTCCAGAGCCAGCTGATTAGTGGACTGCCAGGCTCTTTTTCAACTCGTGTGGTGAGGCCTGTGAATATAAGCCATGCCTGATAAGTGCCATGATGTCACTGCACAGGCACACACCCTGACCCGCCCTGCTGCCTTATCCAAGGCAAAGTTAAGCAGTTCTCTAATCGACATACTCAGTTCAGAACTGACAACACAGGGATTTTTTACAGGTACTTTTCTCCTGTTAACAGATATCTATGGACAGGAAAAAAGTGTTTTTTGTTTTTTTTTTACAAACTGTTCGTAAATTTATGGATGATTAGTAACACAGGGCTTGGGGTGTACATGTGCTGTTATTTGGATGCTTTGTTTTATGGCTGTGGCAGGTATTATACCTTCTGTTGCTTTCTGAGGGCACAGCCCCTGCTGAATGTGACCTATTCAAGTGATAGGGATTGCTCTGTAAACACCCCACAACTGTGTGCAATGCAGGTGCTTCCAGTAATCTAGCGTGGGGTTCTAGGGATTTAAACAGGCAGTGAGGAGGTGATACAATTCCTCCTCACTGCTTGTCAGATGCTCACCGAAGGGTGGTCTAAATGCAGATAGCACTTTAGAAACCAAAGATAGTGTGAAGGAGCCCTTGAAGTGATGGTAAAGCTTCAATTTTTTTTTAAAATTAAAATAGTAAATTTGTCATCTTTACCTACTCTGTGCAATGGTATTGCACACAGCAACCTCGATCCTCTTATTCTGGAGTCCCCCGCTGGCACTACTAGCTCCTCCTCTTGGTGAGTAGCCATCAGAGAAAGCCACTTTCTATGGGGGTACTTATGCAGGTTCACTCACGAGCGGCCCTGTCTGCATCTATAGACACAGACAGTGTGGCTTTGCCTTGCTCCCTTGTCACATGTTTTGATTGACAGCAATGGGAGCCAAAGGCTATCAATGTCAATGTGCCCAGCAAGGATTGCTTATGAAATGCTTATGTACAATGCTGGATCAAGAGCAGGCTCAGGCTAAGGTAGGTATAAGGGTGGGTTGGGGGGTATCCTCTAGCACAGAAGATTTTTTACCTTATTGCATAGAATAAATGAATTAAGGTAAAAAAAAATTAAATTAAGGCTTTAGAACCACTTTAAAAACATGCTGGGGCTGGGAAGGAACGGATTAAAACAGAAGTATTACAAACTTGTGAGCAATAACCCCATTAGTTATAACTAACTAACTAGCATATTGTCAGCCATTCCCCAATTGTACCTAAATGCTCCTTGAACCCAGCCATACATGCCTCAAAATTTGGCGAGTCCAGCAGGGACCAGCCGGCAGCACCGATCATTGTATTCTGACAGTGGGGAAGGCTGAGCCCTGTGACAGACAGCTTTGACAGATGAAGCCAGCCACCCCTAAATTTACAGACAGCTTCTCCTAACCCACAGACATTTATGAACAGGAAAAATCAGGCTGTTTTTTCCAAACTTTCCGTAAATTGTTGGACCTTTGACAACCCTGGTAACAAATAATAGTGTAAAATGGGGTTGCAAAGCTTAAATCAAATGCGTGAAAATGAATGCATTAAAGCAATAATTAAACAACAGAAGAAGTGCAAATATCAATTCTTCATAAAGGTCCAATATAAAGTGCAAGTGCTAATAGTGACTTCAGTGAGGTCATGAATAAGTTGAATACAGTCCATGCTCCAGACATGATATATATCAACCACCTTCTTCTGCTCCAATGGTATCAATGTTTTTCTTAAATAAATAATAGTGAACTTCCACCTCTGTGCACTGTTCCTGTACTCGCAGAACTCTCACCTTATATAGAATAAAGAGAAGCCTTTGAATCATATATTCAATAAACTGGTATGCTGCTCCACCAATCTTCACCTCCAGTAGGCACAATTCCCAAGGTTACTCAGGTACTTATCCCTATATGACACCTGCGGTCCCTTTAAATCTTCAGTGCATCCGCTCAGCATCACGTTAGAACAAAAGAAACATGCCCCCCATAGTGTAAAATGTCAAACAACAACCCTTTATTGTACTAAGAAAGCCTCTTACATAAAATCCAATAAAACAGCACATGTAATCTGGTGTATACTCAGCATTGCATGGTATCTCGCATCACTTCTGGTTTCAGGGCCCCACGCATTGTGTCACGCCCTCCTGACTTCATCAGTCCCCTGTGAGCACTCCATTCACTGATAAAGTCACGTGGGTATGGCGCAAAGCGTAGTGCCCCGAAACCAGAAGTGATAAGAGCAGAAGCGTAACTAGAACCTTCAGGGGCCCGGTGCAAGAAACCATAAAGGGCCCTCAAACCCTGGCAGGGGCCCTTTCCTCAGAGTCTGGACCCTCAATCTCCATCTCTGTATCCTCAGTTGCACAGGAAACACAATTGCTATGCTTCAGTTATGAATGGACATACAGTAGTAAGTGTGGTACAGATCACTCACTGGGGTTTTTTTTACTAAAGGCAAATCCACTGTGCACTACACTTGCACTGCAAGTGCACTTGGAAGTGCAGTCACTGAAGCTCTGAGGGTGACATGCAAGGAAAATAAAAAACAGCATTTTTGCTTGCACTTGATTAGATTATAGAAATCAGCAGAGCTTTCACTCATTTCAGAGCTTCCCCTCGGTTCCACAGGGACTGCTCTGCTAAGTGCACTTGCAGCGCACTTGTAGTGCATAGTGGATTTGGGTTTAATAAATTGAGCCCACTGTGTTTATTCAGAAAAATAAGGGGTCGGAGGGGGGGGGGGGGGGCACTGTGATAGTAGGGGGGAAGTGCAACAAGAAGGAGGCAGTGTGACAGGAGGGGGGCGTTATGACAGCGATGGTAGTGTGACGGGGAAGCGGGGAAGCCGTATGATGGGGGTAGGGTATTGTGACAGGAGGGGGGCAGTGTGACAAGGGGGCAGTGTGACGGGGGGCAGTATGACGGGAAAGTGTGAAAGGTGGGGGGACAGTTGACAGGGGAAGGGTATCTGGGAATTGTGAAAGGAGGGGGGCAGTGTGACAAGAAGGGGCATTATGATGGGTGGGCAGTGTGAAAGGGGAGAGTGTGACAGGGGGGATATTGTGACAAGAGGGGGGCAGTGTGACAGAGGAAGGGTACCTGGGAAGTGTGACAGGAGGGGAAGAAGTGTGATAAGAGGAGGACAGTGTGAAAGAAGGGGAGCATTGTGATAAGAGGGGGGCAGTGTGATGAGCGAGCACTGCGAAAGGAGGGGGCAGTGTAAGAAGAGGGGGTAGTATGACGGGGTAGTGTGACGGGGGGGTTAAGTATGACAGAAGGAGACAGTTTGACGAGGGGCAGAATGATGAAGGAGCAGCGTGACAGGAGAGGGGCAGTATGACAGGGGGGTATTGTGACAAGGGGCAGTGTAATGGGGACAGTGTGATGAGGGGACAGTATGACGTGGGCAGTGTGACAGGTGGGGGGGCAGTTTGACAGGTGAGAGGAGCAGTGTGACAGGTGGGGGGAGCAGTGTGACAGGAGGGAGGGCAGTGTGACAGGTGGGGGAGCAAATTGACAGGTGTGGGGAGCATGTGACAGGAGGGGGGCGTGTGACAGGTGGGGGGAAGAGCGACAGGTGGGAGGGCAGTGTGACAGATGGGGGAGCAGTGTGACAGGTGGGGGGGAGCAGTGTGACAGGAGGGAGGGCAGTGTGACAGGTGGGGGGCAGTGTGACAGGTGGGGGGGAGCAGTATGACAGGTGGGGGGTGCAGTGTGACAGGAGGGAGGGTAGTTGACAGGTAGGGGGCCAGTGTGACAGGTAGGGGGGCAGTGTGACAGGTGTGGTGGCAGTGTGACAGGTGAGGTGGAAGTGTGACAGGTGGGGGGCAGTGTGACAAGTGGGGGAGAAGTGTGACAGGTGAGCAGTGTGATATAAGGTGCCGATTGTTACAGTAGGACACACAGTACGCTCAGGTGCCAGGCTTACCTTACAGGAGAAGCCTAGAGACAAGAAGTCAGCAGCTGATTGGGGGGCGAAGCCAAAGAGCAGAGCAGGTGGGCGCCTCCCCTCTCCACTGTATAGACTCGGGAAGTTACCTGCTAGCTGGGGGGAAATCCCGCGGAGTCGCGGACATCACAGAGCTGCTGATGGCCCCTCCCACCCTTTTTCACTTTTTAGTTAGCTGCCAGCCAGAGGTACATGGGGATATGCCAGGTCTTGGGTCCCCCCCCCCCCCCCACAACGGAGAAACACCAGGGCCCAGTTGCATGTGTGACTGCTGCAACCCTGGTAGTTCCGCCACTGGATACGAGATACCATGAAAAGCTGGGTATACACCAGACTACATGCGCTGTTTTATTGCATTTTATGTAAGAGGCTTTCTTAGTACAAAAAAGGGTTGTTGTTTGACATTTTACATTATGGGAGGCATGTTTATTTTGTTCTAACATGTTGGTGAGCTGATGCACCGGAGATTTAAAGGGACCACAGGTGTCTTAAAGAGGTGGAAGTTTACTATTATTTATTTATGATACACATGGATACCATTTAAGCAGAAGAAGGTGGTTGATATATATCATGTCTGGAGCATGGACTGTATTTCAACTTATTTATGACCTCACTAAGACACTATTAGCACTTGCAATTTATATTGGACTTTTATGAATAATTGATATTTGCACTTCTGTTGTTTATTTATTGCTTTATTGATTTCCATGCATTTGATTTAGGCTGTACAACCCCATTTTACACTTTATTTGATCACATTGTGGAAACACAGTTCAGGATTGCAGCAACCCACTTACCTATATTGGTATTCAGTTTTTGAATCAATACTAATTCAACAGTTTTGCAACACTATATTCCATACACATAGTACAGAGGTTCACAACACTGAACCCTGGTAGCAAGTTGCATGCAATATGGAAAAAAAGAGCAACATGTAACAAGCTTGGAAGAAAAAATTATTTTGAAAAATGTCACAGGACCAGGATTAATATGTGAAACCAAGACAGAAAAATCAACAGAAATAAATGATTTACTGTCAATAAAGTTAGGCTGAGTAATGAAGTTAAAATTAGGCCACAATGACGTGTTCCTGGTCCTGAAGCCTCCTTATGCCTCGTACACAAGCAACGATTATCGGCCGACCGATCGTCCGACTTTTGTCCAGAGTTGTATTGTGTTGGTTGGAATGTGCCTAGACTGCACACGAATTTTCTCGGCCAACAAAAATCTACTTCAGAAGTGATGTCATGTGTTGGTTTACTTTCCGTGTGTTTTTTCTTCTCTGAGCATGCCCAGTCTTGCTCATCAGATTTTTGTCTGCCGAAATCTGTACTGACTGACAGAAAATCGGCCGTTGTGTTGACGGCCAACAAAAATTTTATAGCCTGCACGCCAGATTTTATTCGGCCGAAAAGTCGGAGTCAGTTGTCGAAAGCATCATACTAACAAGCCAAAAATTGGCCGATCGGACATCGGCCGAAAATTCCCGGCCAATAATCGATGCGTGTGTACGAGGCATCAGATACTCACATCACATCTATCAGGAGGCTGCAGGACCAGGAACATAGAGCTGACAGAGGGCACAGACCCAGCGCGGCATTGGCAACCAGCTGAAAAGGACTTAGATGGAACCTGGGCTATGCCACCCGAACAGTGGATTGCAGCTTTGCTGGTGAGTAGGTGTTTTGAAGATAACCCAAAAATACAGGTAACAGGGAGAAAAAATCCATGGGGGGAGTTAAGTTAAACTTTAATACAATAGCAGTCACAATGGTTACTGCACTGACTTTGGTCATTTTGGTTTATTTCCAAATAGAAGTGTGAGGGGTATTTCATAATAATCTTAGTTGGTGGACCTACAATTTGATATCAATATTGTAATTGCAAGAAAATACACACACACACACACACCGTAATGTGTATAAAATGTTTTCTGATATACTGAGCATGGGTAAGAGGTTTTATAGATGGTGGTTGAACCTACACACATAACAGAAGAAGATCAGTTAAACATTCTAATGTGATTCCCATCTCAATCACACACATGCCAGCTTGGCATCTTGCTACAATTGTTCTTGAAATACCTGTTAACTTAGCTTGTGCCAGTTGCATTTACAGTATGGCTGACCTTTAATGTAAGCAAAAGCTAATTTTTCTTTTAGGATCAATTTACTAAAGCAGAACTTGAACCTGAGGTTTGACTGGTTGGATGTTAGCCAGAGACAGTTTTGATGTATTATACATTTACCTGTCTTCTAGTCCCAATATTGCTGCGCTGTACAGGAGGCAAAGGTCTGAAGATGCTGGATCCAAAGAAGTTTGACATCAAAGAATGCTGTCAAGTTGTCTCATCTGCACTTTTCAATCTTTATAACTTTAGGTTAAAAGCAGCCCAGTGATTAAGTAGATTAATAACATTGGCAGTTAAAATATTTCAATTTTTGTAGGATCACTGCTGAGCTTTGTGCTGCTTCTTTGCATTGCATCGCAGTATAAAACCATAATCAGTTGTTTGAAGTGATGCATTGATGATGGATTAGTGTTATATGTTTATATATTTCTGCATGCAGTTTCAAGTTTTGAAACTTTCAGTTGAAATGGTTCACATTTGTGCGATTGCGGAGATCGCATGTAATTCGGAGCGCACTGCAGGCATGGAGCCACAGAAGCCTACAGACCCCCTGCTTCCCGGTGCTTCTCAGGGACCTGCCCAGGAGATAGCTGCAGACCAGCGGGCGATAACAGCCCCGATCCTGGAAGCCATTGATGCTTGCAAAGCGGCGCTGATGGTACGCATAGACCACCTGGCATCAGAGTGCACGCTTATCCGCCATGACTTGGACAAGTTCCGGGGGAGGCTCACTGCTGCGGAGGATCGTATCTCTGAGGTAGAGGACAGCTCACACTCCCACAGTACCCAGCTTGCTGAACTGCAACAGGTTGTGAAATCCCTGCAACACCGCGCTGACGATGCGGAGGATAGACAGCGCCGGAATAATGTAAGAGTGGTGGGGCTTCCTGAGGGACTGGAAGGGAAGAGGGCTGCTCCATTTGCGGAGCAGTTCTTCAAGCAACTCCTCTCTCTGGAGAATTTACCCCCCACATACGTGGTGAAAAGGGCTCATAGGGTGCCAACTGGGGCTAGACCCCCTGGAGCCCCCCCCACGCCCGTTCCTGGTGAAGTTCCTCAATTACAGAGACAGAGACATGCTCCTATCGGAAGCGCAGAAACACCCTGAACTTCACTATGAGAATGCACGTGTCATGCTGTTCTCCGATTTTTCAGCGGAGACCCAACGCCGCCGGCGTTCCTTTAATGATGTCAGGAAGCGCCTGAGGGCTAAGGAAATTATCTACAGTATGCAGTATCCTAGCAGGCTTAGAGAGCAGTACAAGGGCTCGGTGACATTTTTTGACACTCCGCAGGAGGCTTCGGACTGGCTGGATGGTCTGTGATGAGTCCTGGCTGTCTGTGGATTCGCTCCCAGCTGTCTGTCCTCTGGATGTGGTCCGTTTTCTGTTTTCCTGTTGAAAGCTGCCCCTGATTGCCCTGCTATTGGCGCTATTCTCCTGTCCTACCTTTCCTTCTGGATGTCTACAGCTTGTTGATGGTGCCATGATGTCTACTTTTGGGGTCTCTTGTCCTGGCGGTCTGGAGTCTGGTCACTGGGGGAGGGGGGGTGTCTTATTGCCCTCTTGCACACCGGGTGATCCGGTTTCTTCAGAGGTTCCTTCGGAACTGTAAGGACATCTTCTCTACCGGACTGTTGCTCACATAGGAGGACCGTCGCACATTACAGTTTTTTGGGCAGTTTGGGATTGAAGCCGCATACCAGACTGTTTTTGTTTTTGGGGGAAATATTTTTTGCTTTCCCTTTTTTCTTTGTTTGTTGGGTGGGTTGTTCTGGTATAATGGCACGGGGAGTTTTACACCAGCACCAGTTCTTTTATACTCATGGGTACTTTGAGGTGGTTGTTTTTGGGTCCCACTTCCTTTTCATTATGCTTCTGGTCCCTACCTGGGTTTTGCATCATTTTTTCCTTGATTCCCATGGCTGACAGCATAAGACTTCTCTCATGGAATGTGAGGGGCTTGAATAATAAGTTCAAGCGCGCCAGTGTCTTTCAGTATTTAAAGCTCATTAAGCAACATATCATCCTCCTGCAGGAGACCCACCTTGATGGAAACATGATTTTAGCTCTTCGGAGGCCGTGGATACAAAGGGCATACTCCACATATGCTAGAGGGGTCTCCATCCTTATTAGTAAATCCATCCCTTGTTCAATCCAGCGGGTGATCTCTGATCCGGGGGGCAGGTATGTGGCTGTGCTTTTGGATGTGTATTCCGTTAACATGCTATTGGTTGCTGTTTATGTGCCTCCTCCATTTAAGGTACAACTGTTATTTGAATTAACTGATAAGTTGGCTGAATATATGCATTTACCAGTGTTGTTCATGGGTGACTTTAATGCCATCCTGGATGCTGCCCTGGATACTTCCAACCCCAATAGACCGCCCTCTGTGGATCTGCTTGCTTGGGCTTCCACGATGGGCATGACTGAACTTTGGAGATGGAAGCATCCGCTTTCGAAGGAATACTCTCACCTGTCCACCGCTCATCGCTCATCTGCTCGAATTGATTTAGCGTTTGGTACTGCCAGAATGCAATCACTTTTGACTGCCTCGGAATACAGGGCCGGGGGAGTGTCTGATCACAACCCGCTACTCTTGACAGTGAACCTCCAATTGGGGGCTGGAGTGCGGGGTTGGCGGCTGGCTACTGGCTGGCTCCAACAGGATCAGGTCACCTCCCACCTTGAGAAGTCGATCCAGTCATATTGGGAAGTAAACGTGGACTCGGCTGATCAGAGTGTGGTATGGGAGGCTTTTAAGACAGTGGCGAGGGGAGAGTGTATATCGGCCATTAAATCTGCTAGGAAGGATCACAACGAGGAGGTACGGATGTTGCAGGAGGAGGAGCGGAGGCGTGCGGGGGAGAACGCGGCTTTGCCATCTGATTCCAGCTATGCTGCGTTGCTGGAGGCGAGATGCCTTCTCTCTCTCCACGTCTCTGATCTCGCTCATACTGAAGCTAACAATCTACGGGCTTCTATATTTGCACAACGTGAAAAGAATGTCAAGTTCTGGGCACTGATGGTGGCTGACCAGCAGCCGCCGGTTAATATCCCGCTTATTAGGACCGCTAGGGGAGTGCTTAGGACGGATCCTCATGACATATTGGGGATGTTTACTGACTATTTTGAGGCCCTGTATGCCCCAATACCGGATAGTGACACTGTGACCACGGATGTGTAATGTTCCGGTACCTTTGGTACCCTAAATTACTCTTTTCACAAGTGTATGCGCCCCACCATTCTCTTTTGGAAAGGTGCGCATACACCTTTAAGACTGAAGCTGTCATCACTCAGCGCCGGACTAGATGGCTATTTAAATCGCCGGTTCTCACTCACATGTGTTCGTTCAAACACCCTTACTTGGATGCTAACTTGGCTTGAAGCTTTCGTGCTTGCAAGCATACCTCGCTGACGGAACCTCGCTGCGCTGATCCCTGCATCCCGCTTCCGGATCATCCGCTCCTCCTGAACCAACCTTCGGCTGTATTGCTATTAGTGCTAAGTACCCCGCAGGGGAACCCTCTATAAACTTATACTAAGCTTACACTATCTAGCTCTGCATAGTAAAGACTATTTATCACATCTGCATATCTAGATTGCTAGCTCTTAAGACTACTGCTACTTATTCCTGCACTGGGTTGATCTCTCTTGTATGTCCACCTGCTACTCTGTCATCTGCTACCATACATGATTGCTAAACCTACCTGCATCCATCTGCTACTGTCTTACCTTCAAGTGTCTGTCACCTACCACCTCCACTCAACCTGTCTCTTAAATCTTCATCACTGTGTTACTACATACATAAAGTCACTCTAGGAACCAGCTTGTTGAGTGTGTGTATTTACTAGCTGAATTAAGACCTTCCACACATGATGAGTCATTGAGGTTGGGAATGGTATCTCAGCATCTCTCTTACATGACTACTGAAGTGGAATATTTCTGCAGCTGAAAATCCACACCATACATGAAACGCAGGAGCATTACAGGATGACCTCCTAGAGAGCGTTGCTTTGCCGTCCTTGTCGGCTGAGGATAGCGCCCTCTTGGACGCTCCGATAACGGCTCTAGAGGTGGCGAGAGCCATTGCGGCCTTCCCACCTCACAAAGCCCCGGGTCCTGACGGTTTCCCTGCAGACTTTTACAAACAGTATTCGGAGCATTTGGCGCCTAGAATTAGCTCTCTGTTGAAGCACTGTCTGGAGGTGGGGGAACTTCCTCCTTCCATGTTGGATGCCTATATGGTGCTGCTTCAGAAACCGGGTAAGGACCCCCTGGACTGCTCCTCATACCGCCCTATCGCCCTTTTAAATATGGATCTTAAAATCCTGACTAAGGTCCTGGCCACCCATTTGGCTGGGGTCATTTACTCCTTGATAGACCCGGACCAGACGGGCTTTATGCCGGGTAAATCTGTGGACACTAACGTTAGGAGATTGTTTACCCATCTTCAACTTCCAGGGGAGGAGTCGGGACAGCGGGTGGTGGTCTCCATTGATTTTGAGAAGGCCTTTGATTCGGTCGATTGGAACTTTATGCACAAGACGCTGGATCGTATGGGATTTGGACCCAACTTTAAGACCTGGATCCGACTCTTATACACAGGCCCTAGAACGGCCATACGGTTGGGCTATCGTACTTCTCCGTATTTCCGGGTGGGGAGGGGGACAAGGCAGGGGTGCCCCCTTTCCTCGTTCCTGTTTGCCCTCATGCTTGAACCCATCGCGACCGCGCTGCGCAGCTCCTCGGCCGTGGGGTCGATTAGAGTCGGATCCATTAAAGAATGTCTGGCGTTATACGCCGATGACATGCTGTTTTTCCTGGAGGATCCGGGCCCCTCTTTAAGGGCGGCCCTGTCTATCTTGGATGATTTTGGCAAATGCTCAGGACTTCTTGTCAACTGGAATAAGTCCTCCATTCTGCCCCTCGATGACGGTGCTCGACCTGCTGCGGCTGGGGACCTGCCCCTTCGCTGGGTGAATAGTTTCACCTACTTGGGTGTTAAGGTTACTAGGCACCCTCAGGATTATTTCTCGTTAAATCTAGCTCCTCTATTGCCTAAACTCCAACAAAATATCCTAGCTTGGAAGCGTCTCCAGCTTTCCTTATTGGGTCGTATTAGTGTCCTTAACATGAAATTTCTGCCAGTTGTCCTATATTTTCTCCGAAATTCTCAGTTATGGGTACCACTGTCCTTTTTTAAGAAATTGGACAGCCTCGTCTGTTCATTCCTTTGGTCGCCCGGGGTTCCCAGGATTGGCCTTCGGGCCCTCCAGGAACCGTGGGGTAATGGAGGCCTGGCGCTGCCTGATTGGCGCAAGTATTATTTGGCAGGGCAGATGGTGTTTGCACGGCGCTGGTTGCGGGCGGACGAGGAGGATTCGGCAACAATATTGGAAGCGGCTCACCTGGGCTCCTTCGAGACCCTCAGGTTGGCGCTGTTTAGAGGTCTGGGCTCGGATCTCCCTCTGACACTCTCCATGAGGGCGACTGTGAAGGCATGGACCCAGTCCTTGAAATTGACATGCCCCAGTTATGTCGGATCCTCCCCCTCAGCTCCTTTGTGGATGAACCCTACTTTTCCCCATTTTCGTCGCTTGCCTGATCTGATGTTGTGGGCGATGCGGGGTGTAAAAACCTTGGGTGATATAACTGCGGCGGGGGCTCTCCTACCGTTCGAACGTTTGCGAGAAAAATTCGACCTACCTAGTGGCTACATATTTCGATACCTCCAACTGTGTCATGCCTTTCAGGCCCAATTTGCCTCGTCCTCTGTGGAGTTGTCTCCTTCAGACTTGGAATGCGTGTTGACTTGTGATACCACACTTAAAACTCTCTCCACTGTGTATAAAGATATGTTCCGACTTACACCCCCTAGCATAGTTAGATGTAGGGAAAAATGGACGGCTGAGGTGACGGACCTACAGGGGGATGATTGGGATGATGTATGGACTGAGCCTTTCAAATATTTGGTTGCTGCTAGGGACAAATTGATACAATTTAAATTCCTTCACAGAATTTACTATACGCCGGCCCGTCTAGCCAGAATCTTCCCGACTTCGTCTGCTGAGTGTTGGCGTTGTTCCGCTTCCCCCGCAGATGCAACTCACATTTTCTGGGACTGTGGCCAAATCCAGCAGTTTTGGACTGCAGTGACTTCCTGTCTCGCCGAGGTGCTGCTGACTCCGATCCCGCGAACCCAGCGAGTCTGTCTACTGGGTTTAGTGGAGGAGGTAGTCCCCTCGGTGGCACACAGGACTTTGCTGAGCATCCTTCTGTTCTATGCCAAAAAGGCTATTTTACTACATTGGAAGAAGGTTTCCCCGCCTTCACTGTTGTTCTGGAAGGGCCTGGTTAATGCTGTGCTACCCCTTTACAAAGCCACATATGTCTCACGAGGTTGCCCCAAAAAATTTGACAAGGTTTGGAGGGCGTGGGTGGACTCCTCGGACACTGTAGGTTAAAATGACTCTTGTATATGTGTCAAGACACTGGTGGGCTGAACGATCTCTAGATTTGTATGTGTGCCATCTTGTATTATGGTCTTGTAGCCCTGCTTGTACAGCCGTATAATGGGACTCGTGGATGCTATGTTGATATGTTTTGTTCCCGGGTGGGGGGAAGCTGTGATTTTTTGTGAGTAAGGGACCGGAGGATGTTTCCTCTGGGGGTCGGTGGTTGGCCATGTTGTCCTTGGACGGTGGCCTGCACTGACCCCCTGACCTCGTCACTCCTGGTCTTTTCAAGGTGCTGGTGGCCGTTTTTGGGTGGGAGGGGGGGAGGTGGGGATGGGCGTTGTTGGGTTATTGTCTGCCTCTTTTTGGCTGTTTGTAAATGTCTATTTGTGTTTCTCTGTTCTTTTATAAAATCAATAAAAATAATTTTACAAAAAAAAAAAAACATTCCCATAGACACACTCCTAAACCTTGTGGACAGCCTTCCCAGAAGAGTTGAAGCTGTTATAGAAACATAGAAACATAGAATGTGACGGCAGATAAGAACCATTTGGCCCATCTAGTCTGCCCAATATATCTGAATCCTATGAATAGTCCCTGGCCCTATCTTATATGAAGGATAGCCTTATGCCTATCCCATGCATGCTTAAACTCCTTCACTGTATTTGCAGCTACCACTTCTGCAGGAAGGTTATTCCATGCATCCACTACTCTCTCAGTAAAGTAATACTTCCTCATATTACTTTTAAACCTTTGCCCATCTAGTTTAAAACGGTGTCCTCTTGCGGTAGTTTTTCTTCTTTTAAATATGCTCTCCTCCTTTACCGAGTTGATTCCCTTTATGTATTTAAAAGTTTCTATCATATCCCCTCTGTCTCTTCTTTCTTCCAAGCTATACATGTTAAGGTCCTTTAACCTTTCCTGGTAAGTTTTTTCCTGCAATCCATGTACTAGTTTAGTAGCTCTTCTCTGAACTCTCTCTAGAGTATCTATATCCTTCTGGAGATATGGCCTCCAGTACTGCGCACAATACTCCAAGTGAGGTCTCACCAGTGTTCTGTACAGCGGCATAAGCACTTCTCTCTTTCTACTGCTTATA
Source organism: Pelophylax lessonae (assembly GCF_965119305.1). NCBI lineage: Eukaryota > Metazoa > Chordata > Amphibia > Anura > Ranidae > Pelophylax > Pelophylax lessonae. The sequence continues at coordinate 637,653,596 of NC_138769.1, read as the reverse complement.
CCTCTCCCTATACATCCAAGCATTCTGCTGGCATTTCGTGCTGCTCTATTACATTGTCTTCCCACCTTTAAGTCTTCTGAAATAATTACTCCTAAATCCCTTTCCTCAGATACTGAGGTCAGGACTGTGTCAAATATTCTATATTCTGCCCTTGGGTTTTTACGCCCCAGGTACATTATCTTGCACTTATCCACATTAAATTTCAGTTGCCAGAGTTCTGACCATTCTTCTAGTTTTCCTAAATCCTTTTCCATTTGGCGTTTCCCTCCAGGAACATCAACCCTGTTACATGTCTTTGTGTCATCAGCAAAAAGACAAACCTTACCATCGAGGCCTTTTGCAATATCACTTATGAAGATATTAAACAAAATTGGTCCCAGTACAGATCCCTGAGGTACCCCACTGGTAACATGATCTTGTTCTGAATGTTCTCCATTGACTACAACCCTCTGTTGTCTGTCACTCAGCCACTGCCTAATCCACTCAACAATATGGGAGTCCATGCTCAATGACTGTAGTTTATTGATAAGTCTTCTATGTGGGACAGTGTCAAAAGCCTTACTAAAATCTAGATATTAGATATTATAGCTGCAAAGAGTGAGCCAACTCAATATTGAACCCTACGGACTAAGACTGGGATGCCATTAAAGTTCATGTAAAGGCAGGTGTCCCAATACGATTAGTATTATAGTGTATATTCCTTCAAAAGTCATGTTTCAGGACAGACTGCTGGGGATGAAAAAACATCCATTAGTATCAAATGAATAATAAGCAACCAAATACCAAAATTCAGAAATCTGCATGACGTTTGTATTCCTTTTAGCCAAGCAAAGATTTGTGAATAGTACAAAGTCATTTCCTAAAACATACAGTAAGTTGATTTTGTAGATTTGCAGGTTTAGTATTATATTTCCACTGTTTGTTTGTTAGGAAACCACTATGCACACTAGAGCAGCCTTTTAGTACCCTTCACTAAAACACCCAAACTCAATACTTTTAGTTATATATTATAGATGTGATGGTCAAGTGTCCATATACTTTTAGGTATTCCATGTACATAGAGATGAAAGTGTCTGAAGGGGCTTACCGCATGCAGAACATATTTTTAGCCTTTATACCTGCTACACACTCAAACAGATGTCTATCACAGCATCAAAAATAAGAAAATGTTTGGATTAAATACCTATAGAGCCAATTGCTAATCTCTAAGGGAACTCTTAGTAAAATGAATTAATTGGGGGACAGTGACAAACATGCCCCTTTCAGAGGTGGTCAAAATGCCAACCTTACAGACAGCTAAAAAGAGAGATGATGCCCTGCTGCTGTCTCTGCCAAATGGCAATGGCCCTGCATTTATGGAAGCACCATCTAATGGGAGGTCAAGCAGCCAGAGCTCCAAAATTCCCTGGCAACCTCTGGAGGAACCCCAGGGTTCCAAGAAACTCTGTTTGGGAATACCTGCACTAGATGTACAAAGTCTACTAATCAGGATGTAATACTTTCCTTAAAGTGGTTGTTAACCCACTTATTGTTGTTACTACAATCCCCCCTGTTATAATAAATGCTGTGCCCCACTGTATGTGTTTTCTAAAAAACATGCCGATAATCACCTTATTTTATAGCGCCGATCGGCAGTCACGTGACCAGCCATCCCTCTCCTCTCCAGGTCTGACAGCAAAGTGGGCAGGGCTGAGAATCCCCCGCTGACATTAGCTGGGAGGAGGAGAGGAGGAGAGAAAGGGCCCTTTACGTGACCGCCGAGCCAAATAAAATAAGGTATTTATCGGTGGATTTATTTAGAAAACACATATAGTGGGGCACAGCATTTATTATAATAGAGGGGATTTGGGTTGTGGATGATGGAGGCACGTAAACTGTCCACGGTGTCAGGGCTCAGCAGCCATGATACCCCATGGTCAGTTTACAGAGGGGAGGGTATAGCCAGGCAGGATCAGCCAGATATCGCAGGTGTTACAGGGGGCCAAATGACACTGCACAAGCACTGTGCTCTATAACAGGATTCATTTTTTTATTTTATTTTAAGTTAACAAACACTTGAAGGTACTACAGACATCAAAAATCCATCCACCAAATGACGTATGATCAAGCAGTCATTTCAGGAGTGCAGTACAAACATGCATGTTCCTAACGAGCAGTCTAGAAATAATCACTCTAATCACCAACAGGTGGCCATGTATAATTGATTCAAGGGAGTTTTTTTTTAAATCCAGTCAATATGCATCATTATGTCATTGCTATCCACACTTGCACCCTCCATCGGATTGCATATGCAGGGACTCCCATGGATCTTGGAGTGATTAATACAAATCATTCTAGTAGCTCTTGAAAGAATTATATGGTGTGGAGATCATAGATTGTAAGATGATTTGTGGTTTGCCTGACTCAGTAAATCACTCTTAACCACTTCAGCCCCGGAAGATTTTACCCCCTTAATGACCAGGCCGTTTTTTGCAATACGGCACTGTGTTGCTTTAATTGACAATTACACAGTCGTGCGATGCTGTACCCAAATAAAATTGCTGTTCTTTTTTCCCCACAAATAGAGCTTTCTTTTGATGGTATTTGATCCCCTCTGCAGTTTTTAGATTTTTTTATGTTTTGCGCTATATACAAAAAAAGACAATTTTGAAAAATAAAAACAATATTTTTTACTTTCTGCTATAAAACATATCCAATAAAAAAATTTAGAAATCTAATTTCCTTATCAGTTTAGGCCAATTTGTATTCTGCTACATATTTTTGGTAAAACAAAAATCCCAAAAAGTGTATAATAATTGGCTTGCGCAAAAGGTATAGCGTTTACAAACTATGGGATAGATTTATAGACTTTTTTTTATTGTTTTTTATTTTAGATCTTTAGCCGGACTGCAACATTGCGGCGGACAAATCTAGCACTAAGTGACACTTTTTGGGGACCAGTGACACCAATACAGTGATCAGTGCTAAATAATATGCACTGTTACTGTTTAAATGGCAGTGGCAGGGGAGGGGTTACCATCAGGGGCGATCAAGGGGTTAAGTGTGCTCCTAGGGAGTGCTTTCTAACTGTAGGGGGATAGTTCTGACTGCAGGAAGAGAGAGGAGTAGGAACACACAATCGCTCCCTTCCTGTCTGACAGAACAGCCATCTGCCTTGTTTACAAGGCAGGCGGCTGTTCAGTCATTTTCCTTCACAATCGCGCGGCATGCCCAGAAGCTGTTTAGCAGGGAATGACGCGCCTGTGCCGGAACTGACGAGCGGGGCTGGTACAGGCGCATTGATTCCTGGGAGCGATGACGTTCAGCTCCCAGGAGTCAACGCAAGAAGGAAGTGACGGCGGCAGCCGTGTCCTCAGAGGGAGGAAGAGGTAGTAAGGTAAGTATATTTTCTTTAAAAACAAGGTAAGTGAATAAAAAAAAAAAAACTTAATTATCCAATTCTTTTACAGGTAATTAAGAGCAAGCGTACAAGAAAAAAAAAAACATTTTCAGGGTGGAACTCCGCTTTAATAAATTATATATAAATACTACACCAGAAGAGTCTCTCTTGTCTATACTCCTTTTGGAGATCTCTAGGATACCACAGCCCTCTTTCTGAATGACTACAAGACTGCCAGGAATTCTCTCCCATATGCTGTTACCTTACAGCAGTAAGGTAAGGGTGTAGCACACCCGGAAAAATTACATTTATATTGATGCACAGTATATATCATCTTGTGCTGGAGTCACTCATATGATTACTATCTGAACACCTATATGGGAGAATCACTGAAGATTTTTTGGCACCTATAGTCACGGAATTGGACATTTTTTATACACTTTGTGATTTTATTTATCACTAATTAATTCTCATTTCACTTTATTATCTGGATGCATTTAGATTACTTGGCACATGAATTAATTAATTATTCAATTCTCATTTCACTTCATTTATTCATATTTCTTGGCACCACATGATTCACTGGAAAGATTCATTATTTGAAGCTGAATTTATGTCACTGATTTATTGTCATATTAGTGTGTTTTTCACTCAATATAAGTCTATTTTTTCATCACTCTTTATTTAGTAGTTATATTGCCAGCACTATATCCTGCTTTTATTCATCCACCTCTACTGTGTTGGACAAGTGCAGCTTTATATCCCACTATATTTTCTGTACATTCCCTTTCATGCTCACAAAAACTGGGCATTGAATAATAAATATGCGCATGCGCAATCTCACGTGTGCATGAAAGCCGTCGCTCATTCTCATGAGCGCTGGCACTTTCGTGCACCTGTGACAAATGATGGCGCCAAACAGACTATTTAAACTCAGCCTAAACTAGTGCTTAGGATTAGTGTTGAGCGAACACGGACTGTATTATTCGTGTTCGTACCGAATAATTGGATTTTTTGTACCCGAACACGGACACGGACACTTTACTGTATGTTCGGGTAAAAATCCGTGTTCGGTCGTTTTATTTCCGGGTTTTGCATGCTTTGGCGCTCTTTTCATGGCGGGCTTTCAACAGCCAATCAACAATCGTTTAACTGGTGTGCCTTAAGCCATCCCAGCCATGCCTGCAAATGTCTCAGTAGCTGTGATTGGCCGTCTGAAGCATGTGACCAAGTCTTTATAAGTTCGAGGCAGCCGCAGCGGCGTCATTATGCTGCTTAGATTCAGGGACAGAGCACACATCAACGTGCTGGCTGCTGATTAGGGAAAGATAGGCAGGAAAAAACCATTTGTGTCCGGATAGAATTGAGGGACAGGTCGGAGTGTTTAGGCAGGGCGAGTTGTAGGCATTTTAGGGATAGAGTCTGCTGAATTATATAGGGTCAGTGTCTTCTACAAACTACAATCGATATTGCTGTGTGGGGGGTGGGGTGAATCTGCACTCAATCCTGATCTACGATCTCTTCTCAATCCTGTTAGGGACAGAGTCTGCTGAATTTTAGGGAAACTGTGTTCTACAAACTACAATCGATATTGCTGTGTGGGGGGTGGGGTGAATCTGCACTCAATCCTGATCTACGATCTCTTCTCAATCCTGTTAGGGACAGAGTCTGCTGAATTTTAGGGAAACTGTGTTCTACAAACTACAATCGATATTGCTGTGTGGGGGGTGGGGTGAATCTGCACTCAATCCTGATCTACGATCTCTTCTCAATCCTGTTAGGGACAGAGTCTGCTGAATTTTAGGGAAACTGTGTTCTACAAACTACAATCGATATTGCTGTGTGGTGTGGGATTGGAGATAGGCAGGTGTCAGTGATCCACATCCATTTTTCTGTGTGTGAGCTGCAGTGAACACAATCTTTTTGGGCTGCAGTGAACACAATCTTTTTGGGCTGCAGTGAACACAATCTTTTTGGGCTGCAGTGAACACAATCTTTTTGGGCTGCAGTGAACACAATCTTTTTGGGCTGCAGTGAACACAATCTTTTTGGGGTGCAGTGAACAAAATCTTTTTGGGGTGCAGTGAACACAATCCTTTTTGGTGTGCAGTGAACACAATCTTTGTGGGGTGCAGTGAACAAAATCCTTTGTGGGGTGCAGTGAACACAATCTTTTTGGGGTGCAGTGAACAAAATCCTTTTTGGGGTGCAGTGAACAACATCCTTTTTGGGGTGCAGTGAACACAATCTTTTTGGGGTGCAGTGAACAAAATCCTTTGTGGGGTGCAGTGAACACAATCTTTTTGGGGTGCAGTGAACACAATCTTTTTGGGGTGGAGTGAACAACATCCTTTTTGGGGTGCAGTGAACAAAATCCTTTTTGGGGTGCAGTGAACAAAATCATTTTTGGGGTGCAGTGAACACAATCTTTTTGGGGTGCAGTGAACACAATCTTTGTGGGGTGCAGTGAACACAATCTTTTTGGGGTGGAGTGAACAACATCCTTTTTGGGGTGCAGTGAACAAAATCCTTTTTGGGGTGCAGTGAACAACATCCTTTTTGGGGTGCAGTGAACACAATCTTTTTGGGGTGCAGTGAACACAATCTTTGTGGGGTACAGTGAACAGAATCTTTGTGGGGTGCAGTGAACACAATCTTTGGGGGGTACAGTGAACACAATCTTTGTGAGGTGCAGTGAACACAATCTTTGTGGGGTGCAGTGAACACAATCATTGTGGGGTGCAGTGAACTCAATCTTTGTGGGGTACAGTGAACACAATCTCATACTGAAGGTTTGAGGGTGCTGCCTGTTCCATACTCCCCCTACTCCTCATCTAGCCTTTTAGGGGTACAAACAATAGTAATTGGGGCCTAGTGTGGTTGTGTACGTGTGATATACATACACTTTTTTGGGATCATATTTTCTATTCCGCTATTTAATCAAAAACCTTTGGGGATCAGTTAAATTGGGGGATAGTCTGTGTTGGTACGTGTGAGAGAGATCCACCTTTCCAAGTTGTTGGGGTTCATCTCATACTTCTGAAGGTTTGAGGGTGCTGCCTGTTCCATACTCCCCCCTACTCCTAGCCTTTTAGGGGTACAAACAATAGTAATTGGGGCCTAGTGTGGTTGTGTACGTGTGATATACATACACTTTTTTGGGATCATATTTTCTATTCCGCTATTTAATCAAAAACCTTTGGGGATCAGTTAAATTGGGGGATAGTCTGTGTTGGTACGTGTGAGAGAGATCCACCTTTCCAAGTTGTTGGGGTTCATCTCATACTTCTGAAGGTTTGAGGGTGCTGCCTGTTCCATACTCCCCCTACTCCTAGCCTTTTAGGGGTACAAACAATAGTAATTGGGGCCTAGTGTGGTTGTGTACGTGTGATATACATACACTTTTTTGGGATCATATTTTCTATTCCGCTATTTAATCAAAAACCTCTGGGGATCAGTTAAATTGGGGGATAGTCTGTGTTGGTACGTGTGAGAGAGATCCACCTTTCCAAGTTGTTGGGGTTCATCTCATACTTCTGAAGGTTTGAGGGTGCTGCCTGTTCCATACTCCCCCTACTCCTAGCCTTTTAGGGGTACAAACAATAGTAATTGGGGCCTAGTGTGGTTGTGTACGTGTGATATACATACACTTTTTTGGGATCATATTTTCTATTCCGCTATTTAATCAAAAACCTTTGGGGATCAGTTAAATTGGGGGATAGTCTGTGTTGGTACGTGTGAGAGAGATCCACCTTTCCAAGTTGTTGGGGTTCATCTCATACTTCTGAAGGTTTGAGGGTGCTGCCTGTTCCATACTCCCCCTACTCCTAGCCTTTTAGGGGTACAAACAATAGTAATTGGGGCCTAGTGTGGTTGTGTACGTGTGATATACATACACTTTTTTGGGATCATATTTTCTATTCCGCTATTTAATCAAAAACCTCTGGGGATCAGTTAAATTGGGGGATAGTCTGTGTTGGTACGTGTGAGAGAGATCCACCTTTCCAAGTTGTTGGGGTTCATCTCATACTTCTGAAGGTTTGAGGGTGCTGCCTGTTCCATACTCCCCCTACTCCTAGCCTTTTAGGGGTACAAACAATAGTAATTGGGGCCTAGTGTGGTTGTGTACGTGTGATATACATACACTTTTTTGGGATCATATTTTCTATTCCGCTATTTAATCAAAAACCTCTGGGGATCAGTTAAATTGGGGGATAGTCTGTGTTGGTACGTGTGAGAGAGATCCACCTTTCCAAGTTGTTGGGGTTCATCTCATACTTCTGAAGGTTTGAGGGTGCTGCCTGTTCCATACTCCCCCCTACTCCTAGCCTTTTAGGGGTACAAACAATAGTAATTGGGCCTAGTGTGGTTGTGTACGTGTGATATACATACACTTTTTTGGGATCATATTTTCTATTCCGCTATTTAATCAAAAACCTCTGGGGATCAGTTAAATTGGGGGATAGTCTGTGTTGGTACGTGTGAGAGAGATCCACCTTTCCAAGTTGTTGGGGTTCATCTCATACTTCTGAAGGTTTGAGGGTGCTGCCTGTTCCATACTCCCCCCTACTCCTAGCCTTTTAGGGGTACAAACAATAGTAATTGGGGCCTAGTGTGGTTGTGTACGTGTGATATACATACACTTTTTTGGGATCATATTTTCTATTCCGCTATTTAATCAAAAACCTCTGGGGATCAGTTAAATTGGGGGATAGTCTGTGTTGGTACGTGTGAGAGAGATCCACCTTTCCAAGTTGTTGGGGTTCATCTCATACTTCTGAAGGTTTGAGGGTGCTGCCTGTTCCATACTCCCCCTACTCCTAGCCTTTTAGGGGTACAAACAATAGTAATTGGGGCCTAGTGTGGTTGTGTACGTGTGATATACATACACTTTTTTGGGATCATATTTTCTATTCCGCTATTTAATCAAAAACCTCTGGGGATCAGTTAAATTGGGGGATAGTCTGTGTTGGTACGTGTGAGAGAGATCCACCTTTCCAAGTTGTTGGGGTTCATCTCATACTTCTGAAGGTTTGAGGGTGCTGCCTGTTCCATACTCCCCCCTACTCCTAGCCTTTTAGGGGTACAAACAATAGTAATTGGGGCCTAGTGTGGTTGTGTACGTGTGATATACATACACTTTTTTGGGATCATATTTTCTATTCCGCTATTTAATCAAAAACCTCTGGGGATCAGTTAAATTGGGGGATAGTCTGTGTTGGTACGTGTGAGAGAGATCCACCTTTCCAAGTTGTTGGGGTTCATCTCATACTTCTGAAGGTTTGAGGGTTCTGCCTGTTCCATACTCCCCCCTACTCCTAGCCTTTTAGGGGTACAAACAATAGTAATTGGGGCCTAGTGTGGTTGTGTACGTGTGATATACATACACTTTTTTGGGATCATATTTTCTATTCCGCTATTTAATCAAAAACCTCTGGGGATCAGTTAAATTGGGGGATAGTCTGTGTTGGTACGTGTGAGAGAGATCCACCTTTCCAAGTTGTTGGGGTTCATCTCATACTTCTGAAGGTTTGAGGGTGCTGCCTGTTCCATACTCCCCCTACTCCTAGCCTTTTAGGGGTACAAACAATAGTAATTGGGGCCTAGTGTGGTTGTGTACGTGTGATATACATACACTTTTTTGGGATCATATTTTCTATTCCGCTATTTAATCAAAAACCTCTGGGGATCAGTTAAATTGGGGGGTAGTCTGTGTTGGTACGTGTGAGAGAGATCCACCTTTCCAAGTTGTTGGGGTTCATCTCATACTTCTGAAGGTTTGAGGGTGCTGCCTGTTCCATACTCCCCCTACTCCTAGCCTTTTAGGGGTACAAACAATAGTAATTGGGGCCTAGTGTGGTTGTGTACGTGTGATATACATACACTTTTTTGGGATCATATTTTCTATTCCGCTATTTAATCAAAAACCTCTGGGGATCAGTTAAATTGGGGGATAGTCTGTGTTGGTACGTGTGAGAGAGATCCACCTTTCCAAGTTGTTGGGGTTCATCTCATACTTCTGAAGGTTTGAGGGTGCTGCCTGTTCCATACTCCCCCTACTCCTAGCCTTTTAGGGGTACAAACAATAGTAATTGGGGCCTAGTGTGGTTGTGTACGTGTGATATACATACACTTTTTTGGGATCATATTTTCTATTCCGCTATTTAATCAAAAACCTCTGGGGATCAGTTAAATTGGGGGATAGTCTGTGTTGGTACGTGTGAGAGAGATCCACCTTTCCAAGTTGTTGGGGTTCATCTCATACTTCTGAAGGTTTGAGGGTGCTGCCTGTTCCATACTCCCCCTACTCCTAGCCTTTTAGGGGTACAAACAATAGTAATTGGGGCCTAGTGTGGTTGTGTACGTGTGATATACATACACTTTTTTGGGATCATATTTTCTATTCCGCTATTTAATCAAAAACCTCTGGGGATCAGTTAAATTGGGGGATAGTCTGTGTTGGTACGTGTGAGAGAGATCCACCTTTCCAAGTTGTTGGGGTTCATCTCATACTTCTGAAGGTTTGAGGGTGCTGCCTGTTCCATACTCCCCCTACTCCTAGCCTTTTAGGGGTACAAACAATAGTAATTGGGGCCTAGTGTGGTTGTGTACGTGTGATATACATACACTTTTTTGGGATCATATTTTCTATTCCGCTATTTAATCAAAAACCTCTGGGGATCAGTTAAATTGGGGGATAGTCTGTGTTGGTACGTGTGAGAGAGATCCACCTTTCCAAGTTGTTGGGGTTCATCTCATACTTCTGAAGGTTTGAGGGTGCTGCCTGTTCCATACTCCCCCCTACTCCTAACCTTTTAGGGGTACAAACAATAGTAATTGGGGCCTAGTGTGGTTGTGTACGTGTGATATACATACACTTTTTTGGGATCATATTTTCTATTCCGCTATTTAATCAAAAACCTTTGGGGATCAGTTAAATTGGGGGATAGTCTGTGTTGGTACGTGTGAGAGAGATCCACCTTTCCAAGTTGTTGGGGTTCATCTCATACTTCTGAAGGTTTGAGGGTGCTGCCTGTTCCATACTCCCCCTACTCCTCATCTAGCCTTTTAGGGGTACAAACAATAGTAATTGGGGCCTAGTGTGGTTGTGTACGTGCGAGATACATACACTTTTTTTGATCATATTTCCTATTCCGCTATTCAATAAAAACCTTTGGGGATCAATTAAATTGCGGGATAGTCTGTGTCGGTACGTGTGAGATCCACCTTTCCAAGTTTTTGGGGTTCATCTCATACTTCTGAAGCTTTGAGGGTGCTGCCTGTTCCATACTCCTCCTCCTCCTCATCCATCCTTTTAGGTGTACAAACAATAGTAATTGGGGCCTAGTGTGCTTCTGTACGTGTGAGATACATACACATTTTTTGATCATATTTCCTATTCCGCTATTCAATAAAAACCTTTTGGGATCAATTAAATTGCGGAATAGTCTGTGTCGGTACGTGTGAGATCCACCTTTCCAAGTTTTTGGGGTTCATCTCATACTTCTGAAGCTTTGAGGGTGCTGCCTGTTCCATACTCCTCCTCCTCCTCATCCATCCTTTTAGGTGTACAAACAATAGTAATTGGGGCCTAGTGTGTTTCTGTACGTGCGAGATACATACACTTTTTTTGATCATATTTCCTATTCCGCTATTCAATAAAAACCTTTGAGGATCAATTGAATTGCGGGATAGTCTGTGTCGGTACGTGTGAGAGAGATCCACCTTTCCAAGTTGTTGGGGTTCATCTCATACTTCTGAAGGTTTGAGGGTGCTGCCTGTTCCATACTCCCCCTACTCCTCATCTAGCCTTTTAGGGGTACAAACAATAGTAATTGGGGCCTAGTGTGGTTGTGTACGTGTGATATACATACACTTTTTTTGGATCATATTTTCTATTCCGCTATTCAATAAAAACCTTTCTAGGGCAAGATCTTAAATTACAGAAATATGAGGAGACCGTCAAATAAGGGCCGTGGCCTGGGTCGTGGTGCTGCTGGTAGAGCTCCTGTTGCAAGGAGAGGACATGGTCGATCTGTGCCAGCTACACGCACAAGTGAAACACCTTCCTCAAGTGTGAGTAGGCGACAGAACCTGCATCAGTATTTGGTAGGGCATCAAACGCCCCTAGAAGTGATGAGGCCAGAACAAGTTGAGGCGATAGTAGATTGGTTTGCTGCTGACAGTGCCTCCAGTTCCTTCACATTGTCTCCCACCCAGTCTACTGCAGAAAGGTCAGAGTTGGCACCTGCAGCCAATGTCCAACCGTCTTTCACCTCACCCCCTTGCAAATCAGGCCAGCAGTCTGAGCCCCAAGCCATACAGCAGTCTCTTATTCTTTTTGAGGACTCTGTCAGCAGGGTTTCCCAGGGCCATCCACCTAGCCCTGCCCCAGAAGTGGAAGAGATTGAGTGCAGCGATGCCCAACCACTTATTCCTCAAGATGAGTACATGCAAGGATCATCGCAGCACGTCTCCGATGATGACGAAACGCAGGTGCCAACTGCTGCGGCGTTCAGCATTGTGGAGACCGACAAGGAGGGCAGGGGTGAAGACTGGGTGGAAGATGATGTGGAGGACGATGAGGTCCTCGACCCCACATGGAATGAACGTCATGCAGGTGAACTGAGTAGTTTGGAGGAAGAGGCGGTGGTCGCACAGAGCCACCAGCACAGCAGAAGAGGGAGCAGGGTGCAGAAGCGGAGCGGCCGTGCCCTAGACACTACGCCCGCTACTGCCCAACGCAGCAAGGGAACGAGCGCACCAAAGTCAGCTCAAAGGAGTTCTCTAGCGTGGAAGTTCTTTAGAAAATGTGCTGATGACAGGACACGAGTGGTTTGCACCCTGTGCAATCAGAGCTTGAAGCGAGGCATGAACCTTCTCAACCTGAGCACAACCTGCATGATCAGGCATCTAAGTGCAAAGCACGAGCTGCAGTGGAGTACACACCTTCAAAACCAAGAAACGTCTCTGGCTCATCCTGCTTCCTCTTCTGCTGCAGTCTCGGCCGCTCCAGCCACATCTGTAGTGATACCGGCACCTGCCACCCCGCAAACAGACGATCTGTCAGCAACACCACCACCTGGGTCACCAACAACCATCTCCACAATGTCCCGTGGAAGCGTTCAGCTTTCCATCTCCCAAACACTTGAGAGGAAGAGGAAGTACCCCCCTACCCACCCGCGATCCCTGGCCCTGAATGCCAGCATTTCAAAATTATTGGCCTTTGAAATGCTGTCATTCCGTCTGGTGGAGACGCACAGTTTTAAAAACCTTATGTCGGTGGCTGTCCCACAGTACGTCGTGCCCAGCCGCCACTACTTTTCCAGGCAAGCCATCCCTTCCCTGCACAACCAAGTGGGGGAAAAAATCAGGTGTGCACTGCGCAACGCCATCTGTGCCAAGGTCCACCTAACTACGGATACGTGGACCAGTAAGCACGGTCAGGGGCGTTATATCTCCCTAACGGCACACTGGGTAAATGCAGTGGCGGATGGGCCTGAGGCGGATAGCAATTTGGCGCATGTCCTTCCACCACCGAGGATTGCAGGGCGCTTCAGTTTGCCTCCTGTTCCTAACTCCTCCTACTCCGCTTCCTCATCCTCTACCGCCTCCTCATCCGGACAGCGTAACACCTTCACCACCAACTTCAGCACGGCCAGGGGTAAACGACAGCAGGCAGTTTTACAACTTGCCTGTTTGGGGGACAAACCACACACCGCGCAGGAGTTGTGGAGGAGCATGGAACAGCAGACAAATGAGTGGTTGCTGCCAGCGAGCCTCAAGCCCGGCCTGGTGGTGTGCGATAACGGGCGAAATCTCATAGCAGCTCTGGGCCTAGCCGGTTTGACGCACATCCCTTGCCTGGCGCATGTGCTGAATTTGGTGGTGCAGAGGTTCCTTAAAAACTACCCCGATATGTCAGAGCTGCTGCAGAAAGTGCGGGCCGTTTGTGCGCACTTTCGGCGTTCTCACCCTGCTGCTGCTCGCCTGGCAGCGCTGCAGCGTAACTTCGGCCTTCCCGCTCACCGCCTCATATGTGACGTGCCCACAAGGTGGAACTCCACCTTGCACATGCTGGAAAGACTGTGCGAGCAGCAGCAGGCCATAGTGGAGTTTCAGCTGCAGCACGCACGCGTGAGTCGCTCTGCGGAACAGCACCACTTCACCACCAATAACTGGGCCTCCATGCGAGACCTGTGTGCCTTGTTGCGCTGTTTTGAGTACTCCACCAACATGGCCAGTGGCAATGACGCCGTTCTCAGCTTAACTATTCCACTTCTATGCCTCCTTGAAAAAACAATTCGGGCGATGATGGAAGAGGATGTGGCACAGGATGAGGAGGAGGAGGAGGATGAAGAGGTAACATTTCCAAGGCTTTCAGGGCAGTCATTCGCAAGGGGCTCCGAGGGTGGGTTCCTGCACACGCAAACGCCAGGGACGCAATTGTCCAGCAGGGGCACAGTTCTGGAGGATGAGGAGGATGAGGAGGAGGAGGAGCTGGAGGAGGAGATGGAACCATGTTCACAGCAGGGTGGCACCCAGGCCAGCTCATGGCCATCACTGGTGCGTGGCTGGGGGGATACAGAGGACACGGACCATACACCTCCCACAGAGGACAGCCTTTCGTCGCCTCTGGGCAGCCTGGCACACATGAGCGATTACATGCTGCAGTGTCTCCACAACGACCGCCGAGTTGCCCACATTCTAACTTGTGCTGATTACTGGGTGGCCACGCTGCTGGATCCCCGTTACAAGGACAACGTACCGTCCTTAATTCACTCACTGGAGCGCGATCGCAAGATGCGCGAGTACAAGCGCACGCTGGTAGACGCCATGCTGCTGGCATTCCCATCTGACAGCGGGGCCACAGTGGAAGCACAAGGCAGAGGAGGAGGAGGAGGAGGTCGCCAACGCAACCAGGGCACCGCCAGCACCTCAGAAGGCAGGGTTAGCATGGCCGAAATGTGGAAAAGCTTTGTCAGCACGCCACAACAAACAGCAGCACCAGCAGCTCAGATGGAACGTCTTAGCAGGAGGCAGCATTTTACCAACATGGTGGAGCAGTATGTGTGCACACGCCTACATGTAGTGAATGACGGGTCTGCCCCCTTCAACTTCTGGGTCTCCAAATTGGGCACATGGCCTGAGCTTGCCCTTTACGCCTTGGAGGTGCTGGCGTGCCCTGCAGCCAGTGTATTATCTGAACGGGTATTTAGCACGGCTGGGGGCGTTATAACAGACAAGCGCAGCCGCCTGTCCAGAGACAATGTGGACAAGCTCACGTTCATTAAAATGAACCAGGCATGGATCCCACGGGACTTTTCCGTACCTTATGCAGAATAGCAATGGATACCGACCTTACCCACCCATTGTTCCATTTTTGCTCTTTCTCACTCTTTTGGGGTGTACCCTCATTTAAAATTTGTGAAAAGAAGCAGTGTTGGCTACCTCGTCCTCCTCCTCAGGGCCAGATTAATGTAGGGTCTATTGGAGCTGCAGCTCCAGGCCCCTACCTTTTATATAGGCCCCGGGTTGGCCATATTCACTGTTACCGCTCTTCTGTCACTTGTAAACACAGAAGTCTGGCTTCTATGCTCGCTTCCCCAGGCAGCACCCTCAGAACCTCCCCACACAGCGTGAAGGCCGGACAAGGAGGGACAGTTGGCGATGCATGGATGTGTTTATGGGCTTCAGAGACAGCATCCCATGTTGAATTAGGCATGCATGGCTGCACCCTTCCTCCTCTGGGTGCATGGCAAGGCACGGCCCTAAGGCCCTTCAAAATCCTCAGCACCAAGCCCATGATGCTGTTAATCCGGCCCTGGTCCTCCTCCACCGCCGCTTCCACCTACACCGCCCATAGGTGTGCGCAGCCTATTGCATTAAGGTGTGCACCCCAAAGTTGAAATACACATGCATGTGTTTGCCAGCAGGGAGAGTAATGTATCGGGGCCATGTACCTGTAGGCAAGGAGAAATAGAGCAGAGCAGGTCCCAGGGAGATCTTTCCCATCTCCTCACTGGCAATGCTATGTGCCCTAGGTGATTAGGGTGTGCCCAGGCACACCCAGCACACCCTGTGCGCACGCCTATGTCACCGCCACATCCACCACCACCTCAACCTCCCTCCTACTCCATATGGGCCTCGTCCTTCAGAGATGAAGAAGAACATTGTTTTATTTTTCTGTTTTTTTTTGTTGTTTTAAGTTATTTCCCTATCCACATTTGTTTGCAGAGCACTTGCCATGCTCTTAATTACGTTTTGCTGCCATTTGCAGCACTCTAGCCCTTTCCTTTGGTGTTTTAGAGCCATTTTAGTGCCTTAAAGTTCGGGTCCCCATTGACTTCAATGGGGTTCGGTGTCCGGGAAAAGTTCGGTAAAAGTCCGGGACACGGACCCGGACTTTTTTTTAAAGTTCGGCCGAACCCGTCGAACACGGACATCTAGGTGTCCGCTCAACCCTACTTAGGATCATTGCTGCTTTGTCTTCAGCCTCCTGTGTAACCTGTGATTCTGTAAATCTGTGCCCTGCTTCCAAGTTGCCGACCCGGCTTGTCTTGATCATTCTCTGACCTCCACCTGCATCGACCTCGGCTTGTCCCCTGACCTCTGCTTTTCTTTGCTCCTTTGGCTCCTACTATACTGATCGGTTTCCGACCCGGCTTGTCTCCTGACCATGTTCCTGTCTGTGCCCTGTACCCAATCCATCCTGTCTGTGTATTACCCGGCCTGCCTGATCTTGCTACTCTACCTGCTGTCGCCAGCACCAGCTGCCTGCCTGTTTGCTGAAGCCATCTGATAACTTCTCCTTCCCAGCGAATACACCTGCCCTAATGCTTGCAAGATTTACAGGCACTCGTGCCACTCTGCACTCCTGCGCCTTCTGTCTATACTATCAGGAGCCCCAAGTCAGGGGGGTAAGAGAGGCCTTTCTCATCATATTGGGCTCTGCTACCAGGTACGTAATACCTCCTCCAGACAATGCTTCTTTGCAAATCTGCCCCCTCATTCATCCAGAGGGGTGTCTGTATAATACAGGCGGTGTGTTACTGGCCAGATCACCAGGGGAAAACAAAGGGAAAAAAGCTTAAGAAAAGAAAACCAATACAGCTACCACATCTAATGATTGATAAGCTGCAATATATTACATTTTTGACTTTGGGTTTAATATCGCTTTAAGACTAGAAAAAATACATTAATCAAGAATGTGTTGTGTAACACTTTAGCAACAACTGCCTTTTGAATTGTATCTTGGCCATGTAATCAATGTATATTATACCCTAACAGTAGAAAAATACATTGTTTAAAAATGATAGTGGCTTTCAGGTTTACTTATTAAGATCTTTCACATAGAGGTTTCCAAATGATATAAATTACTGGCTTAAGACTGCAATTTCTGTCAGTGAGGTTTCATTATATCTCATATTTTTGAGGTTGAAAAAAAAATAGTTCAGATGTTACATAGTACAAGTCTATGGGTGAATAATGTACATTGTGGACCACAGTATATAACTGCAGAAAATGTGATTGTGACCATGGCCAGCAAATTTAAAAAAAGGAAATAGCAATGATGGTCATCAGATGCTTATCATCTTTGCCCTAACTTCTTATTGTAATCATTTTATGAACATTCAATTTGAAAAAAAAACTCAATGACTCCAAATGCTCCTTAAAACCATGTAGTTTGTGGCTAGTTTATCAGATTCAACAGTAATAAAATTGTGGCAAATTACTCTGAAATTCAGGTGGTAATCAAAAGTAAAATATGGTACAACTTTAGTGAAGTTTGAATAGAGAGAGAAAAGAATCCAGCACTGGTAATGAAGCATATTCTTCTTGCCAGTATGGAAAATACCCTTAGAATATTATCATGGTGTTCTTGTGACCTCTGGCTTGTTCCAATTCAGGCAAAAGAGCATTTTTTTGAGATAAGGTACTGATGATGAACATGAAGACCTGATTTGTTTCAATTCAGCCCAAAGGGATTTAGAGGCTTTGAGGACAGGGCATTGTGTAGGCTATTCGTGGTCCTCAACACCAAACTCATCAAATCATGTCTTAATGAACCTGATTTAGTGCACAGTCATGCTGGAACAGAAAATATGATTCCCCAAACTGTTGCCACACAAGCACACAATTGTGTAAAAAAAATTGTATACTATGGTATTAATAATGTCCTTCACTAAAACTTCCAAACTCAATAATTTGGAGTGGTGTCCACATACTTTTAATTATAAAATATAGACATGAAGGTCAAGTGTCCATATACCTTTAGCTATTCCATGTATATAGAGGTGAAGGGGCTGACCATATGCAGACCATATTTGTGAACCCTTACACATTGCTTCACACTTACTGCCGGTTCACACTACCGCGACTTGTCTGGCGACTTGGTTGCCTGACAAGTCGTGGCGCATTGTGTGCTACGGGAACCGTTCTAATAGTAGCGACTCCCATTATGTGAAGTCCGTGCAAGTTGCGCCGAAGTCGCGGTGCACGGCGACTTTACAGGTCGCCTCCGAAGTGGTGTCGCCATAGTGTGAACCGACTCTAAGCCCCCGTTCACAGGTCGCCGTAGGTCGCCTTGCATTGAGAAGCTATGGACCCGTTCTAATAGGAGCGACACAAGTCGCTCCGACTTAGTAAAAGGGTCCGGAGCTTCTTTGGGGCGACCCGGAGCGACCTGCATAGACTTCAATGTTATGAAGTCCGTGCCGGCCGCTCTGAGGTCGCGGTGCGAGCAGCGTGCCGCGACCTCGGAGGTTGCCCCGGGAAGTAGCGTCGCCCCAGTGTGAACGGGGCCTTAAACAGATGTTTATCACTGCATTAAAAACAAGGACGTTTTGATCAATTATCTATGGATACAATCACTAATTTAATAATTGCACTGGCACCTATACAGAGTAAAAGGTATTATACTATATTGGTGCATTTCTTCACCATCATTTTAAATATACTCCTTTTCTAGATTTTTACAGGTAAAATGGAAAACGGATTTTGATTGAAAACAATAAAGTTTGGTGTAATTGCAGAATGACTTTTTAATAAACCAATTTAATAGAGAAATCCTAAAATATTTAGGGACCATAAAGTATTGAACTCTGGCACATGTGAAGATGTGCTGAAGGACTCTGCCCAACATCCAGATCCCAGTAGTTTCCAGGCATGCGCAGACCTGCGAGGTTTGGGGTTTCCATATCTGTTCAATCTTTGTGCATGTGCCATGCTTTTTATTCATAAGTGTGGACTACAATACACATTTGTGCTCCCAGCAGTGCTTACCCCCAAGTGCAGATACACCTTTACCAGATGTCCTGACCCCTTAAATAATTAAGTTGGTCTTTATCAACCTTTTAATAATATTACTTTCCATCACAGCAACTTCCAGTAGTTTATTTCCTCCATCCCATTAGTCTGCTGCAGCGCTGGTAATTATAATTTCTAAGTCATCATGTAGCTCATACCAAACAGAAAGTAAAAAAACAGAGGTACCGTAATGCAGTATATTTTATTAGGATAAAACTAAGGCCAACAAAATACACACTCACATTGAATAAAATGTATAAAAGCCAAACATGGGTCTCTGTCACCAAGACAGTCCAAGATGGCTGCCGCTATTCCTCACTCCAGTACTTCCGTATGTGTAAATGACAGGGGCAGATATGACATCACACGGAAAACTACGCCCAATGCGTTTCATCTATTATTGACATCTTCAAGGACTCATGAATAAAAACGTACAGTGAAGGAATACAAGGAGGCACTATCATTTGGAAACTATTCAGATCTGGGCCTTTTTAAAGTTATATGGACTTTATTTTTGCACAAAATAGATGGACACTGTTTAATATATGAAAAATCACTTTGTTTTGAATTTTAAAAAAATGTAAAGATTGGTTTAGATATGAAGGATTAGTTGTAGCACATTGTATTTTGAGCATTGCATTTTATTTATTTTCACTTATAATTACTGCCAACCCTTAGAAGGGGGTTGTCTAATGGCAATCTTGATTTTGTTTAAAAAAAAAAAAAAAAAAACAGCAGGTTGAATTGGGTTTCATTTCTCCAGGGGAGCAGGATTAAACAAAATGTTTATTCCCTAGCTTTTTAAAAAGGAGCAGGCCATTGGGCAGTGAATTTAAGATAAAGATGGTGCCAGATATTAAGCTTTTCTTGACAGAAGTTCCAACTCTTACCCACTCTACTAAAAATAGAAAAAAAAAAAAATGATATATATTGTATATCTATATGGCAGTAAGCCTGGCCTTCAACACACAGCCTCCTCTCCATTTGCTCTACTATGAAAAAGAAACCGCTATAATGAAAATTTACACTTTGTGTTTGAAATCTCCAAACAAACAGCTAAATACACAGATGAAGAGGAGATGCATATATAGTAGATGTTGTTTAATTGTCAATAAATGTATATTTGTTTCTATTTGCAACAACCCTTTACTCCTAGGCAGTGGTGGAAGAGCCCCATGTGGCGCAGTGGGCTAGAATTTCACCCGAGACCATAATTCTTGACTCTTTGAGAAGTGGAAGAAATTGGGTGCCAGTCATTTCAATAAGTTTACCCATAAACTCAGGGAGAGAGGATTTAGGACATAGGATACCAGAAAATGGCTAAAAATGCAGACACTCTTCTTGCAAGCAATAAAGAAAATGGGCCAGAACTGGCACTCTTTTGACTCTATAGCAGCTTATGTACTTCTTGGATGAGCCACTAGAATTTCCTGCAATGTCCATTGGCAATGGCTTCTACCCAGCTATCCAGGACACTCTTCAACAGTAAAGTCTTCATCCTTGGTGCCCCAATGCAAACAACCACATATCTGCTTTGCTTCCCCTGATTGTTCTCTACAGCAGGACAGTCTTCAGGGCCCCACACTCAGACCTCTCTTTCTAGCTTTAAGCCTGACCTCCAAAAGGTAGCTTCGTCTCCTGGCAGAGTACCAGAAGGTAAGAGCTTCTAGAAAGTCACCCCAAATAGTTATATCCCTCCCCACCATGCACCACTGTTAGTAAACCTTCTAGAGTTTGGCTAAGGAGATATACACTTTCATAAGCCCTAATTATTGTACCTTCTCACACTATTGTCAGGGAAACTTTTCAACAGCAGGCGGAGGAAAATAATAACACTGAGCTTAGGAAAGCATAACTATCAATTAGAGCTCAGGCTTACTATTGCCCCACAGAACTAAATTTAGCCTAGGGACACTGCTGCCTAGACCAGGATCCTTACACATTTATTTATTCCTGAGATTTACATGGTGTTGCACGAAAAGGCAGAAAACCTGATTTATTTTTTACCACTGTAGTAACACCTATAGGTCTTGTTCCTGCCCACGTTTGACCAGATACTAAAGGAAAAACAGAACACAGATGATGAGCTTACCTCTCTACAGCTCTGCTTTATCTTCCTATTGGCATTTTACTTGTTAGCATATGACCACTAAAGTAGTTCTGCTGTACAGGGGGCTGCCAGAGGATAATACCAAGTCCAAAATTAGGTATTGAAACTACTGTCAGTGTTTATCTTCTTCGTGTTCAGCTTTAAATATATTAAACACCAGAACAATAAAGATATTCTTTTTGCTGTTTTAATAAAGCCCGGTAATGGTTTATTCGCTCCTGTCTCATACTAACATGGTCTGATTTATTATACTGTATATTCCTTAACATTTCAGTTAGCTAGTAAAGCTTCCCTAAGGTCTTCTTTAAACCACCAATTTAATCTGAGCTTGGCAATTTACATGATATAAGCGAGATAATGACCTTTAGCTTATTTTGTGTAATTTACTGTCCTGTCTTCCTCCCTCCATATTTAGTACTCATTGGGAAAGGTACTGCTTATCTTGAATTACAGTAATCAGTAATTCCCCCTCCCCAGTGCTATCCATATTGTTACCAATGGTTTGTACAGTTTTTATTAATTCAGGACAATACGAAAGAACTGTAAGAAATCTGTTAAAGGCATGAGTGCATATTGAAACAGAATACAGTCAGTGACCAACGAAATTTCCAATTTAATACAGTGATAGTGAGATAGCTGTTTGGTACATTGTACATTTATGAATATCCAGAATAGGTTATTATCTTCAAGGATTTCTATACTTCTTCTGTTTCTATCAGCTTGAAAACTTACAATGGGCTTTGTAACAAAGTCCACGTTGGTATATAGCTCAGTAGATCTACTCTGAGTCTATGGAAAAATTATGTTTCATCTATTGCAAGATGCAATTGCAAAAATTGCATATGAGTTCTTTGGTACTCATTTTAATACAATTTGCCCTCTTTTATCAAAGAAATCAGAGCTACCATAGAAAGATCAGGCATTCTAGCTTCTAAAGTATGCTTTTCATTTAATAAACATCTAAAAAAATATTGAATTATATTAATGAGCGTGTTATTGCATTAACTTGTATTGGAAACTATTTTTTGTTGTTTTAGAAATAGAAACAATAGAATGAACTGAAGAATTTCAAACGACTTTGAACTATAGCACTGATCAAACCAACCACTCAAAAGCCATCATCATTCCTGCATTGCTGAAAATGTCATTAAATAAAACAAATGAGCATCAGTGATATACCTATCAGGATTAATTACCAATGACACTTATTCCTAACCCCTAGTTCCTAACTGTTAAAGAACCAAACGTCCCAATATTTTTTTACACCATCTAAAGTGCATAAAAGCTTGATGGCTACCCTGGGAAGACCTAAAGGGAGAGATTTATTAAATATGGAGCATTAAGAATCTGGTGCAGCTGTGCATAGTAGCCAATCAGCTTCTAACTTCAGTTTGTTCAAATAATCTTTGACAATAAAACCTGGAAGCTGATTGGCTTTTGTGCAGAGCTACGCCAGATTTTGCACTCTCCAGTTTTATTAACCCCCCCCCCCCCCATAGTTTCAGGTTATGAAAGTCCAACAGGGAACTCTAGTACGATTGTGGATGAATTTTGAGTCACCATGTCAAATCTTCCTTTTCCTTTGTAAAATACACCATCAATTTGTTAAAAATCATAGAAGGACTAGAAGTCCCTAGAAATGCTTGGCTGGTTGCCATAGATGTAGAATGTCTTTATAATTCAATACCTCATAAAAAGATATTATTATTAAATTGTACATAGTCATCAGCTAGAAAGAGATCAGTCCCATAAAGAATATAATCAATTTATGCTAGATCTTTTGAAATTCATAATAACTTGGAATGTATTTATGTTCAAGTGCTCCCACTACCTCCAGGTATAGGGTGTTGCTATGGGGACACGTTGTGCACCCTCATATGCTAACCTATATCTGGGGGGTGGGAGCACCAATTGTTTTCTCAGAAAGATTTTTTAGATGACCTGAATCAGGTCATAACGTAGAATCACTTTTTGGATGATGTTTTGCTAGTCTGGAGTGGTACCCGGGAAGGATTGAATGTGTTTATGGACATCCTTGGGGATATGACATTCAATTTGAAATTTACAATGAGCTGTGATCAACATACAGTAAGATAACTTTTCTAGATGTGGAAAATGTTATTGACCAGGATGGAACATTGGACTCTACACTTTATAGGAAACCCTCTGTGGAAACACAATCCCGCACGCATATAGCTCCCACGCAAGATCATTGATATTGAGTATTCCATATATTCAATATCTTCATAAACAAAGAAATTGCAGTACAGAGGTTGATATCCAGATGGAAGCCAAAAACTTACAGAAAAAATTATTATAAAGAGGCTAAAGTTGTAGCTCCCCAACAGAGTTAAAAGCCTGAATAGAAACTCCCAAATTTTTGGCGAGCGAGAAAAGTCTAACACTACAAATTCTGGATGGACCCTCTGCACACTGCTACACACTTTCCAGCAAACTATGAAATGAAAAACAGGGATATTTAGTTCACATATATTGCAATAAATGTTTAAGCTGACCAACTGTGTCAAAGTAATCCCTCTTATGGCCAGTCCTACACTGCCTTGCCACTGCAAATGCTACGGTGGACACCATGCCAACATGGGCATACGCGGTATTTCATAAAAGTGAGTACACCCCTCACATTTTTGTAAATATTTTATTATATCTTTTCATGTGACAACACTGAAAAAATTACACTTTGCTACAATGTAGTACAAGTGTACAGCTTGTATAACAGTGTACATTTGCTGTACTCTCAGAATAACTCAACACACAGCCATTACTGTCTAAACCTCTGGAAACAAAAGTGAGTAAACCCCTAAGTGAAAATGTTTAAATTGGTCCCAAAGTGTCAATGTGTTGTGTGATCACCATTATTTTCCAGCATTGCCTTAACCCTCTTGGGCATGGAGTTCACGAGAGCTTCACAGGTTGCCACTGGAGTCCTCTTTCACTCCTCCATGATGACATCACGGAGCTGGTGGATGTTAGAGATCTTGCGCTCCTCGGCCTTTGGTTTGAGTATGCCAGACAGATGCTCAATAGGGTTTAGGTCTGGAAACATGCTTGACCAGTCCATAAAGCTTATTTAGTAAGGCAGTGGACATCTCAGAGGTGTGTGTTGGGGTCGTTATCATGTTGGAATACTGCCCTGCGGCCCAGTCTCCGAAGGGAGGGGTTTATGTTCTGCTTCAGTTTATCAATTACAGTACATGTTGGCATTCATGGTTCCCTCAATGAACTGTAGCTCCCCAGTGCTGACAGCACTCATGCAGCCCCAGACCATGACACTTTCACCACCATGCTTGACAGTAGGTAAGACACACTTGACTTTGTACACCTCACCTGGTTGCCGCCACACATGCTTGACACCATCTTAACCAAATAAGTTTATCTTGCTTCAGTCAGACCACAGGACATGGTTCCAGTAATCCATGTCCTTAGTCTGCCTGTCTTCAACAAACTGTTAGCGGGCTTTCTTGTGCATCATCTTTATAAGAGGCTTCCTTCTGGGACAACAGCAATGCAAACCAATTTGATGCAGTGTGTGGCGTATGGTCTGAGCACTGACAGGCTGACCCCCCACCCCTTCAACCTCTGCAGCAATGCTGGCAGCACTCATAAGTTTTTTCCCAAAGACAACCTCTGGATATGACGTGGAGCACGTCGAACATGGCGAGGCCTGTTCTGAGTCAAACCTGTCCTGTTAAATCACTGTATGGTCTTGGCCACTGTGCTGCAGCTCAGTTTCAGGGTCTTGGTAATCTTCTTATAGCCTAGGACATCTTTATGTAGAGCAACAATTCTTTTTTTCAGATACTCAGAGAGTTATTGCCATGAGGTGCCATGTTGAACTTCCAGTGACCAGTATGAGAGAGTGAGAGTGATAACACCAAATTTAACACACCCGCTCCCCATTCACACCTGGGACCTTGTAACACTAACGAGTCACATGACATTGGGGAGGGAAAATGGCTAATTGGGCCCAATCTGGACATTTTCACTTAGGGGTGTACTCACCTTTGTTGCCAGTGGTTTAGACAATAATGGCTGTGTGTTGAGTTATTTTTTTTTTGTTTCAAAAGATTTTTATTGAAGTTAAAAAGGCATGTATAAACATACAACAGTAGATCCATATACATAGGATAACAATATACATAGGATAACAGTAAGTCGCTGCAGGCATAACAGGTATAGCAGGACATCCATACAGAACACCATCAATTATGCAAGAAGATTCCAGCAGTAATTTGGATACCATAGATGGGTACAATGAGACTTCATGTAAACACATAACATGGATATGTAGTAAAGGCACTAAATGTTGCCCTGCGATTAGAAGATAGTAAAACATATAACCCGTATTCCATATATAGGAACTACAGCTCAAAATGACTTCCTCAGAGAGGGTCTAGCTGAGTGCATTTAAACGTCCAAAGCCCTCACCCCTAACGGGTGCAAACTGTGAGGGATTAGACCAGACTTATATTGTACAGTAGTACAGGTGTCGCCACTACCTATACAAGAGACCCAGGGCCAAGGAGTTAAGAAGTGGAACATAGGTGGGGGCCGAGGGGGGAGGGTAGGGGAGGGAACAGGTGGGAGGGGGGGGGGGCACTGCCAATACGCTTAGGTAAAAATCACTGTTTTGGGCATATCATCACAGTTGTCAATGTTTCCAGGGTAGCTATAATATGTTAGAGGATTGATTTAACCAGACCTGCCAGTGTTTCAGGAAGGTGGCCGCTTTGCCGTTCTTAAACGCCAACCATTTTTCCATCTCACATTTATATGCTGTTAAATGAAGAGGGGTAGTAGAGCGCCAGTTAGCAGCAATTGCAATTCTAGTTGCAAATAAGATATGCGCCAGAACTTTTCTGGAGCTGAGAGGATAGCCCTCTAAACCAAGGCTGAAAAGTGCGAGGGCCGGGGAGGGAGAGAGGGTAACTCCCAACAGCTGAGATGTCCAACGGAAGACCTCATTCCAAAATGGTTGGACCACTGGGCAGCTCCAGAAAATATGCATTAGGTTTTCCCTGTTCTGGCATGCACGCCAGCAAAGGGGAGAGCACTTTGGGTCGATGGCATGTAGCCTAGTAGGTGTCATATGGTACCTATGTAGAAGTTTCTGCGAGTTGTCCCAGTGATCCACACATGCCGAGGATGCATAATTGGTTTTAAAAGCCCTCAGCCACTGTGCAGCCGAGAAGGATTGTTGCAGGGCATCCTCCCATTTCAGAACAGTAGGGGATTTACGGAAAGGTTGTTGGTAGTTGCAAAAGCGGTAGCAGATCGAGATCCCTCTTGCTCTGCAACTCCCTTTATTTAAGAGAAAATGGCATAGTTTTTTCAGGATAAGGATACTCAGAGATTTGCGGGAGCGGTCAAAAGCAGCTATTTGGTACTCGGTCAATAGGTCAATAGCTGACTTGGGGTGGATGGAGCTGCTGTTAAAGTGGAAGCCACGCTTTCTCCAATTAAGGGTCGAAACTCCTGGTATCAGGAGATCATATGCTGCTAGAGGAGTGGTAATATTCGCACAATCTTCTTCAGTAAAATTAGTTTTTAGAAGTCCTGTCCATGCCAAGATGGTAGCCTGAACAGTAGGGGAGGCAGGAACTTTTACATTGTTGCGCATGGCAGCTGCGCACAGTAAGGCGTATAGATCATGACCTGGGGTGAATCTATGTGGTTCCATAAATTATCCTCTTGTGCCGTCAGCCAGTAGCGTGTCTGGGATATTAATGCTGCATTGTAGTAGGCTTGAGCGTTTGGAAGACCTACTCCACCAAGTTGTCGAGGTTTATATAACGTAGACAGGGCTATTCTAGGTGGTTTGCCGTTCCAAATGAACTTTCGTAGTGAGGAGGCTGGTTTATTGAAAAAGATTTGTGGGATAGGGATTGGAAGGGTTCTGAAATAATACAAAAGCTTCAGGAGAATCTGCATTCTATATGCAGCGATTCTCCCTAACCAGGAGAGGTGCACTTTCCTAATGTGGGAGAACTCTTCTTCTATCTTAGACAAGAGGGGTAGCATATTGCATTCATACAGCCTAGATACCGGAGAGGTAAGTTGAATACCCAAATACGTGATAGAAGGTGCTTCCCAATTACACGGAAAAACAGATTTAAGATTAAACACCTCGGAAGCCAGGATCGAGATCGGAAGAGCAAAACATTTGCTTGTGTTGACCTTATAATAGGATACACGTCCAAACCATTGAATAAGGGATTGAAGCTCTTTCAGAGATGCAAGGGGATTCGTCATAGTGATAATTATGTCGTCTGCGAATAATCCTAGTTTATGCTCAGTTGGGCCTACTTTTATGCCTTGGAGGATAGGGTTACTCCTAATTGCCCCTGCCAGCGGTTCAATTACAAGGGAGAAAATGATCGGGGATAACGGGCAACCTTGGCGAGTGCCATTTGAGAGGTCGAAAGAATCAGATAGAATACCATCTGTTAGTACTTTCGCCGAGGGATTAGAATATAGTGCCATAATTGCAGAGTGGATAAAGCCTCTAAATCCAAATGTAGTCAGGGTCTTATCAAGGTATCCCCAATGGACCCTGTCAAAGGCCTTCTCAGCGTCCAAAGCTAAGAAAACCGTTGGGGTTCCTGTCACTTCAGCAGCAGTCAGTAGATTTATCATACGACGGGTTCCGTCAGGGGCTTGTCGGCCCTTCACGAACCCGACTTGATCCAGACCCAAGAAATAGGATGTGCAGTACAGGAGCCTATTTGCCAATATTTTTGCATATATCTTTAAATCTACATTAAGTAGAGAGATAGGCCTAAAATTTAGGGGGGAGTCCGTCGCTTTCCCAGGTTTGGGTATAGTGACCACTGTCGCCTGCAACATTTCTTTTGGGAATTTACCTAATTTGGGAGCGTCATTGAACAGTTGAACTAAGTGAGGGGTGAGGATGGGGGCCAGCAACTGGTAGTATTCCGAGGAGAATCCATCTGTGCCTGGGGATTTATGTAGAGGAAGAGATTTTATGACCTCCAGAACTTCCTCTGGGGAAATGGGGGCGTTCAGTTTTTGTAAAGAGTCTTCGTCAATGGAGGGGAGTTTCAGGGCTTGTAGAAAGGAGTCAATATCAGTAGGTGTCGGATTGTAGGTGTCAGGGTCGTCGCTCAGATTATATAAGGAGCTATAGTAATCTTTAAAGATATTGGCCATATCTTTCGGGTTACAGAAAGTTGCGCCCGTTCTGTGATGCTTAATGATTGGGATGTGCGACTTGAGACGTTGCTTTTTAAGTTGAGAAGCTAAGAGTTTGCCTGCTCTATTGCTTTGTGAGTACCAAGACACTTTCAGTCTTTTAAAATATGTATCGTAGTCACGTAGAAGGGTAGTTTTTAAGTAATTTCTAAGGTCTGTGAGTCGCTTTAGGATATCTGTTTGTGGAGATACATCTTTTTTATGCTGCTGTTCCAGCTGTGCTATTTGGGATTGTAGGTGGGTTATGTGAGCAGTTTTCCTCTTTCGATCTCTAGCCTTCTGCTGGATCAATAGACCCCTTGCCACCGCTTTATGAGCGCACCATGTGATTTCAGGGGATGTAGAACCATTGGCATTAAGATTGAAATACTCTGCAATTTTCACCTTGAGTTCCTCGCTATATTCCGGATGGGCTAGGACAAAGGTGTCATTACGCCACACCGGAGCACAGCTTCTAACCGGACCATCCACCACATCAATCATGACCGGAGCATGATCCGACCACGTGATGGAGTGGATGTCCGCTCTGGGAATCTTTTGCAGGAGAAATTTGTCAGTCAGAAACATATCAATCCTAGAATAACTATTATGCACTGCAGAATAAAAGGAGTAGTCCCTTTCAGAGGTGCGGAGAGAGCGCCAGGGATCATACAGCCTCTCCTCAATACAGAGGGGGCCCATGCTAGGTCTATGTCTCCGTCCCGCTCAGGAGCAATCCATATCAACATTTATGACAGCGTTGAAATCCCCACAAATCATCAAATTGCCTTTAGCTAGCTTCCTTGCCCAGGTGATGGTTTTCCGCACAAATTTCAGGGGAAGTTTGTTTGGAGCATAGATATTTACTATAGTATATACTTTACCATTCACCTCAGCAATCAATAGCAGCGTTCTACCCACAGAGTCCTCTGCTGAGTCGAGCAGCTTAAAAGAAACAGTATCTCTAATTGCTATCAAAACCTGTTTCTTTTAGCAGTATGGTTCCCAGAAAACACATGTGGGAATTTCCGATGGGAGCAGTTCGGAGCTTTGCCTTTCCCAAAGTGGGTTTCCTGAACACAAATGATGTCACACTTGTGTTCCAAGGCCGTTTTCCAGAGAAACTTCCTCTTGAAGGGGCTGTTGAGTCCTCTAACATTTAGAGACATCAATCTAATGGACATGGCGGTGGTAGAAGATGCTGGAGTACAAGGTAGTGGCAGTGCAGGGGGAGGTGAGGGAAGGGGAAGCAACCAAGAGGATTAGTAGACCAAGACCGGGTCCAGTGTCATGAAGCATACTTAAGGAAGCTGTGCTGGGCCTGGGAGGTCTATTGTAGAGAGACTGCAAGGGCCCAAAAGGGGGCCAAACAAAAGGAAAAACAAAAAGGAACAAAAACGGAAAAGTTCCAACACATATGCGGGGCATCCCGCACCGTTTCCAATGGAGGGAACAAAACCAATGAACCGCACAACGGGCGTGCAGTGATCCTGCCAGAAAGTGAGTGTGGGCCAGTGGGTGAATCCGGAAGTAAGATGTAAGAGCAAGTGGGTGTCACCGAAAGATAAAGATAAGTGGTTAGGTACCCCATATGGGGGCTTGTTATTTGGCTGCAGCACGGGAAGTAGCTTGTCTGCTTGAAGGGCTACGTTGAGGTAGAGCTTGTGGGTCATCTTCTCGGGGAAGGTAACCCCATTGTCGGAGGAGTTCCAATCCTTTAGGGAGGGAGGAAATGGAGTGAGATACATTATCGATTGTCACTGTGATCTTGGCTGGGAAGCCCCATTTATAAAGGACTTTATGGTTTCGGATTTTTGTGATAGGCACTAAGGTGTGTCTGGCCGCCAGGGTAGCTTGAGACATAACCGTGAACAGGGAAATGCCCGCGAACGGGTCTGGGAGAGCTGGGTGTTGCCTTGAAAAGCGCATAAGCTGGTCTTTCACGTGGAAAAAGTGGATGCAGGCTATCACATCTCTAGGGACCACTTCTGGTATGTAAGACGGTTTGGGCAGTCTGTGCGCTCTGTCGATGATGAGATCTGATGGAGTCAGGGCGGGAAGTACCGTTTGCATAAGTTGCTGCAGGTAGGAAGATAGTTCCACAGGCTTAACCGATTCTGGGATCCCCCTGAATTTCACGTTGTTTCTGCGGGACCTGTCCTCAATGTCCGCTACTTTCAATTTAAGTTGTTTAAGTTACTCCTCTAACTCAAAGTGTGCATCCACCAGATCGTTATGCGCCCCTGTAAATTCTCCCATTTTGCACTCAGTGTAATCTACTCTATCCCCCAGCTTATCCATTTGTCTGTTAGTGTTCTTCATGAAAGCAGACATATCCTGCTGAAGTGCCCCCCTGAGTGTCCTCATCATCTCCTTCATGGCTGTGTCTGTGATGGCTTGGCCAGTAGTGGGATATGAGTCAAGCTGCTGCCCGTATGACACAGTCTGCTCCATAGCCTCCCCCTCCTCATGAAAGGAATCCTCCTGATCTGGCTCGTCCCCATCCCCTGTCAGCTTTCTACGCTGCTTCACAGGGCTTGTGAAAGGGGATGGTTGAGCCTGCTGGGTGAGGATGTGGTTCTCTCCTACCTCCTCCGATGTCAGCGAGGTCCGGTCGGCAGATGTACTTGCCGATGAGGCAGCGCGGGACCAGGCGCCGGCGCCATCTTTGGTGTTGCGGCCTGCGGCTGGGGAGAAGAATTCCGTTAGTTTTTTCGGCCGATCTCTTTGTTTTCGTTTGCCAGCCTGAGACATCTTGTTCACCGGAGTCTCGGGAAGGGATCTGGCAGGGTGAAGGAGCTGATAGATCGCTGTGGATTGCTTAATTCAGCCCGCTGACACAGAGCGACGGTATCACACGGCCATCCGCCCTGGCTGCCGGCTCCGCCCCCCCGTGTTGAGTTATTTTGAGGGGACAGAAAGTTTACCCTGTTATACAAGCTGTACACTCACTACTTTACATTGTAGCAAAGTGTAATTCAGTGTTGTCACATGAAAAGATATACAATATTTGCAAAAAAGTGAGGGGTGTACTCACTTTTGTGAGATACTGTATATTTCCAAGGTGGGGGAGAGCAACTAGGTTCAGAACTGGTCACTGACCTGTGCTACGATTGTTTTTCTCAGAGAAAAGTCTGAGACACAACCTATATGTATAATTACAAGATACTCAAAACATCAAAACCGAATGAGAAACATTTTTAAGAAATATTGGCCCCTCCTTACAGCTGATCTAATCATAAAAAAGTATATAAAAAGTTATTCCGATATTACATTTAAGAGATCAAAATCCCTTAAAGATACACTAGTGAGGAGTCACTATACAACTTTAAGAAAAAAATCTTTGAATTGGATCTTGGGGACTTTCCCTTGTAGATAATGTTTGCCCTTATATTCTTCATGGAAGTAAATTAATTCTTCCCAATGGCCGAATTTCAAAAACCCATCATAGAGTGATGTGTCAGACCCCGGGGGTCATCTATCTGATGAAATATCAGGGACCATGAATCTTTGATATCAAAGCAAAACCTCAATTAGCTGACATGTCGGCCTTTACCATAATTTTGATTTAAATGCGATTAAATTCTTCTCATTGGGACACCCAGTCATGAAGGGGGAGGAAATATAGATAAACTACTACTCCAGAGGGAGACTACATGGATCTATTCCCTTAATGCCACAAAATTCCCACTATAATATATTATATTATAGTTACACTATAAACCATTTTCATGATTACGTTTAAAAAGTCAGCCTTTGAGAGTTACTAAAATAGTGGAATTGAGCTAAATATATTCTAAAAAAAAAATAAAATCATATGTATTTTAAAATGTTGTATAATAATTTTTTGTATTTCTTTTTTGTTTCAGATTATGATTACAATGTACTCAAGATCATGTCCCAATTTCTGCTGCCCTAATAATAAGATCTTATCATTTTTCTGTTTTTCCATATAATGTCTGTTAAACCTTTGTTGCTGATTTCAACAGTGGTGTGCTCTTTGGTGACCACATGGACGCCCAGGGCATAGGGATCAGTACCACCCCCCATTACAAGTGGCTATATGCCTGTCACTTTTCATCCCGTAAATCATCCCATTAGACTGCTGGTGTCCTCCCAAATATGGGTAGGATTGCGGCCTGTGGAGGTGTTGTCTGGCCTTGGGGTGGGCCATCATCCTAATCACTCTGTGACTGACTTTGTTGGTTGCCCGGAGACCACCAGCATCACAGGTATCATGCCGGACAGCTGCTGCATGTTTACATGGGTCCAATTGAGGTCCGAACCTTGACGGTGATGTCAGACGCAAGCGAGGCGGGAGGGGTATATATATGTAGCCGGCGGCTCGGCAATACATCTGCCGGAGCCATTGAGACACCAGTTAACCAGTCTGCTTATAACTTTCTGGTGAGATATGAGAGGATACATTTTGTGGTGAAGATTGGAATTACTAATATAGTATAAAGTTGCAAGGGTATTTTTCTCTTATCTTGTTTAACCACTTAAGCCCCGGAGGATTTGGCTGCTCAAAGATCAGGCCCTATTTTGCGATTTGGCACTGCGTGACTTTAACGGACAATTGCGCAGTCGTGCGACGCTGTACCCAAATGAAATTGTCGTCCTTTTTTTCCCACAAACAGAGCTTTCTTTTGGTGGTATTTGATCACCTGTGCGATTTTTACTTTTTGCACTATAAACAAAAAAAGAGCGACAATTTTGAAAAAATAACATCGGAGCCACCGGTCACTCATGCGGGAATGTCAGGGAGCGAGCGGGGGCGGTAGCGCACCTCCGGCAGTGCGCGCTCGTCCACTAGAGGCTCATGGGTGAGTGACGTACCCCTACGTCACTTTGCCCAGGAGGGGCTGACCGCCGCCTTATATAGTCGTGCGGCGGACGGCAAGTGGTTAATCATAGTAACTTGATATCTGGCAAACCATCTATTGGAGCTTGCATGCAGAGCCGAGTCTCATCGTTGTCAGTTAGTGCCAGTGTCAGCGTGTTTTAGGTAGGATACAAAAAAAAACAAAATGCGGACCATTGTTTCTAGGCCCTATTTAAGGTAAAAACAGCAACTAACGTAGTTGCATAATTGGTCTGGTTAAAAAAAGACACAAGTCCATCTAGTTCAACCAATAAAAGGGAGAAAAAAATGATACAATCCTATATATACAATCCTATACCCTCAGTTGACCCAGAGGAAGGCAAAAAAAAATCCAGCAAAGCATGATCCAATTTTTTACAGCAGGGGGGAAAAGTCCTTCCTGATCCCCTAACAGGCAAGATATTCCCTGGATCAATTTTATCTATAAATGTTAATATCCAGTTATATTATGTACAATTAGTAAAGAATCCAGACCTTTTAAAGCAATTGACTGAGCTAGCCAAAACCAGCTCTTGAGGGAGTCTTTTCCACATTATCACAGCGCTTAATGTGAAAACACCTTGACGTATTTTAAGATTTAATCTCTTTTCCTCCAGATGTAAAGAATGTCCCCCTTGTACTCTGTGATGATAACTCAACACCAAGTTCACTATATGGACCACTTACAGTATCTCACAAATTTTTATTTATTTTATTTTATATTTTCATGTGACAACACTGAAGAAATGCAACAATGTAAAGTAGTGGGTGTACAGCTTGTATAACAGTGTACATTTGCTGTCCCCTCAAAATAACTCAACACATAGCCATTAATGTCTAAACCGCTGGTAGCAAAAGTAAGTACACCCCTAAGTGACCATGTCCAAATTGGGCCCAATGTGTCAATATTTTGTGTGGTCACTAATATTTTTCCAGCACTGCCTTAACCCTCTTGGGTATGGAGTTCACCAGAGCTTCACAGGTTGCCACTGGTGTCCTCTTCCACTCCTCCATGATGACATAACAGAGCTGGTGGATATTAGAGACCTTGTGCTTCTCCACCTTCCGTTTGAAGATGCCCTACAGATGCTCAATAGGGTTTAGGTCTGGAGACATGCTTGGCCAGTCCATCACCTTTACCCTCAGCTTCTTTAGCAAGGCAGTGGTCATGTTTGAGGTGAGTTTGGGGTCATTATGTTGGAATACTGTCCTGCGGCCCAGTCTCCGGAGAGAGGGGGATCATGCTCTGCTTCAGTATGTCACAGTAAATGTTGGCATTCGTGGTTCCCTCAATGAACTGTAGCTCCCCACTGCCGGCAGCACTCATGCAGCCCCAGACCATGGCACTCCCACCTCCATGCTTGACTGTAGGCAAGACACACTTGTCTTTGTACTCCTCACCTGGTTGCCACCACACATGCTCGACACCATCTGAAACAAATAAGTTTATCTTGGTCTCATCAGACCACAGGACATGGTTCCATGGTGTCCTTAGTCTGCTTGTCTTTAGCAAACTGTTTGCGGGCTCTCTTGTGCATCATCCTTAGAAGAGGCTTCATTCCGGGATGATAGCTATGCAGACCAATTTGATGCAGTGTGCGGTGTATGGTTTAAGCACTGACGGGTAGGGTTGAGCGGACACCTAGATGTCCGTGTTCGACGGGTTCGGCCGAACTTTAAAAAAAAGTCCGGGTCCGTGTCCCGGACTTTTACCGAACTTTTCCCGGACACCGAACCCCATTGAAGTCAATGGGGACCCGAACTTTAAGGCACTAAAATGGCTCTAAAACACCAAAGGAAAGGGCTAGAGTGCTGCAAATGGCAGCAAAACGTAATTAAGAGCATGGCAAGTGCTCTGCAAACAAATGTGGATAGGGAAATAACTTAAAACAACAAAAAAAAACAGAAAAATAAAACAATGTTCTTCTTCATCTCTGAAGGACGAGGCCCATATGGAGTAGGAGGGAGGTTGAGGTGGTGGTGG
The DNA here is from genome assembly GCF_965119305.1 of Pelophylax lessonae. Classification (NCBI taxonomy): domain Eukaryota; kingdom Metazoa; phylum Chordata; class Amphibia; order Anura; family Ranidae; genus Pelophylax; species Pelophylax lessonae. Next base: position 637,618,741 of record NC_138769.1, on the reverse strand, counting down.
ATGTGGCGGTGACATAGGCGTGCGCACAGGGTGTGCTGGGTGTGCCTGGGCACACCCTAATCACCTAGGGCACATAGCATTGCCAGTGAGGAGATGGGAAAGATCTCCCTGGGACCTGCTCTGCTCTATTTCTCCTTGCCTACAGGTACATGGCCCCGATACATTACTCTCCCTGCTGGCAAACACATGCATGTGTATTTCAACTTTGGGGTGCACACCTTAATGCAATAGGCTGCGCACACCTATGGGTGGTGTAGGTGGAAGCGGCGGTGGAGGAGGACCAGGGCCGGATTAACAGCATCATGGGCTTGGTGCTGAGGATTTTGAAGGGCCTTAGGGCCGTGCCTTGCCATGCACCCAGAGGAGGAAGGGTGCAGCCATGCATGCCTAATTCAACATGGGATGCTGTCTCTGAAGCCCATAAACACATCCATGCATCGCCAACTGTCCCTCCTTGTCCGGCCTTCACGCTGTGTGGGGAGGTTCTGAGGGTGCTGCCTGGGGAAGCGAGCATAGAAGCCAGACTTCTGTGTTTACAAGTGACAGAAGAGCGGTAACAGTGAATATGGCCAACCCGGGGCCTATATAAAAGGTAGGGGCCTGGAGCTGCAGCTCCAATAGACCCTACATTAATCTGGCCCTGAGGAGGAGGACGAGGTAGCCAACACTGCTTCTTTTCACAAATTTTAAATGAGGGTACACCCCAAAAGAGTGAGAAAGAGCAAAAATGGAACAATGGGTGGGTAAGGTCGGTATCCATTGCTATTCTGCATAAGGTACGGAAAAGTCCCGTGGGATCCATGCCTGGTTCATTTTAATGAACGTGAGCTTGTCCACATTGTCTCTGGACAGGCGGCTGCGCTTGTCTGTTATAACGCCCCCAGCCGTGCTAAATACCCGTTCAGATAATACACTGGCTGCAGGGCACGCCAGCACCTCCAAGGCGTAAAGGGCAAGCTCAGGCCATGTGCCCAATTTGGAGACCCAGAAGTTGAAGGGGGCAGACCCGTCATTCACTACATGTAGGCGTGTGCACACATACTGCTCCACCATGTTGGTAAAATGCTGCCTCCTGCTAAGACGTTCCATCTGAGCTGCTGGTGCTGCTGTTTGTTGTGGCGTGCTGACAAAGCTTTTCCACATTTCGGCCATGCTAACCCTGCCTTCTGAGGTGCTGGCGGTGCCCTGGTTGCGTTGGCGACCTCCTCCTCCTCCTCCTCTGCCTTGTGCTTCCACTGTGGCCCCGCTGTCAGATGGGAATGCCAGCAGCATGGCGTCTACCAGCGTGCGCTTGTACTCGCGCATCTTGCGATCGCGCTCCAGTGAGTGAATTAAGGACGGTACGTTGTCCTTGTAACGGGGATCCAGCAGCGTGGCCACCCAGTAATCAGCACAAGTTAGAATGTGGGCAACTCGGCGGTCGTTGTGGAGACACTGCAGCATGTAATCGCTCATGTGTGCCAGGCTGCCCAGAGGCGACGAAAGGCTGTCCTCTGTGGGAGGTGTATGGTCCGTGTCCTCTGTATCCCCCCAGCCACGCACCAGTGATGGCCATGAGCTGGCCTGGGTGCCACCCTGCTGTGAACATGGTTCCATCTCCTCCTCCAGCTCCTCCTCCTCCTCATCCTCCTCATCCTCCAGAACTGTGCCCCTGCTGGACAATTGCGTCCCTGGCGTTTGCGTGTGCAGGAACCCACCCTCGGAGCCCCTTGCGAATGACTGCCCTGAAAGCCTTGGAAATGTTACCTCTTCATCCTCCTCCTCCTCCTCATCCTGTGCCACATCCTCTTCCATCATCGCCCGAATTGTTTTTTCAAGGAGGCATAGAAGTGGGATAGTTAAGCTGAGAACGGCGTCATTGCCACTGGCCATGTTGGTGGAGTACTCAAAACAGCGCAACAAGGCACACAGGTCTCGCATGGAGGCCCAGTTATTGGTGGTGAAGTGGTGCTGTTCCGCAGAGCGACTCACGCGTGCGTGCTGCAGCTGAAACTCCACTATGGCCTGCTGCTGCTCGCACAGTCTTTCCAGCATGTGCAAGGTGGAGTTCCACCTTGTGGGCACGTCACATATGAGGCGGTGAGCGGGAAGGCCGAAGTTACGCTGCAGCGCTGCCAGGCGAGCAGCAGCAGGGTGAGAACGCCGAAAGTGCGCACAAACGGCCCGCACTTTCTGCAGCAGCTCTGACATATCGGGGTAGTTTTTAAGGAACCTCTGCACCACCAAATTCAGCACATGCGCCAGGCAAGGGATGTGCGTCAAACCGGCTAGGCCCAGAGCTGCTATGAGATTTCGCCCGTTATCGCACACCACCAGGCCGGGCTTGAGGCTCGCTGGCAGCAACCACTCATTTGTCTGCTGTTCCATGCTCCTCCACAACTCCTGCGCGGTGTGTGGTTTGTCCCCCAAACAGGCAAGTTGTAAAACTGCCTGCTGTCGTTTACCCCTGGCCGTGCTGAAGTTGGTGGTGAAGGTGTTACGCTGTCCGGATGAGGAGGCGGTAGAGGATGAGGAAGCGGAGTAGGAGGAGTTAGGAACAGGAGGCAAACTGAAGCGCCCTGCAATCCTCGGTGGTGGAAGGACATGCGCCAAATTGCTATCCGCCTCAGGCCCATCCGCCACTGCATTTACCCAGTGTGCCGTTAGGGAGATATAACGCCCCTGACCGTGCTTACTGGTCCACGTATCCGTAGTTAGGTGGACCTTGGCACAGATGGCGTTGCGCAGTGCACACCTGATTTTTTCCCCCACTTGGTTGTGCAGGGAAGGGATGGCTTGCCTGGAAAAGTAGTGGCGGCTGGGCACGACGTACTGTGGGACAGCCACCGACATAAGGTTTTTAAAACTGTGCGTCTCCACCAGACGGAATGACAGCATTTCAAAGGCCAATAATTTTGAAATGCTGGCATTCAGGGCCAGGGATCGCGGGTGGGTAGGGGGGTACTTCCTCTTCCTCTCAAGTGTTTGGGAGATGGAAAGCTGAACGCTTCCACGGGACATTGTGGAGATGGTTGTTGGTGACCCAGGTGGTGGTGTTGCTGACAGATCGTCTGTTTGCGGGGTGGCAGGTGCCGGTATCACTACAGATGTGGCTGGAGCGGCCGAGACTGCAGCAGAAGAGGAAGCAGGATGAGCCAGAGACGTTTCTTGGTTTTGAAGGTGTGTACTCCACTGCAGCTCGTGCTTTGCACTTAGATGCCTGATCATGCAGGTTGTGCTCAGGTTGAGAAGGTTCATGCCTCGCTTCAAGCTCTGATTGCACAGGGTGCAAACCACTCGTGTCCTGTCATCAGCACATTTTCTAAAGAACTTCCACGCTAGAGAACTCCTTTGAGCTGACTTTGGTGCGCTCGTTCCCTTGCTGCGTTGGGCAGTAGCGGGCGTAGTGTCTAGGGCACGGCCGCTCCGCTTCTGCACCCTGCTCCCTCTTCTGCTGTGCTGGTGGCTCTGTGCGACCACCGCCTCTTCCTCCAAACTACTCAGTTCACCTGCATGACGTTCATTCCATGTGGGGTCGAGGACCTCATCGTCCTCCACATCATCTTCCACCCAGTCTTCACCCCTGCCCTCCTTGTCGGTCTCCACAATGCTGAACGCCGCAGCAGTTGGCACCTGCGTTTCGTCATCATCGGAGACGTGCTGCGATGATCCTTGCATGTACGCATCTTGAGGAATAAGTGGTTGGGCATCGCTGCACTCAATCTCTTCCACTTCTGGGGCAGGGCTAGGTGGATGGCCCTGGGAAACCCTGCTGACAGAGTCCTCAAAAAGAATAAGAGACTGCTGTATGGCTTGGGGCTCAGACTGCTGGCCTGATTTGCAAGGGGGTGAGGTGAAAGACGGTTGGACATTGGCTGCAGGTGCCAACTCTGACCTTTCTGCAGTAGACTGGGTGGGAGACAATGTGAAGGAACTGGAGGCACTGTCAGCAGCAAACCAATCTACTATCGCCTCAACTTGTTCTGGCCTCATCACTTCTAGGGGCGTTTGATGCCCTACCAAATACTGATGCAGGTTCTGTCGCCTACTCACACTTGAGGAAGGTGTTTCACTTGTGCGTGTAGCTGGCACAGATCGACCATGTCCTCTCCTTGCAACAGGAGCTCTACCAGCAGCACCACGACCCAGGCCACGGCCCTTATTTGACGGTCTCCTCATATTTCTGTAATTTAAGATCTTGCCCTAGAAAGGTTTTTATTGAATAGCGGAATAGAAAATATGATCCAAAAAAAGTGTATGTATATCACACGTACACAACCACACTAGGCCCCAATTACTATTGTTTGTACCCCTAAAAGGCTAGATGAGGAGTAGGGGGAGTATGGAACAGGCAGCACCCTCAAACCTTCAGAAGTATGAGATGAACCCCAACAACTTGGAAAGGTGGATCTCTCTCACACGTACCGACACAGACTATCCCGCAATTCAATTGATCCTCAAAGGTTTTTATTGAATAGCGGAATAGGAAATATGATCAAAAAAAGTGTATGTATCTCGCACGTACAGAAACACACTAGGCCCCAATTACTATTGTTTGTACACCTAAAAGGATGGATGAGGAGGAGGAGGAGTATGGAACAGGCAGCACCCTCAAAGCTTCAGAAGTATGAGATGAACCCCAAAAACTTGGAAAGGTGGATCTCACACGTACCGACACAGACTATTCCGCAATTTAATTGATCCCCAAAGGTTTTTATTGAATAGCGGAATAGGAAATATGATCAAAAAATGTGTATGTATCTCACACGTACAGAAGCACACTAGGCCCCAATTACTATTGTTTGTACACCTAAAAGGATGGATGAGGAGGAGGAGGAGTATGGAACAGGCAGCACCCTCAAAGCTTCAGAAGTATGAGATGAACCCCAAAAACTTGGAAAGGTGGATCTCACACGTACCGACACAGACTATCCCGCAATTTAATTGATCCCCAAAGGTTTTTATTGAATAGCGGAATAGGAAATATGATCAAAAAAAGTGTATGTATCTCGCACGTACACAACCACACTAGGCCCCAATTACTATTGTTTGTACCCCTAAAAGGCTAGATGAGGAGTAGGGGGAGTATGGAACAGGCAGCACCCTCAAACCTTCAGAAGTATGAGATGAACCCCAACAACTTGGAAAGGTGGATCTCTCTCACACGTACCAACACAGACTATCCCCCAATTTAACTGATCCCCAAAGGTTTTTGATTAAATAGCGGAATAGAAAATATGATCCCAAAAAAGTGTATGTATATCACACGTACACAACCACACTAGGCCCCAATTACTATTGTTTGTACCCCTAAAAGGCTAGGAGTAGGGGGGAGTATGGAACAGGCAGCACCCTCAAACCTTCAGAAGTATGAGATGAACCCCAACAACTTGGAAAGGTGGATCTCTCTCACACGTACCAACACAGACTATCCCCCAATTTAACTGATCCCCAGAGGTTTTTGATTAAATAGCGGAATAGAAAATATGATCCCAAAAAAGTGTATGTATATCACACGTACACAACCACACTAGGCCCCAATTACTATTGTTTGTACCCCTAAAAGGCTAGGAGTAGGGGGAGTATGGAACAGGCAGCACCCTCAAACCTTCAGAAGTATGAGATGAACCCCAACAACTTGGAAAGGTGGATCTCTCTCACACGTACCAACACAGACTATCCCCCAATTTAACTGATCCCCAGAGGTTTTTGATTAAATAGCGGAATAGAAAATATGATCCCAAAAAAGTGTATGTATATCACACGTACACAACCACACTAGGCCCCAATTACTATTGTTTGTACCCCTAAAAGGCTAGGAGTAGGGGGAGTATGGAACAGGCAGCACCCTCAAACCTTCAGAAGTATGAGATGAACCCCAACAACTTGGAAAGGTGGATCTCTCTCACACGTACCAACACAGACTATCCCCCAATTTAACTGATCCCCAGAGGTTTTTGATTAAATAGCGGAATAGAAAATATGATCCCAAAAAAGTGTATGTATATCACACGTACACAACCACACTAGGCCCCAATTACTATTGTTTGTACCCCTAAAAGGCTAGGAGTAGGGGGAGTATGGAACAGGCAGCACCCTCAAACCTTCAGAAGTATGAGATGAACCCCAACAACTTGGAAAGGTGGATCTCTCTCACACGTACCAACACAGACTATCCCCCAATTTAACTGATCCCCAGAGGTTTTTGATTAAATAGCGGAATAGAAAATATGATCCCAAAAAAGTGTATGTATATCACACGTACACAACCACACTAGGCCCCAATTACTATTGTTTGTACCCCTAAAAGGCTAGGAGTAGGGGGAGTATGGAACAGGCAGCACCCTCAAACCTTCAGAAGTATGAGATGAACCCCAACAACTTGGAAAGGTGGATCTCTCTCACACGTACCAACACAGACTATCCCCCAATTTAACTGATCCCCAGAGGTTTTTGATTAAATAGCGGAATAGAAAATATGATCCCAAAAAAGTGTATGTATATCACACGTACACAACCACACTAGGCCCCAATTACTATTGTTTGTACCCCTAAAAGGCTAGGAGTAGGGGGAGTATGGAACAGGCAGCACCCTCAAACCTTCAGAAGTATGAGATGAACCCCAACAACTTGGAAAGGTGGATCTCTCTCACACGTACCAACACAGACTATCCCCCAATTTAACTGATCCCCAGAGGTTTTTGATTAAATAGCGGAATAGAAAATATGATCCCAAAAAAGTGTATGTATATCACACGTACACAACCACACTAGGCCCCAATTACTATTGTTTGTACCCCTAAAAGGCTAGGAGTAGGGGGAGTATGGAACAGGCAGCACCCTCAAACCTTCAGAAGTATGAGATGAACCCCAACAACTTGGAAAGGTGGATCTCTCTCACACGTACCAACACAGACTATCCCCCAATTTAACTGATCCCCAGAGGTTTTTGATTAAATAGCGGAATAGAAAATATGATCCCAAAAAAGTGTATGTATATCACACGTACACAACCACACTAGGCCCCAATTACTATTGTTTGTACCCCTAAAAGGCTAGGAGTAGGGGGGAGTATGGAACAGGCAGCACCCTCAAACCTTCAGAAGTATGAGATGAACCCCAACAACTTGGAAAGGTGGATCTCTCTCACACGTACCAACACAGACTATCCCCCAATTTAACTGATCCCCAGAGGTTTTTGATTAAATAGCGGAATAGAAAATATGATCCCAAAAAAGTGTATGTATATCACACGTACACAACCACACTAGGCCCCAATTACTATTGTTTGTACCCCTAAAAGGCTAGGAGTAGGGGGGAGTATGGAACAGGCAGCACCCTCAAACCTTCAGAAGTATGAGATGAACCCCAACAACTTGGAAAGGTGGATCTCTCTCACACGTACCAACACAGACTATCCCCCAATTTAACTGATCCCCAGAGGTTTTTGATTAAATAGCGGAATAGAAAATATGATCCCAAAAAAGTGTATGTATATCACACGTACACAACCACACTAGGCCCCAATTACTATTGTTTGTACCCCTAAAAGGCTAGGAGTAGGGGGAGTATGGAACAGGCAGCACCCTCAAACCTTCAGAAGTATGAGATGAACCCCAACAACTTGGAAAGGTGGATCTCTCTCACACGTACCAACACAGACTATCCCCCAATTTAACTGATCCCCAGAGGTTTTTGATTAAATAGCGGAATAGAAAATATGATCCCAAAAAAGTGTATGTATATCACACGTACACAACCACACTAGGCCCCAATTACTATTGTTTGTACCCCTAAAAGGCTAGGAGTAGGGGGAGTATGGAACAGGCAGCACCCTCAAACCTTCAGAAGTATGAGATGAACCCCAACAACTTGGAAAGGTGGATCTCTCTCACACGTACCAACACAGACTATCCCCCAATTTAACTGATCCCCAGAGGTTTTTGATTAAATAGCGGAATAGAAAATATGATCCCAAAAAAGTGTATGTATATCACACGTACACAACCACACTAGGCCCCAATTACTATTGTTTGTACCCCTAAAAGGCTAGGAGTAGGGGGGAGTATGGAACAGGCAGCACCCTCAAACCTTCAGAAGTATGAGATGAACCCCAACAACTTGGAAAGGTGGATCTCTCTCACACGTACCAACACAGACTATCCCCCAATTTAACTGATCCCCAGAGGTTTTTGATTAAATAGCGGAATAGAAAATATGATCCCAAAAAAGTGTATGTATATCACACGTACACAACCACACTAGGCCCCAATTACTATTGTTTGTACCCCTAAAAGGCTAGGAGTAGGGGGGAGTATGGAACAGGCAGCACCCTCAAACCTTCAGAAGTATGAGATGAACCCCAACAACTTGGAAAGGTGGATCTCTCTCACACGTACCAACACAGACTATCCCCCAATTTAACTGATCCCCAGAGGTTTTTGATTAAATAGCGGAATAGAAAATATGATCCCAAAAAAGTGTATGTATATCACACGTACACAACCACACTAGGCCCCAATTACTATTGTTTGTACCCCTAAAAGGCTAGGAGTAGGGGGAGTATGGAACAGGCAGCACCCTCAAACCTTCAGAAGTATGAGATGAACCCCAACAACTTGGAAAGGTGGATCTCTCTCACACGTACCAACACAGACTATCCCCCAATTTAACTGATCCCCAGAGGTTTTTGATTAAATAGCGGAATAGAAAATATGATCCCAAAAAAGTGTATGTATATCACACGTACACAACCACACTAGGCCCCAATTACTATTGTTTGTACCCCTAAAAGGCTAGGAGTAGGGGGAGTATGGAACAGGCAGCACCCTCAAACCTTCAGAAGTATGAGATGAACCCCAACAACTTGGAAAGGTGGATCTCTCTCACACGTACCAACACAGACTATCCCCCAATTTAACTGATCCCCAAAGGTTTTTGATTAAATAGCGGAATAGAAAATATGATCCCAAAAAAGTGTATGTATATCACACGTACACAACCACACTAGGCCCCAATTACTATTGTTTGTACCCCTAAAAGGCTAGGAGTAGGGGGAGTATGGAACAGGCAGCACCCTCAAACCTTCAGAAGTATGAGATGAACCCCAACAACTTGGAAAGGTGGATCTCTCTCACACGTACCAACACAGACTATCCCCCAATTTAACTGATCCCCAGAGGTTTTTGATTAAATAGCGGAATAGAAAATATGATCCCAAAAAAGTGTATGTATATCACACGTACACAACCACACTAGGCCCCAATTACTATTGTTTGTACCCCTAAAAGGCTAGGAGTAGGGGGAGTATGGAACAGGCAGCACCCTCAAACCTTCAGAAGTATGAGATGAACCCCAACAACTTGGAAAGGTGGATCTCTCTCACACGTACCAACACAGACTATCCCCCAATTTAACTGATCCCCAAAGGTTTTTGATTAAATAGCGGAATAGAAAATATGATCCCAAAAAAGTGTATGTATATCACACGTACACAACCACACTAGGCCCCAATTACTATTGTTTGTACCCCTAAAAGGCTAGGAGTAGGGGGGAGTATGGAACAGGCAGCACCCTCAAACCTTCAGAAGTATGAGATGAACCCCAACAACTTGGAAAGGTGGATCTCTCTCACACGTACCAACACAGACTATCCCCCAATTTAACTGATCCCCAAAGGTTTTTGATTAAATAGCGGAATAGAAAATATGATCCCAAAAAAGTGTATGTATATCACACGTACACAACCACACTAGGCCCCAATTACTATTGTTTGTACCCCTAAAAGGCTAGATGAGGAGTAGGGGGAGTATGGAACAGGCAGCACCCTCAAACCTTCAGTATGAGATTGTGTTCACTGTACCCCACAAAGATTGAGTTCACTGCACCCCACAATGATTGTGTTCACTGCACCCCACAAAGATTGTGTTCACTGCACCTCACAAAGATTGTGTTCACTGTACCCCCCAAAGATTGTGTTCACTGCACCCCACAAAGATTCTGTTCACTGTACCCCACAAAGATTGTGTTCACTGCACCCCAAAAAGATTGTGTTCACTGCACCCCAAAAAGGATGTTGTTCACTGCACCCCAAAAAGGATTTTGTTCACTGCACCCCAAAAAGGATGTTGTTCACTCCACCCCAAAAAGATTGTGTTCACTGCACCCCACAAAGATTGTGTTCACTGCACCCCAAAAAGATTGTGTTCACTGCACCCCAAAAATGATTTTGTTCACTGCACCCCAAAAAGGATTTTGTTCACTGCACCCCAAAAAGGATGTTGTTCACTCCACCCCAAAAAGATTGTGTTCACTGCACCCCAAAAAGATTGTGTTCACTGCACCCCACAAAGGATTTTGTTCACTGCACCCCAAAAAGATTGTGTTCACTGCACCCCAAAAAGGATGTTGTTCACTGCACCCCAAAAAGGATTTTGTTCACTGCACCCCAAAAAGATTGTGTTCACTGCACCCCACAAAGGATTTTGTTCACTGCACCCCACAAAGATTGTGTTCACTGCACACCAAAAAGGATTGTGTTCACTGCACCCCAAAAAGATTTTGTTCACTGCACCCCAAAAAGATTGTGTTCACTGCAGCCCAAAAAGATTGTGTTCACTGCAGCCCAAAAAGATTGTGTTCACTGCAGCCCAAAAAGATTGTGTTCACTGCAGCCCAAAAAGATTGTGTTCACTGCAGCCCAAAAAGATTGTGTTCACTGCAGCTCACACACAGAAAAATGGATGTGGATCACTGACACCTGCCTATCTCCAATCCCACACCACACAGCAATATCGATTGTAGTTTGTAGAACACAGTTTCCCTAAAATTCAGCAGACTCTGTCCCTAACAGGATTGAGAAGAGATCGTAGATCAGGATTGAGTGCAGATTCACCCCACCCCCCACACAGCAATATCGATTGTAGTTTGTAGAACACAGTTTCCCTAAAATTCAGCAGACTCTGTCCCTAACAGGATTGAGAAGAGATCGTAGATCAGGATTGAGTGCAGATTCACCCCACCCCCCACACAGCAATATCGATTGTAGTTTGTAGAACACAGTTTCCCTAAAATTCAGCAGACTCTGTCCCTAACAGGATTGAGAAGAGATCGTAGATCAGGATTGAGTGCAGATTCACCCCACCCCCCACACAGCAATATCGATTGTAGTTTGTAGAAGACACTGACCCTATATAATTCAGCAGACTCTATCCCTAAAATGCCTACAACTCGCCCTGCCTAAACACTCCGACCTGTCCCTCAATTCTATCCGGACACAAATGGTTTTTTCCTGCCTATCTTTCCCTAATCAGCAGCCAGCACGTTGATGTGTGCTCTGTCCCTGAATCTAAGCAGCATAATGACGCCGCTGCGGCTGCCTCGAACTTATAAAGACTTGGTCACATGCTTCAGACGGCCAATCACAGCTACTGAGACATTTGCAGGCATGGCTGGGATGGCTTAAGGCACACCAGTTAAACGATTGTTGATTGGCTGTTGAAAGCCCGCCATGAAAAGAGCGCCAAAGCATGCAAAACCCGGAAATAAAACGACCGAACACGGATTTTTACCCGAACATACAGTAAAGTGTCCGTGTCCGTGTTCGGGTACAAAAAATCCAATTATTCGGTACGAACACGAATAATACAGTCCGTGTTCGCTCAACACTACTGACGGGCTGACCTCCCACCCCATCCAGCTCTGCAGTAATGCTGGCAGCACTCATACAACTATTTCCCATAGACAACCTCTGGATATGACGCTGAGCACGTGCACTCAACTACTTTGGTCGACCATGGCGAGGCCTGTTCTGAGTGGAACCTGTCCTGTTAAACAGCTGTCTTGGGGTCTTGGCAATCTTCTTATAGCCTAGGACATCTTTATGTTCTTTTTTTTCAGATCTTCAGAGAGTAGTTTGCTATGAGGTGCCATGTTGACCTTCCAGTGATCAGTATAAGAAAGGGAGAGTGATAACACCAAATCTAACACACCTTCTCCCCATTCACACCTGAGACCTTGTAACACTAACAAGTCACATGACACCGGGGAGGGAAAATGGATAATTGGGCCCAATTTGGACATTTTCACTTAGGGGTGTACTCACTTCTGTTGTCAGCAGTTTAGATATTAATGGCTGTGTGTTGATTTGTGTTGAGGGGACAACACATTTACACTGTTATACAAGCTGTACACTTACTACACATTGTAGCAAAGTGTCATTTCTTCAGTGTTGTCACATGAAAAGATATAATAAAATATTTACAAAAATGTGAGGGTGTACTCACTTTTGTGAGATACTGTATGTATTTATACATGCTGATCATATCCCCCTTAAGCTCCTCTCAAGAAAAAAAAAATTCCTCTAATCTTTCCTCATAAATGAGCTCCCCCATGCCTCTTGTCAGTTTGGTTGCTCTTCTCTGCACTTTCTTGCAGTTCCTCATTGTCCTTTTTGTGAACTAGTGCCCAAAACTGAACCGCATATTACAGATGAGGCCTACTAATGATTTTTGCAGGGGTGAAAGTCCATACCTCTCTTAATACAAGAAAGGACTTTTCTCTCTTTAAAAATCGTTGTGCATACTATTATTAAGCCTATGATCTACCAGAACACCTAGATGGTACTCCCCCATTGATTCCCCCAGTTGAATTCCCCCTAGTATGTATGATGCATGCATGCTCTCAGCCCCCAAGTGCATAACTTTACATTTGTCAACATTAAACCTCATCTGCCACATAGTTGCCCAATAAAACAGTGCATTGAGGTTGGCTTGTAGGTTGGAGACATCCTGTAAGGACGTTATTCCACTGCATAGCTTGGTGTCATCTGCAAAGACTGAAATGGTACATTTAATCCCAGATCCTATATCACTATTATTATATTTTATTATGTTAAAAAGTAAGGGTCCCAACATTGACCCTTGGGGTACACCATTAACAACCCTAGATCATTCAGGGTATGAATCATTAAAGTGATTGCAAAGTCTTGTTTTTTTTCTATTAAAATAACAAACATATTACACTTACCTTCTCTGTGCAGTGATTTTGCATGGGGCAGCCCGGGCCCTCCTCTTCCTGGGTTCCTGGCTGGAGCTCCTGGCCCCTCCCTCCTGGCCCTCCCTCCTGTAGAGTGCCCCCACAGCAAGCGGCTTGCTATGGGGGAAGCCGAGCTGAGCTGCATCCATTTAAACACAGAGCTGCCGTTCGGCCCGCCCCCTGCATAGAATGCATTAAGATAAAAAATATTCAGGCTTTACAACCCCTTTTAACCACTACTCTCTGAATATGGTCTTTTAGCAGGTTTTCTATCCATTTACCTGGGTCTCCTGTCCCACCGAGAGACCCGGGCATCCTACCTGCACGGCTGCCGAAGACCCGATCAAAGCCGCATTCGGCTCTGATCGGGTCATCATGTAAAACGCCAAATTAAAAAAAATGACAGCATTCAAAACAGCCAAACTTGGCGTTTTTAATGCTTTTAAGTGCAGAGGAGGGGTTTGGGGTCTTTTAGACCCCCAGATCCCTCCACAACAGTACCTGTAAAAAAATAAAAATAAAAAAAACATTTTTTTTAAATGTCCGAAAATATCGGCAGATACCAATATGAGATGACCAAAATATCGGTATCGTCAATAAAAAAACGATATCGGTTGATCACTATTAAAGAGTCCCCAAAAATTTGAAACAATGGCTTTGAAATTGCAAATGGGGGGAGGTGTCGGACTTTAGATGAGGCGCACAATGGGAATGTTGTGCACCTCCATCCCTAATCAAGTAGAATAAAAGAGGGGGGGTTGGGACTTTAGATGAGAGACACGACACAACTGGCAGGTTGAGTATACAAACATATAAATGCATAATGTAAAAATCAATATAGTACAGAGCTCGTAAGAAGTCCCCAAATCCAGGTTCATATAAAACCAACATGATACCATATAGCAGAGTAAAAGAGTTGATAGAGTACAGTCATGACATCAAGCAGACTCGATGCGTTTCGTGGACTTATATTGCCACTTCCTCAGGAGTATATGCATGACATGGGTCTACAAAAAATATATAAGTATAAAAATTACCTACAATGATGATAAATCGAAACTGGAAAAAGGAAAAGAGGGAAGAGGGGGACGAAGCCCCCAACTCCCAAAACTTACATATCAGCTCTTGACTGCAACTGGTGCTAGAGGCAGGGCCCAGTCCTAGATGTCTCCCATGGGAGCTGAGGGTGCACATGGTAGGTGGAAAAGGCAGACCACGCCACACACCGAAAGGAGCACGGGTAAGGATGCATGGGATCAAGCTAGTAACGACATGAACAAGTATCTATGGTAGATAGAGTAAATATATATAATCAGTAAATATGTATTATATAAAGATACATGGTAATACTAGCGTAAATTAAATAGGAGGAGTAGAAATTATATTGGACATGTATGAAGTAAAAGTTATGGCAACATAGACAAATATCTATGGTATCTCTAAGTATGTATATATGTATTTATTGGGGTACATGGTGAAGCTAACGTAAGTGTGAATGAAAGCAGTAGGAATTAGGTTAAGTATGTTTGAGGACAAGCTAATAGCATCCTGAACGGATATCTAAATTGAGTAAAATAAAATTGACAGGTCCATTACGATCATTCATACACCGACCACACACCACGACTTACATTCCCCAGTCTGGTGTGTTGTGTCCTTGATGTTCCCCCTAGACCCACTGGGGGTCTTTTGTACCTTTAAATGCAACCTGATGTACATATCATGAGGGCTTCCCCATATATTTTGTCATTTATATTACATTTCAATTTTGCTGCACTGGTCTGTGGTTTTTGCTCCATCACCTGTTGTCCCCTTGGGAGATGCGATGTGTGCCGTATGTCCCGCCTGTCTCCTCTCGCCCTTTGGGCGCGGGGGATTTGGGGGGCGGTGCCGCCACACATCGGCGCCACGCCCTGCGTCAGGACGTGACGTCATTTGGCGCCAATGCGCCGACGGCTGTTTGCCATCATCAGTGTATATTAGGCGGCCCACGGGATGGTTCTGCTATGGCGTTTGCCATTCCCGGTCGGCCCCATACATATACACTGCCGTGACGCTGGTGCACAGGGGTTTTGGCGGCCTCAGGCGAGTGCGGGGCACACCTCTTCTGGAGCATGGGAGCTTGTCTCTGGTAATTTCTTTTTCTCTTTACACCCTTCTTGATCCTTACTCTTTGTATAGATTACTCTCACCACTACTCATACTTCATTCTGAGACTGCCATTGATATGTATTCATGCAATGTCATATCATGCTTATTTTCTTGTTTCTGCTCAGTTTTCTTTTACCGGTGGCTTTACATTTTTATTCCTTATACTTTCCCATATGTTTCTTTGTGTTGGCCCCATACATCCATATTACACTTCTTTCTTTCCTCTTGACTCACCGCCAACTTCTCCCCCTTTTTTATCCCCTCACCCCTCCCTCTCACGTCAGCATTATTATGCTTTTTCCTACAATCATGCACACAATTATTACACCCAATCATTTTTCCATTGGACCCCCTTCACATCCACTCCTCACTGTTTATCTCAGCTGGACTTATTGTCACTCATTCCTTTATACAATCTTCACTTCTCCCATCTATATTTCCGTTATCACCACTATGTATCCTCAACAATACGCATATATACTGACTATGCACAATTATTTTACTCAATTTAGATATCCGTTCAGGATGCTATTAGCTTGTCCTCAAACATACTTAACCTAATTCCTACTGCTTTCATTCACACTTACGTTAGCTTCACCATGTACCCCAATAAATACATATATACATACTTAGAGATACCATAGATATTTGTCTATGTTGCCATAACTTTTACTTCATACATGTCCAATATAATTTCTACTCCTCCTATTTAATTTACGCTAGTATTACCATGTATCTTTATATAATACATATTTACTGATTATATATATTTACTCTATCTACCATAGATACTTGTTCATGTCGTTACTAGCTTGATCCCATGCATCCTTACCCGTGCTCCTTTCGGTGTGCGGCGTGGTCTGCCTTTTCCGCCTACCATGTGCACCCTCAGCTCCCGTGGGAGACATCTAGGACTGGGCCCTGCCTCTAGCACCAGTTGCAGTCAAAGCTGATATGTAAGTTTTGGGAATTGGGGGCTTCGTCCCCCTCTTCCCTCTTTTCCTTTTTCCAGTTTCGATTTATCATCATTGTAGGTAATTTTTATACTTATATATTTTTTGTAGACCCATGTCATGCATATACTCCTGAGGAAGTGGCAATATAAGTCCACGAAACGCGTCGACTCTGCTTGATGTCATGACTGTACTCTATCAACTCTTTTACTCTGCTATATGGTACCATGTTGGTTTTATATGAACCTGGATTTGGGGACTTCTTACGAGCTCTGTACTATATTGATTTTTACATTATGCATTTATATGTTTGTATACTCTATGTACTAATAAATGTGCTACTACTGACCTGCCAGTTGTGTCGTGTCTCTCATCTAAAGTCCCAACCCCCCCTCTTTTATTCCAATGGCTTTGAAAGGAACTCACTTCTTTTAGGATCTGTGGGTGTATGCAATCTGGTCCAGGTGCTTTATTCACCTTTATGATGTCTAAATATCAAAGTGTTAACATCATCCCAATTATGGACATTAGCTCTCCCCCATGCTCTTTTGTATACACAGAGGTGAGGAAGGTTTTTCATAAATTTGCCTTCTCTTTGTCTATCTATCCCCCAGCATCTTTATAGGTCACAGAGGTGGCACAATTGGTTATCAGTAATAAGACCTTGTGTTGGGTGTTATTCCAACGAGAAAGATGATATTTATTCACCTCTATTGTCCATTTTGGAAGTCATTAAATAGACTTTTTAGACTTGTTTATTTCCTTTTTTATTTTTGCACTAATATTGCAATGTCACTTTTTGTACAAGTCCATGTTTGCATATGTTTAAGAGCTTTATAGTAATCACAATCACTCTGGTACAGTATTTTTTATCATTTATTATTATATCATACATTCATATATTATTCACATTAGGGCTATATTTATTAAGGTGTGTTGGGATAGCACAGCATCCCTTTTTATTTATATGTACTTTTTTTTGTGGAAATATAATTGGATGCTAGCAGTAGTCACATTGTTTTAACAATTTGTTCACTACAAGATTCACATTATTCCTTATGTTATTAAGCATTAGCTTTGCTTTGATTTGGAGGTATTGCAAGTATGAGATATCCCAGGATGCACTGGGAAACCAGAAGGTGAGCAGGGACTGGTGAGGGAAGACCGAGTGGCAGAGGATCAGCATAGCTGGGGGACCAGAGAAGTAGAAATTATCAGACGTCACATGGCAAGCAGCATGGGAGCAATATAGCAGGAGGTGGGCAGGGACTGGAGAGAGAGGAGGATCAGCCTACCAGAGGATCAGCTGAGCTGGGGGTTACTACTGAGGGGGGAAGGGGGGTCAGCAGAGCTGGGAGTTGCTACTGAATAGGGATCAACAAAGCTAGGGGGTACTACAGAGTTGGCCATCAGTAGAGCTGGGGATACTACTGAACAGGATATCTGCTGAACAAGGGTACTGATAAGATGGAGATCTGCTGAATGAGGGTACTAATAAGCTGAGGGTCTGCTGAGCAGGGATTCTATTGAGCTGGGCATCTGCTGAGTGGGGGTATGACTGAGCCAGGGTTCACCTGGGCCCCTTTAAAATAAATCGAAAATCAAAACATGCAGGGTATTTGCCAAGCTTCAAAAAATCATCACTAAAGCATTAAAAACACATAAAAAAAGCATGTTGAAGCAGTAAGCTTTAACTTGTGTTAAAGTAAACGCAAGTATAAATGAGCCCTAAAGGTGCTTTTATTGTAATTTTTAAGGTGAAGTTCCCATTCAAACAGAGACATTTTTGTTTAATGTGCCTTTTAAAACAAAAATGAGTTTGTTTCTAAATTAACTAGTGTGTAGGCAAATGCTTTGTTTCAAATAAAAGCTATAGAAAAAAGAAAACCTTAGTGGAAATCAATCCTTCTCCTAAAATGGGATAGAGGACATTTGGGTAAGAAAATGTACCCTCACTATTAATTTAGTCACAGGACAGGAAGAAAGAGGAATCTCCCCAACAGGGACAAAAACAGCAATGTATACTTGTCAAGAGCTCATAGGTGTGCCCAGCCTATTACACTGGGGTGTGCACCCCAAAGCTCAAACACACGTGTATGTGCATGTGTGTACATTGACAGTGTCAGTAGAGCAATGGACAGTGCCAGTAGGGCAGAGATTGGTGTCAGTAAGGCAGTGGACAGTGTCAGTAGAGCAATGGACAGTGTCAGTAGGGCAGAGATTGGTGTCAGTAAGGCAGTGGACAGTGTCAGTAGAGCAATGGACAGTGTCAGTAGGGCAGAGATTGGTGTCAGTAAGGCAGTGGACAGTGTCAGTAGAGCAATGGACAGTGTCAGTAGGGCAGAGATTGGTGTCAGTAAGGCAATGTCAGTAGTTTTTATTTTTATTATTTTATTTTTTAATAATTATTCTTACATTTTTTTTTTTCTATTACAGTTTGTTTAGGAGCCCTGTTAGGTTTAGTGATCAGGGGTCTAAACGGGGGCAATGTGCACCACATAGGGTGATTAGGGTGTGTCCATGCACTTCTGACACACCCTGTGCGCACGCCTATGTCAGAGGTTCTAAAACTTTCCCAAACAAATAAGAAAAAAAAAAAGAAGCTTTGGGTTGTAGTTTTAATTTAAATGTAAAGGTTCCAATTAGTTCTTTCCTTTGCAAAATTAAACTGTCTTCCATCCATTGCCAAATTATTTATTTCTATAATATACAGTTTATTTAATGTTTATATAATTCTCATCGTTAACAATAATACATCATATACAGATGTTACACTGGACTAAATTAAATTAGAATGATGATTATTGAGAAAAAAATAGAGGACAGATAAAAGGAGAAGTTTTTGGCAACTGAAGGGTATTCAAACCATAGGGGTTATATTCTTGAGACCATCATGATAATAGTGGAGTAATAGTGCTAGAGGGACTATAGCTTTGATTCTGCTCTTTTTTTTACCAATTACTTTCTGTTTTACTATTTATGACTGTCTCGCAGCACCTGGTAGGTGAATAAAAATAATAGCATGCAGTCGTGCTGCTGGGACCCAGGGCACCAAGTTAGAGATGAAAGCTCTTTAGTGTTGAGCGAACACGGACTGTATTATTCGTGTTCGTACCGAATAATTGGATTTTTTGTACCCGAACACGGACACGGACACTTTACTGTATGTTCGGGTAAAAATCCGTGTTCGGTCGTTTTATTTCCGGGTTTTGCATGCTTTGGCGCTCTTTTCATGGCGGGCTTTCAACAGCCAATCAACAATCGTTTAACTGGTGTGCCTTAAGCCATCCCAGCCATGCCTGCAAATGTCTCAGTAGCTGTGATTGGCCGTCTGAAGCATGTGACCAAGTCTTTATAAGTTCCAGGCAGCCGCAGCGTCTTCATTCTGCTGCTTAGATCAGGGACAGAGCACACATCAACGTGCTGGCTGCTGATTAGGGAAAGACATGCAGGAAAAAAACATTTGTGTCCGGATAGAATTGAGGGACAGGTCGGAGTGTTTAGGCAGGGCGAGTTGTAGGCATTTTAGGGATAGAGTCTGCTGAATTATAGGGTCAGTGTGTTCTACAAAGTACAATCGATATTGCTGTGTGGGGGGTGGGGTCTGCACTCAATCCTGATCTACGATCTCTTCTCAATCCTGTTAGGGAGAGGCTGCTGCTGAATTTTAGGGTCAGAGTGTTCTACAAACTACAATCGATATTGCTGTGTGGGGTCTGCACTTAGTCCCGATCTACGATCTCTTCTCAATCCTGTTAGGGAGAGGCTGCTGCTGAATTTTAGGGAAACTGTGTTCTACAAACTACAATCGATATTGCTGTGTGGTGTGGGATAGGAGATAGGCAGGTGTCAGTGATCCACATCCATTTTTCTGTGTGTGAGCTGCAGTGAACACAATCTTTTTGGGCTGCAGTGAACACAATCTTTTTGGGGTGCAGTGAAAAACGTCCTTTTTGGGGTGCAGTGAACAAAATCTTTTTGGGGTGCAGTGAACAAAATCCTTTTTGGGTGCAGTGAACAACATCCTTTTTGGGGTGCAGTGAACACAATCTTTTTGGGGTGCAGTGAACAAAATCCTTTGTGGGGTGCAGTGAACACAATCTTTGTGGGGTGCAGTGAACACAATCTTTTTGGGGTGCAGTGAACAACATCCTTTTTGGGGTGCAGTGAACACAATCTTTGTGGGGTGCAGTGAACACAATCTTTTTGGGGTGGAGTGAACAAAATCCTTTTTGGGGTGCAGTGAACAACATCCTTTTTGGGGTGCAGTGAACAAAATCCTTTTTGGGGTGCAGTGAACACAATCTTTTTGGGGTGCAGTGAACAAAATCCTTTGTTGGGTGCAGTGAACACAATCTTTTTGGGGTGCAGTGAACAACATCCTTTTTGGGGTGCAGTGAACAAAATCCTTTTTGGGGTGCAGTGAACACAATCTTTTTGGGGTGCAGTGAACAAAATCCTTTGTGGGGTGCAGTGAACACAATCTTTGTGGGGTACAGTGAACAGAATCTTTGTGGGGTGCAGTGAACACAATCTTTGGGGGGTACAGTGAACACAATCTTTTTGGGGTGCAGTGAACAAAATCCTTTTTGGGGTGCAGTGAACACAATCTTTGTGGGGTGCAGTGAACACAATCTTTTTGGGGTGGAGTGAACAAAATCCTTTTTGGGGTGCAGTGAACAACATCCTTTTTGGGGTGCAGTGAACAAAATCCTTTTTGGGGTGCAGTGAACACAATCTTTTTGGGGTGCAGTGAACAAAATCCTTTGTGGGGTGCAGTGAACACAATCTTTGTGGGGTGCAGTGAACACAATCTTTTTGGGGTGCAGTGAACAAAATCCTTTTTGGGGTGCAGTGAACAACATCCTTTTTGGGGTGCAGTGAACAAAATCCTTTTTGGGGTGCAGTGAACACAATCTTTTTGGGGTGCAGTGAACAAAATCCTTTGTGGGGTGCAGTGAACACAATCTTTGTGGGGTACAGTGAACAGAATCTTTGTGGGGTGCAGTGAACACAATCTTTGGGGGGTACAGTGAACACAATCTTTTTGGGGTGCAGTGAACAAAATCCTTTGTGGGGTGCAGTGAACACAATCTTTGGGGGGTACAGTGAACACAATCTTTTTGGGGTGCAGTGAACAAAATCCTTTGTGGGGTGCAGTGAACACAATCTTTGTGGGGTGCAGTGAACACAATCTTTTTGGGGTGCAGTGAACAAAATCCTTTTTGGGGTGCAGTGAACAACATCCTTTTTGGGGTGCAGTGAACACAATATTTTTGGGGTGCAGTGAACAAAATCCTTTGTGGGGTGCAGTGAACACAATCTTTGTGGGGTACAGTGAACAGAATCTTTGTGGGGTGCAGTGAACACAATCTTTGGGGGGTACAGTGAACACAATCTTTTTGGGGTGCAGTGAACAAAATCCTTTGTGGGGTGCAGTGAACACAATCTTTGGGGGGTACAGTGAACACAATCTTTTTGGGGTGCAGTGAACAAAATCCTTTGTGGGGTGCAGTGAACACAATCTTTGTGGGGTGCAGTGAACAAAATCCTTTTTGGGGTGCAGTGAACAACATCCTTTTTGGAGTGCAGTGAACACAATCTTTTTGGGGTGCAGTGAACAAAATCCGTTGTGGGGTGCAGTGAACACAATCTTTGTGGGGTACAGGGAACAGAATCTTTGTGGGGTGCAGTGAACACAATCTTTGGGGGGTACAGTGAACACAATCTTTTTGGGGTGCAGTGAACAAAATCCTTTTATTGTGCAGTGAACACAATCTTTGTGGGGTGCAGTGAACAAAATCCTTTTTGAGGTGCAGTGAACACAATCTTTGTGGGGTGCAGTGAACACAATCTTTGTGGGGTACAGTGAACACAATCTCATACTTCTGAAGATTTGAGGGTGCTGCCTGTTCCATACTCCTCCTCCTACTGCTCAACCATCCTTTTAGGGGTACAAACAATAGTAATTGGGGCCTAGTGTGGTGGTGTACGTGTGAGATACATACACTTTCTTTTTGATCATATTTTCTATTCCGCTATTCAATTAAAACCTTTGGGGATCAATTAAATTGCGTGATAGTCTGTGTCGGTACGTGTGAGATCCACCTTTCCAAGTTTTTGGGGTTCATCTCATACTTCTGAAGATTTGAGGGTGCTGCCTGTTCCATACTCCTCCTCCTACTGCTCAACCATCCTTTTAGGGGTACAAACAATAGTAATTGGGGCCTAGTGTGGTGGTGTACGTGTGAGATACATACACTTTCTTTTTGATCATATTTTCTATTCCGCTATTCAATTAAATCCTTTGGGGATCAATTAAATTGCGTGATAGTCTGTGTCGGTACGTGTGAGATCCACCTTTCCAAGTTTTTGGGGTTCATCTCATACTTCTGAAGATTTTAGGGTGCTGCCTGTTCCATACTCCTCCTCCTACTCCTCAACCATCCTTTTAGGGGTACAAACAATAGTAATTGGGGCCTAGTGTGGTGGTGTACGTGTGAGATACATACACTTTCTTTTTGATCATATTTTCTATTCCGCTATTCAATTAAAACCTTTGGGGATCAATTAAATTGCGTGATAGTCTGTGTCGGTACATGTGAGATCCACCTTTCCACGTTTTTGGGGTTCATCTCATACTTCTGAAGATTTGAGGGTGCTGCCTGTTCCATACTCCTCCTCCTACTGCTTAACCATCCTTTTAGGGGTACAAACAATAGTAATTGGGGCCTAGTGTGGTGGTGTACGTGTGAGATACATACACTTTCTTTTTGATCATATTTTCTATTCCGCTATTCAATTAAAACCTTTGGGGATCAATTAAATTGTGTGATAGTCTGTGTCGGTACGTGTGAGATCCACCTTTCCAAGTTTTTGGGGTTCATCTCATACTTCTGAAGATTTGAGGGTGCTGCCTGTTCCATACTCCTCCTCCTACTCCTCAACCATCCTTTTAGGGGTACAAACAATAGTAATTGGGGCCTAGTGTGGTGGTGTACGTGTGAGATACATACACTTTCTTTTTGATCATATTTTCTATTCCGCTATTCAATTAAAACCTTTGGGGATCAATTAAATTGCGTGATAGTCTGTGTCGGTACGTGTGAGATCCACCTTTCCAAGTTTTTGGGGTTCATCTCATACTTCTGAAGATTTGAGGGTGCTGCCTGTTCCATACTCCTCCTCCTACTGCTCAACCATCCTTTTAGGGGTACAAACAATAGTAATTGGGGCCTAGTGTGGTGGTGTACGTGTGAGATACATACACTTTCTTTTTGATCATATTTTCTATTCCGCTATTCAATTAAAATCTTTGGGGATCAATTAAATTGCGTGATAGTCTGTGTCGGTACGTGTGAGATCCACCTTTCCAAGTTTTTGGGGTTCATCTCATGCTTCTGAAGATTTGAGGGTGCTGCCTGTGACGGTACTAGCCGTCACTATGGGTGACGGATCACCCTGTCCCTGGATTGTAAACCCCTTTGTGTCATTTTCTTATGAGTTTGGGACATTGCATTTTATTTTCCCTTTATTCATCCTCTGAACAACTGACTCATGGCATTGAGTTAATGTAATGTAATGTTACAACCCATCCCCCCCCCTCCTGTTTCTGTGTCTAAGTGTGTGGATTCATGGCAGACAATGGTCTGAGTTGGAGACATCTCTCCGCAGGGGGTGTGTATTAAGACTGCATGTTTCAAATGTACAAATGTTCAGTTCTCATTGGTTGGTCCCTGTTCCCTTCCCCCCCTTCTGTGGAAAGGCTAAGGGGAGTTTCCCTAACTGTATGTAAAACTGTTGTCTTGGAATGTAATAAACAGTTTAAGCTCTGCATGGCTAACCCTCAACACCTGTGTGGATTGTCTCGTGATTGAGGGGTTACGGGCTGGATATGGCTTCTCTGCAGGCTGTGGGTGCGTTTGGAGGACAGGAGACACAGTTTCGGCGGATGTGCCCACCTGGGGTACAAAGATCCGTTACATTGGTTGGCAGCGGTGGGATGTCTCTTGCAGTCCAGGACATCCAAACCACCACCAGGATTCAAGATCTGGGCAGCTGCCGAGGAGTGATACGGGGACCAGCCAGCATGAGAGCGGAGTTCGGGAGGAGGCTGCAAGGCATGCGGAAGCACCATCGGGGACCAGCGACAGAGCACACCAGGCTCGGCTGGGAGGATGTGATCCGCCGGCAACTCTGGCATGAGGCACTAAGCCACGAGCGGCACCATCAGGGGAAGATCCTTCCCTCCTCCACAGAGATGTACCGGACGCAGTACCGTGCGCGAGAGGTGTTCCTGAGGGAACGACCGCGAGATGAAGGGAAGACGGAGCTCGGAAGATTGGTCCAGGAGGAAATGAGGCTGGACGCCAGCTACAGAGCCCTCCGGTGGTTCGCGGCTCAACTGTGGCCAGGTACAGCAGATGGCAGCCCGACAGAAGGCGTTGGCTATGGCGGCGTGGGGCTGCTCCATCAAAAAATGTACGGAGACCCAGACTTTGGGAGCGATGAGGAGTGGCGGCTGGAACACATTCTGGATTTCCGCGATGAGGTGCTGGACCTCCCCGACGAGGCGTGTGACCTGGAGGAATTGGAGTTCCTGGTTGAGCAGGAATGGGAGCTCGAGATTGCCTACAAGCGGCTGTTTGACGGTGATCAGCAGCCTGGCATGGCTCCCGTTGCCTGGGACTGTCCGAGAGAAATAGCAGACAGTCACGAAGATGAGAAGCAAATGGGGCCAGGGGTGACCCTGAGTTTTCCCGTACTAACTGCAATGGAAGAAGCAGCGATGATACAGAGGGCACTGCGAGCGCTAGAATGCCGGAACGCACCGGAGGTCCACCAGGCAGCAAGACAAGCTGATAGCATGAAGGTCTCAGAAGGGGGAGTTGAGACAGGCGCTGGAAGGCTGGGAAATGGTGATCAGCAGCAAGTCCAGAGTATCTCATCTGGTGCCCCAGCAGAAGCATTGGCTACAGGGCAGAGTGCCCCTGGCATCTGCCCAGCATCAGAAAAAGAGTTGGATCCGGAGAGTCTGAGAGAGGATCTGCGTGAGCTGTTTTCCCAACAGCAGATACCCCCACCGGGAGTAGAGGAAGCAATTCTCCCTCCCCAACAATTGGACACTACCCCAGTGTTTATCCCCCCAGCAGAAGCGCTGGCTACGGGGCAGAGTGCCGCTGGCCTCTGCCCACCCTCAGAGGTAGATCCAGGGAGTCCGAGGGGTGACCTCAGTGAGCCGTTTCCCCAGCACTTGGACACTACCCCAGTGGTTATCCCCCCAGCAGAAGCGCTGGCTACGGGGCAGAGTGCCGCTGGCCTCTGCCCACCCTCAGAGGTAGATCCAGGGAGTCCGAGGGGTGACCTCAGTGAGCCGTTTCCCCAGCACTTGGACACTACCCCAGTGTTTATCCCCCCAGCAGAAGCGCTGGCTACGGGGCAGAGTGCCGCTGGCCTCTGCCCACCCTCAGAGGTAGATCCAGGGAGTCCGAGGGGTGACCTCAGTGAGCCGTTTCCCCAGCACTTGGACACTACCCCAGTGTTTATCGCCCCAGCAGAAGCGCTGGCTACAGGGCAGAGTGCCCCTGGCATCTGCCCAGCATCAGAAAAAGAGTTGGATCCGGAGAGTTTGAGAGAGGATCTGTGTGAGCTGTTTTCCCAACAGCAGATATCCCCACCGGGAGTAGAGGAAGCAATTCTCCCTCCCCAGCAATTGGACACTACCCCAATGTTCATCCCCCCAGCAGAAGCGCTGGCTACAGGACAGAGTGCTGATGGTCTCTGCCCAGCATCAGAACCAGAGATGAAGAATCCGGGAGACAGTCCCTGCAAGATACCTTCTCAGCGGCTCGTAACTACACCAGGAGAAAAGCAAGTACCTTTTTCTCCCCAAATGCATAGCCCTACCAGCCTACATTCCCTACCAGCGGAAGCGCTGGCATCAGGGCAGAGAATTATTCAGCTCCCCCCAATATCTG
The DNA here is from genome assembly GCF_965119305.1 of Pelophylax lessonae. Classification (NCBI taxonomy): domain Eukaryota; kingdom Metazoa; phylum Chordata; class Amphibia; order Anura; family Ranidae; genus Pelophylax; species Pelophylax lessonae. The sequence goes on along the minus strand of NC_138769.1, from coordinate 637,592,646 downwards.
CAACCCAGCTCCGGATCAGAGGAGTGCAGACAGCTGTTCCCACTCTGCAGCGGCTGTTTTTATTCATGGGAGACCCTATGTGCGGTGTTGCTCCCCAGCGCCAGAGTCGTTCTTTTAGTTTTCCTGGTTGCCTGGGGTGGAAGTTTGTGACTAACACAGGTCCAGACCATTTGAGGGTCAGGAACCTCGTTAGTCTGTTTTTAAAAGGGGAGAAATGTGACAGAACCCACAGTCACTGTGTGTTTTGGAGGGGACTGTGCGCAAGCCTCCTACCGACAGACTATGGGCCAGAAGATACTGGAGTTTGGCGCTGCAGCCTTTTGACTTTACCATCCACTACTGCCCTGGAAAGCAAAACGGCAACGCCGACGAATTATCCAGGCAAACAGACATTGACTCTTTGGGATTTGTTACCCGACTAATTCAGGCACAGACCAGTTGGAGGTCTAGTACCTGGATTAGTCTACCTTTGGGGGGAAGAGATGTGACGGTACTAGCCGTCACTATGGGTGACGGATCACCCTGTCCCTGGATTGTAAACCCCTTTGTGTCATTTTCTTATGAGTTTGGGACATTGCATTTTATTTTCCCTTTATTCATCCTCTGAACAACTGACTCATGGCATTGAGTTAATGTAATGTAATGTTACAACCCATCCCCCCCCCTCCTGTTTCTGTGTCTAAGTGTGTGGATTCATGGCAGACAATGGTCTGAGTTGGAGACATCTCTCCGCAGGGGGTGTGTATTAAGACTGCATGTTTCAAATGTACAAATGTTCAGTTCTCATTGGTTGGTCCCTGTTCCCTTCCCCCCCCCCCCTCTGTGGAAAGGCTAAGGGGAGTTTCCCTAACTGTATGTAAAACTGTTGTCTTGGAATGTAATAAACAGTTTAAGCTCTGCATGGCTAACCCTCAACACCTGTGTGGATTGTCTCGTGATTGAGGGGTTACGGGCTGGATATGGCTTCTCTGCAGGCTGTGGGTGCGTTTGGAGGACAGGAGACACAGTTTCGGCGGATGTGCCCACCTGGGGTACAAAGATCCGTTACACTGCCTGTTCCATACTCCTCCTCCTACTGCTCAACCATCCTTTTAGGGGTACAAACAATAGTAATTGGGGCCTAGTGTGGTGGTGTACGTGCGAGATACATACACTTTTTTTGATCATATTTCCTATTCCGCTATTCAATAAAAACCTTTGAGGATCAATTGAATTGCGGGATAGTCTGTGTCGGTACGTGTGAGATCCACCTTTCCAAGTTTTTGAGGTTCATCTCATACTTCTGAAGATTTGAGGGTGCTGTCTGTTCCATACTCCTCCTACTCCTCATCCATCCTTTTAGGGGTAGAAACAATAGTAATTGGGGCCTAGTGTGGTTTTGTACGTGCGAGATACATACACTTTTTTCCTATTCCGCTATTCAATAAAAACCTTTCTAGGGCAAGATCTTAAATTACAGAAATATGAGGAGACCGTCAAATAAGGGCCGTGGCCTGGGTCGTGGTGCTGCTGGTAGAGCTCCTGTTGCAAGGAGAGGACGTGGTCGATCTGTGCCAGCTACACGCACAAGTGAAACACCTTCCTCAAGTGTGAGTAGGCGACAGAACCTGCATCAGTATTTGGTAGGGCATCATACGCCCCTAGAAGTGATGAGGCCAGAACAAGTGGAGGCGATAGTAGATTGGTTTGCTGCTGACAGTGCCTCCAGTTCCTTCACATTGTCTCCCACCCAGTCTACTGCAGAAAGGTCACAGTTGGCACCTGCAGCTGATGTCCAACCGTCTTTCACCTCACCCCCTTGCAAATCAGGCAAGCAGTCTGAGCCCCAAGCCATACAGCAGTCTCTTCTTCTTTTTGATGACTCTGTCAGCAGGGTTTCCCAGGGCCATCCACCTAGCCCTGCCCCAGAAGTGGAAGAGATTGAGTGCAGCGATGCCCAACCACTTATTTCTCAAGATGAGTACATGCAAGGATCATCGCAGCACGTCTCCGATGATGACGAAACGCAGGTGCCAACTGCTGCGGCGTTCAGCATTGTGGAGACCGACAAGGAGGGCAGGGGTGAAGACTGGGTGGAAGATGATGTGTAGGACGATGAGGTCCTCGACCCCACATGGAATGAACGTCATGCAGGTGACCTGAGTAGTTTGGAGGAAGAGGCGGTGGTCGCACAGAGCCACCAGCACAGCAGAAGAGGGAGCAGGGTGCAGAAGCGGAGCGGCCGTGCCCTAGACACTACGCCCGCTACTGCCCAACGCAGCAAGGGAACGAGCGCACCAAAGTCAGCTCAAAGGAGTTCTCTAGCGTGGAAGTTCTTTAGAAAATGTGCTGATGACAGGACACGAGTGGTTTGCACCCTGTGCAATCAGAGCTTGAAGCGAGGCATAAACCTTCTCAACCTGAGCACAACCTGCATGATCAGGCATCTAAGTGCAAAGCACGAGCTGCAGTGGAGTACACACCTTCAAAACCAAGAAACGTCTCTGGCTCATCCTGCTTCCTCTTCTGCTGCAGTCTCGGCCGCTCCAGCCACATCTGTAGTGATACCGGCACCTGCCACCCCGCAAACAGACGATCTGTCAGCAACACCACCACCTGGGTCACCAACAACCATCTCCACAATGTCCCGTGGAAGCGTTCAGCTTTCCATCTCCCAAACACTTGAGAGGAAGAGGAAGTACCCCCCTACCCACCCGCGATCCCTGGCCCTGAATGCCAGCATTTCAAAATTATTGGCCTTTGAAATGCTGTCATTCCGTCTGGTGGAGACGCACAGTTTTAAAAACCATATGTCGGTGGCTGTCCCACAGTACATCGTGCCCAGCCGCCACTACTTTTCCAGGCAAGCCATCCCTTCCCTGCACAACCAAGTGGGGGAAAAAATCAGGTGTGCACTGCGCAACGCCATCTGTGCCAAGGTCCACCTAACTATCGATACGTGGACCAGTAAGCACGGTCAGGGGCGTTATATCTCCCTAACGGCACACTGGGTAAATGCAGTGGCGGATGGGCCTGAGGCGGATAGCAATTTGGCGCATGTCCTTCCACCACCGAGGATTGCAGGGCGCTTCAGTTTGCCTCCTGTTCCTAACTCCTCCTACTCCGCTTCCTCATCCTCTACCGCCTCCTCATCCGGACAGCGTAACACCTTCACCACCAACTTCAGCACGGCCAGGGGTAAACGACAGCAGGCAGTTTTACAACTTGCCTGTTTGGGGGACAAACCACACACCGCGCAGGAGTTGTGGAGGAGCATGGAACAGCAGACAAATGAGTGGTTGCTGCCAGCGAGCCTCAAGCCCGGCCTGGTGGTGTGCGATAACGGGAGAAATCTCATAGCAGCTCTGGGCCTAGCCGGTTTGACGCACATCCCTTGCCTGGCGCATGTGCTGAATTTGGTGGTGCAGAGGTTCCTTAAAAACTACCCCGATATGTCAGAGCTGCTGCAGAAAGTGCGGGCCGTTTGTGCGCACTTTCGGCGTTCTCACCCTGCTGCTCGCCTGGCAGCGCTGCAGCGTAACTTCGGCCTTCCCGCTCACCGCCTCATATGTGACGTGCCCACAAGGTGGAACTCCACCTTGCACATGCTGGAAAGACTGTGCGAGCAGCAGCAGGCCATAGTGGAGTTTCAGCTGCAGCACGCACGCGTGAGTCGCTCTGCGGAACAGCACCACTTCACCACCAATAACTGGGCCTCCATGCGAGACCTGTGTGCCTTGTTGCGCTGTTTTGAGTACTCCACCAACATGGCCAGTGGCAATGACGCCGTTCTCAGCTTAACTATCCCACTTCTATGCCTCCTTGAAAAAACAATTCGGGCGATGATGGAAGAGGATGTGGCACAGGATGAGGAGGAGGAGGAGGATGAAGAGGTAACATTTCCAAGGCTTTCAGGGCAGTCATTCGCAAGGGGCTCCGAGGGTGGGTTCCTGCACACACAAACGCCAGGGACACAATTGTCCAGCAGGGGCACAGTTCTGGAGGATGAGGAGGATGAGGAGGAGGAGGAGCTGGAGGAGGAGATGGAACCATGTTCACAGCAGGGTGGCACCCAGGCCAGCTCATGGCCATCACTGGTGCGTGGCTGGGGGGATACAGAGGACACGGACGATACACCTCCCACAGAGGACAGCCTTTCGTTGCCTCTGGGCAGCCTGGCACACATGAGTGATTACATGCTGCAGTGTCTCCACAACGACCGCCGAGTTGCCCACATTCTAACTTGTGCTGATTACTGGGTGGCCACGCTGCTGGATCCCCATTACAAGGACAACGTACCGTCCTTAATTCACTCACTGGAGCGCGATCGCAAGATGCGCGAGTACAAGCGCACGCTGGTAGACGCCATGCTGCTGGCATTCCCATCTGACAGCGGGGCCGCAGTGGAAGCACAAGGCAGAGGAGGAGGAGGAGGAGGTCGCCAATGCAACCAGGGCACCGCCAGCACCTCAGAAGGCAGGGTTAGTATAGCTGAAATGTGGAAAAGCTTTGTCAGCACGCCACAACAAACAGCAGCACCAGCAGCTCAGATGGAACGTCTTAGCAGGAGGCAGCATTTTACCAGCATGGTGGAGCAGTATGTGTGCACACGCCTACATGTAGTGAATGAGGGGTCTGCCCCCTTCAACTTCTGGGTCTCCAAATTGGGCACATGGCCTGAGCTTGCCCTTTACGCCTTGGAGGTGCTGGCGTGCCCTGCAGCCAGTGTATTATCTGAACGGGTATTTAGCACGGCTGGGGGCGTTATAACAGACAAGCGCAGCCGCCTGTCCAGAGACAATGTGGACAAGCTCACGTTCATTAAAATGAACCAGGCATGGATCCCACGGGACTTTTCCGTACCTTGTGCAGAATAGCAATGGATACCGACCTTACCCACCCATTGTTCCATTTTTGCTCTTTCTCACTCTTTTGGGGTGTACCCTCATTTAAAATTTGTGAAAAGAAGCAGTGTTGGCTACCTCGTCCTCCTCCTCAGGGCCAGATTAACGTAGGGGCTATTGGAGCTGCAGCTCCAGGCCCCTACCTTTTATATAGGCCCCGGGTTGGCCATATTCACTGTTACCGCTCTTCTGTCACTTGTAAACACAGAAGTCTGGCTTCTATGCTCGCTTCCCCAGGCAGCACCCTCAGAACCTCCCCACACAGCGCGAAGGCCGGACAAGGAGGGACAGTTGCCGATGCATGGATGTGTTTATGGGCTTCAGAGACAGCATCCCATGTTGAATTAGGCATGCATGGCTGCACCCTTCCTCCTCTGGGTGCATGGCAAGGCACGGCCCTTAAGGCCCTTCAAAATCCTCAGCACCAAGCCCATGATGCTCTTAATCCAGCCCTGGTCCTCCTCCACCGCCGCTTCCACCTACACCACCCATAGGTGTGCGCAGCCTATTGCATTAAGGTGTGCACCCCAAAGTTGAAATACACATGCATGTGTTTGCCAGCAGGGAGAGTAATGTATCGGGGCCATGCACCTGTAGGCAAAGAGAAATAGAGCAGAGCAGGTCCGAGGGAGATCTTTCCCATCTCCTCACTGGCAATGCTATGTGCCCTAGGTGATTAGGGTGTGCCCAGGCACACCCGGCACACCCTGTGCGCATGCCTATGTCACCGCCACATCCACCACCACCTCAACCTCCCTCCTACTCCATATGGGCCTCGTCCTTCAGAGATGAAGAAGAACATTGTTTTATTTTTCTGTTTTTTTTTGTTGTTTTAAGTTATTTCCCTATCCACATTTGTTTGCAGAGCACTTGCCATGCTCTTAATTACGTTTTGCTGCCATTTGCAGCACTCTAGCCCTTTCCTTTGGTGTTTTAGAGCCATTTTAGTGCCTTAAAGTTCGGGTCCCCATTGACTTCAATGGGGTTCGGTGTCCGGGAAAAGTTCGGTAAAAGTCCGGGACACGGACCCGGACTTTTTTTTAAAGTTCGGCCGAACCCGTCGAACACGGACATCTAGGTGTCCGCTCAACCCTAAAGCTCTTGTCTTTTTTGGACATATTATCATTACTTCTTTTTTTTTTTTATAGTATCTTTTTTTAATAATTATTTAATTTCATTTTTAACTAATTACCTTTTGTAAAAAAAAAAGGAGATAATGAAAACTACACCAGTCAAGTGCTTAATTTTAATAGGTCAAAAGCCAACAGCCTTTCAATACTGAGTGTGAATAATCTACTGTATATTTAATTAAGCTGTGAATTAAAATTGTCCAATCACTGCTCAAATTAGAAAGTAAACATGGATTACTCTAGATAAAGTACTGTATATTAATGAAGAACAATTTAGAAAAGGGGCAATAAAATGATTACTTTTTGGTAGAAAGTCTCCATAAGACCATTCAGCCCACATTCTTTGCCCTTGAATAATGTATTCAGTTTGTCATTTCTTTTGCAGATATGGGTTTATATCTATATATGATGCTTCCAATTGCTTGTATATTATATTTAATTCTATTTGCTGGAACAGAATTTCTATTACTGTTTGAAAAGGCAATCATTGACCGACTGCTACATTTTAGATATTCTGTTGAAATCTTTCATTTCCCAGCCAAGATATAAGAAATTACTTGGCCTCTAACCGTCGCTTAAAGGTATGCCAGAGTGAACAAGAATTATTTCCCCAGTAGGGATAGTTATTCAGAAAATCAAACAGTTGGTTTAAAAGATCGCATTGAACTTTTGGGAATTTCCAGGTACTGGAGTGACAATAAGGCCTGTAATAGAACGCACCAATATTCAGCTACCTATCAATCATCCCTTTCTGTGTCAAATAAAAGTGCAGCATTTGAGTTTGTTCACACCAGGAACATTAAGCTGTTTGAGCAGCTAGATCAACAGGGGCTCAGCGCAGGGATCCTGAAAGAACAATTGCCCTGTATGTGGCTGTTCAGACTATACAATTGTGTTGGTGTGTGCTGCATAATGATGCAGCAATTCCACAATTTTAGGCAATGAAAGGCATGGCAGTGCGTCAGAAAAAAACATTTTTATTGCAGTCTGCCTTCCCATTGAGGAAATTTCTCCAATGGGGAAACAGACTACAACAAAGCATTCGTTTTTTTTTTTTTTTTTTTCAGAAACATGAGGAAGTGTTAGATTAGAAGCACTATTTAGGTTATTATTATTGCCTTCCTGTCCCAGCATTAACCACTTCTCCTATACCTTGTCAAAGGCACATGTAGTGATATTAAAGCGTAATTCCACTTTTGTTGAGAAAAAAACATTCCCCTCTGGGTGATCTATGTACATTACAAGGATTTTAACAAACTTTGTTGCAGATTCCTACCTTTTGTTATTCTGAAGAAATCACTGTTTGTTCCGCTGTGCTGAGTGGGTCTAATGGGAGTGGTTTCATAATCATCAATCAGCTGTGGAAGCTGCAGGGCTCTAATGAGGAAAGCTGCTAGGCCTGCATCCCTTTAGACGTGTTTCTATTGGAAGTATCTCACCAAAAATGACATTTTTATTGCAGGGGATGCCAGAAATCTGACTTGTATTTTAGGCAGACTTCTGGGAAAATTGGTGAGCCAATCACACAAGCAGGAAATGATGTTTCTGGGGTGTGGTCACACATTCTGTGTACAGATATGGCTCCAGGTAGCCATATTGCATTGCATTTTCAGAAAATTACAACAGCTGCAGATTAAAAGGAAAGGTCATTTGTAATACCATTTAATTACAATATGATTTGTGTCACAATTGTTTAGGCTATATTGTTTTTTCTTTATTTGCTATTTTCTTTCCCCCCACAAAAGTGGAGTTACCCTTTAAATCTTCCTAGCAGTATCACAGACTGCAAAAAAACTACACAGGAGGGCCCCTTTCACATGAGCTTTCTGATTAGGTCCCTGTAAGTTTTTCAGGTGGACCTGATCTGAAGCTTCATGCAGCTCTGTAGACAGGTGCATGTAAACAGATTTGTGTCTGTTTACACCTGCCTGCCTCTTAGTCCATCCAGGTTCTGAAAAAAAAAAGAAAAATAAGGGTCCTTTTACGCAGGCTTTCCGCCGGCGGTTTCTGTTTTGTCGAGCAGGAATCGATCCTCTGATCCAAGATGAGCAGGCGGATGACAGCTCTGTCCCGCTCTCCTCTATGGGAGATTGAATGAAAATGGACCACCTGTCTGTTTTCATCCGATCCTATCCTCCAGACGGATAGAAAATAGGGTTTCCATCCGTCTGGATTTCATGGACAGGATTGGATCGGAGATCAGCGGGTGTCAGCAGACATGTCACCGCTGACAACCGCCGCTCTATTGGCATGAATGGAGCATCCGATCAGGTCTGCCTGAAAAACTGACAGGTGGACCTGATCGGAAAGCTCGTGTGAAAGGGACCTAAAGGACTGCATTCTTTTTTGTGTTTCCGGACCTAAATTTCTTTTCTGCTGTTCGGCACTGCACCACTTTAACTGGCACTTGGCACTTGCACGATCTTACAACACTTTTTAAAAAATAATTCACACTCTCTATTTAAATATAGCTTTCTTTTGGTAGTATTTGATCACCATGGGGTTTTTTTGTTTTTTATATAAACAAAAAAAGACTAAAGCTTAAATATATACTGTATATATATATATATATATATATATATATATATATATATATATATATATATATACATACATATATATATATATATATATATATATATATATATATATATGTATATATATATATACACACACACACACAAACACACAGTGCCTTGCAAACTTATTCACCCCCCCCCCCATTGACTTTTTACCTATTTTGTCACATTACAGCCTTAAGTTCAATGTTTTTTTTAATGTGAATTGTATGTGATGGCTCAGAACACAATAATCTAAGTTGGTAAAGTGAAATGAGAAACATATATACATGATAAAACTATTTTTTAGAAATAGAAAAACAGGAGATTGGCATGTGCGTATGTATTCACCCCATCTGTTATGAAGCCCATAAAAAGCTCTGGTACAACCAATTACCTTTAGAAGTCACATAATTAGTGAAATGATGTCCACCTGTGTGCAATCTAAGTGTCACATGATCGGTCATTATATATACACACCTTTTTTTGAAAGGCCCCAGAGGCTGCAACACCTAAGCAAGAGGCACCAATAACCAAACACTGCCATGAAGACCAAGGAGCTCTCCAAACAAGTAAGGGACAATGTTGTTGAGAAGTCAGGGTTAGGTTATAAAAAAATATCCAAATCTTTGATGATCCCCAGGAGCACCATCAAATCTATCATACCCAAATGGAAAGAACATGGCACAACAGCAAACCTGCCAAGAGACGGCCACCCACCAAAACTCACAGACTGGGCAAGTAGGGCATTAATCAGAGAGGCAGCACAGAGACCTAAGGTAACCCTGGAGGAGCTGCAGAGTTCCACAGCAGAGACTGGAGTATTTGTATATAGAATGACAATAAGCCGTACGCTCCATAGAGCTGGGCTTTATGGCAGAGTGGCAAGAAGAAAGCCATTACTTTCAGCAAAAACAAAATGGCACATTTTTGGTTTGCAAAAAGGCATGTGGGAGACTCCCAAAATGAATGGATGAAGGTGCTCTGGTCTGATAAGGCTAAAATTGAACTTTTCAGCCATCAAAGTAAATGCTATGTCTGTCGCAAACCCAACACATCACCCAAAGAATACCATCCCCACAGTGAAACATGGTGGTGGCAGCATCATGCTGTGTGGATGTTTTTCAGCAGCCGGGACTGGGAAACTGGTCAGAGTTGAGGGAAAGATGGATGGTGCTAAATACAGGGATATTCTTGAGCAAAACCTGTACTACTCTGTGTGTGATTTGAGGCTAGGACGGAGGTTCACCTTCCAGCAGGACAATGACCCCAAACACACTGCTAAAGCAACACTTGAGTGGTGTAAGGGGAAACATGTAAATGTGTTGGAATGGCCTAGTCAAAGCCCTGACCTCAATCCAATAGAAAATCTGTGGTCAGACTTAAAGATTGCTGTTCACAAGCATAAACCATCCAACCTGAAGGAGCTGGAGCAGTGCAGAGGAATGGGCAAAAATCCCAGTGGTAAGATGTGGCAAGCTCATAGAGACTTATCCAAAGCAACTTGGAGCTGTGATTGCCACAAAAGGTGGCTCTACAAAGTATTGACCTTAGGGGGATGAAAAGTTATGAACATTTACTTTTTCTGTAATTTTGTTCTATTTGTTGTTTGCTTCACAAAAAAAAACATCTTCAAAGTTGTGGGCATGTTCTGTAAATTAAATGATGCAAATCCTCATACAATCCATGTTAATTCCAGGTTGTGAGGCAACAAAACATGAAAAATGCCAAAGGGGGGGGTTGAATACTTTTGAAAGGCACTGTATATATATATATATTTTTTTTTTTAAATATTTTTCATTCTGTTAAAAAACATATCCAATAAAAAAATTAAAAAAAAATCAGACATCTTCATACATTTGGGCCAAAATGTATTCTGCTACTTGTCTTTGGTAAAAAAAAATTAAGTAATTCACACTGTCACTGTATTAACCCCTTCATGCCTAAGATTTTTTCTGACATTTGCTGCTTACAAGTTACATTTTTTTTTTTTTGCTAGAAAATTACTTAGAACCCCCAAACATTATATGTCATTTTTTTTAGCAGAGACCCTCAAGAATAAAATGGTGATTGTTGCAATATTTTATGTCACATTGTATTTGCGCAGCGGTCTTTCAAATGCAATTTTGGAAGAAAAACACTATCATGAGTTAAAAAAAAAAAAACGAAAACAGTAAAGTTAGCAAAATTTTTTTTGTATAATGTGAAAGATGATGTTACGCTGAGTAAATAGTTACCTAATATGTCATGTTTTAAAATTGTGCACAATTGTGAAATGGCGACAAACTACAGTACTTAAAAATCTCCATAGGTGACGCTTTAAAAAATGTTAACGATTACCTGTTTGGGGTTACAGAAGGGTTCTTGTGCTAGAATTATTCCTCCCACTCTTAACAATCGCGGCAATACCTCACATGTGTGGTTTGAACACTGTTTACATATATAGCCGTGACCTACGTATTCGTCCGCTTCTGTGTGCGAGCACGGGGGGACGGGACGATTTCAATTTTGTTTTTCCTATTTATTTTGTTTTAATAACTGTTGCACTGTCCCTTTAAAAAAAAATGTTTTTTTGATCACTCATAAACATGACTTGTGACAGTAATAGGCAGTGACAGAAACTCTTAATGGAGGGACCTGGGGCCTTAATTTGGTGCCTTTAGGCTCCAATACCCGGTAGTGATGTCATGACATCGCTTAAAGGTTTCTACGTCGGAGACCCGATCAGAGCCGAATCAGGATTTGCTGGGCCTGCGGCCAACCGGCAAACGTGACGGCTGGTCACTTGGGTCACCTGGTGGGGTGGGAGACCAGGGCGAGCCACGGAAGATGGCAGGAGCTGTAATAATACCCAAGCAGCTTCTTATCCGCATCGCTTGTCATTACAAAAAAGCCAACCGTTGGCTCTAAACAACTGTACCCGGGTGATGCCTCTAGCTGCAGGCTTCACCCCGCTACAACCCCTTGAAGCCGAGGCCACATATTTGCATTTCGTCAGCGCAAAGGGGTTAATTACACTGCCTGGGAAGGGGTTAACATCTAGGTGCAATCAAAGGGTTAACTCTGTGCCTAACAATGTGTAATGCGCGCTGCTTTTACTAACAGATGTGGTTGTGTTTTCTCAGCCACATCGCTGCTCTGTGTACAGAGCCCTGTGTTGTTAGTAAACACAGGGCTCTGTACTGTGAATTGCTAAAATAATCAGCAGGTCTCGGCCATAAATCCTTGGCCAGGGCCTGCTGACCGATTTGTGCTGTACCAGATTTACCGGAAATGCTGGACCACATACATGTACAGTATGTGATCCGGCGCAAAGCGGCTGCCCTGCTGCAGTATTTTTACAATGGGGCTGTCTGCAAAAGGTTAAAAACAGTGTTTTCTTGTGTAAGAATCTGCCATAACTCTATTAAACAAAAATATGTTATAACCTATGCTGTCATTTAACGGAAAAACATGAATAGAAGGTACATTTTCTCAAGCACCATTGGTTGGAAGGGATTCAGAGAACTTTATCCTATGTAATAATTGCTTGGAGGAAGAGTTCCCTACAGTAGAAATCCTACTAATAAGGCCAAGTAAAAATCAACTGTAGGCACAGAGGAAACTTCACATGGGGCAGCAGGATGGATCATGAGGCAGTGGAAGCAAATGCGGGTGAAAAGATTTAGTAGAAGGTGTAGAAGTGGTAGAGGCTGACATTTACAGTATCACCATGAAAAGCCCTGAGCAACAAAGTAATGCTCTTTAATTTGCATAATAGGACAGAACACAACTGTAAATTACTAATTTGTTACATTACTTTTACATTTAGAACATGATGAAAATTGCTTTATTACTTTAATTATGTGGATCCACAACAGTCATTCCTTACTCCAGTTTTGCCAGTAGCAGGCAACTCAGATGCTTCAGTACTTCTGTTAAATCAATCTCTTTGATTTGATTGCTGTAATAGCTTATTAAATTCATAAGTTTGATATTTCATTAGTGAAATCCATCTAGTTCTTTTCAATGTAGAACATAAACCAGTGCAAAGGCTAATGTAATATAGACCAAGGGAGTAATTAATGTAATGGACTCTTCTAACCCTTTCATTTCACAGCACCGATTTGAACTATGTCAAGCCTGTGCAAAGATTTCTGCTTTGCAAGTTTTTTGATTGTCCTGACTCCATCTTTAGTCATTTGCTTCATATGCACAGTGGTGCCCAAAAGTCACGAGTCAGCAATATCATCAATTTTCTTTGCCAAAGAAGTTTTCACTTCCAAAGAGAGGAGATGTAGAACTTATATACAGACTCATGAATAGACACATTTGCTTGAGTGGAATCATTATATATTGCATCCATAATGTAATTATTAACCACTTGGCCACTGCTCACATTGCTGCTACTGCAGCAATGTGGCTCGATACTGTCCAGCGACGTAGACCTACGTCGCTGGACTCCTCCCCCTGCCGGAGGCGCGCTCCCGCTATTTTCAGTCACAGCGGGAGTCGGGCCAGGGGAGGGGTGGCGATCGCCGGGGAATCGAGTGAGGAGATCCGCCCGCTTGTGTAAACACAAGCGGGCGGATCTCCTAAGTGACAGGCAGGGTCAGATTGCAGGGTTCAGCATAGCTGAACATCCGATCTGTCCTTGTGTCACATAGTCACCTCCCCCCACACACGTCAGTAAGCACCAGGCATACATTAACCCCTCCCTCTCCAATAAAATTAACTCCTTCCCTGCCAGTGTCATTTTTACAGTAACAGTGCATATATATAGCACTGATTACTGCAGTAATGTCACTGGTAACCCCAAAAGTGTCAACACTGTCAGTCAAGGGTCCGATCTGTCCGCCGCAATGTCGCAGTCCCGCAAAAAAAATCGCAGATCCCCGCCATTACGCATTAAAAAAAAAACACCAAAAATTACAGAAATCTTTCCCGTAGTTAGTAAACGCAATAACTTTTGCGCAAACCAATCAAAATACGCTTATCATGATTTTTTTTACCAAACATAGGTAGCAGAAAACAAATTGGCCAAAAATTTAAAAAAAATTTGATTTTTACATTTTTTTTGGGGGGGAATTTCATATAAAAAAAATGTTAAAAATATTGTTATTTTTTCAAAATAAACGCTCTTTTTTTGATTATAATAATCATAGTTTGGGACTTTATATGAGATGTGTGACCCTATGTGACTAATAATTGTGCAATCATCAAATAACAAAACAAGTATGATAAGACATGTTTTTATTCTACTCAAAGATGAGGTAAAAAATATTGGATGATAATGGTGTACATAAAGAACAACATAGGGAGCATGGATCATACATGAATATGATAGTATAGATGACAACAATGACATATGAATAAAATAGTACCATGAGTACATGCATGTTGTCTGGCAACATGAATGTCACCCATATGTACAGGTAGTATACCAATAGCTTAAAATACATAATGATGCAAATATTAACAATGGATTTCTTTCATGGAAAGCTCGACGCGTTTCGTGTAAAAAACACTCATCAGGAGCGGGTAAAATCCAAGTATCTAGAAAAAATAAAACACATATATAGCAAAATAGTCATGTATGTCGCTGTATAACAGCCTGTTATCCCTAGCCCTTGTAGAGGTATTGTTTCTCCTCTCTCTCCCACTATCACTGCTCCTTCTATCCACTTTTCAGATGGTCAGATATTCCCACTGCCATGTACACTCTTATCACTCCAATCGGGTTATCCACCCCACATCCCCCTTTAGGGAGTTACTGGTATTGTATACCAGCCTTATCTTTTCTATAGGACACAATTTCACGGGCTTATCACCATCTATTTCGGCTATTTATCTACCCTCGCACTTTCTCTCCTTCCTTCTCGACTTTTCCACTTTTTACACTTTCCAACACTTTGCCACATGTACTCACTATGGTATATTGCCTTGGCGGCTTGGTTCTCGGGTATGGACATTCCACCTATCTCCCTACTTATATACGAGTTATTAGCTTCATTCAGCTTTCAAAACCCTATCATGATATTAATTCCTTAGAAACCCATTGTGGTCAACTGTTGGAGTTTATGGTGGCCCTCGCCCGTGGATCCACAGCATCCATAGATCTATCATCACATCTACTCATGTGCGCAGGCGTTGCTCCCTCAGCTCCCGGGTCAGACGTACCCTCTAATGGCGCATTTCTACACATCCTGCAACCCATCCTGGAACATAATTGTGAGTTCCAAATCTACAAGGGCTAGGGATAACAGGCTGTTATACAGCGACATACATGACTATTTTGCTATATATGTGTTTTATTTTTTCTAGATACTTGGATTTTACCCGCTCCTGATGAGTGTTTTTTACACGAAACGCGTCGAGCTTTCCATGAAAGAAATCCAATGTTAATATTTGCATCATTATGTATTTTAAGCTATTGGTATACTACCTGTACATATGGGTGACATTCATGTTGCCAGACAACATGCATGTACTCATGGTACTATTTTATTCATATGTCATTGTTGTCATCTATACTATCATATTCATGTATGATCCATGCTCCCTATGTTGTTCTTTATGTACACCATTATCATCCAATATTTTTTACCTCATCTTTGAGTAGAATAAAAACATGTCTTATCATACTTGTTTTGTTATTTGATGATTGCACAATTATTAGTCACATAGGGTCACACATCTCATATAAAGTCCCAAACTATGATTATTATGTCTTTGAATAATAGGGATGGAGGCACATGTCTATGTGTTGCCTCATATAAAGTCCCAAACCCTCTTCCTTGTTTTGCTCATTACCCATGGATGGAGATGTGTGCCCCGAGTCACCACTTTTCTGAGGACTCAATGTGCTTTTTGTGACAATTTTTGGTTGAGCCCCTTACACATGGACTCACCACTTTAATCCATAATACTACTATTACTCTATTCCACTAATGGTGAGAGTAGGTTGTGTACATGCGGCCAAGTTTGGGCTTCATCTGGTTCCGGGAGCTGCGATGCGCCCCGCCCGCTCTCCCCTCCCTCCGCTTTCCCCCACCTGGGTTAGCAATGGGGGGCGGGGTCTGTGGCCGCAGCGCATCGGCGTCACGCATGTCCATGTCGGGTCCTGACGTCATGACTGGCGTCGGCACCCTGACACGTGCTGTCCATCGGCGTTCCCACATATGGACTTCCGCTTCCGGCTAACACAGCCGTTTGCGGATTCCTCGTTGTGGTCACAGCAGCGTGACGTTGGGAGCCATTCCTGCTCATGTCTTCACGGAGGTATTGTTTCTCCTCTCTCTCCCACTATCACTGCTCCTTCTATCCACTTTTCAGATGGTCAGATATTCCCACTGCCATGTACACTCTTATCACTCCAATCGGGTTATCCACCCCACATCCCCCTTTAGGGAGTTACTGGTATTGTATACCAGCCTTATCTTTTCTATAGGACACAATTTCACGGGCTTATCACCATCTATTTCGGCTATTTATCTACCCTCGCACTTTCTCTCCTTCCTTCCTTCTCGACTTTTCCACTTTTTACACTTTCCAACACTTTGCCACATGTACTCACTATGGTATATTGCCTTGGCGGCTTGGTTCTCGGGTATGGACATTCCACCTATCTCCCTACTTATATACGAGTTATTAGCTTCATTCAGCTTTCAAAACCCTATCATGATATTAATTCCTTAGAAACCCATTGTGGTCAACTGTTGGAGTTTATGGTGGCCCTCACCCGTGGATCCACAGCATCCATAGATCTATCATCACATCTACTCATGTGCGCAGGCGTTGCTCCCTCAGCTCCCGGGTCAGACGTACCCTCTAATGGCGCATTTCTACACATCCTGCAACCCATCCTGGAACATAATTGTGAGTTCCAAATCTACAAGGGCTAGGGATAACAGGCTGTTATACAGCGACATACATGACTATTTTGCTATATATGTGTTTTATTTTTTCTAGATACTTGGATTTTACCCGCTCCTGATGAGTGTTTTTTACACGAAACGCGTCGAGCTTTCCATGAAAGAAATCCAATGTTAATATTTGCATCATTATGTATTTTAAGCTATTGGTATACTACCTGTACATATGGGTGACATTCATGTTGCCAGACAACATGCATGTACTCATGGTACTATTTTATTCATATGTCATTGTTGTCATCTATACTATCATATTCATGTATGATCCATGCTCCCTATGTTGTTCTTTATGTACACCATTATCATCCAATATTTTTTACCTCATCTTTGAGTAGAATAAAAACATGTCTTATCATACTTGTTTTGTTATTTGATGATTGCACAATTATTAGTCACATAGGGTCACACATCTCATATAAAGTCCCAAACTATGATTATTATGTCTTTGAATAATAGGGATGGAGGCACATGTCTATGTGTTGCCTCATATAAAGTCCCAAACCCTCTTCCTTGTTTTGCTTTTTTTGATTATAGCGCAAAAAGTAAAAATCGCACAGGTGATCAAATACCACCAAAACAAAAACTCTATTTGTGGGAAAAAAAGGAGGTAAATTCATTTGGGTATGGCGTCGCACGACCGTGCAATTTTAAGTTAAAGTCGCACAGCGCCAAATCGCAAAAAGTGGCCTGGACGTAAGACAGCAAAATCCTCCGGTGGTAAAGTGGTTAAAGCATAGGCAAAACTTTTTTTTTTTAATTTTGGATAGAACAACAGAGAGTTATAACCCCTGTCAGACTTTTTTTGCCATCTGTGTCCCATTGGGGAGATTTCCCTTCACTCATGTCCCATAGCCTAACAGGAAGTGAGAGGAAATCTCTGCAAATGAAGGGAATTCATTGGGATCCCCAAATCACCAGAACTAGTGTCCCCATTGGAATATTTCCCTTCTGATACTTTTTTGGGGACAACCCAATATTTGGGATTTTCTTTTACTTTCACTTTCAATGAAAATGGTAAACAGGACAAATAGAGAGGGTGAATCTCCCTGATGGGGGCACAGACAGGAATAAAAACTGACAGATGTTCTCCACTCTATCCAAAAAAAAAAAAATTACCTTTCATTATACTTTGAATAAAATATAGTGTTTCACAAAAATACTTGTTCTGCAGTAAATGCCTTTTGGTATTCCCATGGCATTAAACTAAAGAGGAACCCACAAAGAAACATAATTCGATGTCATGAATGTGGAACTGTATTTTGTATGCGTTGATAAGTCTTCCCATCTATTTGATGTATTGCTAAATTCGATATGTAAAGTCCTTTAGCTAATGTTTTATGGCCATATACCAAGTGCCCATCCCCATCCTGCATCATTTCTAAGCCTCACAAAAACTTTTTTTTTTTGAAACTTGAAGAAGGGTTAGAGCCCCTCTCAGGCTATTGTCTGTGCCTTCTGTTCCAGTGGTAAATACTTCTCTTATTACTCCCTAACAGTGTAACAGAAAGAAAAAAAAACACTACCCAGAAGCACTTACGCTATCCAAATTTATAAAAAAAAAAACTGGTTCTGACTGAAGTGGGGTTTTATTGATATTTACATATTCTAATATTTACATATTATGTACATTTATATATAATTCTTCTACTATTTTTAAGCTGAAGTCAAATAGGCGTTGGCCATATCTGGGACCTATAGTACCCTAAATATGATTTGCTAATTTTAAAGCAATGTTTTCTTGAGTAAGATTCTGTCATAATGTTATTAAACAATCATGTGTCAAACACAAGGTCCGCAGGTCAAATCCGTCCCTCCAGGCCATTTCATGTGACCCTTGCACCTCTCCTGCATCTTCTGCACCTACTTCATCTCTGCCCCCACCTTGTCTCAGCAGATGGCAGCAGAGAACAGAAATCCTCTGCCAGAGCTTTCACTGTGCAGCCGCAGAGAGGCTTGTCTCGGTAATCCCCCTCTCTGCAGTCGGCAGCAAAGAGGAGGACAAATCTCATCCTACAGATCCTGCCCCTCTCTGTGCAACTGCCACACGCCATTGTCTCTGCCTTCACTGGCCTCAGCATTTAACAGACTCCAGCAGCTGACTCCAGCCCTCCTCTTGTCCTCCTCCAGACCCTGCAGTTTCTGCTTCCCAGCTTCGCTCCCAGTAGCACATGGTGAGGAAGGGTGGGGGAGTCTTGACGTCTGATGGTAAGGGTCACAGATAGAAGCGGCAACCATAATGCTGATGAGGCCCGCAATGAAATTGAGTTTGACTCCCCTGCCTTAGAACCTTAATCTGTCATCGGGTTATGTATAAAAAGAACCATAACAACATGTTTTCAAGCACTGTTGATATAAAGGAATTCAGTGAACTTGCATTGTTTCGAAAAATTGCTGGGAGGAGGCATTCATTATAGGAACATTCCTCCTATAAGGCCATGTGAAAATAAACAGTCTATTAATTAAGCAAACTTTACAGGGGACAGCAGAATTGATCATGAGTCTGTGGAAGCGAACACTGGTGGAAGGATTTGGAAGGTGCGGAATGGTGGAAGGTAACATTTACAGTATCACCATGGGCAGGCCTGAACAACAGAAAGTTCATGCTCCTTAATCGGCATAATAGGACAGAACACAACTATAAATGACTAAAATGTGTTTGTAACATCACTTTTAAATTTAGAATATGATGAAAATCACTTTACTGTATTCTTTTACTTAAGTGAATCTAGAACAGTCATTTTAACTCCAGTTTTGCCAGTAGCAGGCATTTGCATTTCCCAGAAGCTTTTGTATTTTAAACTATCTCTTTGATTACAATAATAGTTTATTAAGTTCACAAGTTTGATATTTCATTAGTGAAATGTGTCCAGCTCTTTTCAGTGTAGAACATAAACCAGTGCAAAGGCTAATGTAATATGGACTAAGGGAGTAATTAATGTAACAAACTTTCTAAGCTATGGCAAGCATTTCCGAAGATTTCTGCCTTACAAGTCTTTTGAGTTTCTTGACTTCACTTTTAGCCATCTTTCTTGACATACAGAGTGTCCAGAAGTCAAGAGTCAGCAATTTCAAGTATTTGCTTTGCCAAAGTTTCCATTTAGCTTCTAAATAGAAAAGATTTATGACATACATGCAGACTCATGAATAGATATACTGTATTTGCTCGTTAGGAACCTTTCAAAGATTGCATCCATTCTCCATGAATAAATAAAATATACTGTTTCACAAAAACATGTGTCCTGCAGTAAATGTCTATTGGTTCCGCGGTCACCTGGCATCAATACACTAGGGAGAACCTGCACAGAATCATTAAAATTTGATGTTGCAAATGAGAAACTGTATATTTATTGATAAGGCTTCTCATCTAGCTGATGTTTTCCTAGCTGTGTGGGGAGGAGATCATGCTGTATGTATAGGCTGCGTAAAGTGCAGTGATGAGAGATGGCCAGGCACAGTATCAGTGTTAGAGGGGGGGGATGTGAGTAGGGGTGTTACTAAAATCTGGAGGGGGGAGCACAGCCCTCCCCAGCATCTCCCTAGATCCAACCATACAGCACTTACTTGTCTGGTGCTAGTGGGAGTCCCTACATGAGACGCTGATGCTATGCCAAACACAGTATCCCAAGCATCCTTCCAGATTTGCCTGGGCCTGGCTTGTTCCTGCTGGCCACCGCTGTAGGGGTACAATGCCAAACACGGTATCCCAAGCATCCCTCCAGAAGTGCTGGGCAGCCCGTGGGCTGGACACTCTTGATGTAAATCTAATCAATATTTGCTGCGACTATCCTTCAAACCAGGATCAATGCTTCTAGGTACATACAGTGCTTATGCACATGGTTTTTGAAGGAACTCAACAGATGGGTTGTTTCAAAAAATCTTTGAGAACTAACCACAGATCATTTTTTGGATGTAGGCTGCCTCAGAGCCTTCTATCTTTTCATGTAATCCCAGACAGACCTGATGATTTTGAGATCTCTGTAGGGGCCAAACCATCACTTCCATCACTCATTGTTCTTCTGTACACTGAAAATAGTTCTTAATGACATTGGCTGTAAGTTTGGAGTCGTTGTCTTGCTGCAGAATAAATTTGGGGCCAAGCACATACCTCCCTAATGGTATGAAATGATGGATAAGTATCTGCCTGTATTTTTTAGACTGTGCAGCTGCTGTGTCCCAATTGACATGAATGAGACTGCCTGCACAGGGATGAATAGTACATCCGATTGCCTAACTTTATTAGCAGCTATGGGAATATGATGATCCAGGATATGCATTGGTGTAATTAAAAAAAAAATTAAGTAAAAATGTGTGGCACTTAACTGTTCCACAATAGTATACAGTGAGGTGCTATAAACACATGGCAGCTATGACTGTCCCAACTACAGTTGCTTAGTTCTCATTGCTTACCTGGAAAATAAAGGCCCTAGCAAAATGCTAAAATATATACAAAGAAATGTTTTTGATTTTTTTAGTGCAACGTGTAATTTTATAAGCTTCAGTTTGGTACCACATTGTTATCAATTCTATAATCTACCAGACCTTCGGGTCTGGCATAGATTTTAAGGGGAACTCCATGTCAAAATGTAAAAAAAAACTGGCGTAGGGTCCACCCCCCAAAATTCATACCAGACACTTATCCGAGCATGCAGCCTGGCAGGTCAGAAATGGGGGGGTGGGTGCTTTGGGGCGGGGAGGGCTCTGCACCTTGGAGCACAATGCAAGGGCAAGGACTGCAACCCATCAGGTGATTGATATAGTCAGGTGTGCAGCATCAGACACCCAAGCAGCAGACTAGTGATGATGCAATCAGAGTAGGCAGCAGTCTGGAGGCAGCAGTCTGCACATGTCCAAGATGGCTGCCAACAGGAGGGCAAGGTAAGACCTTGACAGTGACGTCATGTGACATAACTTGGTGGCCCGCCCCTTGCCTATAAAAGAACTGTCAAAGCCGAAGATCAGATTATTTTTTTTTCTATTTTTCGGGTTTGGCGAGCATCGCGATTGACAATAGATTTACATTGAGGGACACTATCTTTTTTCTTTTTAATAAAGGACTTGTCAAAAACGGTTTCATGTGGTGTTTACTTTTTTACACTTTTTTGGTGAATGGGTAGGGGTACTATGATACCCATTCACATGGGGGGGAGGAGGATCTTTTTGCCCCTTGTTAAAGGGGGCTTCCAGATTCTGATAAACCCCCCACCCGCAGACCCCCACAACCCCAGCCCTGGATTGTCGGGAGGAGGCTCTTGTCCCCATCAACATGGGACAAGGTGCTCTTACCTGGCCAGCCAGACTGCATGCTTGGATAAGAGTGTGGTATGGATTTTGGGGGGGGCCCCACTCCATTTTTTTTATGTTGTCGTGGAGTTCCCCTTGAAATCTGTACCAGGTCCAAAGGGCCTGGTTTAAGTCTCTGGGGGGGGACCCCACACCCGTTTTTAAAAAAATTCTGTCATGGGGTTCCCCTTAACCACTACAGGGCACTTTTACCCCCTTACTGCCAAGACTAATATTCAGCTTTCAGTGCTCATTGGCGTCTATGGAAAATATTGGAAATATTGGCTTGACATGGCACTGCTCCCCGTCTTTAACATTGGCGTCTATGGGAAATCTTGGTCATCTTGACATGGCACTGCTCACGAACCATAAGTGACAGGGACATCAAAACTTGGGGAGCACCAAGAGGGAACCCAGGACTACAACATATCCATACCTTTTAAAAGTGGAGTATGCCTGTACACTACACTGACTGCACTCAACTGACTGAACTCACTTTCCATTAACTACCTGCCTAATTTCTATTGTCACACACTATACATGGCTGCCGTGTAAGCAGCAGCCTTATGGGGCGTGTACTGAGCCCCTGAGCTATGATTGGCTAAAAGCACCCTGACTTTGGCCAATAATGGCTCTGCCAGGACATTGTGATGTGATTGGCCAAAGCATACAGGTCAGGTGCATGCTCTGGCCAATCACAAGCACTTAATGCACTGCAATCGTGCAGAGCAATATGGGGCGCTTGTCGGCGGGCCAACTTTCCGCAGAGCGCCCCAGGAGTTTATCTGTTCAGCGAGCACACGAACACTTGATGTTCAAATTGAACATACCCTAGTTAATAGATTAAAATTTTAGCCAATCCAACTTTTAGATGTGTATCCTATGCTTTGTCAAGGAGCCATGAAAATACATGAGAAATGTGTTGGCTAAGATTTTAATCTATTAACCACTTAAGGACCGGAGGATTTGGCTGCTAAATGACCAGGCCCTATTTTGCAATTCGGCACTGCGTTACTTTAACCGACAATTGGTGGTATTTGATCACCTGTGCGATTTTTATTTTTTGCGCTATAAACAAAAAAAGAGCGACAATTTTGAAAAAATTACAATATTTTTCAAATTTTTTTAAATGAAATTCTCAAAAAAAAAGTAAAAATCTAAATTTTTTAACATTTTAGGCCAATTTATTTTTCTGCTACATATTTTTGGTAAAAAAAATCGCAATAAGCGTATTTTTATTGGTTTTCGCAAAAGTTATTGCGTTTACTAACTACGGGAAAGATTTATGTCATTTTTATTGTTTTTTTTTTTTACTAGTAATGGCGGCAATCTGCAATTTTTTTTGCGGGACTGCGACATTGCGGCGGACAGATCGGACCCCTAACTGACATTTTTGACACTTTTGGGGGTACCAGTGACATTACTACAGTAATCAGTGCTAAAAATATGCTCTGTTACTGTAGAAATTACACTGGCAGGGAAGGGGTTAACATTACTGGTGATCAGTGGGTTAAATGTATCCCTAGGGGCGTGATTCTAACTGTCAGGGGGCGTGGCTTGTGAAGTAATCACAGAGACATGCGATCCTATATAGAAGGATCACATAGCCTCTGTGATCACTTTAGGGAGAATGACAGACGGCTGTGTTTACATCAGCCGTCTGTCTTTCTCCCTCAGCTGCAGGAGATCCCTAGTGGTCTGCGGCCATCGGAGCCTCCGGTCACACGCACTGGCTCCCCAGCTGACAAGCGGGGGTGTGAGCGTGCCGCCAGCAGCACGCGCTCGCCCCCTAGAGTCCCCTAAGCGAGCGGCGTAACATAACGTTGCTTTTCCCAGGAGCGGCTGCCAGCCGCAGTAAAACTGCAGTGGGCGGTCGTTATGTGGTTAATCTTGCACTTGTTGCCGATAACATGATTAAAGTGTGTTTCTTGCCAATGCCTCTTTTGATATAGGGAGAAGGGCTAAATTCTCTGTCAAGTTTTTATTGCTATCTGTGTCCCTATTGTGGAAAATCACCCCTTTGTTTGTAAAGTAAGGGGAAAGCCAAAATCCTAAATTGGTCCCCAAAAACAAGAGGTGAGGGAAAATCTCCCATTGAGGGTACCTGATCTGAGAACAACTGGAACAATTTTCCATGACATTGGGGGATTTCCTTTAAATTCCTGTTTATGCTCTGGGAAAGAACATGGGGAGAGATTCCCTCAATGGTACATAGACAGCAAAATATATATAGAAAAAGGAGCATATAGAGAGAGATGCCCAAAAGCGCCATAACATGTAGAGTATTGAGGTATGTAATGTAGAATTTCTCCAAAAAAGATACACCCACAACTTTCCAAATGTAAAAATATAATTGTATTGATTCAAGGAACAGGGTAGCTAAAATGATGTAATAGACCTTCCGCCACACCACCCAGAAAGTTGACTACATAGTCACTAAAAACATACACACCGCATACACCAGCTGCGATTAACCACCATGACAAACTCACAGAGGGCCTAAACAAATCAAAAAAGTAAAAGGGAGCAAAATAGGATCCAGTTACTGAGCAGAGTATCTCCATGGGACAGCAGCAATGAAAAAAGGAGGTGCTGCTGTCCTCATGTGTTCAATGCCTAAACTGAAAGGAGAGCAGAACCGGTGAGAAACAGGGGTGTCATGAAAAACTCACCCATATATATCAATGAAGAGGCTTAAAGAGCTGACAATCCTGGTACAGCTCATTCAAGAGCAATCAAATCCGGCTGATAGCCCTGGGTAAAGAGTATCCATGGAACATCCTGATCCCACCGGCATGCAAAAATGGGGGACTTGTGCAAAAAAAGCAAAGACCATACAGTAAATCAGCAAAGAAGGCAATAAGGAGAAGACTTGGTAACACTTCACATAGGCAAATAAATTCCATAGAGAACCTGTAAAAATAAACAGTCAATGATGTAATATGAGTAAATCTATGGGATGCATATTGTTACACAGGGACAGGAACCTTCACAGCACTGATCAGTCAACTGTAGTGAATAGAACTGCATGGGAGTAGGCACACAAGTAAAACTTTGGTGCAATGCACCTGTCCCCTGTGCTCTGAGTGGTGCACTCCTCTATCCACCTCGGCTACAAACTTGCAGATGTTTGAGAACTATTGACACGGCAAATCTGGAAAGCTTCCGCCTTGCAGCCCCTTTCAAGACCAGTGTAGTCTGGGACCACTAAAAATGACAAACAAACAAACACAAGGGCGCACCGGCCTAGTGCATTATCCTTAAAAAATGTATTAAAATAATAGAATAAAAATACTCACAAATGAGTTCTTGATAAAGGCATATCAGACAAAATATAGAGTCCTCAGCATCAAGATCAAGATTGGATCGTCCCCCGAAGCTGTATATACTTACGCGTTTCGAGGCATCGCCTCTTCTTCAGAGCCTGAAAAGCATGTCTAAGCCTTTGCTTTATATACTAGACAATGACTCAAAGAATCAGATACAATTGGATAGGGACCCTCCCTCTCCAGGGCGTGTGCATGAGGTCCCCACCCACAACATATCCATCCATTGTGATATAATATCGCCCCCGAGAAGGAAGTGATGATATGTTACTCAATAAGATGATATAAACATAAAATAAATTAGCCAAAGGCAACAGAAAACAAAATCAGCAGAAAACAAAATCAGAGATGGAGGCACCACACCGCAAGATGTGACAAGCCAAAGCAGAAACACTTAGGTCCAGATCAGCACAGCGCATATACTACTGCCAAGCAGTACCAACAGGAGTAAGAGTAAGAATAAAAGGGTAGCTGCACAGCCAGGATCCTCTTCACATTCCCCATAGAAAGCAGCACAGGGGTTAAGGAGAGGGAGAAGACAGATACACTACTCACATAACCACTGCTTGAGATATGTACAGTTGATGCACTGAAGGCAATAGTCCAAGCTTCTCTCGGTAGTAGTGTAAACCGACAGGGGCTCCGATGGTAAGCAGGCAGTGGATGGCGTGTAGCTGACTCAGACTACCACCAGACACATGCAGTCACCGAGCCGCCAGGCCGCCGATAGGCTCTGCCCAGTCAATGCCGAGATGCCTCCCAAAGCAGACGCTCCGTACCTCAGCCCCCACTCCCAGACGCAGCAATGGACAGGTCCCAAGGGTGCAGACAAAGTCCAACCACAAGGCTGGATTAAATTGCCCCACAATAAATGCCTGAATAGCAGTTTGATGTGAGCACAAAGCACTGGCAATATTCTCCCATGTAGCACAGTCCTCCAATAGAGCTCTCCCGTGCACCTCACAGACCCAGCTCCAGGTGAACAGCAGCAGGTGGGTGGCGTGACGTCAACGCGTTTTGGCTGACCAATCAGCTTCGTCAGGACATCCTACAGCAAAATATAACCTGGCAGGGGTTTTAACCAATTCCTGTGCTACTTAAAACTGAAAAAGGTGCCTTGTGATTCCCTCTACCTTAAAGAATTGTTTACAGGGATTTTTTTTGGAAGGAGTGCACTGAGTATGAGCTATGAGAGCAAGATGGAAGGGGATCTCGGATACACCGAAAAGCTATTTTAATGCAGGAAAGGACATCTGAAGTTATGTGACTACTAAAATGATATATGTATTATGTCTACGCATGTCCTTTTAATTTCAACCCCAGCCGCTGTATTAGTAATTATCCCAATATTTAGAAATCTTATACTTATATATACAGGGCTAAATAAATGATCCAAAATGTAACCTTTTATATACAGGTGTCCATTCTTAAAAGCTCAGTTACTTCCCCTAAAACCTACAACTGCAAGAAAAAGTATGTGAACCCTTTGGAAGGATATGGATTTCTGCACAAATTGGTCATAAAATGTCATTTGATCCTCATCTAAGTCACAACAATAGACAATCACAGTCTGCTTAAACTATTAACACACAAAGAATGAAATGTTGCCATGTTTTTTATTGAACACACCATGTAAACATTCACAGTGCAGGTGGAAAAAGTATGTGAACCCTTGGATTTAATAACTGGTTGAACCTCCTTTGGCAGCAATAACTTCAACCAAACATTTCCCTTTAGTTGCAGATCAGACGTGCACAACGGTCAGGAGTAATTCTTGACCATTCCTTTTTACAGAACTGTTTCAGTTCAGCAATATTCTTGGGATGTCTGGTTTGAATCGCTTTCTTGAGGTCATGCCACAGTATCTCAATCAGGTTGAGGTCAGGACTCTGACTGGGCCACTTCAGAAGGCGCATTTTCTTCTGTTTAAGCCATTCTGTTGTTGATTTACTTCTATGCTTTGGGTCATTGTCCTGTTGCAACACCCATCTTCTGTTGAGCTTCAGCTGGTAGACAGATGGCCTTAAGTTCTCCTGCAAAATGTCTTGATAAACTTGGGAATTCATTTTTCCTTCGATGATAGCAATCCCTCCAGGCCCTGACACAGCAAAGCAGCCCCAAACCATGATGCCCCCACCACCATACTTCACAGTTGGGATGAGGTTTTGATGTTGGTGTGCTGTGCCTCTTTTTCGCCACACATAGTGTTGTTTGTTTCTTCTAAACAACTCAACTTTGGTTTCATCTGTCCACAGAATATTTTGCCAGTACTGCTGTGAAAACATCAAGGTGCTCTTGTGCAAACTGTAAATGTGCAGCAATGTTTTGTTTGGACAGCAGTGGCTTCCTCTGTGGTATCCTCCCATGAAATCCATTCTTGTTTAGTGTTTTGCGTATTGTAGATTCACTAACAGGGATGTTAGCATTTGCCAGTGACTTTTGTAAGTCTTTAGCTGACACTTTAGGATTCTTTTTCACCTCATTGAGCAGTCTGCGCTGTGCTCTTGCATTCGTCCTTACTGGATCCTTACTCATTGACTGATGAACAGCAAGGCTTTTGGAGATACTTTTATAACCCTTTCCATGTTTAAGCAAGTCAACAATTCTTAATCGTAGGTCTTCTGAGAGCTCTTTTGTGCGTGGCATCATTCACATCAGGCAATGCCTCTTGTGAAAAGCAAACCCAGAACTGGTGTGTGTTTTTTATAGGGCAGGGCAGCTGTAACCAACACCTCCAATCTCATCTCATTGATTGGACTCCAGTTGGCTGACATCTCATTTCAATTAGCTCTTGGAGATGTCATTAGTCTAGGGGTTCACATACTTTTTCCACCTGCACTGTGAATGTTTACATGGTGTGTTCAATAAAAACATGGCAACATTTTATTCTTTGTGTGTTATTAGTTTAAGCAGACTGTGATTGTCTATTGTTGTGACTTAGATGATGATCAAATCACATTTTATGACCAATTTGTGCAGAAATCCATATCTTCCAAAGGGTTCACATACTTTTTCTTGCAACTGTATGTCCTCAATATTGTGCTCATCTTAATGTGCTCTCAAAAACGTATAATATTATAAACCGTAACTAAACAGTGATAATTATATCACATGTGCATATTGTGATGCCAGTGTGCAAAATCACTGCAAATACTGCACAAATACAGGAAAAGTCCTAGTGCAAAAAATGTCCTTTGTGCAATAACTGCAATACTGTACATACACACCAATCTTTCAGCACTTTAAAATCTGTGTAGCCTTCAAATACTTCTTGTGAATCCTTCCCCCAATATGCAGAGAACTCACTAGATCCGAAGACCCCTTAACCTTTTGAATCGTGCTCACTTCAATAGCCACCCAGGAATAAAATGCACCACTTCCCCATTTTTGAACATACATGGAATCAAGAAAGGCTAACATCACACAACATTGTTTTTTAAAAACAGCATAAAAAATAAATAAAAAGCAATGCACTTACATTTGGCATTACTACCCCAGCACTAATCATACATCGTTTTAATTGTATTGGAACTTGGCTTCACCAAACCTCGGCTGTGTGTAAACAGTGGCTCTTAGTGCAGGATGACGTCATGTGTCTAGCCATGCCTTACACATTTAGAAAACGAAATGCGTAGGGCATGGCTAAGGGTATATGATGTCATCCCAGAAGTGAGAACTGCTGCACACAGCAGAGGAGTTTTCATACAATTAACACACTGTAGGATTAATGCTGGGATAGCACTGCCAAATGTAAATGTATTTATTTTTACAAAAATGTATACTGCTTTTCATAAATGGCATTATGAAATTTTATCATGTTATCCTCTCTTGACTCCATGTTGAAAAATGGGTTAACAATCAATAAACCCTAAAAACCAAAGAAACTGGACTGGTTCTTGCCACACTTGGAAACATGCTTAAATGTCCTACTGTTGCTAATGGTAACCCAGGGGAACCCACACTCAGAAGCTCCCATGGGAGTAGTTCTACAATAGTAAAAAAATATAATAAATAAAAATGACATACATCTTTCCCCTAGTTTGAAGATGTGATAACTTTTGCGCAAACCAATCAGTATTTTTTTTTTACCAAAAAAATGTAGCAGAATACAAATTGGTCTAAAATGATTTTAAAAAAAATTATTTTTGAAATATTTTTGTTGGGAATGTTATATAGCAGAAAGTAAAAAAATTCAGTTTTTTTTTCCAGAATTGTCGCTCTTTTTTTGTTTAGAGCGCAAAAAATAAAAATTGCACAGGTGATGAAATACCACCAAAAGAAAGCTCTATTTGTGGGGAAAAAGGACATAAATTTTATTAGGGTACAGCATTGCACGACTGCTCAATTTTCAGTTAAAGTAACGCAGTGCTGTATCGCAAAAAAAAGTCTGGTCATTAACCACTTAAGCTCCAGAGGATTTGGCTGCTAAAAGACCAGGGGTTTTTTTGCGATTTTTTACTGCGTGACTTTAACGGACAATTTCGCTGTCGAGTCCGCCGGTCACACGCACTGACTTGTCTGTGAACGAGCCGCGGCGGGCGTGCGCCCGCCCGCAATTGGCTCGCAAGTCAGTGACAGGCGAGTGACGTATCCATACATCACTCTGCCTGGCCGGGGCTGACCGCCGCAGTATATAGTCGTGCGGCGGTCGGCAACCGGTTAAGGGGGAAAACCTTCCGGTCCAGAAGTGGTTAAAAGATGACTCTATAGGATAAAGCTGCATAGAGCTGAACATTAGGCTGGGTCACTGTAAATAAATATTCTTACTTGCCCACAATGTCTTCCAAATGTAAGGTCACTTTAGCATTATACTGTAAACAGACTCGGATGAAATATGTTACTTCATCTACTGGTGGAACTGCTGTATGTCAGTGCTGTTGTTCGAGGAAAAGATTGCCTCGAAGGTTAACCAATATATATTTGTTTTCAATTACAGAACCTCTGGGTTTTATTGCAATGTGTATCTTAAGGCTCAACTGCAGTTTTGTTGTTTTAAATAAAATCACTTATCTTGTGCCCTGGTGATCCTGAAAAGAATTGCTCCTTTAATCTTCTTCTTTCCCTTGCTTTAGAAGTTAATAATGACACCTGTTTCCATGGCAGCTGTTCTTTTTCTGGGCCGCATTATGCTCTGCACTGTCCGGGCCGTTCATCAGTGTGCTGCCTGTCATAGACGTACCTCCTATATATCTCAGCATTACAAGGGGTGGCATTAGATCACCCCCGCCTGTGTGTGAGCGATCTTAGGGCCATCGATCTTAGATTGCCCTTGCAATGCCAATAAGCACTGCTCATCCCATGGTCACTGTCACATAGCCCAAAGTTTATCAACTCCAGTCCTCAAGCACCCCCAACAGGTCATGTTTTCGGGCTTGCATTATTTTGTACAAGTGATTTGATCAGTTTAACTGCCTTAATAATTACCACAGCCGTTTCATCTGAGGGAAATGCTGAAAGCATGACCTGTTGGGGGTTACTTGAGGACTGGAGTTGGGAAACATTGATGTAGCTGACACCATCCATCTCCTCCCACCAGCCGCAGTTTAGGGGAGGGAGGAAGGTCATGTGACCTTTTTTTAAAACTTTTGTTCAACATACAAAAATACACTGCCTGGTCAGAAAAAAAGTCACCACTAAAAAAAAAAAAAAGAAAAAAAAAAGCTCATGCACTCTAATATTTAGTTGGCTTTGATTACAGCAAGCATTTGCTGTGGCATTGTTTCGATAAGCTTCTGCAATGTCATAAGTTTTATTTCCGTCCAGGAGGGAGAGGAGCAAGGTTTTAAAAGTATAAGCACTATTGTAAGCTTCTTTATTCACATGATACGTTGGCTGTTACGTTGAGATTTGCTGATATTGGGATAGGATCACCCGGAAGTGTCACCCATAGGACATCCTGCATTTTAGCCTAAGGCTCCATGTACACGGGACGCTGGAAATGGCCGTTTAGGAGCAGTTGGGCGTTTTTTTCAGAAGCCCCTGAACCCATCTACATTTTATCTTATCTGTCCATGTACACAGGGTCGTTTACAGTCATTTGCAGGCAGTTGCGTTCAGGGACTGTTTTTAGAACGCAATTATTTGCGTTCAAACGTGTGTTTCCCGGCGTTTCAAACGCACAAACGCGTCCGAACGCATCTGAACGCGATGACCCGCGTTTAGCATTCGCGTTTTTCCATTTTAAAGGGGAATAATTTTTTTGACCTCTAGGAACGCTTCTAAACGCAAACGCCCGCAACCGCCGCTAAACGCCCGCTAAACGCGGGTACAAACGCGACCGAACGGACGTTTCAAACGTCCTAAAAATTCCAGCATTCAAAGGGACTTTTAACAACGTCCCGTGTACATGGAGCCTAACTGTATCAGTTCTAAGGTGAGCACCCACTCACAAGGGGGTGCACGGTTATGATTGAGCTGTGACACTTTGGTCACTCACTTTGTTTGGGAAACACCAGCCACATCCAGGTGGCTTGAGCACCTATAGAAGATTTTTTACCACTTTGCACTGATCATCACTAAAGACCTTTTGGATAACTCATCATCATTTTATTTTACATATTGCATGGATTGATATATATTTTAATCACTGGGACTTGTTGCAGTAATTATTAATAATTTGCACCTTGCACTTTTTTGTCTTTTAGCACTGAATTTTATTAATACTGTATTGTCATATTTTTATATTCAGAATATTTTTTACTTGTTGGTTGATATTTATATACACCTTTTTTTCTATATTTTATAATTTTTTCTTTATACACATCTTTATAGATTTTTATTTGCGCAACACTATTATATTATTTATTTGTCTTTTACACTTGCATGAGAAGTGTTTGCGACATTTAAAATCTGATTTAGGTAGGTTGCTCGCAGGAATTTTTGTTTATTTCCGTCCAGTGTTGCATTGACTTTTCACCAAGATCTTGTATTGATGATAGGAGAGTCGGACCACTGTGCAAAGCCTTCTCCAGCACATCCCAAAGATTCTCAATGGGGTTAAGTTCTGGACTCTGTGGTGGCCAATCCATGAGTGAAAATGATGGCTCATGCTCCCTGAACCACTCTTTCACAATTTGAACCCCATGAATCCTGGCATTGTCATCTTGGAATATGCCCGTGCCATCAGATTCCATCCATTGATGGAATAACCTGGTCATTCAGTATATTCATCTGACCTCATTCTTTGGGCACATGGAGTAACTATCCAATAGGATAGTTACTGCATGCTTAGTTTGGTTAGTTGCATAGTTAATTCCAGGTGGTGACTTTTTTTTTTGGCCAGGCAATGTATATTTACTAAAACTTTTATAAGATTTGGTAAAGTGGGGGAAAGAGGGGAATTTGAGCAATACAGGACAACAGATCCTAGAGTTTTTTTTTTCAATCTTTTTCTTAACCACTTCAGAACAGGGCACTTTTACCCCCTTCCTACCCAAGGCAATTTTCAGCTTTCAGCGCTATTGCACTTTGAATGACAACCGCACGGTCATTTAATGCTGTGCTAAAAACTACATTTTTATCATTTTTTTCACACATATAGAGCTTTTCTTTGGTGCTATTTAATCACTGCTGGGTTTCTTTTTTTTTTTTTTTTTTTGCTAAAAAAATCAAAACTGTTTAAAACAAAAATTTTTCATAGTTTTTTTCGTTCTTTCTTTTTCCTAGTTTCTGTCATCAGTAAAACACAAAGAACCAAGATCTGACTATGTAGCACCCTCCTAGTCAGGTGCTAGATAGACAGAATAGTTTTTGCTCTGTCTGCTTAACATCAGAACAGCAGGCTAAAGCCTCGTACACACGCAGCGATTGTTGGCCGACCGATCGGCCGTCTTTTGTCCAGTGTTGTTGTGTCGGTTGAAATGTGCTCTAGACTGCACACGAATTTTGTCGGCCAACAACAACCAACTGCAGAAGTGATGTCATGTTCTGGTCTACTTTTTGTGTGTTTTTCTTCACTGAGCATGCCCAGTCTTGATCATCTGATTTTTGTCGGCCGAAATCTGTACTGACTGAGGAACAATCGGCCGTTCTGCTGACGGCCAACAAAAATTGTATAGCCTGCACACCAGATTTTGTTCGGCCGAAAAGTCGCAGTCGGTTGTCGGAAGCATCATACTAACAAGCCGATAATCGGCCGATCGGGCGGCAGCCGAAAATCCACGGCCAACAATCGGTACGTGTGTACGGGCCTTAAATCTATGTGCTTCACAGGGAGCAGGATCTGTTAGTTAGACCTGTGACATGTGTCCATGTGTGATTCATATAGGCTTAGGGAGTGTCCCCACTGTTTCAAATGGGGAGGATTGTTGGACAGTGGAGGAAAACCAGTGACACACAGGCTTTTGTAGCTGTCTCAGTGGTTTGGCACAGACAAGTGGTGCATCCTGGGATAGGCTATAAAAGCCAAGTGCACATGTGGCAGGGGGTCATTGCGCAGGAAGCCAAGTCCCTGAAGGAGGGTGATGGCTGTCTCCTCTTCTGAAGTTGTGGAAGGAGGTCACAGGCAGTCGGCCTGGTGAACCAGAAAGTGTGGCTGAACCCAGAGGTCTGGTGGAGGCTGACTGGTGGAGTTTGGAGGCAACTGTGATTTTTGAAAAACAGTGTCCATGAGTACAGAGGACCAGGGGTCTGCCAGGAAGGGGTTCACTACAGAGGCTAGAGTCAGCGGACAGGTGTCAGCACACAGGCAGTGAGAGTAAAGGGGGTGCCAAGTTTAGAACCCTGAAGAGAAAATTCAATCAGGAACATTTAAAGTATCTTCACTTCAGTGGCAGAGTGAAACAGCGGCCTTGCCGCATTCTACAGTTAGCTGTCCTCAAGACTGTGAATAGTTAATAGTTGGAGTATCCCACTCATCCCTTCTCCTATCCAAGTTCTCAATGAAAACACAAAAACAACATCCCCTGGACTGATTATTGACTGAGCTAAGAACTTTCATTGCTGTTTATCTGCTGTCAGTTGCAAAGGGTAACCCAGGGGAATCCAGGAAGTGTAATTCTCAGCAGTCCTCTAGGGGCAGTGCTACATAAACAAGGCAGATCTTGGTTCTGCCAGGGGAAAGGGATGGATTATGTGTTCCTGCAAGGCAAGGAACAAAATGGATTTCTTCCCTTAGTAAAAGCACCTAACACAGTACACAAAAACACTGGCTAGGCATACAGTTAACCCTTTGATCACCCTAGAAGTTTAACCACTTTTCAGCCAGTGCCATTAGTACAGTGACAGTGCATATTTTTAGCACTAATCACTGTATTAGTGTCAATGGTTCCCACAAAGTGTCAAAAATGTCAGCTAGTGTATGATTGTCTGCCGCAATATCACAGTCCTGCTATAAGTCGCTGATCACCCCCATTACTAGTATAAAAATAAATAAATAAAAATTCCATAAATATATACCATAGTTTGTAGATGCTATAACGTTTGCATAAACCAATCAACATACGCTTATTGGGGAATTTTATTTATTTCCTTTCAAAAACATCAGTCTTATTTTACGAAGAAATTTGATGTTAAAACATTTTTTTTTATTGGACATGTTTTATGTTAGAAACTAAAAAATATATATATATTTTTTTCAAAATTGTCAGTCTTTTTTTGTTTATAGCACAAACAATTAAAAACGCAGTGGTGCTCAAATACCACCAAAAGAAAGCTTTATTTGTGGGGAAAAAAATTACAAGTTTTATTTGGGTACAGTGTCGCATGACCGCACAATTGTCAGTTAAAGTAACACAGCACTGTATTGCAAAAAATTACCTGGCCATGAAGGGGGGTTAAATGCTCTGGAGGTCAAGTGGGACTTTGGCTCGGGTCACACTATTGCGATGCGGGAAGGCTGCGAATTCGCAGCCTTTTCCCGCATCGCAAACGCACCCCCGGCAGTTCACACTGCCATATGCGATACGCTGGGGGTGTCAATGTAATCTTAACGACACCCCCAGTTTGATCGCATATCGCAGTGCGATCGTGCAGTTCGCACAGGATGGGATCGCACAAGTGTGAACCGCTGTGCGATCCGATCCTGATGCGGCTGCAAAAATGCCTCCTGTGCGTGTTTGCACCAGGTGCGATGCGAATTTAGCCATACAAACTGTATGGCTAAACTCGCACCGCACAGCTGATCGCATGTAATGTCGGAGCAGTGCGCTCCGACATTACATGCGAACCCGGCACTCGCATCAGTGTGAACCGGGTCTTTGTAACAGATTGTGAATGGCTCAACATTGAACTGACCAAGGCCTTTTATTTAGAAATGAGGGAAATCATGTATTTGAATTACGATAATTATAATATTCTTACTGTATATTTGAATACACTTTGATGTTCACAAATGAACACTTTAATGTTAACAAAACTCTTTTGTTCAAAAAATTCTCACTTTCACGTTAAATTAAAAAATTTTTTACTTTGAACTTTAACCCTTTTAACCACTTGCCGACCAGCTGCCATAGTTTTACTGTGTCAGGTCGGCTCTGTTACGCGAAACAACGTACCTGTATGTCGCTTAGTGTAGCAGACAGTGGGGCGCGTGCAAACTCGCCTATTGGCTAGAGGGGGAGTCAATCAGCGGGTCTGGTGGACACGATGTCCGCAAGGCACCTGTGATCGCTCCCCTTGGAGACAGAACGGCGGTCTGCCGATGTAAACACGGCAGACCGCTATTCTGTCAGTGATGAACACAGGGTATCGTGTGCTCCTCCTATTTAGAAACACAGGTCTCTGTGTTCATCCAGGGAATACAACCCCAACGCAGTTAGAAAGCATCCCCTAGGCACACATTTAACCTTTTGATTGCCCCCTGGTGTCAACCCCTGCCCTGCCAGTGTCATTATTACAATATTCGTGCATATTTTTAGCACTGATTACTGTAGTAATATAACTGGTTCCCCCAAAAGTGTCAGTTAGGTGTCCGATCTGTCCGCCACAATGTCGCAGTCCCACTAAAAATCACTGATTACAGCCATTACTAGTAAAAAAAAAAAATATGCCATAAATCTATCTCCAAGATTGTAGACACAATAACTTTTGCGCAAGCCAATCAATATACACTTATTGGGATTTTTTTTACCAAAAATATGAAGCAGAATAAATATTAGCCTAAATTGATGAAAACATTCGATTTTTTTTTTTTTTTATTTGGAATGTTTTATAGCAGAAAGTAAAAAAATGGGATTTTCGACTTATGTAAAATCCATTTCTCTGATGTTCATGGCAGTCACCATTTTTTTTTTTTTTGGTGAAGATTAGTTGGATCATATACATTCAGATTAAGGGAGACCACACCTCTCATGTTCTCCCTTTCCTGCTTTTTATAGAACCATAAAAGTGAAAACCCCACTGGGACTTTACAGGCAGCAAGTGAAGTAATAAATAGAAGTAATTTTATTAAAAATATTAAAACCGTGATGAATATTACAGATTACAACATTTGATTAAAAACAATGAAAAATCGCCATACAATAATCGAGGTACAGTACTTTAGGCTTATGGGGGAACCCACGGTAGGTCTCATGTAGATAAGGACCAGACAAAACTTGTGGTTCTCGCGGCAGCTCCCAACATGTTATATATATAAAACAAATTCCTTCATCAGGGAAAGATGAGAGCAAAGTACAGTCGTAGTGTATGGTTGAAGGATATATATACTTAGAGGTATATCCCTCGCGCCAATGGACTAGGTAATATAATATTTAGAAAATATAAATATATAGTAAATGTATATCAGATGCAGCTGCTATAGAAAGGGTAGAGATGTGTTGTATATAGCCACAAATAAAGGGGCTACCTATAGCGCTTGCTAAGAACAAGAAGGGAAGATGAGAGCAAAGTACAGTCGTAGTGTATGGTTGATGTCATAAGTAATGGTAATTTGTCCTATAGGTATATATCGTCTCACATAGATAACCACAGATAAGGTGCCAATGCCAGGGGGAAGGGGTAAAAAAGGTATTGTTCCCCATGTACTGATGGATTGGGTAAAGACACTGCCAGGCAATCATACCTGTCCCAAGACTCACTTATTGGTGCAGCGCATTAGCCACGCACAAATGACTGGTCTTTTTGCTGCCATGCAATCCTTGTGAGCTGCAGTGTGCATGGTTTTGGCATATCTTGCCCGGTAGTGCATTTACCCAATCCATTGATACATGGAGAACAATACCTCTTTTTTTATAGGTGATCACATTCCCTTAGTTTTCAGCTGCATACGATCTTGGGTGGAGAAGCAGCACACTGAGCTTGATATTTATACAAAAATGTTTTGCCTTTCATTTCTATTTTAAACTGAATGGGTTGTTTTACAAGGTTTTCATTTACAATCACTTGAAATATTAAAATGTAAGACCTGCATATTAATGCACATTAGCCATCCATTTACTTTTATGGATGGATGTGCACTTGTACGTGCACTGCTCTCCCCCGACCACTGACCCATTTCTTCCTCCAACTGATCACCAATGGCAGAAAATGTTTAGGCTGCACACCAATAAATCTTTTTTCTCCCACTGATACCACAACAGCTTTTCTCTGCCATTTACTATCAATGTAAGGGGCATTATGTTACATACTCCTGACCGTTGCACACCATACACTATGCTGTATGTTACATACTGTAAAAAGAGGGTGTGATCTGGATATACCATCAGAGTAGTGTGCCTCCATCCCAAATTCATACAAACAGAAAATACATTTGCCCAGGGGACTTTAAATGAGGCATGACACTCATTGATGGCCTAGTACAATTGTAGCACGTGGTTACATGTTACATACTGTATACTTGGCCCCTGAAATATAAATTCTATGCTTTACATTACATACTTCTGATCCAACTAGTGTGAAAGCTTTCCTTTACATTAAAACTACTGATCACTTTTTTTTTTCTTTTTTTCCCAACAGTTGCTAATTGGTAAGCAGTTTTCATTTATTTTAAAGAAGATCTTCCTCAAGGTGGGCTCAGACAAATTGTTAGACCTCTGTCTGTATTTTGTTTGGAGAAAGGCACATGTAATGGATGAGTTTGATTTGTTTTTAATGTTTCTTTGTCTTGAGGGATCTGTGCATCTGTGAGACTGTCAGATGGGGCACAGTAATTAAGGTGTATGTTGTGGATGCAAGGGTTGTGGCATACGAGTGCCAAGTATACTGCAAGTAAGCTCAGACTTGATTTACTTACTAGGCCTCTTTAAATCACACCCACACATGCTACACATCATCTACACATAACTTGTCCTTTTTTGTATGATTACCAGCATCTGCTGTAGACTGGAGGTAAATGCCAACATCTGTTGAGATCATAATACTGTTAATTACTGTCCGTCAAGTCCATTTATATTGTATTTCTTCTTTAAACAGGAATACTTAAACATCTAGAAAAACAGCATTTTCCTCCAATCTGTTCAGGTTTCCAACGTTTTAATGGGGAAAAAAAATCACTGCATACATAGATAGACAATACATATGAAGCATCACTAATTCTGAAGGTAGAGGCTGTTGTAATCTTTTGGAATTCCACCAAAAACCTTTGTTAGCAGAATTTTATCAGGTACCTCCAGAGATGAAGACAGTAATTGTACAGTGATGCATATTCCAGGACCTCTTTGATTCTTAATAAATACAATCTATCCCCATTTCCATTTTAATACTATAAGGATGAGTCGTTTGCACCATAAAATTACACCGGTATCTCTGAGGCATGAATCAGAAGTTTGTATTGCTTGACATTTTAGTAAACCGAAAACACATTTACAATTACTTTTTTCTCTCTATTCCCAAAAAGCAGTTCGGCAGTGGACATTTTTCCTTTCTTCTCACAAAGAAATAAGGAGGAAAATTAAAATCCTAGGAGTTAAAACTTGTAAATCAAGTAGAGCAGAGGTATTGTTTCAGAACACTATTTAACCAATTTACCACCGGAGGATTTTGCTGTCTTACGTCTGGGCCACTTTTTGCGATTCGGCACTGACAATTGCGCGGTCATGCAACGCCGTACCCAAACGAAATTTACGTCCTTTTTTTTCCCACAAACAGAGCTTTCTTTTGGTGGTATTTGATCACCTGTGCAATTTTTACTTTTTGCGCTATAAACAAAAAAAGAGCGACAATTTTGAAAAAATAACAATATTTTTCACATTTTTTTATATGAAATTCTCCCCAAACAAAATGTAAAAATTAAATTTTTTTTATCATTTTAGGCCAATTTGTTTTCTGCTACATATTTTTTGTTAAAAAAATTGCAATAAGCGTACTTTGATTGGTTTGCGCAAAAGTTATTGCGTTTACTAACTAAGGGAAAGATTTCTGTCGTTTTTGGTGGTTTTTTTTTAACGAGTAATGGCGGCGATCTGCAATTTTTTTTGCGGGACTGCGACATTGTGGCAGACAGATCGGATCCTTGACTGACATTTTTGGGGGTACCAGTGACATTACTACAGTAATCAGTGCTATAAATATGCACTGTTACTGTAAAAATGACACTGGCAGGGAAGGGGTTAATTTTATTGGAGAGGGAGGAGTTAATGTATGCCTGGTGCTTACTGACATGCGTGGGGGGAGGTGACTGAGTGACACAGGGACAGATAGCAGGTTCAGCTTTGCTTTGCTGAACCCTGCAATCTGACCCTGCCTGTCACTTAGGAGATCCGCCTGCTTTGTTTACACAAGCGGGCGGATCTCCACACTCGATTCCCCGACGATCGGGGAAGAGCGGCGGTGATCACCGCCGCTTCTCCCCTGGCCCGACTCTCGCTGTGACTGAATACAGCGGGAGCGAGCCTCCGGTGGCGCGCGCGCCGCCGAGAGAGGGGAATGTCTGGCGATGTAGGTCTACGTCGCCAGGCGTTATCAAACCACTTTGCCGCAGTAGAGCTCTAGTGAGCAGCAGTAAAGTGGTTAAACCATCTACATAATGTATCTGCGCCCCCCCCCCCCCCCACTGTTTCAATTGTCATTACCAGCATCACAAACTGAAAGCTCACTTTGGCCTGAAATGTACTGATTGCACTCTGCACTTTATGCAAAGTGGATAAAAACTGGTTGTTATTGGTTACCATTGTTTAAAAAGACACATTTTATTGAAATGCACTTTATTTTTAATTAGGGAGCGACAATCTAAAAGAAGGCAACTTCTGCTGTAGTCTTTCGTAAAAAAACTAAAAAAAATTCTTGGGCAGCAGTGTCATAAGTACACCCCATCTAACTTAACCGCTTGCCGACCGCCGCAAGTACATATACTGCGGCGGTCAGCCCCCCGGCCAGGCAAAGTGACGTACCGGTACATCACTAGCCTGTGAGCCAATAGCGGGCAAGCGCGCGCCGCCAGAGGCACGCTCCCGCCCTGGCTCGTTCCCTAACAAGTCCGCGCGTGTGACCGGCGGACCCCATGTCCGCCAGTCACACGCGATCGTCCGCTGTGAAGGGAGAAAGGCAGGTGGCTAATGTAAACAAAGCCGCCTGTCATTCTTCCCTGTGTAACAGCAGAGATCTAACGGTCCTGCTATGTAGGACCGTAGATCTCTGCTGTTACATGTAAAGCCACATCCCTGCACAGTTAAAAACACGCCCCTAGGGACACACTTAACCCCTCCTTCCCCAATAAAGTTAACCCCTTCCCTGCCAGTGTCATTTTTACAGTAACAGTGCACATGTATAGCACTGATTACTGTAGTAATGTCACTGGTACCCCCAAAAGTGTCAAAAATGTCAGTCAAGGGTCCGATCTGTCCGCCGCAATGTCGCAGTCCCGCAAAAAAAAAAATCACAGATCGCCGCCATTACTCGTTAAAAAAAAAAAACAACAAAAATGACAAAAATCTTTCCCTTAGTTAGTAAACACAATAACTTTTGTGCAAACCAATCAAAATACGCTTATTGTGATTTTTTTTTTTTTTTTTACCAAACATATGTAGCAGAAAACAAATTGGCCAAAAATGTTAAAAAATTTAGATTTTTACATTTTTTTTGGGGGGGGAATTTCATATAAAAAAATGTGAAAAATATTGTTATTTTTTCAAAATTGTCGCTCTTTTTTTGTTTATAGTGCATGATCAAAAAATCGCACAGGTGATCTAAAACCACCAAAAGAAAGCTCTATTTGTGGGAAAAAAAGGACATCAAATTCGTTTAGGTACATTGTAGCACGACCGCACAATTGTCCGTTAAAGTCAAGCAGTGCCGAATCGCAAAATAGGGGGTGGTCAGGAAGCGGGTAAAATCTTCCGGGGCTTAAGTGATTAAAGCAGGGCTTTCTGTCTTTTACTAAAATTCAGATCAGCATGCATGGTGATGTGAAATCATCTAACACCGACTATTAACACATGGCTATTAGCTTTTTTTGTCTAGGGGAGAGGAGAAACCGCTTTACTTACCTGATCTTCCATTCCCCCAGCAGATAGTGCTTCCCATGCTCCAGCAGTGGACTTTCCCTTACCGTCATTACCTCCAATGCAGGGCTAAGGATCCAACTTTGGTCTCGATTAGTGATGGGCTCAGACATGTTTGGGATTGTAGTTCCAACCCACCTGAGCAATCCCGCCAGGGAGCCACTGCACACCGCAAATCATAGGCAGTGAGGCATTTCCCAGTTTGTGCAGCTGCGGAACGGGAAATTCCTCACTGCCTATGATTGGGGGTGTGCAGTGTCAGCTTCCTGGCAGGATTGCTCAGGTGGGTTGGGACTAAGATCCAAAACGTGCCTGAGCCCATCACTAGTCTTGATGTCAGAACTCTAGGCTGCTAGAGCTTGATGGAGAAGAAGCTGAAGCCACTGGTCTAGCTGCAGAGAGGAGCAGAGGATTGGATAAGTACACCTTTTTTGTTCCCTGAACCAAAACCAGCTAATAAAAAAGAAAGGCAGTATGGTCACAGGTAGGTGCACCTGTTTATGTACCACGTATTTTTGAGCAGGGTCTTCTTTTTAATATGTTATTAAACACAAATCTCAAATTAGTTTAATATAAAGTGACTGATGCCATGCCTCCTATTATCTTACCTAACAGTACCAAGGTGGACTGGATATTGTAAGCTTTGTATTGCTCCCTCTTTCATGTCACAACTGAACAATCCATATGCGTATATAGAAGCTATGAAAACTCTGTAAAAACTGAACCAGACCCTTTAAGATAGGTCTGGGTCTCACATCCATACCTACAGTGTACATTTTCCTACAAAGAAATGAAGGGTCTATAATTGTTATCATAGGTTTATTTTGAATGATAGAGATAAAATATCTCAAAAATCCAGAAAAAAACAGGATAGAAATGTTCTAAACTGAGTTGCAGTTCAGTGAGTAAAATGAATATTTGATCCCCCTACCAACCAACGATAATTCTGACTCCCACAGACTGGCTACATGTAGTATGTGCTCATGTGGTACACAGATTAGTCCTGTCAAATTCAGAAGGTGCTCCTAATGACAACTCGTTATGTGTATAAATGACACCTGTCCGGGGGCATGGCCTGGAGCGGCATGCAGTAGGACGCGGGTAAGCTGAGCTCCGTCAGCCTGAACTCCTGCTACCACTAATCCTGTAACCCCGAGATCCGATTTTGCGCTCTCCGCATTCACTGCTCTGCCCTGACACTGCCGCACTATGTCCCCCCAGAAGAAACTCACAGAAACACTGAAAAACTAGATAAATTCCACCGCCGGGACAAGGACTCCTCACCCCAAGATGGCGCTGAGGTGGGGGCGGAGGCGAGCACGACAGGAGCTGACACCGCCAAAGTTCTGGACGCTATTTCTGCATGTCAGGCATCCCTCACCTCTAAAATAGATGAGGTCAAAATCGACATCTCACTTGTCAGACAAGCCCTACAGAAACTCAGAGAGCAGGTGACGGAGGCTGAGCAACGGATAAGTGGCGTGGAGGATTCTCTACTCCCATTACAATCCACTTCTGACCGCCTACAACTGCAGGTGAGCAAAATTCTACTTAACAACTTGCCGACCGCCCACAGTATATTTACTGCGGCAGTCAGCCCCGTACAGGCAAAGTGACGTAGTACTACGTCACTAGCCTGAGAGCCTCTAGGGGGCAAGCGCGCGCCGGAGGCGCGTTCCCGCCCCCGCTCGTTCCCTAACATGTCCGCGTGTGTGACCGGCGGAACCGATGTCCGCTGGTCACTCGCGATCTCCCGGTGGAGAGGGAGAAAGGCAGGTGGCTAATGTAAACAAAGCCACCACCTGTCATTCTCCCTGATGTAAGAACAGAGATCATACGATCCTGCTATGTAGGATCGTATGTCTCTGTGGTTACATCACTAGCCACACCCCTTTATAGTTAGAAGTAGTTAGAAGCACGCCCCTAGGGACACACTTAACCCCTGCATCACCAATAAAGTTAACCCCTTCCCTGCCAGTGTCATTTTTACAGTAACAGTGCATATGTATAGCACTGATTACTGTAGTAATGTCACTGGTACCCCCAAAAGTGTCAAAAATGTCAGTCAAGGAAATCAGAAGGGTATCAGAATACGCTTATTGCGATTTTTTTTTTACCAAACATATGTAGCAAAGAACAAATTGGCCTAAAATTTAAAAAAAAAATGATTTTTACATTTTTTGGGGGGGAATTTCATATAAAAAAATTTGAAAAATAATGTTATTTTTTCAAATTTGTCGCTCTTTTTTTGTTTAAAGCGCAAAAAGTAAAAATCGCACAGGTGATCAAATACCGCCAAAAGAAAGCTCTGTTTGTGGGAAAAAAAGGACGTCAATTTAATTTGGGTACAGTGTTGCATGACCGCGCAATTTTCCGTTAAAGTCGCGCAGTGCGGAATCGCAAATTAGGGCCTGGTCAGGAAGGGGGTAAAATCTTCCGGGGCTTAAGTGGTTAAACAAGACGATATGGAGAATAGATTGAGACGCTGCAATGTGCGACTGATTGGCTTGCCTGAGGGGGCTGAGGGTCCTGACCCCTCTAATTTCTTGGAGCAAGTCCTCATAAAAACTTATGGCCATGAGACCTTCTCCTCCACCGTTGTGATGGAGCATGCCCATCGGCTGTCCGGCAGACCACCTCATTGAATCTGAGACGGCTGTTTATGAACTTACAGGCCCAGCACGACAATTCAGGTACTAGGGTGGTTGTGGCTTTGGACACAGGCAAGGCATTTGACTCCGTTGAATGGGTGTTCCTTTGGAGATGCCTGGAGTGCTATGGGTTTTACCCCACTTCATTCCCTGGATACAGATCCTATATCAGGCCCCAGTGGCCAGGGTATTGGCGAACGGGTGGTCCTCGGAGAGTTTTTCCCTCACTAGGGGCACCCGTCAGGGATGCCCGCTGTCTCCCCTGCTCTACGCTCTGGCTGCAGAACCGCTTGCCATTGCTATACGCACACATCCTGGGATTACAGGCCTTAGGGTGGGACCCATGGAAGAGAAAATTGGAATGTATGCTGACGACACTTTGCTTTACTTAGCTGAC
The DNA here is from genome assembly GCF_965119305.1 of Pelophylax lessonae. Taxonomy (NCBI): domain Eukaryota; kingdom Metazoa; phylum Chordata; class Amphibia; order Anura; family Ranidae; genus Pelophylax; species Pelophylax lessonae. The sequence goes on along the minus strand of NC_138769.1, from coordinate 637,548,132 downwards.
CTGGACGCCTCCTTGCACACAGCCCTGGACCTCATAGAACCTTTCAGACATTTTCCAGGACTCAAAATCAACTGGGACAAATCCCAAATATTACCCGTAGATGATGTCTCTGCCCTGCCTGCCCGTGCCGACCTCCCCCTTAAGCGTGTGGGCTGAATTAAATACTTGGGTGTTCAGGTCCTTAACTCACCAACAGACTATATATCTGACAACCTTCAACCCCTATTTACCCTTATTAGGGCCAAAACGCAAACCTGGGCCTGTCTTCCCTTAGGGGTGATGGGCTGTGTTAATCTTATAAAAATACAAATAAAAGTAGGCGCTGGTGTCAGTGTAATAGCGATCAAACAATGAGTGATAGACAAAGACAAGTGCTCATATGGTGCTAGAATTAAAATACAGGTAAAGTGCACAAATATGCAGTTATATAAGGCTCAACACCATATGTGCAGTATTCACAGATGTGGCCACTGAAAGAAATCCACCTTGTGAGCTGTGGCAAATATATATGCTCATGAGGAAGATAGGTGCGCGAACCTAGTGGCAGGATGAAAAAGGTGAAAGCAGCACTGCAAAAGAAATTAATTGTGAAAGGGTGGTAATATATGGAACATAAATTACAAAAGTGCGCTTAACAAAACGATGAGAACAAAAATGTTCATATAAGGTGTCTGCTGTGCCAGCAGTGAGTGCACAACCTATGTATCCAAAAGAATATAAAAAGTCTTTCAGTCCAAAAATGGTGAAGGTTGGGGAGTGGTGGGAGGTGGGTGGGGCCTCTTCCCAGACTGTGATCCAAAGTGAATGAAAGTAAACTCAAATGCACTGTGAACACCCAGTGATAGGAGTGGACTCTTACCACAATGTGGAGAGATGTGAGCATATACTGTATTTATCCGGGGTCCAAACTGATCAGCTAGAAGATATGATTCTCAGGAGGAATAGATCAGCCAACTGCTTCCAAATTGAGGGGATCTGTAGGCTTCCAAGCAGGGGGATATTGCCAAAAGATCGTGCCCAAAGAAGAAGAAGGGACTATAGTGCATTACCTTCAGCTCCAGTCCCAGAAGCCGACTCATCAGTGGAAACGCGTCGGGGGTAGCTAGCTGTGTTGTCACCAGTCTCGGATCGTACTGCAGACGTCCGGGACCATCCTGTATACGCTGTCCATTCATCTGGAAATTGTAAGTGTCATTTCACTTGTTTTGATAATAAACTGAAGGTAATGCACTATAGTCCCTTCTTCTTCTTTGGGCACGATCAATTTGGCAATATGCCCCTGCTTGGAAGCCTACAGATCCCCTCAATTTGGAAGCAGTTGGCTGAGGGATATGTTTACTCCTGTAGCAATCTTTTGCATGTGATGATTGTACCACTGTTTACCTGAATATTGTTCATGCTATTGTATTCCTACTATGTTTGTTTTTTCAATAAAGAAACTGTTTGATTAAAAAAAAAAGACACCTGTCCACAGAATCTCTTCCATTCAAACCTCACCATCATGGGCAAGATCAAAGAGCTGTCAAAGGATTTCAGGAACAAGATTATAGACCTGCACAAGGCTGGAATGGTCTACAAGACCATCAACAAGAAGCTTGGTGAGAATGAGACAACTGTTGGAGCGGATTATGGAAGAAATACAAAAAGATGATCATGAGGATGATCATGAGAAAAGTAAGGGATCAACCGAGAACTACACGGGAGAAGCTCAAGGCAGTTGGGACCACAGTCACCAAACAAACCATTTGTAACACAATAGGCCGCCATGGATTGATAACCTGCAGTGCCCGAAAGTTCCCCTCCTCAAAAAGGCACATGTACAGGCTCGTCTGAAGTTTGCCAATAAACATCTAAATGATTCAGAGAAGGATTGGGAAAAATTGCTGTGGTCAGATGAGACCAAACTTGATCTCTTTGTCATTAACTCGACTCATTATGTTTGGAGGAAGAAAAATGCTGGCTATGACCCTAAGAACACCATCCCTACAGTCAAGCCCGAAGGTGGAAACATTATGCTTTGGGGCTGTTTCTCTGCTAAAGGTACAGGCCAACGTTGCCACATTGAGGGGCCAATGGACAGGGCCATGTATTGTAAAATCTTAGGTGAGAAGCTTCTTCCCTCAGCCAGAACACTGAAGATGGTTCATGGATGGGTCAATGACCCAAAACATACCGCCAAGGCAACAAAGGAGTGACTCAAGAAGGAGCACATTAAGGTCATGGAGTGACCATCTTCAAACCTTAATCTTAGGAAATGTATGGAGGGAGCTGAAACTTTGAGTTGCCAAGCGACAGCCAAGAAATCTTAAGGATTTAGAGATCTGTAAAGAAGAGTGGACCAAAATCCCTCCTGAGATGTGTGCAAACCTGGTAACCAACTACATTAAACATCTTACCTCTGTGCTTGCCATGAAGGGTTTATCCACTAAGTACTAAGTCATGTTTTGCTTGGGTATCAAATACTTATAAATTGAGTTGCAGTTCAGTGAGTAAAATAACATTTGTATCATGTGTTTTTTCTGGATTTTTGGTTGATATTCTGTCTCTATCATTTAAAATACACCTATGATAAGAATTAGGATTATGATTCTAAAGGTTTAATTTTAAAAACAGCAAATAACATGTTATACGTACCTGCTCTGTTCAATGGTTTTGTATAGTGAAGACCCAATCCTCTTCTTTTTGGGTGCCCCCGCTGACGGTCCTGGCTCCTCCCCCCTGCAGAGTTTCCCCAATAGTAAGCCTCTTGCTATGAGGGCACTCAAGCAGGCTTGTTCCTGAGCAACACACAGAACATGGCTCGGCTCTGCCCATACTCTCTCCTCTTTGGCTCACAGGCTGTGATTGACAGCAGCAGGGGCCAATGGCTACTGATGGTAAGCCAATGAGGAGAGAGAGACCCAGGAGAGCTGCTGCTCTCATGCACATCGCTGGATTCAGATGGGACACAGGTAAGTGTAAGGGGGGCTGGAGGGAGCAGCATCCAGAAGGTTTCTTACTTTAACACATAGAATAACATCTTAAAGTTTCCCAGCCATTGTAAAAACAAAATCCTACCACAAGAACGGTGCAAAAGAAAACAAGACAAGTACCTCTCCAGTGATTAAAAACTTTGGATTCCTTCTAAACCAAAAGCTCTGCTGCTATCAGACTTCTTTATAGGTTTGATAAAATGCTTGCTGCTACTAAAGGACGCTTTGTTGACATAGTGCTTTGTGGGAGGATACATGGCACCCAGCTAGGAATAAGATATCAGACACACCAGGAAGTGTCAAACAGCAATGATATTCCTAGCTCTGCAAGAGAGCAAATATTTCATGATGACATATGGGGGGGTATACAGCTTGCTGTTTTTACAAGTTTCTTGCAGTAAAATAGAACTAGTATCAGGTAAAGTATCTGATCTCATGATCATTGGTTACGTTCTCTTAGGTTTTCTTTTTAATTTGTGAGCTATAAAGGTTCTCCTCTGGATGTTCCTTTGCCCTGAGTGTTTGTTCCCAGTTATAACAAGTTATTTGTAGACAATATGGGAGGAGGGTTCACTTGCAAGTCACACAGCTCTGGAACAGGCAGACTTAATGTTCAGCTCTCAGTTTTCAACTCATACGTAGGCAGCTAGGCAGCGTCTCTTTGGGGTATTTTTCTTTTTTTCATTTGTAAGGAATTTTTACTTACATTCTTGGCTGATGGGATAATTTGCTGTTTTATGTGAACAAATGAGTCGTGTATTTGGTGTCATTAACTTGTTAAATCAAGTAGCCATGCACAAGACATATAAATAGCCTTCAAATTCAAAGTCTTATTTTACAGAATAAAAATGTTATAGGCTGTAACTGAAATACATAAATTGGAAAGATATAAAATACATATATTTCAATTTCAAGTTGTTACAACTGCTTTTCTGGCACAGTACAAAGAAATTGTGGATCGATCATAATAAAAAGTTTTATTCTATTATCCTGTAAATGTCTTTAAAAAATGACATCAGTAGAAATGAAAATCATTTAACTCCCTACATGCCTATATATGTTTCTGCAAGATATAGGCATTTATTTACTAAAGCTAGAGAGTGCAAAATCAATCTCACTTCTGCATAGAAACCAATCAACTTCTAACCTCAGCTTGTTCAGTTAAGCTTTGGCAATAAAACCTGAAAGCAGATTGGTTTCTATGCAGAAGTGAAACTGATTTTGCACTCTCCAGCTTTAGTAAATAAACCCCATGGAGTTAGAAATGCATGTGCTGGTGGTAGTCATATTTTATACTAGAAGCCCGAAGAAATTATGGATATGGGCTCTACCTGTCACCATTCTTCTCCAAAAATGATAAGGAAATACCTTTATAACATGTGAAATATATTAATTGCTCAGCCCTGCTCCAAGCACATATCAGCTCCTGATTGTTAAAATATAATCAAGATCTTTATTTCATATAAGTTGCAAAAATACTCCATAGACAAACACATAGACATACAGTACATTGATTAAAATCAACCTGCTGCTCTTACTCCACACAATTAACCTTATAGTGATTAGGTATACTGTATATATATCTTTGATACATCCAGAGGTAGAACTATAGATGGCCACCAAAATCACTGCTCCATACTGTGGAGATTAAATAATAATTTCCATAAGACTATCAGAATAAGTATATTAAAGATAAAACCCTCTGTCAATTGAATTGCATCAGGTTGTCCCTTTAACCACTTCTGGACCGGAAGGATTTGCTCCTTAACTACCTCAATACTGGGCACTTAAACCCCCTTCCTTCCCAGACCAATTTTCAGCTTTTAGCGCTGTTGCATTTTGAATGACAATTGCACAGTCATGCAACACTGTACCTAAACCAAATTTGTGTCATTTTTCCCCCATAAATAGAGCTTTCTTTTGGTGGTATTTGATCACTGCCAGGTTTTTTCTTTTTTGGTGCACAAATAAAAAAAGACCGAAAAGTTTGAAAAAAAAAAGAAACGTTTTTTTGTTTAGGTTATAAAATTTTGTGAATAGATACATTTTTTCCTGCACTGATGAGCACTGATGACGCCGCACTGACAGGCACTGATGAGGAGACACTGATTGGGTGGCACTGATGGGGTGGCACTGATGGGGTGGCACTGATATGCAGCACTGATGGGCACTGATAGGTAGCACTGATATGCAGCACTGATGGGCACTGATATGTGGCACTGATAGATAGCACTGATATGTAGCATTGGTGGGCACTGATAGGCAGCGCTGATGGGCACTGATAGGCAGCACTGATGGACATTGATCGGCGGCACTGATGGGCACTGATAGGTGGCACTGATGGGGGGCACTGATAGGCAGCACTGGTGGGCAATAATGGGCACTGGTGGGCAGCACTGGTGGATGGCAATAACGGGCACTGGTGGGCAGCACTGATAGGATGCAAATGACATTTTCAATATTTGTAGGACATGGGTGGATGATGTATATACCGTATGTCCGTCTATGGTTGCATCTATACCCTTTTTACTTGAGATCCTTTGTAATTTATATGTGTCATTTATTTGACTCTGTGAGGGTTGTACTGTACTGATGTTATGTTTATTATGTGTTTTCCACCTGATCTCCGCTTTTTGTAGTGACAGTTTTTCTTTTCTCATTTCTTTTTTCTGTCAATATCGGACTTCTGGAGTACTGGCTTACCACATTTGTTTTGTCGGTCTACGAGCGGTTAAGCATTATCATTTTTTGGCTTTTAAGATTAATCACCGCCCCTCTATAGTATATCCGGTTTTGGTACAGGACCCGATGGAACGCACTGACGGATTGTTCCGCGTGCGTCACTTCCGGTTCCGGTTGTTGATCAGGTGGAACGCACTGGCGGTTGACTTCCGCATATGTCACTTCCGTTTTTAGTACTTCTTATGCGTGCTGCCGTACAAGTCCGGTCCGCCTCTGATGATGTCATTATTTTGACGACACGCGTCAGGCGACCTGGAGTACGAGCAGCACGCCATCCTACCGCGGTTTTTATATTTGATATGCCTATTTATATCCACCACTGTGTGAGTATAATCTTGTATCCTAATAAATCAATGTTTGTACAGTCTACACTATGTCCTGCCTTCTTTCATTGAGGTGAACTGGAGTTGATGAGACCCCATGCTTGTTCTGGTGATATTTATTTTGAGCCTATATATCGCACTTATCCATGATCTGCTGATGTTTCTGACATCTTGGAATTGATGAGTATTGATGAGACCACACTGTTGTTACTGTCCATTGATGGCCCGACCTGAGTCTATTTCATCGCTCATAACCATATAACATCTGGTAAGCGTTTGGTATTATCACACTTTTGGGTGTTGGCTCCTTTTTCATCCACACGATTGGAAGCTGGAAACTGGTCTCTACTATTTCTCCATCCTTTTGGACTGTTGGGACTTCTTTGTGGACACTTCACATTGATTATATTATTTGTGCTTGGCGCTACTACACCTTTTTCACATGAGCACTGATAGGAGGGCACCACTGGCAGGCTGTTTGCCATCCCTGGTGGCCATGGTGGGCATCCCTGGTGGTCATGGGTGGGCATCCCTGGTGGCTCTAGTGCCCCCCCCCCCAGGGCTGCACTGGTAATCAATGTTCTGATTACCAGCACAGACCCCCCCGTGATCAGTGAGTACTTAGAAATACTCACTGATCACCCCAGCTCCAGTATCGATCCTCTTCTTCTCCTCCCTGACAGGATCTGTCAGGGAGGAGAAGAGATCGAAGCCGTTACAACGGCTGTATTTACATTGCATGACGGCTGTGATTGGACACAGCCGTCATGTGATCAGGAGGGCCAATCACAGGGCCCTCCTGACGCATCTTGTTGTGCTGTATCCGAGGGACACAGGCACATCGAGATCCCGCCGCTGCGCGTGCCCGAGGCGGCGCAATCTCGCTCCTTCTGAAGGACGTTCCGGGAAACGTCCATTCAGAAGGACGAGACTCCCACCCAGCCGTATATGTACAATGGCCCGGGTGGGAGGTGGTTAATGACCAGACCATTTTTTGCGATACGGTGTTACTTTAACTGACAATCACGTGGTCGAGCGACTCTGTACCCTCATAAATTTATGTCCTTTTTATTCCCACAAATAGAGCTTTCTTTTGGTGGTATTTGATCACCTGTGCGATTTTTATTTTTTGCGCTATAAACAAAAAAAGAGCGAAAATTCTGCTATATAACATTCCTAATAAAAAAAAATTAAAACTCAAATGTTTTCATCATTTTAGGCCAATTTGTATTCTGCTATGAATTTTTGGTAAAAAAAAAAAAAAAAAATCCCAATAAGTGTATATTGATTGGTTTGCACAAAAGTTATGTCTACAAACTAGGGGAAAGATTTATGTAATTTTTAAAAAATTTTTTTTACTAGTAATGGCGGCATTTTTAGCGGGATTGTGGACAGATCGGACCCCTAACTGGCATTTTTTACACTTTAGGGGGGGGGGGGGACCAGTGACATTACTACAGTAATCAGTGCTAAAAATGTGCACTGTTACTGTAATAATGACACTGGCAGGGAAGGGGGTAACACCAGGGGCGATCTAAGGGTTAAATGTGTCCCTAGGGGGTGCTTTATAACTGTGGGGGGGGGGGGTGGGCTTGCTGCATGCACACAGAGACCTGTGTTCCTAAATAAGAGGAAGGCAGGATCCCTAATTGACAGAACAGCGGTCTGCCGTTCTGTCACCATGGGGAATGATCGCATGTGCCAGGCGGCAATCACGGCTGCCGGACCCGCTGATCAACTTTCTCTGTGGCGAATGGGTGCGCTTGCAGTCCCGCAAAGCGACGTACAGGTATGTCGTTTTGTGGGACAGAGCCGACTTGCCGCCGTATGAGTGGCTGGTCGGCAAGTGGTTAATATGTGTCAATATTTTTAGGGAAAGGCTGTTGGCACCCTTTAAGTTCCCAGTATTATAGGTTCTGTTGGTGAATATTATACTGTAAGCCAGTTCTTATGAATAAGCGTACATCCTTCTTATAATCATTAATATAATGTTAGCTATACAATCCCACATATATCAAGGATCCAGAACCAATTGTATAAATCCTTATGATTCCCTGTAGAGCTGATGAATTCACCACACTGTGATCTAGAGGAGGTGACTCAAGGGGAGGAGGACACATAGTCCACAGATGTTAAACCCCAGTCATCTCCCTCACACAGGTTAACCAATTTTCATGCATGGTGTGCAGACAAACACTTCTGGTCCAGAGGAGGTAGATAAACATACATTGGTAGGTTGTATTCATATATCCTTCTATAAATGCATAAACTCTTCTCCCTCACAAGGTGTCTGCTTTGTTCCTGCACTTGTTCTTAATAATGTATTTGCCAGACTTTCATAATGGTGATCATCAGACCATCAACAACAAGCTATTCAGCACAAAGAGTCAATAGTATCCCATAAAGTCTCTGTTAATATTCAAACTTCCATATATTCCAATACAGTCATTGTATAGCAGTTCAAATTCCAGTTGCTCAAAAGGTATTAGCCAGACGTACAGGATTTTGCATCCACCATTTCATTTTCTGAAGTTCTGCCTGTGCATAATGTTCAGAATGATAGGCAGAGGTGCATAAAGGAGTTCAACATATGGCTTAGTAAATGGTGTCAAGAGCAAGGATTTGGCTTTGTTTCTCATGATAGCTCTAATTGCAATAGAAAGGAACTGTACAAAAAAGATGGTTTGCATCTTTCTCTGAAAGGAACAAATGTACTTAGTGAACAACTCCAAGAATTTGCGAAAGAGTATTTAAACTAGGAAGGGGGGCAAAAGAGTGAAAATACAAGAGTCCAATTGCCCCCCAAAACAATGCCAGAACAGGTCAGAAGCACAGAGGTTAAGAAATGATAAGCTCAGAGTCCTGTCTACAAATGCTCGCAGTTTAGGTAAAAAAATCAATGAACTTGGGTCAATAATGGCATCTGAGAATGTAGATTTAGTGGCTGTTACGGAGACATGGTTTAATGAAAGAAATGACTGGGACATAACCATACCAGGGTACTCTTTATACAGAAGAGACAGAGAAGGCAAGAAAAGGAGGAGGAGTGGCCGTGTATGTGAAAGATAGCATTAAATCTAACCTAATACAAGTTGGTGAGGCCAACATAGAGTCAGTTTGGGTTACGTTGCAGTTTGCTAATCATGCAGTAACTCGTGTAGGTGTGATATATAGACCACCTGGTCAAGTTAAAGAACTAGATGATCTACTAGTTGAAGAAATAGCTAAAATGACAAAGAAAGGAGAAGTTATCATTATGGGAGATTTCAATCTTCCAGATATAAACTGGAAAACCAAAATAGCAAGTTCTACCAGGAGTACAGATATTCTAAATTCCCTACTGGGGTTGTCTCTGCAACAAGTGGTTGAGGAGCCAACCCGGAGGGAGGCCATTTTGGATTTGGTATTCACAAATGGGGATTCGGTATATGATGTCATTGTAGGCGAAACCTTGGGATCTAGTGATCACCAGTCAGTGTGGTTTAATATAAGAACTGTGAAAGAGTCACACCACACAAAAACAAAAGTTTTAGATTTTAGAAAAACAGACTTTTCAAAAATGAAATTAGTCATAAATGAGTCCTTATCAGACTGAAACGGATTACATGGAGTCCAGGAGAAATGGGACTACTTAAAAGGTGCATTATTGAAGGCAACAGAAAATTGCATTAGTCTTGTCAGTAAAAGCAAAAAAAGAAAGAGACCACTGTGGTACTCAGCAGAAGTGGCCCAAATCATTAAAAATAAAAAGCTAGCATTTTGTAATTATAAAAAAACCCAGAGCAATGAAGATAAGGAAATCTACAAGATTAGGCAGAAAGAGGCCAAGCAAGTTATAAGAACTTCTAAAGCGCAGGCAGAAGAAAAACTAGCTCAGTCTATGAAAAAGGGGGATAAGACATTCTTCAGATATATAAATGAAAAAAGGAAATTAAAACAAGGAATAACTAAATTAAAAACAAAGGACGGAAGGTATGTAGAAGAGAATAAAGGGCTAGCCGACTGCCTTAATGAATACTCCTGTTCAGTTTTTACAGAAGAAAAAGAAGGAGAAGGACCTCCACTTGAAAGGATGACTAATGAATCGTTTGATGCATGTGTCTTTACAGAGGAAGACGTTCTAAGATTGCTGTCTAAAGTGAAGACAAATAAGTCACAGGGTCCTGATGAGATACACCCAAAATTATTAAAAGAGCTTAGTGGTGAGTTGGCAAAACCATTAACAGATTTATTTAACCAATCATTAGTAACAGGAGTCGTCCCGGAAGATTGGAAATTGGCAAATGTCGTGCCCATTCACAAGAAAGGTAGTAGGGAGGAATCAAGCAACTATAGACCAGTGACTCTGACATCAATAGTAGGCAAATTAATGGAAACCCTATTAAAGGATAGGATTGTGGAACATCTTAAATCCCATGGATTGCAAGATGAAAAACAACATGGGTTTACTTCAGGGAGATCATGTCAAACAAATCTTATAGATTTTTTTGACTGGGTGACTAAAATAATAGACGGTGGAGGTGCAGTAGACATTGCATATCTAGATTTTAGTAAGGCTTTTGACACTGTCCCACATAGAAGATTTATCAATAAACTGCAGTCATTGAGCATGGACTCCCATATTGTTGAGTGGATTAGGCAGTGGCTGAGTGACAGACAACAGAGGGTTGTAGTCAATGGAGAACATTCAGAACAAGGTCATGTTACCAGTGGGGTACCTCAGGGATCTGTACTGGGACCAATTTTGTTTAATATCTTCATAAGTGATATTGCAAAAGGCCTCGATGGTAAGGTTTGTCTTTTTGCTGATGACACAAAGATATGTAACAGGGTTGATGTTCCTGGAGGGAAACGCCAAATGGAAAAGGATTTAGAAAAACTAGAAGAATGGTCAGAACTCTGGCAACTGAAATTTAATGTGGATAAGTGCAAGATAATGCACCTGGGGCGTAAAAACCCAAGGGCAGAATATAGAATATTTGACACAGTCCTGACCTCAGTATCTGAGGAAAGGGATTTAGGAGTAATTATTTCAGAAGACTTAAAGGTGGGAAGACAATGTAATAGAGCAGCACGAAATGCCAGCAGAATGCTTGGATGTATAGGGAGAGGTATAAGCAGTAGAAAGAGAGAAGTGCTTATGCCGCTGTACGGAACACTGGTGAGACCTCACTTGGAGTATTGTGCGCAGTACTGGAGGCCATATCTCCAGAAGGATATAGATACTCTAGAGAGAGTTCAGAGAAGAGCTACTAAACTAGTACATGGATTGCAGGAAAAAACTTACCAGGAAAGGTTAAAGGACCTTAACATGTATAGCTTGGAAGAAAGAAGAGACAGAGGGGATATGATAGAAACTTTTAAATACATAAAGGGAATCAACTCGGTAAAGGAGGAGAGCATATTTAAAAGAAGAAAAACTACCACAAGAGGACACAGTTTTAAATTAGAGGGGCAAAGGTTTAAAAGTAATATGAGGAAGTATTACTTTACTGAGAGAGTAGTGGATGCATGGAATAACCTTCCTGCAGAAGTGGTAGCTGCAAATACAGTGAAGGAGTTTAAGCATGCATGGGATAGGCATAAGGCTATCCTTCATATAAGATAGGGCCAGAGACTATTCATAGGATTCATATATATTGGGCAGACTAGATGGGCCAAATGGTTCTTATCTGCCGACACATTCTATGTTTCTATATGCTGTGGATATGCAACAATGGATCTCTACCATGGGTAAGTTTGATGTTTATCGTATAGTGTACAGTCCATCTGATCCAGTGCATCAATTAATCAGTGGGTGGGAGTAGGTAGCAGGATAACCATGTGTGATCAGTTTTGTCGGTAAACTGGCTGCATCAGAGACAAATGTGGCAAGGTTTTTACTATATATACAAGAATAACCAAGAAAACGGTAGGTTATGAATAGTGATAAGTGAATCAGAGCAGTGATGTATCCTTCCTGCTCGGTTTAAGTGGGGCCTTATAAAGATTTAATTCTTTTTATCTGTGATATTAGTGCTGAACTTCAGGTAAATAGCTAAATACAAAAACAACATGCATATATGGAATCTGTTTTTATTTATATTTCCGTTCACAAAGTCCTTGAGCTCTGCTACACAGCATGGCGCTGTCTGGCAGGGTAAAACACATGATTTTTCTCTGCTGCAGTGAAAGCGGAATTAAACTCTGCTGCTAGCCCAGAACCTTAGTTCAAGTATGTATACCATATTAGTACATTATGGTAGATTTACCTGCAAAAGCAACCCTCCACCAATGCAATGAACATGATCCCCCTTGTCGTTTTGTTGCCACCACTGGAATCTGCACCTTGTTTTATTCTAGGTTCAGCATCTTCAGCCATCTGGATTAACCAGGATGACATAACTCCCAGGTATGCACACAGAAGATAATTCATTCTGACACCAATGACAGCCTGAGAATGTAGGCGGTTCAGTGTACATTCAGAAAAAATACATCACTGCTGGCAGGAAGGAGAGCAGTTATTGCAGAAGAGGCATACAGTCTCTTATACAATAACATCCTACCTTCCCACAATGCTCTTTAAAGAGGAGCTCCAGCCCCTCCACCAAAAAAACAAATACTGTAGCTGCTGACTTTTAATATTAGGACACTTACCTGTCCAGGAATCCCGCAATGTCGGCACTCTAGTCAATTTTTATATCGGCTTTCAGGTGCTGCCGATGCCATTCTTTGTAAGGGAAACCGGCAGTGAAGCCTTGCGGTATTACAGCTGGTTCCCTACTGTGCATGCGCAAAGTGCTCTGCGCTTTGTGAATGGCCCGGTGGTGGGAGAAGGAGGAGGTGAGTCAAACTTCCGGGGGACCTGGGACGGGTACCTGCCAAAAACAGGTACCCGCCCCCCTGAAAAGGGACAATTATGGCAGCAGAGGGGGGAGCTCTTTTGGGTGGAGCTCCACTTTAAGTAACATTTACCAGCATACAGACGTGCTTACCTGTCATGCTGCTCTTTTCTCTTATCAGCATGTGCCTGGCTAGCAGCACACATGAGTGGCCTCCTATTGTGCTGCTTTTTCCTATCCCAGCCTGAGTCCCTCATGTGCAGGGACTGCAAGAGGCTAATTCCGATTTGAATTCAGGTTCTGCTTTAGAAGTTATCGTATTGTAAGAATTACAAATACTATTGGCATTTCAGCTTTTACTTTGGCTGTCTTATTGATGGCTTTTTCATTTGTGCATTGCGAGTCTACCTGGAGGATGTAAAATTTTGTGCTTTCACAATTCTATGAAAATGAATAGCAAAAGCTAATTCTGGTGTGTTTGGGATGGTATTGAGGTAACCTTAATTTATATTTTGAGAATGGTTTTACAAAAGTGTTTAAGCCTGGGGAAATATGTAATCATGAGCTCATTAGGCGACTGCAGCAGCAGCTAGGTCTGTATAGAAAGATTTGATGTAGACATTGTGGAGACACGTAACAGCTCATTAGGAGTTTAAAAAAACTGTAATAGTTTTGACCTAACTGCAGCCTTGGAAAGCATACTGTCTAAATATATTTTAAAGTGTAGATTAAGATTTGTTGATATTATATCAGAATAAGGAGGGTTCTATATGACAGAAATAGGCTGTGCAAAATCTGTTGTGTTACATGTCTAAAAACAATTTCAAGGAGAAGTGGATGTGTCACCCATGGCAGCCAATCAAAATGCTTTTGTATTTCATCATAGTATCTCATTGGCTTCTAAAAACACCACTTACTAGTGTCGCCCTCTTTTTATTTATTTTTGTAAGTGATCCCTTATGGCAGACACTTTGTCAGCTATTACGTCATTTCTTCTATTAACAACTTTTTAAAACAAAATTTATGTGTTGCTGGTACAACTGGGAAGTGAACAGCCTGTTCCCAGGGTTCAGGAAACTGATCCCATCAGCTAGGAATTTTATTATCAAGAATCTGCGGGTAAACATCTTGAGGTCTATTTATTATTGATGAACTTGAAGTACACTAAATGAAATATCTCCTTACTGCAAACAAAGAATAGCAAGAACACACAATCTATTTTTTTTTATATATATATATATATATATATTATTATTATTTTCTTTCATATATGCATTCATCCTCGGCCAAGCTGCTGCATAACACATTACACCAACCAGTGTGCCAAAGTATAGAAAAATTACTCATTTAGCAGGATTTGTTTATTTCCCCTGTCCTTTGTGAACTTCAAGGTTTTACAAAGCACCTTAGGCTTCTGTGTATATCAATCTTACTCCCAATTCTTCCTTATGACCGTCCCCCACTGCATCTCTCCTTTTATTATTCCAAAGGTCTTACATGCATATTTTCAAGAACCAAGCCTTAATTTGCGTATAGGCAATTCCTTATGTAAATGGTCCAAGTCCTTAAAGAAATGTCAGTGTTTATAGAAGCTGTTTTGTTTTTTTGTTTTTTAAATTCAGCATAAAAAAAATATTTTTCACTGTGTAAAATTTGAAAATAATCCTTACTTCCATTTTAGCAATGATTGCAGAACCCTCAACTATATGCCACAATTGAAATTTCAGTGCACCTTTCACATACAAGTTACAATAAATAAAATATGCTATTTAGGGCCACAGAAATATAGACGGTTTATAGAATAGATTTTAGGACGTTTTTATTTTTAGCGAAATTACAAATACAGCAGCGTGGAACACACAATAACAACAAGAAACAACATGGAAATCCATAAATATGGTATAGTTATAACATGTATGTTGTTTAAGGCACGCTGTCTAATAGAAATGTCTAGTAGATAGATTGCGTATGGAAAAACAAGTATAAAACAGATAAGAATAATTTTCTTGCACTGTGGTCCCTGAGTGTGTTCTTTAGAAGAAAGTCTGTATCATTGGCATGGATTGTGTAAAACAAATATTGCTTTTCTATGGTACATTAAAATGTACGAATAAATTGTGCCTCTGATAAAGATGATATTAACACAAAAGCAATATAATTTTTAGAGGAGCATTACTAGAGCAAGTATATGCAAAATTAAGATTACTTTTCCCTGCCTAATTTATACATTACTAAGCATTTCATAATTATATCTCATCATGCCTGCTCTTTAACCCTTTCATGACCAGCAGAAACCATTGCAGCAGCATTAGCATGTGCCAAATAACTTGGCAATACAGTTACAACCAATTTGCATCCTTCAAGCGGTACTTAATGCTTTACAGCAACATTTTCTCTGTAACCCCCCCTTACAAAAATGTGAAAAAAAATCATCATAATATGCACTTCTGGGTGTATTTTGTGCTACAAAGCAGCTCTTCCTACTCTTTGGCCAAGGCAGGCCCCGCTGCCTTCTGGGATTGCTATGTCACAAATAACACAGGAGGCAATGCGCTTTGCATCTGCACATGTGTACAAACACTTTGGACAACTAAATTGCCCATACACCAGAAACTGGCTTTGTTTGTGCGCATGCACAGAAGACCCTCATGCGCCGTTAGTCTCTGTCAGGTACCAAATACCAGGAGGGACATAGAGGACATAGAATGTTTTTATTTGACGCACTGTTTTAACAAAATCTCTGACATATATTTTTTATCTATAATTTTTCCTTTAAGTACTGTAAATGCTTAAAGAAAAATGGTATTTCAAATGGGACCTCATGGTGAAAGAGTTAATCTGCATGTTGAAAAGTGTACAGGGATCTTCCCAGCTGAGCTGTTGGATGGTCCCCCCACCAGATCACTCCGAGCTATTGGCTGAGAGCACTGATCGGCTGTTGGCTTTCCTGCATGCTCGGCCAGCTTCTGTCGGACCAGCTGGCATACACACAGGCCAAATGTCGGCTGGTTTTTATTGAACCTGCCAATGTCGCCTGGCATTCGGCACATGTTTACGAGGCTTAACCCTATCGATTTGTATTGTTACTGTACTGTCTCCCTTTATATTGTAAAGTTGTTAAACTGTTGGAGCTTTATAAATCCTGTATAATAATAATATATCTTATTTAATATTTTTGATAATAGTCACAAAATGTTCCAATACCTTTTTTTTTTGCATTTCTTTAAAAACTGTTGGCATAACTGTCAGCTGAGCCTGGAGTATGGTGCTGACTTTACATTTATTTTCACATACCTTTTTCTACAAAAGTCTTCTTTCTAATATTCCGCAGGCATCCTGTGAAATAGTAAAACAGAAGTCCCACTGGTATTTTTTTCTATTAGCTTCCAGAATGACTGATAAGATATCTCTGAACAATAAGTTAGGCCTGCATCAAAATTGTTGCTGGTGCATTTCCCCCCGTCTGATAGATCTCTCTTATAGCCATTTCAGTAAAAATAAAATAAAGAGCCCAAAATAAAGATCAACATGATCTTGTTATGGTACTTGCAGAATCCAAAACTTCTAGGACTCCTATTCTCTGAAACCCTGCCGGGTGTTCCAATGGTACTTGCATAATCAATGCCAGAACTTCCAGAATTTATACCCTCAGAATCCCTTCAAGGACTTCCAGAATCCTTGGTGGGACTTTCAGTGGTACTTGCAGAATCCTTGCCAGGGCTTCTATCTTTCCCTGAAACTGATGCTGGGCATGTCCTCTGACAAAAAGTGTATTTAAACTCCAGCCGTTGAAATGGTTATTGCTGTCTCTTGCCTGCTGACAATGGCCTGGACCTGACTACTCCCTGGCCTGCCCACAACCTCTGGCTGGACATGCCCACTCTCTAGCTTGCCCACCACCTCTGCTTGGACCACAACATAGTTGTTCTGATCCAGTTAACTCATTGGAGTGGCAAAACTAGGACCACTGAGGTTTTCCATCAACACCATTAGGAGCTCTGGTGAAGACCAGCTGTTACTTAAACTGGCCATACATGGATTGAAATTTAGCTGGTTCACCAAGGACTGTCTGAATTTCAATCTATGTATGGACTAGCTAGTTGTACACAAGTCAATCTATTGATCAAACTGTGTACAACCAGCCTGTCAGGTTTTTCCCGAATTATCAGTGCCGCCGGCTATAGCGGGCAAAACTGAACATGTAGTCTGCCGGCGGGGAAGGATCCCCACTGGCAGAACACAACAGCTCAGTGGGAGTGATTCCCTCATTCACCTCGAATGTGTGGAACGGGCAATCAACTAGCTGGTTAAACAAAAAAAAAATCCTGTATAGCCAGCCTCATACTCTGAGCCTGAGGTAAGCCTGCATCACTGGCCAGAGGACATCATCATATCTTACTAAAAGTTTGAGTATTTTTACCACAGCTGCCATTCACCATTGCTGACTGTTGCCTGAGGAGAATTAATTTCATTTAGTACATCCAGTTTGGAAATAAAGTATATTACAGGCTCTTATTTTTTTTACCTAAAATAAAAAGATGTTATACCTACCTGCTCTGTGCAAGGATATTGTGCCTTACCACCTTTTTTTTTTTTTGTCCCCACCAGCGCTGTTTGTCCTTCCTCTTCTCAGAATGCCTTGTATAGGCTGTATGCTGAGGGGACATCCTTGCAGGCACACTCCCAAGCCAGGCTGAGAAGTATTGTCAATTGAAAACGCTCCTCTTTAATATTGCCTGGGGGAGAAGACCCAGGAAAGTGACCCAGGGCTACTTTTAAGCTATACTTTCTATCCTTTGAGGTGAGAAATGTGCTGCAGCTCCTTTAATGAAGTGGAGCTAAAGTTTAAAGAAAATTTTTGTTTTTCCACTCTCAATTCTTTGAGAGGGTTAAATGAAGAAATAGAGATTAATACCATCTTGTAAACCTTCTGTCTCTCATGTTTTTGTTATTTTCCTTTTTGGGTATTAACCCTTAGAGTAATGTGCTATATGTATGTCCATGACGCAATTACCTATTATAGAAGCCTTCACCTTTTGTTGCTACTGAATGTGTGACTCTTTGCATACCTTTCTTTTTAATATATATATATGTGGTTATGTGTGTGTATACATACACTTGTATAGTAATATAATAATTAGTTTTTAGTGTCCACATGTTGCTTCTGTTATGTGAGTTTTACTTATTTGTTATGTGTTTTCCCTTACCTATACTCTTTTTTACCAATGAAATTATGTAATTTTCGTAGAACAAATTATGTATTTTCTACTTTTGTTTAGAACATGTTTCTTTGGTAATTAATTTTAGGTAATTGTATTGATTCATGTTTTTTGATACATTAGACATGGGTGGATTGGACGACTATGGGTGCCCACATGCTTTCTTGCTCCTTTTTATGTATTACATTTTTCCTTTGTCTTTTAAATTATTGCCTTTGGCGATCCCCCAAACGCTGCTCGATTCTCGGCTATCTGAAAGCTTCTGCTGAGCATTTTGCAGGACAAACCTGCCACACCTATTCCCCCTCCTAATTAGTTATATCGCTGTCCAAGTGATAATATATATTCTCCCCCTCTGGGAGGGGGGGTTCAGCCTTAAGGAGACGGGGCCTTGGAAACGCGTTGCGGCCTGCCCCCTCCCCAGCTTGTGTGCCCTGTTCTGTTGCAGCCAGTAGTAGTGCATGAGAGCCTGTGACCCTGCCGTTCTCCTGATCACTTATGTGGCAGGTCTGGACTTGTGTGAACAGTAGTCTCTCTATTGGACGGTTTCACCCCTTCAATCACTTGGCAATGGGAGCCTTGGAGTCTGCTAATGCTGTTAGCCCCAGTTGTCATCTTCAGCTGGCACGGACATCCTCAGCACCCCACCCAGCTTACCATCTTGGATTACCACACACAATACCACAGCACCTCTATACGCAGTCTGCAAGTTATTCAGATGTAAGTGGATATTATTTTAAAAAAAAGTGTTGTTGTTTTTACTCGCACTGATCTGGCGCCCTGTTTTCTTTTTTGTTCTCAAGGGAATCCCATACCTCAACAAGGAGCAGCTGTCTTGTGAGTGTTCTGTCCAGTCACCACCTGACGGTTTTTCCATTGGCCATGTTATTCTGTGGTTCTCCGCCATTTATCAACTACATGGACTTAAACCACCATAATATTATTTCTTTATTATTATTTTTCTCTGTTTCTATCAGTCTGCATATTTTTACTTTTATTTTTATTTCCATTTAATCACGTACAGATCTCGTCTAATGTCAGTGAGCGCTGACTCACTTTCAGTTGGTGAATTGTTTGCATATTTAAAATAAAGAGTGATTAGTCTCCATAGATCTCCAGACCTCAACTTCACTTATCCTGGTATTTTCACTAGTAAAGGGCCTTTAGGTGAGCCCTCTTCCTTGGCAGCACAAGGAAAAGCTCCATTATTAAGACATTATGGTCCATATAAATCCCCCCTTGCTCTGCTGACAGATGGGGAATCCAGTGACCCCAAGACAAAAGGAAATAGTGGAAGCAGCAATGTGACAAAATTACCAGAGGATCTTCAAAGCTGGGCTGCAAATATATGTACAGTAGATACATACACACATATATAGTCTATTCTCCATCACACTCCAAAAACAAAATATTAAACATTACATTTAAACAAATTTACATATCCAAATTAACTGTTAAAGTTTAAGAATGAAGAAAACATAGGGATATATTTATAAAGCAACCAATAATTCACAGTTCTATTGACTTTTTTTGTACTGCCAGATACCTGTCAGAGGATCCACCATATTTAAAATAATGTATCTTAAGGTTGGATTAATTCACCAGATTTAGTCCCTTTACTTTACATCTGTAATTTACATTCTTCAATAGAAAAACCAGGCCCTAGTAATATTTGTTATAGTTGTAATATTCACAGGTTGTCGGCCCTGATTTTAAACACCTGACACTTTGACATGATAGACAACTTATTCCTTTAAAAGGAAAGATGAATTCCATTCCCCTTACTTGTCTTCACACAGATTCACTATGCATTCCACACACTAAAAATGCCCCTGCATCCCTTGTATACAGATACTGAGGGTTAAGGAAATGCTACAATTGTACCAAAAAATGAAGACTAATTAGGTGGAATCCGGGCAGGTGTGTTCCTGATTCAACCTCTTCTTTTTTAAATTTGCCCTTGTTTAAAGTACTTTAAATTATCAAATTTAAGAAACTTGTAAACTCAAATTTCACATGGCTTTACCTGTAAATGTGCTACATTTTAAAAACAGTTTACTTAATAAAATGACAAACTAAAACATTATAAAATATAGTTTTACTGCTAAAAATACTCATAAAAAACTACAGTTAAGAATATAATACATACATTTAGCAGTAACAGAAGTAGAAACTCAACAAATTTGCTTCATTAAAAGTCATGGAGTATAGGGAAAGTGATCTTTGGTTCTATTATTATACAGATATGATATTACATGACAAGCTTGGTAACGTGATCACAGCTTTAGACTAATTTTAACAAGGTGTTAGTGCATGCTTATCAGTTTCCATTGTGTTAACGGGGGTAACTGTGTTTTTACCAACACAAATAAAATAAGCCTAATTAGCAAACAGAACATTAATTTTTTGTTTAAAATTAATTTAATAGCATGAATAAAAAGGTGAAATATAGCATCTATAGTGTCTGTGAATATGCAGAGATTCACAAAAAAACTGCATTTGAACACTATGGACATGGATGTGTTTTCAGTAAGGCATTAATGAAATTTACCTTAAATGAATAACATTTTTTGTAAAAAAAAGACAAAAGTGCCTTACAGCTTGTTGGACAGATCATAGGGACACACACTTCCTTTCTATTTCATGTTCTCTTTTCCTTTGTAAATAGTATAACTGCTATATGTTATCACAACCAGCTATGATCAGTTTTTGTAATTACAACACTGTAATGTTTATTAAAATGTAAGGATCATTGTAGGGAATTTGTCATGGCAGAAAGCAATAGCAGAAACTACAGCTGTCTG
This sequence comes from Pelophylax lessonae, assembly GCF_965119305.1. Taxonomy (NCBI): domain Eukaryota; kingdom Metazoa; phylum Chordata; class Amphibia; order Anura; family Ranidae; genus Pelophylax; species Pelophylax lessonae. The sequence goes on along the minus strand of NC_138769.1, from coordinate 637,527,251 downwards.
ACCCATGGACAGCCTTCTAGTTCCAAGGCAGTGACGTATCCTGCAATTTGGGATATAGTGGAAGCCATAAGTACAAAAGAAAGAGGCTTGGGGTTGTTCCTTTAAGAAGATGCCAAAATGAGTAAATATTGTGACCAGGCAGCAGGGAAAGCAAATTCTGGGTTGCATCACTAGATGGATTATGCCAACAGAAGGAAGGAGGTCCTGGAAGTCCACCATACAGAGCTTTAGGTGAACTGTGTCCAGTTCTGGAGACCTCACTTATTAAGAAAGAGAGTCCAAAGATGGGCAACAAAAAGGTGCTGAGGGAGGAAACGTGGGGAGAAACCACAGGAACGCCATATGCACAATCTTGAGGAAAAGAAAAAGGGAGATAGGATTGAAACCTATGGATGCATTACAGTTGTGAGTAAGGTTTAAGATGACAGTTTTGTCAACCAATATAAAACTGAGATTAATAATCTGGGGGCTTAACTTCAAACTAGCTGGAGGAAAGTTTAAGAATGTTATAAAGTGTAGTGGATGTTTGGAACAGATGTCCAGTAGTGGTAGTGGTAGTAGTTGTGTTCCTGTGCTTGCAAAAAAAAAATATTGGGAGCATAGGGGAGAAAGATTTATGAAAACTGGAGCACTCAGAATCTGGTGCAGCTGTGAATGGTAGCTAATCGGGCTTTGACAATAAAACCTGGAAGCTGATTGGTTTCTTTGCAGAGCTACACCAGATTTTGCACTCTCCAGTTTTAGTGAATAACCCCATGGTGTATGTAAGAGGTCTTTTTCTGCAGTCAATTTTCTATGTTACATGGAACAGTTTCAACTTTACTATCTGGGATTAAAATCTAGCCTAACAGTCTTTCATCAGAGATCACCATGATATAATTGTTCTATGTCAAAGAAACCCTTTAAATAAACCTTGAAAATACTATACCTGCTAACTATTCTCCTTTCCATAGTGAGATAGCGGTTTCCACATCCTTTCCTGCAGTCAGCTAACCAGGACTTAGCAAGTGTAATATGGGGCTGTGATTCCATTTACATTATAAAGCAGTTGTAATTGGAACAGACAGTCACCTGCAGGAGCTGACTATTATCTCACAGTGAGAAGATCTCTGGCCAGTAGGTATTAACAGGGATGTGGGATGGCTTGTCATGCATCTGTATGTGCTGGTATGACAACAGTGAAAAGTCAATAAACCTAAAAACATCTTACAAAATATGTAATAACATTTCTATGCAAACATTTCTACACATGAACATCATTTGAGACATGTGGCTCTTTTATTTACAATTGCTCCATATGAAACCGGAGGAAAGGAAATGTGGAGTTTTTACCTATAGCAATCAATCAAATTCTAGCTTTTTCTTTTTCTTTTTTTTTTACTAGTGCAGCCAGAAAATGAGATCTAACAATTTGTGCTTATAGGTAACACTGCCAAGTTTGCCTTTCCTCATTATTCTTCACATTAACCCTATTCAGACTTAAAAATAGGTAAGACATGTCCTTGTTGCGCATCACAACCAAAAAAAGACTGCATGTATCTTTCTAGAGCTACAAATCAGAAGCAAGGCAGGTTAGTGTGGTTAAAATAGCTTGTTTCCAATTGTTTCATTTGTTTCTTGAAGGGTACTACAAGCAGCTCTTATGGTAGACACTTTGCTACATAGGAGAAATCAACAGTAACTATCTCACCAAGCATGGACGCAGACATTTTCTGGGGGCTTCCACATAACAGCACTCAGCATCTCATTCTTCTCTGATATTATTGTGTCAAAACAAAAGGTTGAATGCTGATCAGTCACACAAAATGGTTGCCTATAGCATGAGGAGGCCATAGGAAACCTATACCTTTCACAATTTGAACCACAGCTACATCTAATATGAATTTGTGCAGCATCTCTTCAAACGTCCTTAGGAAGAGAAAAAAACAATGGAAATCAAAGATCTTCCTTCAAATGTTTTTTTTCTTTCAAGTTTTGCCTCCTGTCGGGTGCTAGCCAGGTATTATATACTTTCACTGGGTCTATGTTCCAGTGCTTGTGAAAAGATATCGGAACTTGGTGTGCAAGGAAATCCTTTGAGTAATCAGCCGGTCTTGCCTGAAAGGGAATCAGAAAAATAATTAGGCAGGGTCATGTCTATGTGCTTGCAGTACGATTTCTAAATAGCACAGAGGTGTACCTGGTTTTCTCATTTTTTAATACAAAACCTTAAGACTTCACTGTGGGGCTCACACTTTCTACAGTGCAATTTTGCACACTGGCAAACAAAAAAGTAAATGGCTAGCTGGGTATAACGTCTTAACCTCTCCTACCCACAACACGTCTCTTTATGAACTTCAAGAAATAGATTTTTACAGAAAGTACAACAAGCTTGTTATTATTCCCTTTCATTCATTAAAAAACAAAGTATTCAGTTAGATCTTATTCATACATAAGGTCAGAGGGCAGTAAAACCAGGCAGTTGAGCTGTGGTTTTACTGTCGCCCGACCATCCGCATGAACACTGCTCACAGCTATACACATGCTGTGCTTCGCGGCCATGGGAAAACTTAAACAGCATATTGTTTTTGACAAGCAGTGCCGCCTCTGAATGTGACTTAGGCAGTTATTTGGGGCTACGCCAAAACCACACTGCAACCGTGTGCAATGCATGCAATTGCGGCGTAATAGTATGGCAATTACAGTGTTTAGTAAAACACCTCTGATAAACAATCCAAGTGTGGATTGCTTTTCAGGAGAGGGGCAGTGCCTGTCACACGTGTGAACAAGCCCTTACTCTAAGACAGTTGAGACATCCAAAAGCAGTCCAGCTGAGGGGTGGGCAACAGTAAGAAAACAATAACAGGCCCATATAACAAAAACAATAGAGCTGGGAGCAGTCTGCTGTTCAAAGCCCTGCCTAGAGGACCTTGCATCCAAAGTTGACATCAGATGAGGCCTGAACTTGCACCTAGTAAAAATTAGAGAATGTGTGAACAGAAGGCCAGGTGGGAGCCTTGTAAATCTGGGAAAGAGTTGCCTGATGCCAAAAAGCCCAAGAGCACTCACAGACCTAGTGGACTGTATCTTGACGTGAAAGGGGGAAAGCTTGCATGATAATCGGTCTAGGCCACTATGAAATGGTGGAGTGAGAAGCTGTTCTCCTTTAGGGCTATCGGGAAAGACAAAAAGGGTATAAGCATTTCTAATAGAAGCAGTGTAAGAAGGGTACTGCACAAACTACTAGGAAGTGAAAGGAAATTTTCTTTCAATGCGCTAGAGCCAGACAGAGATAGAAGCATAACAGCCTGGTTGATGTAAAAGGCCAAAATCACCTAATGAAGGGATGGAGACTCCAGGCCTCAACACCACCTTATCCATTTTAAAACTCGACAGGGTTCCAAACAGGACAAGGCTGCCAGTTCAAACACATGACTCTCAAAGGTGACAGCAACAAGGAACTTTGTGGGGGAGTGTAAAAAGGGAAATATCCCGAATAGGTTTAAAAGGTGATCTTTGAAGAGCTATTCGAACTGAATTCACATCCTGGGGATTCACAGGTGGCTGTACAGGAGGAGCTACAGGAGAGACATACTATACAAAAGTTTTCACTAATCAATAGGAGGCAAGCAGTCTTTGTAACAGGATTGCAAGGGCCAATATTTTCCTCTTGATGGTACTCTGGGCCAAACACTGATCTAGGTCTGGTTAGGATTCTTCCCACAATGTACCCTGGGATAAAATCTTCTTTCCTCACACCAGACAAAGGAAGCTCTCTACGTTAGAAGGCAGATTTTGCGAGAGGTAGACTTAGCTTTAGAGTGTGCTTTTAGTGTGGAAATAACCAAATCAGAGATACTACCATCTAAAAAACACCTGAGCTCCAATAGCCATGGCGTTAAAAGCCAGAGACCACGAAGGGTAGTAAACCCATCCCTGGGACAGGGGATCTAGTTGAGCTGGATGAGTCCATGGGATGTTTACTAAAAGATTGTTCAAGTAAAAGTATCACATATTCTTGAGCCAGCAGAGCAGATGAGAATCACTGGAATATCCTCAATCTTGAATCTATTGAGTATGACAGGTGAGGAAGGATGAACGAAGAAAGTTAAAGGAAGCCATAAAGTAGATCCCAAAGAGTCACCAGAGCATTTACTTCCACCAATGGATATCTGCATTTGAAGACAAAAACCAGTTTGTTGTTGAATCTGTAGGCCTGGTAGTTTTACAGTCCTCTGCCTGGGCCACAAATCCAGCACCACTGGCTGATGTAGTCTGCCTGCCAATTGGCTTCTATTGCTGGAAAAAAAAGGGTCGTTTTACCCCCATGACTTCCTTTATGAGTAAATATAAGAAAGCACCAAGGAGTCATTCACCATCAAAATGCATGTGCAGCATGCTTCTGATTTCCTTTTCTTTTTACTCTGCTGTTCTTCAGGTCAACATTTCAGCGAAAGAGCTGTCAGACAGGAGACTAATTCAGAAAATAAGTTGGGAAATGACACCTAAACTGTCTTGGCAGCAGTGTAGGGCTGTATGCATTTGCTCCAAATGTTTCAATAATATGCAGCACTGTACAACACTATTATTTACAAGCTAAAATTACACACTACCAAAGTGAAATGTAACTATTTCATAGTTTCTTGTAACGCATCAGTTCACAAAAAGCTTCCCTAATCATCTTCCAATTTATAAAGCCAAAAAAGTCCTCAATCAGTGCATCATGCATCCACCTCTAATGCCTCTACCTTTCACCAGACAGACACTCGCCAAAAGGCCATGCCTTTCTTGTTAAAGATGGGCATAACACACTTGGGATCAATAATGTTGGTGAGTTTCTCCCACAGAGCAAGCATGAGAGCAACATCTTTGGAGTGGTTTACACTTGTATTAACAAGTATATATTTCTTTTGTATAAAAAGCACTATAAGAAGCGGGGAGTACAGGTAATCATTTATTTGCTCTAAGTGCTCTACAAACACTTGGTTATTAAGAATTTTAGCTGGATCTTGTGATATAAGTTTAGTCTATTCCCCTAGGGTTTGGCATATAGACATTAAAGTTAGGGCAAGCTGCAAAGCAGGGCCTGCTATTGAAAATAAGGCAGGGAATCGCTGGAACCACAGTGGAAAAGGCCCAATTTCTTAAAGTGGTTGTAAACTTCAGACAAGAAATATGAACAAGGCATATCCTTCTATAGTGAAAACTTGTCTCAATTTAAAGAACTAAGTGTAATTTCTTTCTGCTGCCTTGTTCCTCTGCTACCAGCATTATTCATTTTTGACAATTTTGAATGGATAAACAAAAATTGTCATATCAGGATATCAGTATTTTATGATATTGAGAATATTGATCACAGCACTACTGGTAGAGTGGACTATTTGCACTTTGACAATTTTTGTTTATTGATATCATTTAAAGGGGGCAGCAGTTATAATAATTTATTTTGTACACAAGAATTTATAGGGAAGCACATATATATACATTTTTCTATAGAGTGGAGATCATTTGTATATTCATTTTGAGTTCATGTGAAGAACAGAAGACCGCAGAAAGACAGATACACTTTATGTAGCAGGATTTGTTTAAAGTCTCTGTATCACCTGAGGATAGTCCTTTCACTGGGTATATGCGAGGGTTTACAAATACTTTAATAAAGACCCCCTCAAATGCGTCCTGGTGAGCAAAATATTCAAAAAGTGTGAACAGTTCATCAGGAGTTTTTCAATCTCCATACAAAACACCTTCAAGTAAGGAGTGTACCATAAAAGTTTTGATAGTTTTAGGGCCACTAAGGGATTCCGTTGTTAAAGTGGCATGCATCTAATCAGTTTGAGCCAATATGGTATCTTTAAACCTGGGAGCTGTCTCAGGAACACAATCTTCCAGGAAGGATTTGTAAAAGGGTAGATTTGATTTAAATTATGATTTAAATCACTAGTAAAAAGGCTTGATTTAAATCATAGTTTTCAAAGAGCAACTGTCATCTCTCTCCCACAGAAGCTCCTCCTCTGACCTGCTGTTGACTCACCGAGTCCCATTCACTTTAATCGGACAGTTGGTGATGTTGCAGTGACACAACAAGGTGAAGGACATGGCAGCAGCAGGTGAGTGGATGCCCGCTAACAGGCGCTGCCATGATGGATATGAAATGACAGGTGCTCTTTAAATGTAAGGACTAATTCTTATTGGTAGTTAGTATAAAACTGTGTGAATGCATCAATGCAGCGCATGTTATCTCAGCTTGCAGAGCTTGGATTCATTGAATGAGTTTACCAAAAAGAATATACAGCCTCATGCTACATAACTAAGATCCATTTCATGCTGAATAAACAAAATTATTACTGTATCCTAAATAGAAAACTATCTTTATATAGATTTTTACTCCAAAAGCATTTTATCAAAATACAATTTGATAAAAATAAAAAAAATCTGATTTAAATTGAAAAAAATCAAATTTAGATTTAAAAAAAAATTAGATTTTTTAATTTTTTTTTTTAAATCATCAATTTTTATTCAGTTTACGTGCCTCCATCATCCTGCTCTGCTTGTCAGTTCCAAAGCCTGTGTGTAAGAGCCGATCCACACTCCACCCCACCCCACCCCACTCCTCCCGCTGCAATTCCCTGTGGCTTGAAAGTAACCTTTAAAAATAACTTGCATCCCCTCTGTTTTATCAAGATACAAAGTATTGTGTCCACATTTTTAAAAAATTGTAATCCTAAATACCTTTTTGCAGAGCGTTCATGTATGGTCACGGGACCTCCCTCTGTTGGTCAGCTGATGTCAGTGGGGTATCTCAGCACCTCCCTCTGCATTCCTTAAAATGGGGAAGGAGAGCAGAGGATGACACGTGACCACACATCGGTGCTGTGCAAAAAGGTATTTAGGATTAGAATTAAAAAAGAAAACAACAAAACGGACACACAGTACTTTGTATCTTGTTAAAAAAGGGGTTGACATTACAACCACTTTAATTGAGGACACCAGGTAAAAACAGTGGATACTCATATACCAACTGCTGAAAGCACGTCAGGTTCAAATGGTGAGAGGTGACCAAGTCACTGTACTAGGTAGCAAGGACTAAATGAGGTGAAACCGTGTGTCTCTTGCAAGAAGACATTATCCTGTGATTAAAAAAAAGGCAGGAAACATAGCTCAAAATGCAAGCAACACTCCAGCTAGTGATGCAGCACCTAATTCCCCAGTGTGTTAACCCTTTGCTTAGAAGCTAATGGTAAAGGGAGATACTGCTGGCACCCAACTGCACCAATAAAAATAGTAGCTCCTGATGCTTGCGACATACTCTTGAGCGTACTCATTAGGCCCCTTTATACATGCGGACTGTTGATTTCATCAGTTTAGTCACGTCAAAATGGATGAAGTATTCATACGTTTTTCATCAGTGGTCATTAGTGATCATCACTTTGTCATCAGGTTTTCATCAGCGATTATCAGTATTTCATACGCTTTTCATCAGTTTTTCATCAGTGGTCATCACTTTATCTGTTTTCCATCAGTTTTTTTCCATCAGTTTTTTTTCCATCCACTAAAAATGCAAAAATGGATGAAAAACTGACCATTTGTCAGTTTACATACGTTTTTTGTCCGATCCGTATTTGTAACTGATGAAAAATAGAGCATTGATCAGTTTCAAAAAAACAGATGATGACGGATGCGGATGTAAACTGATGCAAATGGATGATCATCCATTTACATCCATTTTCCATAGGGATGCATTAATGTCAGTTTTTCATCTGTCAATGGATGGATGAAAAACAGACAGCATATGTGAAAGGGGCCTTAAAGTGAATGTGCCATGGCCTTGGACTTTGAAAGCATGCTGCAGCTAACTAACACAGTACAGGGTATGGCCTCCATACCTATTGCTGAGGATAAATCAATCATGTTAGCTTTATAAAGTGCCCAGCTCAGCAGCATGCAGATGAAGTCTTGACAGAAGGAACAACATTTCAAAAAGGAGAACATTGCTAGAAATATACATTTCCTGACAGACTCCATGGCAGCATATGTATCGGGCTAGTCCCGCCTCCAATCCTACCCTATAGGACACACACTCCCATAAATCTTTGCTCCTGTTCAGCACACTTGTTCCTTTATTGTCCTCCAACGGTGGTACCTGTATCCTACCTAGTGGATCCCAGGAGATGGATAGCTGTGCTGATTTGGTGTTGGGTCACTTTCCTCCTTTAAGCCCTAGCTGTGGCAAGGTATGGAGTGGGGCATTTTGAGGAAGTGCAGTCGTGGCCAAAAAACCCAGCTGCTGCGGGTGGCCTGTTGCCCAGTGTGAAGTCCGGTGTATGCGCTGTTTCCTATCCATCCCTGGTGGCTAGTGGACCCGCTGATGTAAGCACGCTTTTTAATTAGCGTTTTCTCCATGGCAGCTATATTGGTTACTTTCCCTTTTACCTGTCTCTGTTTCTTCCCTGGTGGCAGGTGTCCCGGGCCGGTCCGTTTTCGCGTTCCCGACCGGCCGCGGTTGGTACCTTCTTCACATGCGTGGGCGCCTCGGGATCGAGGCTTGGTTTTCGCGCATGCGCAGTAGCGGCGCTCGGCGCGGCGGCGCATGCGCAGTAGGTCCTGACGGCGCCGCTGGATGACGTCAGCGGGCGCCATTTTTAAAAGGGAATAGCAGTGTCAGGAGACTGTGTATAATATACACACTGCTGTGGAAGAGACTGTACGTGATTCCTGTTCCTGCCTCCACACTGCTTAAAGCCACAGGTCATTTGGTGAGTAGGACTGGCTCCAGGGTTGTGGGGGCTCTTGGTTTCCCCCTCTTCTTCCTCCTCTGATCCCGTTGTCCGGCTCATCTCTGCAGGTCAGCACCAGAATGGAAGCCTCACTGCCCTCCTGTGGTCAGCCCGCCCTTAACAGGTACTTAGGGCATGGGAGGATGGGATGGTTAGAGAGGGGGGATAGGGGAGTTCTTTATGTCTCTTGCTCCCTATTTGTGTCTTGCTCTTTTCTTTTTGTTCACAGCCCTCCTAGGTCTGATGCTCGTCACTCCTTGCGTAGGGATGAACATCGCTCCAAGTTGCATCACCGGCATTCTACCTCGAGGTCTGGTCGTAGATCTCCATCAAGGTCTCAGCGTCATGGAAAGAACCCCGCCTTGCCCTGCCCCTCTCAACACCCAGACAGAGCATGTTTTTGGGGTTGTGGTGCCCCAGTCCCTGAGTCTAGATCAATGTATGACCGGTGTTTCTCCCAGGCTACGGGAGAGAGGGACAACTCCGATCAATGTCTGGAGGCTTTAGTAAAGCGGGTCGTCAAGGACTCCCTGGCAAAATTGGGAGTTAGCCAGACTCAGAGCCCAGTGGTAAATCCTCCACGTTCTCCCCTCAGAAGAGCACAAGGCCAAGAGGAGTTCGGGTCTTCCCAACCCAGTCACTTATCGGCAATGCTGTCAGACAGTGACTCGGAAGTGGAGGATCCATGCTTGGGGTTTGACTTTGCTCTCGTCCCCCCTTTAGTGAGAGAAGTAAGAGAAACCCTGAATTGGGAAGATCCAGCTGTGTCCCCACCAAAACAGAAGAAATACTTAAAGCAACTTAACAAGGAGCATCTCAACTTCCCCTTTCTGGGTGAATTGGGGGAGTTAATTACGGACGAATGGAGCAAGGTGGAGAGGAAGAACTCCATGCTCTCAAAAATGTCCAGACTTTATCCCTTTAAAGAGGAGGAGGTGAAACACCTGGAGTCTCCCCCCTTGGTAGATGCAGCGGTTATGAGGCCGGTCAAGCATGTGACCTTCCCGCTAGAGGACACAGTCTCTTTCGAGGATCCTTTTGATAGAAGAATGGATTCCGACCTCAAGAGGATCTACCTGACGGCGTGGATGGCTTGTAAGCCGGCCTTAGCATTGGCCGCAATGTCCAAGGCCATGGAGCTGTGGTCTGACACTGTGGACGAATCTTTCCGGAGTGTCTCACAGGAGGTTGCCAGAAGTTCCCCGATTCAGGAACTTAAGATGGCCTCGTCCTTTTTGGGGGAGGCTTCTATTAACCTAATCCGTCTTCTGGTTAGAGTTATGTTGTCCTCGGTTACGGCCAAGCGGGCTCTATGGCTCCACCCTTGAATGACCGATCCGGCATCCAAGCAAGTGTGGTGCCGTATTCCCTTTGAGGGTTCCTCCCTCTTTGGGAATAAATTTGATGATGCCATAACCCGTGCTACGGGCGCCAAGTCTGGATTCCTCCCCCAGGATCGGCGCCTTCTCAATCCAAAGAAAGGACAGTCCAGAAGGGAAGTCCTGGATCGTGCCAGAGAGGCACGCACCTACAGGCCTGGCAGGGAGTTTGGTCGCAACTGGAGGTCAAGGCAGTCTTCCTCCTGGAAACCATCAAAAAGTGTCCCCTCTGGCGACCGTGAAACAACCAAGTCCTTTTGAGATTGGGCCAGCTCAGAGTGGGGGCTCGGTTGCTAAACTTCCGACATGTCTGGGCGGCCTCGATCCAGGACTCCTGGACTGTCAGGACAGTCTCGTCCGGACGCCAGTGCACTTTCGACAGGGCACCCATATTAAGGTTTCTTCCTACATCCCTGCCATCCTCGGCAGAAAAACGCCAAGTGCTGCTATCTTATGTGGAGTCCCTGGTGTCTAAAGGGGCAGTCAGTCCTGTGCCAGAGCTCTAACGCGGACAGGGAATCTATTCCCATCTTTTCTTGGTCCAGAAAAAAAATGGCTCATGGAGACCCGTCAACGATCTTAATTTCCTAAATCAGTACATCAGAAAGGAAAGGTTCAAGATGGAAAGGCTGCTATCTATCCAACAGGCGGTCCAGTCAGCAGACTGGATGGTATCGATAGATCTAACGCATATTTTCATGCCCCTGTTGCAAGGGATTTTCAAAAATACCTCCGGTTTGCCATCGGCCACTCGCACCTGCAGTTCACCTGTCTCCCCTTCGGGCTTTCCACATCACCACAGACCTTTTCAAAAGTCTTGTTGGCTGTAGTAGCCCTGTTGAGGACAAGAGGCATCCATCTCCATCATTATTTAGATGACCTCCTTTTATCCCAGGACAAAGATCAGTTGATGGAGCATCAAGTCGTGTCCACCCTTCAGAGATTCGGGTGGCTACTGAATCTGGAAAAGAGCAATTTAACTCCCACTCAACCCTCGTTTTTCTCGGGGCATTGTTCGATCCAGCAAGAGCCACCATTTACCTTCCGGAAGAGGAAATCCCAGTAATCCGAGACAGGATTCTCCGTGCCAAGCTCGCCAGTGCCTGAGAGTCGTTGGGACTATGGTTGCCGTGGCCCCCATGGTGAACTGGGCAGTGTGGAGAATGCAGCCCTTTCAGAAAGGTTTTCTCCAGCAGTGGGACACTCTTTATCTGGACCAGTCCATCTTCTTATCCCCTGCCTCGAGGGCGAGTCTTCCGTGGTGGCTTCATCAGGAGAATCTGCTTAAATGCCACTTCCTAGCCCCAGCTTCATTGATCGTGATGACCTCGATCAAGCCAGCAACACGGGGTGGGGTGCCCAATGTCTTTCAGAGGTAGCTCAGGGCAGGTGGAACTTTTCCCCTGGGGGGATAGTTTCAAACGTTCTGGAGCTATGGGCGGCTCTTCGAGCTCTTCAAGCATTTGGCCACCTGACAAAAGGGCTTCTGGTGATGCTCAGGTTGGACAACACCTCAGCAGTGGCATACATAAGGAAGCAAGGGGGAACACGCAGTTGGTCCCTGCTGCGAGAAGTGGAGCCGATCATGGCCTGGGCACAGAAGAATTGTCCGACCTGTCAGTATACGTCCCCAGGGTCCAGAATGTCCAAGCAGATTTCCTCTCTTGTGTGAAGTTGGACAACAACGAGTGTTCTCTCCACGAAGAGGTCTTCAAGTGGATCCTGACCCTGGGAGTCTCTCCAGAGGTCGACCTCTTTGCCTCCCCTTGAAATCGCAAATTACAGAGGTATTACTCGAGGTACCGGGATTCCCAGGCCCTCGGAGTGGACGCCCTCAGGGACCAGTGGAGGATCCGCAGTGCCTACGCCTTCCCTCTAGTTCCTGTAATCCTTCACTTCCTGTGGAGACTTGGGTCGGAAGCAGCAGAGGTAGTGGCGGTGATACCATTCTGGCCCAACAGGCCTTGGTTCCCTCTCCTGATGCTCCTCAGTGTCCGGGATCCGATTCCGCTACCCCTCAGGCCAGATCTGTTATCTCAGGGCTCCATGCTGCATCCTTGTCCAGTTCGACTACACCTGAAGGTCTGGTTCTTGAGAGGGGAAGGTTACAGGCCCTAGGCTGCACTGAAGAAGCTATTCCCACATTGCTAAGTGCCAGGCCGAGTTCAACTAACAGGGTTTATGAAAGAATATGGTCAAGGTTCTCCTCGCATTTGGCTGCTAGGTCCAACCCTCATTCCTCCATTGAGATCCAGGATGTTTTAAGCTTTCTGAAATCCGGTCTAGACCTGCCGCTCTCTGTCAGTTCGCTCAGGGTTCAGGTGTCGGCTATTTCAGCATTTACCAAAATCTCTTGGTCCAATCATGCCCTGGTCCATTAATTCTTCAAAGGAGCAGTAAGACTCAGGCCCCAGAAGAGGCCGAGATTCCCCAAATGGGATCTTCCGTTAGTCCTCGATTTCCTCTTGCAACGTATTCATGATCCAGCCGAGCCTCTAACTATTAACGAGCTTACCTTGGTGACTGTTTTTCTGGTGGCCATTACCTCAGCGAAGAGGGTCTCCAAACTTGGGACCTTAGGAGCAAAAGAACCCTTCCTAACCTTATTTCCGGACAGGGTAGTCTTAATCTGTTATGTTGGAAGCAAGACCGTTCACAAAAATCCAGAGATAGTTCTACCTACCTTTAGGCAGGATGAGTGCTCCTCCATCCACCCGCTTGATGTTGTGAATTGTCTTAAACGATACCTAGAGGCTACGGTTCCCTTCCGGCAGTCTGAGTATTTATTAATCGCCTTCAGTGGGAAAAATAAGGGATTACGTGCTTCTTCAAGATCTATTTTTTCCTGGATCACTCAGGCCATCCAGTGGGCTTATAGGGCAAAGGGCTTGACTCCTCGGGTGGCAGTTACGGCTCACTAGACTCAGAGTGTCTCCACTTCCTGGGCAGTCTCCAGACATGTCGCTCCTGAAGTGATTTGTAGGGCGGCATCCTGGTCTTCCGTCAATACTTTTTTGTCTCATTATTGTATTGAGCCAGCGGCTCGCTCTTCTGTTAATTTTGGTTTACAAGTTCTGTCGGTCGACAGAGTTAATTAAACTTCTGTTCAGCATCTGCCCACCCTGTTGTGTACAGCGAGTTATTTCCTGATACGTATACTGCCATGGAGTCTGTCAGGAAAATGGAAAATTGGTCTCAAATACTTAACGTAATTTTCCTTTCCTGATGGTCCCCTCCCAGTTCCTAAATAGGCTAGTTACAGAACAAGCGTGCTGAACAGGAACAAAGATTTATGGGAGTGGGTGTCCTATAGCAGTGGTCCTCAACTCCGGTCCTCAGGGCCCACTAACAGGCCAGATTTTAAGTATTACCTTGGGGAGATGCAGACTAGAGCAGTGGTTCTCAACTCCGGTCCTCGGGACCCACCAACAGGCCAGGTTTGCAAGATAACTAAATTACATCACAGGTGATCTCATTTGCTGCTCAGTGATTGTGGTATTCTAGTCTGCATCCCCCAAGGTAATACTTAAAATCTGGCCTGTTAGTGGGTCCCGAGGACCGGAATTGAGAACCACTGGACTAGAGTACTGCAATTACTGAGCAGCAAATTATATCACCTGGGATGTATTTCAGTTATCTTGAAAACCTGGCCTGTTAGTGGGCCCTGTAGGCCAGGGTTGAGGACCACTGTCCTATAGGGTAGGATTGGAGTCAGCCCAATACATATGCCATGGAGTCCATCAGGAAAGGAAAATTACGGTAAGTATTTGATAACAATTTTCCATTTTTTTCATAGCAGAGAAAAGACATCTATCCACCTAGGACACTAGCAAAAAAAAAAAAAAAAAAACTGAAGCATGCTGGACGTAGGAGGGGTTACACTTGGCCGGCCAACTGCTTTTTGTTTGCTAGTGTCAGATTTCTCCTATAAGCAGAAATTGTCTCAAAATAACTGAATCCCACGTCCCTAATGAATGAGAGATAAAATGATTTAATAGATTTTTATATTGTAGTCCTAACCATCATAAGATAATAAAAGAGAACATGTACAAAACCACTACGCAATTGCTTTGATACCTAGGATCACCAGCAGAGTGATCAAGGATGATGGAAGTAATTTTATCTAATAAATAATTTATTATTTGTATTAAGGCCAGGACATGGTGTTCCAGACTCTTTAAGCTGCAGTTAAGATACTGGGGACAAATACACATTGCATTAAATAATAGGTATAAATATATGTGATTATAGTATTTACACATAACCTTATTTTACTCCAGGTTAGCAGGCACTAAATTTAATTAAGGTTGCTTGTGGTGTTAGTTGGCAATGTACGTGATGTTCTTCCTTATAGCACCTGTTAGGTGGATGATTATTCCCAATACATATTTGCTTTTTTTCAAAGCTAGACATGTGAATAAGGTCAGTTAAAAAAAATGCTGTTTCTGTGTTTATTTATAATTGACTATATGCATGAGGGCAGCCATACTTGATCAATACATAGGTGTGGGACTTGCAGATTCTCTTATTTCATTGCAAATCTTGCAAGAATTGTCTGTCTGACTGTTCTGCAGTTAATGATTGGTAGCCAGAAGCTCCCTGGGCTGGGTGGTGAATGGCTGTTATAGCAAGCCAGGAATATATTTTGATTAAAATGTTGAATTCCGTAATGCTAAATGGTGTTCTATTAACTTACACTGAAATATGGCGTCCATTTTAACATGAAACTATTTTAACAGATGTGAGGGAGGGATGAAAATACATTAAAAAAAAACAGATAAAGTGTAATAAAAAGGGATTTTTAGAAGAAATTCAGTGCTTGTCAGGTTTAAATGCCTTGTAATATGATCATATCATATGTCAAACTAGCTAGCTAATTATTTCCAGAAGCAGAGGTCACAATACCCAGTGCCAAATTTCTCTAAATAGGAGACCAGCACTGCACAAAGCCTGAACAAGACATTTGAACACAGGTGTCACGATATTACCTGTATTCAGTCTCAGGACTCTGTGTTTGTGTTTTCATTGGACTTGTGACTTGAGCCTAGGAGTCAGTTGATAATTTTATTCAAACTAGCATCTGTTCAGAAATCATTACCAATGAGGTCTCTGACATTGGTACTGTACTAGGTGGCCCATACATTTATAAGCTATCCTAGAATGTAGGATGTTGGATAAACAACTATTTGTACCTATTCATTTGCTTTATTGTTCCTGAGATACTGAGATACATGAGGTACATAAGGATCCTTGGGGTGTTAGGTGAGTATGTGTGTGTATATATATATATATATATATATATATATATATATATATATATATATATATATATTGCAGATAAAGTGTAAGGATGAAAGAGGAAACATGTTAAGTGGTCACACATTTACATATAATGTCTCTTAAAGTTAACCATCACTAGCTTAACCATTAAAATGAACCCTTTAAACTGTTGTTTCTTAAACTCTGGTTTGCAGACAAATTGGTTGTGGTTCCTGCCCATGCCCACTGTCTCAGCAGCTGACAGCAAATAAACGATGTACAGGCAGAACAGTGACCATGACACCTGCACAAGCTTGTAGGGGGGCAGCTGCTGTAAACACACAGAATGTGACTGTCGAGCTGATCAATTTAAGTACGACATAGGGCAGGAGTGCAGATGTAAGGGGTATTGGGGGGGGGGGGACTGCAGAAGTGATGGAAAGTGAAAGAGGGGGCATGGGGGTGCAGAAGTAAAACGTGTGAGGGAGAGGTGCTGAAGTGAGCAGTGTAAAAGCAAGGCAGGGAGGGTGTAGTTGTGAGGAGTGCAGAGGGGCTGCAGAGATAAGCAGTTTAAAAAGGGAACTGAGGAAGTTCAGAAGTAAGCAGTGCAGGAGGGAGTAGGGAGGAAGAGTGCAGAAGTGAGCAGTGCAGTGTAAGAGGGGACCATAGGATATAGAAGTGAGCAGTGTGAGGGACAGGCGCAGAGGGGAGCAGTATAAGAGAGGGGAAGGAAGGGGGCACAGAAGCAAGCAGTGTAAGTGGGCGGGAGTTGTGAACAGTACAGGGCACTTCAGAGATAAGCAGTGTAAAACGGGGCAGGGGGTGCAGAAGGGAGCAGGGAAAGAGGGGGTAGGGAAAGGTGCCGAGGTGAACAGTGTAAGGAGGGGAGGGGCAGGAGAGTGAAGAAGTGATCAGTGCAAAATTAGGCAGGGGTGCAGAGGTAATCAAAGAGGTGGGCAGGGGGTGCAGACATGTGCAGCATAAGAGGGGGCAGGGGGTTGAAAAGGTAATCAGTGTAAAAGTGTCAGGACCTGAACCTGGGACCTCTGCTGTGTCTGGCAAGGACACTTCTCGCTGAGCTACCCGAGATGCTGGACAGCACCCTGTCTTATCCATTGTTGACCGTGGAGATTTCAACCCATGAAAGACCCTTTGGATGCCCCACCTGGGTCTGTTTTTGATACTTGAGTCAGCAGCCACAGACAGCTTATCTTTCCTTCTGGTTGCCTTACTTCTCTGAGATGCATTGTACTGTAAGTACCATGCAATGTGAAATTAATCTTTAGTGTGCTTTAATTTTGAGTATTGTATTATGACTGTAAATTAATATTAATAAACATATTGAAAAAGATAGGAGGTGGGGTGCAGAAGTGAGCAGTGTATAAGGGGGCAGGGAGGGAGGTGCAGAAGTAAAACATGAGGTGCAGATATAACCAGTATGGGGGGGATGCAGAGGTAAGCAGTGTAAGGTGGGCAGGGGTGTGCAGAAGTAAGCAATGTAAGGTGGGCAGGGGGGGGGGTGCAGATGTTGACAGTGTATGAGGAGGATCAGGGACAGTATAAAGGTGAACAGTATAGGTGGAGTGTGTGGGGGGCTGCAGAGGTGAGCAGTGTAAAAGTGGAGCTTGAGAGGCGCAGTCAGCAGGTTTAAAAAGGAGGTAGGGGAGATGGGAGGGGTGTAAAACTGAGCAGTGTAAGAGGGTTGCCAAAATAAGCAGTGTAAGGGGGAACGAGGGGAGAGGGGTGCAGAGGTAGGCAAGAAGGGGGGCAGGGGGGGGGACGCAGAGGTGAGCAGCAAAAAGAGAGAGCTGGAAAGGTTCAGAAGTGAATGAATATAATAGGATGGCGTGAGGGAATGGAGGGGACGCAGAGGTAAGCATTGAAAGAGGAGAGCAGGGAGGATGTAGAGGGGAGCAGTGTAAGGGAGGGGGGACAGTAGAGTGAAGAGGTAAGCAGTGTAAAAGAGGTTGAGGGGGGTGCAGGAGTGAGCAGTGTAAGAGGTGACAGGGGAGTGCAGAGGTTAGCAATGTAAAAGGGGTGGAGGGGAGTGCAGAGATGAGCAATGCAAGGGGAGTACATGGGGACAAACGAGTTAAGCAGTGTAACAGTGGGTGAAGACATTAGCAATTTAGGAGAGGTACAGTGAAGATACAGAAGTGTAAGAGGGGGTTGGGATGGGTTCAAAATTTAGCAATGCAAGAGGGAGGGGTTCAGAAGTGAGCAGTGTAAGAGGGAGATGCAGAAGTGAGCAGTGTGGGGCTGAAGTGAACAGCATAAAAGAGGGACAGGGTGTGAGCAGTGTGAGAGAAGGGTAGGGAGGGTGCAAAGATAAGAGTGTGAGCGATGTGCAGGGTTCAGGTGTGAGCAGTGTAAGAGAGAGATGCAGAAGGGAGCAGTGGGGGGTACAGTGGGGTGCTGAAGTAAACAGCATAAAATGGGGACAGGGTGTGCAGAGGTGAGCAGAGGAGGGCAGGAAGGGTGCAAAGATGAGTGTGTGAACAATGTACAGGTGTGAGCAGTGTAAGTGGAGTGAAGGTGGTGCACTAGTGTGCTGTGTATGTAGTCAGTAGGTTGAGGTTCTACTTAGCTATGTCCCTTTAAGCTTTTGAAACCTTCAGTGCAGTGTGGCCATACCAAACATTTGCTGTGGTGTAGTATGTCAAATCATTATTCTTTATGAAGTGCCCAGAGGTGCTCCAAGTCTTATACAACCCTACTAAAATGATACGTCGGAATCTCTTTGTTTTGAATTATAATTAGTGTTGAGCGAACACGGACTGTATTATTCGTGTTCGTACCGAATAATTGAATTTTTGTTACCCGAACACGGACACTTTTCTGTATATTCGGGTAAAAATCCGTGTTCGGTCGTTTTATTTCCGGGTTTTGCATGCTTTGGCGCGCTTTTCATGGCGGGCTTTCAACAGCCAATCAACAAGCGTTTAACTGGTTTGCCTAAGCCATCCCAGCCATGCCTGCAAATGTATCAGTAGCTGTGATTGGCCGTCTGAAGCATGTGACCAAGTCTTTATAAGTTCGAGGCAGCGCCGCAGCGGCGTCATTCTGCTGCTTAGATCAGGGAGAGAGCACACATCAACGTGCTGGCTGCTGATTAGGGACAGGCAGGCAGGAAAAAGCCATTTGTGTCCGGATAGAATTGAGGGACAGGTCGGAGTGTTTTAGGCAGGGCGAGTTGTAGGCATTTTAGGGAGAGGCTGCTGCTGATTTTTAGGGAAATTGTGTTCTACAAACTACAATCGATATTGCTGTGTGGGGTGGGGTCTGCACTTAGTCCTGATCTACGATCTCTTATCAATCCTGTTAGGGATAGAGTCTGCTGAATTTAAGGGAAAGTGTGTTCTACAAACTACAATCGATATTGCTGTGTGGGGTGGGGTCTGCACTCTGCACTCAGTCCCGATCTACGATCTCTTATCAATCCTGTTAGGGATAGAGTCTGCTGAATTTTAGGGAAAGTGTGTTTTACAAACTACAATCGATATTGCTGTGTGGGGTGGGGTCTGCACTCTGCACTCAGTCCCGATCTACGATCTCTTATCAATCCTGTTAGGGATAGAGTTTGCTGATTTTTAGGGAAAGTGTGTTCTACAAACTACAATCGATATTGCTGTGTGGTGTGGGATAGGAGATAGGCAGGTGTCAGTGATCCACATCCATTTTGCTGTGTGTGGGCTGCAGTGAACACAATCTTTTTGGGGTGCAGTGAACACAATCTTTTTGGGGTGCAGTGAACACAATCTTGGTGCAGTGAACACAATCTTTTTGGGGTGCAGCGAACGAAATCCTTTTGGGGCGCAGTGAACACAATCTTTGTGGGGTGCAGTGAACACAATCTTTTTGGGGTGCAGTGAACAAAATCCTTTTGGGGTGCAGTGAACACAATCTTTGTGGGGTGCAGTGAACACAATCTTTGTGGGGTGCAGTGAACAAAATCCTTTTGGGGTGCAGTGAACACAATCTTTGTGGGGTGCAGTGAACACAATCTTTGTGGGGTGCAGTGAACAAAATCCTTTTGGGGTGCAGTGAACACAATCTTTGTGGGGTGCAGTGAACACAATCTTTGTGGGGTACAGTGAACACAATCTTTGTGGGGTGCAGTGAACAAAATCCTTTTGGGGTGCAGTGAACACAATCTTTGTGGGGTGCAGTGAACACAATCTTTTTGGGGTGCAGTGAACAAAATCCTTTTGGGGTGCAGTGAACACAATCTTTGTGGGGTGCAGTGAACAAAATCCTTTTGGGGTGCAGTGAACACAATCTTTGTGGGGTGCAGTGAACACAATCTTTGTGGGGTGCAGTGAACACAATCTTTTTTGGGTGCAGTGAACACAATCTTTGTGGGGTACAGTGAACACAATCTTTGTGGGGTACAGTGAACACAATCTTTTTGGGGTGCAGTGAACAAAATCCTTTTGGGGTGCAGTGAACACAATCTTTGTGGGGTACAGTGAACACAATCTTTTTGGGGTGCAGTGAACAAAATCCTTTTGGGGTGCAGTGAACACAATCTTTGTGGGGTGCAGTGAACACAATCTTTTCGGGGTGCAGTGAACAAAATCCTTTTGGGGTGCAGTGAACACAATCTTTTTGGGGTGCAGTGAATGAAATCCTTTTGGGGTGCAGTGAACACAATCTTTGTGGGGTGCAGTGAACACAATCTTTTTGGGGTGCAGTGAACAAAATCCTTTTGGGGTCCAGTGAACACAATCTTTGTGGGGTAAAGTGAACACAATCTCATACTTCTGAAGATTTGAGGGTGCTGCCTGTTCCATACTCCTACTCCTCATCCATCCTTTTAGGGGTACAAACAATAGTAATTGGGGCCTAGTGTGGTTGTGTACGTGTGAGATACATACACTTTTTTTGATCATATTTCCTATTCCGCTATTCAATAAAAACCTTTGGGGATCAATTAAATTGCGGGATAGTCTGTGTCGGTACGTGTGAGATCAACCTTTCCAAGTTTTTGGGGTTCATCTCATACTTCTGAAGATTTGAGGGTGCTGCCTGTTCCATACTCCTCCTAATCCTCATCCATCCTTTTAGGGGTACAAACAATAGTAATTGGGGCCTAGTGTGGTTGTGTACGTGTGAGATACATACACTTTTTTGATCATATTTCCTATTCCGCTATTCCATAAAAACCTTTGGGGATCAATTAAATTGCGGGATAGTCTGTGTCGGTACGTGTGAGATCAACCTTTCCAAGTTTTTGAAGTTCATCTCATACTTCTGAAGATTTGAGGGTGCTGCCTGTTCCATACTCCTCCTACTCCGAGTCCTCATCCATCCTTTTAGGGGTACAAACAATAGTAATTGGGGCCTAGTGTGGTTGTGTACGTGTGAGATACATACACTTTTTTTGATCATATTTCCTATTCCGCTATTCAATAAAAACCTTTGGGGATCAATTAAATTGCGGGATAGTCTGTGTCGGTACGTGTGAGATCCACCTTTCCAAGTTTTTGAGGTTCATCTCATACTTCTGAAGATTTGAGGGTGCTGCCTGTTCCATACTCCTCCTACTCCTCATCCATCCTTTTAGGGGTACAAACAATAGTAATTGGGGCCTAGTGTGGTTGTGTACGTGTGAGATACATACACTTTTTTTGATCATATTTCCTATTCCGCTATTCAATAAAAACCTTTGGGGATCAATTAAATTGCGGGATAGTCTGTGTGGGTACGTGTGAGATCCACCTTTCCAAGTTTTTGAGGTTCATCTCATACTTCTGAAGATTTGAGGGTGCTGCCTGTTCCATACTCCTCCTACTCCGAGTCCTCATCCATCCTTTTAGGGGTACAAACAATAGTAATTGGGGCCTAGTGTGGTTGTGTACGTGTGAGATACATACACTTTTTTTGATCATATTTCCTATTCCGCTATTCAATAAAAACCTTTGGGGATCAATTAAATTGCGGGATAGTCTGTGTCGGGAAGTGTGAGATCCACCTTTCCAAGTTTTTGAGGTTCATCTCATACTTCTGAAGATTTGAGGGTGCTGCCTGTTCCATACTACTCCTACTCCTCATCCATCCTTTTAGGGGTACAAACAATAGTAATTGGGGCCTAGTGTGGTTGTGTACGTGTGAGATACATACACTTTTTTTGATCATATTTCCTATTCCGCTATTCAATAAAAACCTTTGGGGATCAATAAAATTGCGGAATAGTCTGTGTCGGTACGTGTGAGATCAACCTTTCCAAGTTTTTGGGGTTCATCTCATACTTCTGAAGATTTGAGGGTGCTGCCTGTTCCATACTCCTCCTACTCCTCATCCATCCTTTTAGGGGTACAAACAATAGTAATTGGGGCCTAGTGTGGTTGTGTACGTGTGAGATACATACACTTTTTTTGATCATATTTCCTATTCCGCTATTCAATAAAAACCTTTGGGGATCAATTCAATTGCGGGATAGTCTGTGTCGGTACGTGTGAGATCAACCTTTCCAAGTTTTTGAGGTTCATCTCATACTTCTGAAGATTTGAGGGTGCTGCCTGTTCCATACTCCTCCTACTCCTCATCCATCCTTTTAGGGGTACAAACAATAGTAATTGGGGCCTAGTGTGGTTGTGTACGTGTGAGATACATACACTTTTTTTGATCATATTTCCTATTCCGCTATTCAATAAAAACCTTTGGGGATCAATTAAATTGCGGGATAGTCTGTGTCGGGAAGTGTGAGATCCACCTTTCCAAGTTTTTGAGGTTCATCTCATACTTCTGAAGATTTGAGGGTGCTGCTTGTTCCATACTCCTCATCCATCCTTTTAGGGGTACAAACAATAGTAATTGGGGCCTAGTGTGGTTGTGTACGTGTGAGATACATACACTTTTTTTGATCATATTTCCTATTCCGCTATTCAATAAAAACCTTTGGGGATCAATTAAATTGCGGGATAGTCTGTGTCGGGAAGTGTGAGATCCACCTTTCCAAGTTTTTGAGGTTCATCTCATACTTCTGAAGATTTGAGGGTGCTCCCTGTTCCATACTCCTCCTACTCCTCATCCATCCTTTTAGGGGTACAAACAATAGTAATTGGGGCCTAGTGTGGTTGTGTACGTGTGAGATACATACACTTTTTTTGATCATATTTCCTATTCCGCTATTCAATAAAAACCTTTGGGGATCAATTAAATTGCGGGATAGTCTGTGTCGGTACGTGTGAGATCAACCTTTCCAAGTTTTTGAGGTTCATCTCATACTTCTGAAGATTTGAGGGTGCTGCCTGTTCCATACTCCTCCTACTCCGAGTCCTCATCCATCCTTTTAGGGGTACAAACAATAGTAATTGGTGCCTAGTGTGGTTGTGTACGTGTGAGATACATACACTTTTTTTGATCATATTTCCTATTCCGCTATTCAATAAAAACCTTTGGGGATCAATTAAATTGCGGGATAGTCTGTGTCGGTACGTGTGAGATACACCTTTCCAATTTTTGGGGCGCATCTCATACTGCCGAGGTTTTGAGGGTGCTTCAGTCTGCCTCCTGCCTGCTCCTCCTACTCCTCTTCCTCATCCTGCCTTTAGGGTACAAAAAATTGTAATCGGCGGGGCCTAGTCTGTGTTTGTACGTGTGAGATACACCGTATTATAAAATTTTTCCTATTCCGCTATTCAATAGACACCCTTTTGGAGTGTAAAAAATTAAATTACGGCATAGTCTGTATCGGTACGTGTGAGATACACCTTTTAAATTTGTTTGGCGCATCTCCTTCCACCGCCAAGGATTGCAGGGCGCTTCAGTTTGCCTCCTGTTCCCAACTCCTCCTACTCCTCTTCCTCATCCTGCCTTTAGGGTACAAAAAATTGTAATCGGGGCCTAGTCTGTGTTTGTACGTGTGAGATACACCGTATTATAAAATTTTTCCTATTTCGCTATTCAATATACACCCTTTTGGAGTGTAAAAAATTAAATTACAGCATAGTCTGTATCGGTACGTGTGAGATACACCTTTTAAATTAGTTTGGCGCATCTCCTTCCCCCGCCAAGGATTGCAGGGCGCTTCAGTTTGCCTCCTGTTCCCAACTCCTCCTACTCCTCTTCCTCATCCTCCCTTTAGGGTAGAAAAACATTTAATCGGGCCTAGTCTGTGTTTGTGCGTGTGAGATACACAGTTTTTTATCCTATTCCGCTATTCAATATACACCCTTTTGGTGTAAAAAACATTAAATTGCGGCATAGTTTGCATATTTGACTGTGAGATACACCCGTGCGATACTGTTGTTGTTTTGTTCCGCTATTCAATAAACACCTTTCTAGGGCAAGATCTTAAATTACAGAAATATGAGGAGACCGTCAAGTAAGGGCCGTGGCCTGGGTCGTGGTGCTGCTGGTAGAGCTCCTGTTGCAAGGAGAGGACGTGGTCGATCTGTGCCAGCTACACGCACAAGTCAAACACCTTCCTCAAGTGTGAGTAGGCGACAGAACCTGCATCAGTATTTGGTAGGGCATCATACGCCTCTAGAAGTGATGAGGCCAGAACACAGAGAGTGGCGATAGTAGATTGGTTTGCTGCTGACAGTGCCTCCAGTTCCTTCACATTGTCTCCCACCCAGTCTACTGCAGAAAGGTCAGAGTTGGCACCTGCAGCCGATGTCCAACCGTCTTTCACCTCACCCCCTTGCAAATCAGGCAAGCAGTTTGAGCCCCAAGCCATACAGCAGTCTCTTCTTCTTTTTGAGGACTCTGTCAGCAGGGTTTCCCAGGGCCATCCACCTAGCCCTGCCCCAGAAGTGGAAGAGATTGAGTGCAGCGATGCCCAACCACTTATTTCTCAAGATGAGTACATGCAAGGACCATCGCAGCACGTCTCCGATAATGACGAAACGCAGGTGCCAACTGCTGCGGCGTTCAGCATTGTGGAGACCGACAAGGAGGGCAGGGGTGAAGACTGGGTGGAAGATGATGTGGAGGACGATGAGGTCCTCGACCCCACATGGAATGAACGTCATGCAGGTGACCTGAGTAGTTTGGAGGAAGAGGCGGTGGTCGCACAGAGCCACCAGCACAGCAGAAGAGGGAGCAGGGTGCAGAAGCGGAGCGGCCGTGCCCTAGACACTACGCCTGCTACTGCCCAACGCAGCAAGGGAACGAGCGCACCTAAGTCAGCTCAAAGGAGTTCTCTAGCGTGGAAGTTCTTTAGAAAATGTGCTGATGACAGGACACGAGTGGTTTGCATCCTGTGCAATCAGAGCCTGAAGCGAGGCATAAACCTTCTCAACCTGAGCACAACCTGCATGATCAGGCATCTAAGTGCAAAGCACGAGCTGCAGTGGAGTACACACCTTCAAAACCAAGAAACGTCTCTGGCTCATCCTGCTTCCTCTTCTGCTGCAGTCTCGGCCGCTCCAGCCACATCTGTAGTGATACCGGCACCTGCCACCCCGCAAACAGACGATCTGTCAGCAACACCACCACCTGGGTCACCAACAACCATCTCCACAATGTCCCGTGGAAGCGTTCAGCTTTCCATCTCCCAAACACTTGAGAGGAAGAGGAAGTACCCCCCTACCCACCCGCGATCCCTGGCCCTGAATGCCAGCATTTCAAAATTATTGGCCTTTGAAATGCTGTCATTCCGTCTGGTGGAGACGCCCAGTTTTAAAAACCTTATGTCGGTGGCTGTCCCACAGTAAGTCGTGCCCAGCCGCCACTACTTTTCCAGGCAAGCCATCCCTTCCCTGCACAACCAAGTGGGGGAAAAAATCAGGTGTGCACTGCGCAACGCCATCTGTGCCAAGGTCCACCTAACTACCGATACGTGGACCAGTAAGCACGGTCAGGGACGTTATATCTCCCTAACGGCACACTGGGTAAATGCAGTGGCGGATGGGCCTGAGGCGGATAGCAATTTGGCGCATGTCCTTCCACCACCGAGGATTGCAGGGTGCTTCAGTTTGCCTCCTGTTCCTAACTCCTCCTACTCCGCTTCCTCATCCTCTACCGCCTCCTCATCCGGACAGCGTAACACCTTCACCACCACCTTCAGCCTGGCCAGGGGTAAACGACAGCAGGCAGTTTTACAACTTGCCTGTTTGGGGGACAAACCACACACCGCGCAAGAGTTGCGGAGGAGCATGGAACAGCAGACAAATGAGTGGTTGCTGCCAGCGAGCCTCAAGCCCGGCCTGGTGGTGTGCGATAACGGGCGAAATCTCATAGCAGCTCTGGGCCTAGCCGGTTTGACGCACATCCCTTGCCTGGCGCATGTGCTGAATTTGGTGGTGCAGAGGTTCCTTAAAAACTACCCCGATATGTCAGAGCTGCTGCAGAAAGTGCGGGCCGTCTGTGCGCACTTTCGGCGTTCTCACCCTGCTGCTGCTCGCCTGTCAGCGCTGCAGCGTAACTTCGGCCTTTCACGCTCACCGCCTCATATGTGACGTGCCCACAAGGTGGAACTCCACCTTGCACATGCTGCAAAGACTGTGCGAGCAGCAGCAGGCCATAGTGGAGTTTCAGCTGCAGCACGCACGCGTGAGTCGCTCTGCGGAACAGCACCACTTCACCACCAATAACTG
The DNA here is from genome assembly GCF_965119305.1 of Pelophylax lessonae. Classification (NCBI taxonomy): domain Eukaryota; kingdom Metazoa; phylum Chordata; class Amphibia; order Anura; family Ranidae; genus Pelophylax; species Pelophylax lessonae. The sequence goes on along the minus strand of NC_138769.1, from coordinate 637,501,313 downwards.
GGCCTCCATGCGGGACCTGTGTGCCTTGTTGCGCTGTTTTGAGTACTCCACCAACATGGCCAGTGGCGATGACGCCGTTCTCAGCTTAACTATCCCACTTCTATGCCTCCTTGAAAAAACAATTCGGGCGATGATGGAAGAGGATGTGGCACAGGATGAGGAGGAGGAGGAGGAGGAGGATGAAGAGGTAACATTTCCAAGGCTTTCAGGGCAGTCATTCGCAAGGGGCTCCGAGGGTGGGTTCCTGCACACACAAACGCCAGGGACACAATTGTCCAGCAGGGGCAAGGTTCTGGAGGATGAGGAGGATGAGGAGGAGGAGGAGCTGGAGGAGGAGATGGAACCATGTTCACAGCAGGGTGGCACCCAGGCCAGCTCATGGCCATCACTGGTGCGTGGCTGGGGGGATACAGAGGACACGGACGATACACCTCCCACAGAGGACAGCCTTTTGTTGCCTCTGGGCAGCCTGGCACACATGAGCGATTACATGCTGCAGTGTCTCCACAACGACCGCCGAGTTGCCCACATTCTAACTTGTGCTGATTACTGGGTGGCCACGCTGCTGGATCCCCGTTACAAGGACAACGTACCGTCCTTAACCACTTTACTACCAGTCACGTAACCTCTACGTCGGCTGACTTTGAGTGGTTATACCGGGATGATGCCTCTAGCTAGAGGCATCATCCCGGTACCGTTGTTTGAAGCCGACAGTCGGCTTTCCGTCGGTAACGATCGATGCGGCTCGGGAGCCGCTCGATCGTTACCCGGGGGGGCGGGAGGGGACGTCCCCCCCCTCCCGCCGCCTTCCGCGGCTTTGCTCGGGGCTACCGTCCCACCGGGAGCCCCGAGCACCCAGCCGGCACGTCCGCCGGCTGGATGGAGTCCCGATGAATGCCGGAAACGGCATCGATCGGGTCTCCGATGACGTAACCCGGAGGCGGCGTCCATGACGTCACGTCCGGGTTACTGTGCTGCAAAAGGCGGCAGATTTGAAAAACGGCTGTATGCAAAAATGCCGTTTTCGGCGTTTTGCATACAGGGAAGTGTAGTGGAGGGGTCTAGGGTCTTTTAGACCCTCGATCCCTCCATAAAGTGTACCTGTCACGACATATTGCTGTCACCAGGGATGTTTACATTGCTTGTGACAGCAATAAAAGTGATCAGATTTTTTTTTTTTTAAAAACCTGTAATAAAGTTTAAAAAAAAGAAAAAATAAATAGGAAAAAAAAAAAAAAAAAAATTTAGCCGTCCCCGTCACCGTTAGCTCGCGCACAAAAAAAAACGTATACGCAAGTCGAGCCGCAAATGAAATCGCTGTTCAAACCACACATGTGAGGTATCGCCGCGATCGCCAGAGCGTGGGCAATAATTAAAAAAAAAGAGCTACACTCTAACTCTAAACTGGTAACCGTTAAATAAATTTAAAGCGTCGCAGATTGAGATCTCTATTGACCGTAGTTTGTCGCCATCCCACGGGGGGGCGCAATTTTAAACCGTAACATGTTTGGTATCTATTTACTCGGCGTGACATCATCTTTTACAATATACAAAAAAAATGGGCTAACTTTACTGTTTAGTATTTTTTAAATGCAGTGAAATGTGATTTTTCAAATTTTTTCCAAAAAAATGGCGTTTTAAAGACCGCTGCGCAAATACCGCGTGACAAAAAATTTTGCAATGACCGACATTTTATTCTCCAGAGTCTTTGCTAAAAAAATATATATAATGTTTGGGGGTTCTAAGTAGTTTTCTAGGAAAAAATACTGGTTTTAACTTGTGAACAAAAAGTGTCCGAAATAGGGCTGGGGCTAAAGTGGTTAATTCACTCACTGGAGCGCGATCGCAAGATGCGCGAGTACAAGCGCACGCTGGTAGACGCGATGCTGCTGGCATTCCCATCTGACAGCGGGGCCACAGTGGAAGCACAAGGCAGAGGAGGAGGAGGAGGAGGAGGTCGCCAACGCAACCAGGGCACCGCCAGCACCTCAGAAGGCAGGGTTAGCATGGCCGAAATGTGGAAAAGCTTTGTCAGCACAACAAACAGCAGCACCAGCAGCTCAGATGGAACGTCTTAGCAGGAGGCAGCATTTTACCAACATGGTGGAGCAGTATGTGTGCACACGCCTACATGTAGTGAATGAGGGGTCTGCCCCCTTCAACTTCTGGGTCTCCAAATTGGGCACATGGCCTGAGCTTGCCCTTTACGCCTTGGAGGTGCTGGCGTGCCCTGCAGCCAGTGTATTATCTGAACGGGTATTTAGCACGGCTGGGGGCGTTATAACAGACAAGCGCAGCCGCCTGTCCAGAGACAATGTGGACAAGCTCACGTTCATTAAAATGAACCAGGCATGGATCCCACGGGACTTTTCCGTACCTTGTGCAGAATAGCAAAGGATACCGACCTTACCCACCCATTGTTCCATTTTTGCTCTTTCTCACTCTTTTGGGGTGTACCCTCATTTAAAATTTGTGAAAAGAAGCAGTGTTGGCTACCTCGTCCTCCTCCTCAGGGCCAGATTAACGTAGGGGCTATTGGAGCTGCAGCTCCAGGCCCCTACCTTTTATATAGGCCCCGGGTTGGCCATATTCACTGTTACCGCTCTTCTGTCACTTGTAAACACAGAAGTCTGGCTTCTATGCTCGCTTCCCCAGGCAGCACCCTCAGAACCTCCCCACACAGCGCGAAGGCCGGACAAGGAGGGACAGTTGCCAATGCATGGATGTGTTTATGGGCTTCAGAGACAGCATCCCATGTTGAATTAGGCATGCATGGCTGCACCCTTCCTCCTCTGGGTGCATGCCAAGGCACGGCCCTTAAGGCCCTTCAAAATCCTCAGCACCAAGCCCATGATGCTCTTAATCCGGCCCTGGTCCTCCTCCACAGCCGCTTCCACCTACACCGCCCATAGGTGTGCGCAGCCTATTGCATTAGGGTGTGCACCCCAAAGGTGGCTACATGTACATGGCCCCGATACATTACTCTCCCTGCTGGCAAAGAGAAATAGAGCAGAGCAGGTCCGAGGGAGATCTTTCCCATCTCCTCACTGGCAAACAGAGTGATAATGCTATGTGCCCTAGGTGATTAGGGTGTGCCCAGGCACACCCGGCACACCCTGTGCGCACGCCTATGACACCGCCACATCCACCACCACCTCAACCTCCCTCCTACTCCATATGGGCCTCGTCCTTCAGAGATGAAGAACATTGTTTTATTTTTCTGTTTTTTTTTGTTGTTTTAAGTTATTTCCCTATCCACATTTGTTTGCAGAGCACTTGCCATGCTCTTAATTACGTTTTGCTGCCATTTGCAGCACTCTAGCCCTTTCCTTTGGTGTTTTAGAGCCATTTTAGTGCCTGAAAGTTCGGGTCCCCATTGACTTCAATGGGGTTCGGTGTCCGGGAAAAGTTCGGCAAAAGTCCGGGACACGGACCCAGACTTTTTTTTAAAGTTCAGCCGAACCCGTCGAACACGGACATCCAGGTGTCCGCTCAACTCTAATTATAATTATTACTTTATGAACAATATGTCACTTTACTGCTTTACATAGGAGAAGAACAATTAAAACTATACTTGAATGGACACAAACACGGTTACGTTTGTGTATGTGGTATTTTTGTTTTTCTCTCTGTTTTTTTTTTTTATTCCGCCATTCCCATTTTCTACTTTGTCCTCAAATTGAGGAATGCACTCCTACTCCTACTGGTGTTCTAGAGATGAAATAAATAAATTGGAGCGAAGAGGTAGCAGAGACAAAACAGAGCGTCATGAAAAATCCACTTTGGATTCACTTTAACAAACTGTACACCCAACCTGACAAAGTTACAAGAATTTAAAGGAAAAGTAAATTTAGCTTCAGTACAGAATGCACTCACAATTTACTTTAAGCGTGCACTAGAGAGCATTTACAGGCATTCATTTAACAACAAATAATAAAATACAATTCCTAATTACATCCAAGCATAAACCAAACCTGGGTAGTTAAAAAAACAAAAACATATAACTGTTAGAGTGGTTGTAAAAGCCACTTTGAGTACTTAATGGATTCCCCCATGTTCCACGAAGTTATGTGCCCCAGTGTATGTTCTTTAAAAAAAATATTTGTAGCTGTATACCTTATTTCAGAGCACCGCTTGGCGGTCACGTGACTGCGCGCAGCTCTTCCCTCCCGATCTGGAAACTACAGTGGGAGTGGCTGAGAATTCCCTGACCTCAGCCGGGAGGAGGAAAGGAGAGCTGTGGGTGGTCACACTCTGAAAAAAGGTATTCATCTACATATTTTTTTATGAAGAACATACACTGGGGCACATACATTAGTGGAACATAGGGGAATCTATAAAGTACACAAAGTTATTTTAGCAGCAGGAGGGGAGGGACAGGCACTGACACTAGCTGAAAGGCAGGGAGGGGAGGGAGAGTCTCTGAGCACAGCGGAATGATGGAGGCATGTAAACTGACCATGGTATCAGGGCTCAGCAGCCATATTAAACATGGTCAGTTTACAGAGGTAAGGGCAGCACCAGGCAGGATTACCCAGGTATGTTATATGATACAAAGGAACAAATTACACAGCACAAGCACTGTGCTGTTTTTCTTGCTTTGAAGGAACAGAATACATTTTTTTTTGGGTTACCTTCACTTTATCATTATTAGCAATACTTTAAAAATATTGAATACCAAGTAAGCATTTATCAAATTTTTATTTTGCCGAAGAATATTAATGAAGCACCACATCCCTCAAATATAAGATAGACAAGAAATGGGAATTTGGGACTTTAAAGGTGCATACTAAAACTATATCTCAATATAATAATGGAAAAAAATAATTTTCTTTCCATACTTTCCATAAACATTTTTATATCATTTTATTAATTACAATTGGATACATATAAATTTTTAAAACCATAAAAAAAAGGAAGGATAAAGAAACACTTGGTGGTGTCAGCTCAATATGTTTCGCCATAAGAAAATGGCTTCTTCAGGAGACTTAATGACATCTTTGCAAGTGACATTCTGTATATAACAAAGAAAAATCAATTATAGAATGAAAATACAAAAATTAATTAATTAATTAAATAAATCACAACTATATTTATTAATTATAAATTACAAAGTTGTTGAGGCATACCTCAAAAGTGATGGACTGCACCATCCATAAAAAAGAGACTGTAACAAATCCTCCTAGGGTAGGGGAAGACAGAGAGAACCTACCAATCATAGAGGAGGAAAGGCCAGAATTAAGGATAAAAAACTTAATCAAAAGTGACCAAAATTATAAATTTGTATTGAAACTTTAATCATTTATTATTCAAAGTCTTTTTTATATGTAGTACCTTATTTTTTCCCCTTAGAAGAACCAAGATGGATAGCAGTCTAAATGGTAAGGGTCCAGATAAAATACCTGGATAGCATTAAAGACACAAGATCTTTCTTTAATAATTAATCTAATATTGTAGTTGATAAAAATGAGATTTATATTAAGATATAATTTTAATGACAAAAATGTATTTATTACCCTTTTGGCTGGAATGTAAGTGTTTAGATTTCCACACTCTCATTAATGCCAACAGATATAGGTATTTCCAGGATGAATTTACACCATTAGGTATAAGGATGTATGGGCACAAAAGCCCGATGTCTATAAATAAATATAAATATTTAGGCAAAAAATGGGCATCCTAAATTTGTATACCCTCTCACAATAACAAAGGAAAAATAAATACCTGTACTTATAACGAAGTAATGTGGAAGAGGATTATTTCATTGGAGAAAATATCCCCTAATGGTGGAATTACCACAGCCACTTTGCTGGGAAAAAAGGAAAGAGAAAGAAAAAATGTCAATTGATTCAAGAAAAATATATTCTAAATGGCAGGTTGGAATTATTTCAATAATGGAGGAGAGTCAAACAAAGAGGCTTCCCTCCAATTCAAATTCATAATCATTCCAATATATTAGGGCCAAATCAGGAGAATCATACCTGCATATAAGGTTTTCTTGTAACACCCCACAGTCTGCAAGACTGTTGGTATTGCGGCTGGCTTTTAAATACCGCCCTCCACTCCGTCGGCGTCTTTCGTCACTTCCGGAGTGAGAGCAAGATGTACGTCCAGTTAATGTTTCCCCTCCGGTATGGAAGCCCGATCATTGGCTCAAGGGCTTCACATGACAGCGAGACTCGGACATGATTGCTTACTATTTAGTAAGTTAAAGAGAATATCATTTATTTCAAAGTCACTATTGGTTTGAAAAAAACTATAAAAAAAAAATATATATATATATATTTTTTTTTTTTTTAAATGAAGAAGATTTTTAGGAAAATAAAACACCCAAAAGGGAAATAACCAAATGGACAAAAAAATAACGGCCAAATCAAACCTGGACCAAGGTTTGATTTGGCCGCTATTTTTTCATCCATTTGGTTATTCCCCTTTTGGGTGTTTTATTTTCCTAAAAATCTTCTTCATTTAAAAAAAAAATATTTTTCATATTTTTTTCAAACCAATAATGACTTTGAAATAAATGACATTCTCTTTAACTTACTTTAAATTACTAAATAGTAAGTAAAATAAATCTTCATAATATATATAAATAGGGGCAACATTCAACATTCTGAACACCCATTGTAATAGTTTGTTTCTCCATTTCTTTCCATTCCTTATGAAGATGAAGTATTCCCTTATGAAGATGAAGTATTCCCTTTTGTTTTATGGTGATTCCAGCTCCTTAAGATGTTCTGCGCATCCACATCGCGTCATGTCCGAATCTCACTGTCATGTGAAGCCCTTGAGCCAATGACCGGGCTTCAATACCAGAGGGGAAACATTAACTGGACGTACATCTTGCTCTCACTCCGGAAGTGACGAAAGACGCCGACGGAGTGGAGGGGGGTATTTAAAAGCCAGCCGCAATACCAACAGTCTTGCAGACTGTGGGGTGTTACAAGAAAACCTTATATGCAGGTATGATTCTCCTGATTTGGCCCTAATATATTGGAATGATTATGAATTTGAATTGGAGGAAAGCCTCTTTGTTTGACTCTCCTCCATTATTGAAATAATTCAACCTGCCCTGTAGAATATATTTTTCTTGAATCAATGGACATTTTTTCTTTCTCTTTCCTTTTTTCCCAGCAAAGTGGCTGTGGTAATTCCACCATTAGGGGATTTATTCTCCAATGAAATAATCCTCTTCCACATTACTTCGTTATAAGTACAGGTATTTATTTTTCCTTTGTTATTGTGAGAGGGTATACATATTTAGGATGCCCATTTTTTGCCTAAATATTTATATTTATTTATAGACATCGGCTTTTGTGTCCATACATCCTTAAAGCTAATGGTGTAAATTCATCCTGGAAATACCTCTATCTGTTGGCATTAATGAGAATGTGGAAATCTAAACACTTTTACATTCCAGCTAAAAGGGTAATAAATACATTTTTGTCATTAAAATTATATCTTAAAATAAATGACATTTTTATCAACTACAATATTAGATGAATTATTAAAGAAAAAACTTGTGTCTTAAATGCTATCCAGGTATTTTATCTGGACCCTTACCATTTAGACTGCTGACAATCTTGGTTCTTCAAAAGGGAAAAAATAAGGTACTACATATAAAATAGACTTTGAATAATAAATGTTTAAAGTTTCAATACAAATTTATAATTTTGGTCACTTTTGATTTGGTTTTTTATCCTTCATTCTGGCCTTCCCTCCTCTATGATTGGTATCACCAGGGGTGGTAGGTTCTCTCGGTCTTGCCCTCCCCTGGGAGGATTTGTTACAGTCTCTTTTTATGGAAGGTGCAGTCCATCACTTTTGAGGTATGCCTCAACAACTTTGTAATTTATAATTAATAAATATAGTTGTTTTTTTTTTAATTAATTAATTTTTGTATTTTCATTCTATAATTGATTTTTCTTTGTTATATACAGAATGTCACTTGCAAAGATGTCATTAAGTCTCCTGAAGAAGCCATTTTCTTATGGCAAAACATGTTGAGCTGACACCACCAAGTGTATCTTTATCCTTCCTTTTTTTTATGGTTTTAAAAATTTATATGTATCCAATTGTAATCAATAAAATGATATACATTTTTTTATGGAAAGAAAATGATTTTTCTCCATTATTATATCGAGATATAGTTTTAGTATGCACCTTTAAAGTCCCAAATTCCCATTTCTTGTCTATCAAGTAAGCATTTAGCCACAGTTAAATGATTTACTTAAAGAGTCACGTAAAGGATCTTTTAATAGCAATTCTAGAAAAAAAATATGCAAAGTTTTGGAAACTCTACACAGAGATGTTAAAAAAGTGCTATATTGGGTAAAATTACATGTTTTTTCAATACAGTGCTGACTTTTTTTCCAATCATCCCACATTGAGACAATCCATAAATCACTGTTATCTTGTTGTCTCCTTCGGCCATAAAAAGGAGACAGGACACTGCTTTGATGTAGATATGCCATGAGAATATTCTGGATGGCAAAAACACAGTAGGATACACCTCTGTCATCTGGTTAACTCTGTTGGAGTGTGTGATAGGACTAATCCATAACAATCAGGACTACTAGGAGGTGTGGAGGTAATGAGTTTACAGGGCCAATTAAACCTGCTGAATCGACTAGGCACCAGAAAAAAGAAGAAGCACAGCAGTGAACTAACATGGAAAATAAAGGTAGGATTATTATTTCTTTCTTTTTTTTTTTTTTTTGCAGAAGTACACAATTGCAGACATAGCTAGGAATCTTTATTACCATAATATGGACATGACTGGGTATCATTATCAGCAAAATATATTCAACCTGTTCTCAGAGTCTGCTTTAAAGGATAAGTTCACCTTTTGAAAAAAACAAAACAAAAAAAAAAACAAAAAAAAAAACAAAAAATAAACAAATGCACTATTTGTGCAGGGGAAAAAAATGTGCAGGGCAATGCTAGGCTCCTGTAGGCTCTCAGGATAGCTCTCTACCCGCACCTCTGATATAAGCAGGCAGTTACTTGACAGCAGGAAGATTAATGAACTAAGAGAGTGCTCACTAGCGCCCTCAGAGTGCATTCAGAACTTCAAGTCGTCAGCTGGTATGGCTGATGGTACTTGTCTATTCATTCACAAGAAACCATAATTAAATGACATGGCCATGTGGGCAAAGCCCTGCACAGCCACGTTGTTTTTAAATTGTGACAGTGGGGGTGGTGAGAGGATGCCCCGCCCGCTGTCACAGGGAGCGGGGGGGGGGAGCATGCTGAACACATTACATATTACAATACAAATGCAGGTGTAACATGTTCTGAAAGGTGAACATAGCCTTTAAATCAAGGGCTGTTCCAGAATAGCACAAGTTAGATATTAATGGGGCTGGCAAACAGGCAGGGGATTTAACAGTATTAATCATGGTCATGTGTCACCTTACCTGATGAAAGAGTGGACTGTGAGTGACCGGAATTCCTAGGCCACTGGCACACATCCCCAGCACCATATCATCTGGAGCATCATTGCTGTAACACCGACATTTACTTCCTACAAACTCCTTTACTGCTCTCCTGCTGAACACCATTCTACAAAGGCCACAAAACATTGTGAGTTTTTTTTTGTGTTGCTAAAAGAACATATACACGCCCATTTTAAATAAATACAACCATTGGAAAATAAGTAACAAGCTATAAAAGTTAGACACAGAAATAAATGCTGTTAAAGAAATACTCTGTTGAGCACTACCGTATACGCATAATATAACCCCAAAGCATTTTTGGAAAAATACCATCCCTTTCTCTATTAAAAAAAACAATGTTTATGAATTTCTATACATCTAACAGTCAGGTGCTTGAGGAAAATGAAAGTAAATGTAAACCCTAACTGGATAAATTTAGATTACTAAAGCACAGTGCATAATAATAAAATGATCTCTTCTTCATAAAATATGTTTTACCTTTTGTTATGTCATACAGCTTGATAAAGAGCAGGAATGCTTGAAACTGTACACCCTACATTCACTGTAACTTTGAATGAAGATTTAATGTGGAGGTACATCCCAATTCCAAAAAAGATCGGACACTGTACAAATTTTTAAAGGAATGGACTAATTTACAAATCTCATAAACCTATATTTTATTCACAATATAATATAGATAACATATCAAATGTTGAAAGTGAGGCATTTTGAAATGTCATGCCAAATACTGGCTCATTTTGGATTTCATGAGAGCTACACATTTCAAAGAAGTTGGGGTAGGTAGCAATAAGGCCCCTTTCACACAGGCGGACCGTTCAGATCCGCCTGTCCTTTTGTTTGGCGGATCTGAACGGTCCCCCATGCATTCCTATGGGGCATCGGATGTCCGCTGACATCCGACCCGATCCGATCCGTCAAATCTGGACGGATGGAAACCCTATTTTCCATCCGTCCAGCGGATCGGATCGGATGGGATCGGGTGAGAACGGACTGACGGTCCGTTGACATCCCATTTCCCCCATAGAGATGCACGGGGAACTGTCAGCTGTGTCTCCGCACACAGCGCGGAGACACAGCTGTCCTCCTGCTGCTCAGCGGGGGATCGGCGGCTCGATCCCCCGCTGAGAAAAACGGACTCCGTCCAACGGACGGAGTGTGTGAAAGAGCCCTAAGAGGCCTGAAAAGTTACATTTATATATAAGGAACAGCTGGAGGACCAATTTGCAAATTATTAGGTCAATTGGCAACATGATTGGGTAGAAAAAGACCCTTTTAGAGTGGCAGTGTCTCTCAGAAGTCAAGATGGGTATAGGATCACCAATTACCCCAATGCTGCGGCGAAAAATAGTGGAGCAATATCAGAAAAGAGTTACTCAGAGAAAAACTGCAAAGAGTTTGAAGTTATCATCATCTACAGTGCATAATATCATCCAAAGATTCAGAGAATCTGGAACAATCTCTGTGCATAAGGGTCAAGGTCGGAAAACCCATACTGGATGCCCGTGATCTTCGTGCCCTTAGACGGCACTGCATCACATACAGGAATGCTACTGTAATGGAAATCACAACATGGGCTCAGGACTGCTTCCAGAAAACATTGTCGGTGAACACAATCCACCGTGCCATTCGCCATTGCCCGCTAAAACGATACAGGCCAAAAAAGAAGCCATATCTAAACATGAGCCAGAAGCGCAGGCGTTTTCTCTGGGCCAAGGCTCATTTAAAATGGACTGTGGCAAAGTAGAAAACTGGTCAGACTAATCAAAATTTGAAGTTCTTTTTGGAAAACTGGGACGCCATGTCATCCGGACTAAAGAGGACATGGACAACCCAAGTTGTTATCAGCGCTCATTTCGGAAGCCTGCATCTCTGATGGTATGGGGTTGCATGAGTGCATGTGGCATGGGCAGCTTACACATCTGGAAAGGAACCATCAATGCTGAAAAGGTATATCCAAGTTCTAGAACAACATATGCTCCCATCCAGACGTTGTCTCTTTTAGGAAAGACCTTGCATTTTCCAACATGACAATGTCAGGACCACATATTGCATCAATTACATCATGGCTGCGTAGAAGAAGAATCGGGGTACTGAAATGGGCAGCCTGCAGTCCAGATCTTTCACCCATAGAAAACATTTGGTACATCATAAAGAGGAAGATGTGACAAAGAAGACCTAAGACAGTTGAGCAACTAGAAGCCTGTATTAGACAAGAATGGGACAACATTCCTATTCCTAAACTTGAGCAACTTGTCTCCTCAGTCCCCAGACGTTTGAAGACTGTTATAAAAAGAAGAGGGGATGCCATACAGTGGTAAACATGGCCTTGTCCCAACTTTTTTGAGATGTGTTGATGCCATGAAATTTAAAACCAACGTATTTTTCCCTTAAAAAGATACTTTTTCTCAGTTTAAACATTTGATATGTCATCTATGTTGTATTCTGAATAAAATATTGAAATTTGAAACTTCCACATCATTGCATTCTGTTTTTATTCACAATTTGTACAGTGTCCCAACTTTTTTGGAATCGGGCTAGTAAATATTTTTCTAATTGGAGATTGTATCCTCCTTTTTTTTATATAAATATATGCGCTCACCGGCTACTTTATTAGGTACATTTGCTAGTACTGGGTTGGACCCCCTTTTTGCCTTCAGAACTGCATAGTGTCATAGTGTTGGAAACATTCCTCAGAGATTTTGGTTCATATTGACATGATAGCATCACACAGTTGCTGCAGATTTGTTGGCTGCACATCCATGATGTGAATACACATCCCAAAGGTGCTCTATTGGATTGAGATCTGGTGATTGTGGAGGTTATTGGAGTACAGGGAACTCAATGTCATGTTCAAGAAACCAGTAGTGTGATGATCTGAGCTTTGTGACATGATGCATTATCTTGCTGGAAGGAGCCATCAGAAGATGGGTACACTGTAGTCATAAAGGGATGGACATGGTCAGCAACAATACTCAGGTAGGCCATGGCATTTAAACAGTGCTCAATTGGTACTAAGGGGCTGAAAGTGTGCCAAGAAAATATCCCCCACACCATTACACTACCATCCCCAGCCTGAACCATTAATACAAGGCAGGGTGCATCCATGCTTTCATGTTGTTTATGTCGAATGCATTAAAGTGGTTCTAAAGCCAAAATGTTATTTTTTCCTTAATGCATTCCTTGCATTAGGGTAAAAAATGGATTTTTGTAAAATCTTACCGTAAAATCCTTTTCTCTTAGCTCATTGACAGACGTAGTCCTCGGTGATACACCACCTTCGGGTTATGTTGCCTCCACAGGAGCAGGACTAGACAGGAAATTAAAAAGCTCTGGCCACACCCCAGGGGCAGTCCCAGAGGGTATATCCTCTCTCTCTCTGCCTCAGCAAATCAGTTATGTGAAAAAGCAGTCTTTAGAGATTTTAACCCAACTCAAAAAACAGAGGGGCGGGGACTACGTCTGTCAATGAGCTAAGAGAAAAGGATTTTACGGTAAGATTTTACAAAAATCCATTTTTCTCTAGCGCTCATTGACAGACGTAGTCCTCGGTGATACACCACCTTCGGGACGTCCCAGAGCAGTATCACAACTGAGGGGTGGGAAAATGGAAATCAAATCCCAATCTAGAAGGCCCAACCGGTGCCAACTAGAAGTTTACAATGCTCATCCTTAATGATGAGACTCAACAAAAAAAGAGAAAAAAAAATTTTTTCTTTTTTTTTTTTCAAACAGAAAAAACCTCGAGGTAGACCACCGGTCTCCTCAAATTGCGGCCTGCAAAACCTTGCGGCCCAATGAGGCATCCGCCGATGCCGTCACATCAATTTTATAGAACTTTGTAAAGGTATGTACCGACGACCAGGTGGCCGCCTTACATACCTGGACCACTGACGCCTGATGGCGAAAGGCCCAGGAAGTACTGAGCGCTCGAGTGGAGTGCGCCCTAACAGGGAACGGAGGACTCTGACCCTTAATAGAATAAGCCTGTACCACCGTTTGTCTAATCCATTTGGCAATGGTCGCGGCAGATGCAGGCAAACCCTTTCTGGGGCCATCCGTGATCACAAAAAGTGAATCCGTCTTACGGAATGATTCCGTAGCTTTCAGGTATACCCTGATTGCCCGAACCACATCTAAGGAATGCAACGCATGTTCCCGATGATGCTTGGGCTGAGGACACAAGGAAGGTAGTACAATATCTTCATTCAGATGAAAATCTGAAACCACCTTGGGAAGAAAAGATGGCTTAGGATGAAGTACTACCTTATCCCTATGAATCACTAGGTATGGTGACTGGCATGATAATGCAGCCAGTTCTGACACCCTGCGAGCAGAAGTAATAGCCACCAAGAAGGCCACCTTCTGGGATAAAGTAAGCAAGGGAATCTCCCTGATGTTTTCAAAGGGAGGTTTCTGTAGAACCGACAAAACCAAATTAAGATCCCAAGGCGGTAAGGGCGCGCGGACTGGAGGAGCCAGGTGCCGCACCCCCTGGATGAAATTCCGCACCAAGGATTTGGTAGCTAAAGGCTTCTGAAAGAAGATTGCTAATGCTGAAACTTGACCCTTGATGGTGCTCAAGGCTAGCTTCTGCTCAACCCCTTGTTGCAAAAAGGCCAATATTCGAGACACCGAATAGGTACGTGGAGGAAATCCTAAAGATTCGCACCACGCAATATAAGTCTTCCATGTGTGATAATAGACTTTGCTGGAAGTCGCTTTCTTTGCTTTAGTAAGGGTAGGAATGACTGAAGCTGACAAACCTCTGTCCTTCAGTACTTGGGTCTCAATGGCCAGGCCATTAAACCCAGCGACTGTAAAGCATGATGGTAAATTGGTCCTTGAGACCACAGACACTCCCTGAGACGAAGTTCCCACGGAACGTGTACGACTAACATGTCCAAGTCGGCCAGGCCGGCTTGAGGAGGCCAGCCTAGAATTTCTAGGACCACTGGCGCTGATTGAATCTGAACCAGGCGTCCCTAGAGGTATCTGGCCCCGACCATCCGAGAAAGTCTGGTCGTTTTCTGTTCCCACACATTTATCAGATACCTGATAGATATCAGGAAAGGTGATCTTTTCTGGTTGAACCTCAGGGACCGAAGTCACCCGACTAGAGGCTACTTGGCCTATCTGGTCAACCAGATCCGATTCCTGTGAGGTATCGGGACTAATCTTGGGAAAAGGTAAAGGAAAAGATCTATTCAGGGAACGGTAACTACCGCTTCCTGTAGTACTTAAATGTTGGAAGGGAAGAATCGCACCGGTAGTAGTGGTTGATGCTCGATCTAATGTCCTGAATACCGGTGAAAACGTCCCCCCACCCTGAAACCGGGTGGGGGCGCACTTTCAGGCTGTGTACTCCTTTGCTTCGGGTTTGGCTGGGTTGGTCCCCTTCTTGAACCCTCCTGGAGGAGTCTTGCCTTTCCCGCTAGTACCAGCCGGGCGCCCTTTATGGGCGGTAAAGAAAGGTCCTCGCTTGTTGCGAGGTCCCTTAGCTTTAGCAGCCTGTGGCAAAAAAGTGCTCTTGCCCCCAGTGGCATCCTTAATGATTTCATCTAGGTTGGCCCCAAATAGACGATTCCCCTGAAAGGGGAGATTTGTCAAGGTCTTCTTGGAACCTAGGTCAGCTGACCAGCATTTTAACCACAGCACACGTCTGAGGATCACCGCTGTCTTAGATGCATGCCCTAATAAGGGAGTAGTGTCCAAGGCTGCGTCACAGATAAACTGTAGCCCTTGTATAATCTGTTCCATCAAATCAGATGTCTCCTGGGGAATATCTTTTCCCCTAAGATCTTGGCGTACCATTTTCGCCCATTCCGTAAGTGTCTGGGAAACTAGACCAATAACAATTACTGGTCTAAAAGCTGACCCTATCAGAGAGAAGATGGTGCGGGACTCTGCTTCCATCTTTCGATCCACCGGATCCTTAAAGGACGAAGTGTCCTCCACTGGAATAACCGTGGCTTTATTCAGCCTGGAAATAGGCGGATCCACGACTGGTGGTACCGTCCATTTCTTAATGATGGATTCCTCAAACGGATAGCGTCTAGCAATACGCTTGGAAATAGTAAAGGTACGTTTAGAATGCTCCCATTCTCCTTTAATCTGATTACCGAAACATTTAGGTACAGGAAAAGCCTTCATCGTCTTGATGGGCTTATTAGTACCAAAAGGAATCTCTGTTTCAGTTGCCTCTGCCGGTAAAGCCTCAAGTTTTAAGGTTTCCTGCACTGCCACAACTAGTGCGTCCACCAATGCTTCTTCCTGAATAATAGCAGGAGAAGAAGCGTCCTCCTCACTGTCTGAGGGGGCTTTACCTGGGATAACAGCCCTTGCAGAGGAACCTGCAATTGCCGTGACCACCTCTGAATCTGAGTCAGAGGTGTCAGATGGTATAGGGGTAGGCGGGGGTCGCTTCCTTGACCCCCGTCCCTGACAGGCCGCCTCCACCCGAGCCACCATAGACTCCAAAATTGCTGTAAATGACTCTATACTCTGTGCACCGGCGGGTCCCGTGGCCCCCTCGAGGGAAACAGGTGGGGGAATATGTGTGGCAGGGTCCATGATAATTCCAGTTACTTCCTGGATAATATAATTCAAAAATAAAACTTTTTTTTTTTTCGACCCCCAGCGCCACAAAAGCCCCTTAGTGTTACCTGCTAGGGATCCCTATCGATCGAGAGAGAGAGAGAGAGATAGACCCCCAGGCTCACCACTTGATGCTCAGAGTTTAACTGCAACAGGTTACAGCGCTGTCTTGACAAACAGGAAGTCTTTTGGCTGGCTGCCCAGGAAAAAAGGAGGCGGCTCCGCCCCTCTATACGCCTTCCGGCGCCTCCCCCAAGCTCCACGAGGTGTTTGGATCACCTCAAACATGGCCGCCCCCATGCTGGAGACACGAGGCTACGCCAAAATGGCGGCTCGTGCGATCCAGCAAAAAAAATGGCGGCGGCCCGTACTGAATAGCGGTGTGCTGCAGGGCACACAACACTCTCTCTGCATAGGGATATGGCGTGGTTGGCGGTACCGGCCCTGGCGGACCGCATGGCCGTTCGGGAGGCCTGCTAATAGCTGGAGATCTGATTAGGAAGGCAGTCTACATGTCCGTGGCTTCTGACTGGTAGGTAGCTTATTCTTAACCCATAAGATTCCCAGAATGCCACAGATTACATCTTTAAAACATGTATACAATTAGATTGTTAGCTCCCAAACCAAGCCTCCTGGCTTTTTGCACACATAAAATCACACTCAAAGTAGGAGGATCTGTGTCATGTTGTAGGATAGAAAGGGACTCTATCTTACCATACAGAGAGGGGCCCGCGTTCACCACAAAACCCGTCAGGGGGAAAGGGGGAACATACTACTCACCATACCGGAACCAGGCGGGCACCAACTCCTGACAGTACCCCTCTCCACCGGGGCGGGAGGGCTGTCGACCGATACGGACGCCGTGACTCATGGTCTTTGGCGTTTCAGCGAGACGTTTAACTCGCGTGGACAGTCCTTTAATGGGACTTTGTCGCGGCCGACCCAGCGCGGAGCTATGGCCTGCACGCGCTCGTAGGCTGAACTGGGGTGACCACCGGATCTCAACATCCAGCCCGTCGCCCAGTTCAGCTTTCTTGCTTGAAGATCTCACAGGAACACTGGAGAAAAAAAGCTGTCTAAAAAATCCTTTAAGAAAAAATTCTTGCCAGGACCTAAGATCCCAGCAAGGTATCTAGGTCCTTACTCCTAACTAGACAGAAAATAACTGATTTGCTGAGGCAGAGAGAGAGAGGATATACCCTCTGGGACTGCCCCTGGGGTGTGGCCAGAGCTTTTTAATTTCCTGTCTAGTCCTGCTCCTGTGGAGGCAACATAACCCGAAGGTGGTGTATCACCGAGGACTACGTCTGTCAATGAGCGCTAGAGAAAATTTTTTTAGAACTTTCTGTCCTGTGCACAGCTGCATCTCTTCTCCCTCTCTATCTTTTCACACGGCCTTTATCTCCTGCTGCTGTCAATCAAAAGCAGAGAGGGGGAAGTGGGGATGGGGCTTAGCCCTGCTGTGTGTGTCTATGGAGTGTGGTTCCATAGACACACATAGCTTGGAAGCGAGCATGCCCTGTGTGCAGCCTTAGCAAGTGGTTTCCTATGGGGCACGTGAAGAAGAGTAGGAGGAACCAAATCGCCCACAGGGGACCCCAGAAGAGGAGATTCAGGGTCGCTCTGTGCACTACCATCTGCAGGTGAGTATCACATGTTATTAATATGAAAAAAAAAAAAAAAACATTTAACCACTTCCTGCCTGCAGTACATCATAGGACGTCATGGGCTTTGAGTACCTGGCGATTTCCTGCACCGTAAAAACAATCAGAGCGGCTGTTCAGCCGCTTTATTGTTCTTACAGGTGGCAGGAGGTGACATCCTGTGCGATTGGTGAGCCGGAGAACGAATCCGCTCGTGGAAAAAAGTTCACCGTAGAGAATACCGAGGACCAGATGGTCCCCGGCAGTCTTTATGACTTGGAGGCCCGGGCCCGACGTTATGACGTAATTTCCAGCCTGGCAGTTGTAAATACTGCTGTGTACTCGGCTGGACCCCACATCTCTCCATGAAGAGGACTTGTCATTCCCTATTCCTATTACAAGGGATGTCTACATTCCTTGTAAAAGCATTAAAAGTGATCTAAAAAAAAAAAAAAAAAAATTAAAGGGAAAGTGTAAAAATAAAAAAGCGAACACATACCGTACGTCGCGCCCACATATGTAAACGACGTTCAATCCACACATGTGAGGTATCGCTGCGAATGTTAGTGCGAGAGCAACAATTCTATCCCAAGACCTCTTCTGTAGCTCTAAATAGGTAACCTGTAAAAATGTTTAAAGCGTTGCCTATGGAGATTTTTAGGTACTGCAGTTTGGTGCTATTCCACGAGTGTGCAAAATTTGAAAGCTTGACATTTTAGGTATCTATTTACTCGGTGTAACATCATCTTTCACATTATACAAAAAAATTGGGCAAACTTTAGTGTTTTGTTTTAATTCATTAAACTTTTTTTTTTATTTTTTTTTTAAAAAACATGTTTGAAAAATTGCTGCACAAATACTGTGTGACATAAAAAGTTGCAATGTCCGCTATTTTATTCCCTACGGTCTCTGCTAAAAAAAGCATATATACTGTTTGGGGGTTTCGAGTAAATTTCTAGCAAAAAAAAATATGATTTTTACATGTAGGAGTGGAGTGCCAGTATTGGCCTGGTATGGAAGTGGTTAACCACTTCTGGACCGGAAGGATTTGCCCCCTTAATGACCAGGCCATTTTTTGTGATTCGGCACTGCGTTATTTTACCAGGCAATTGCGCGGTGGTGCGATGATGTACCTAAATAAAATTAATGTCCTTTGATCCCCTCTGCGATTTTTATTTTTTGCGCTATAAACAAAAAAAGAGCGCCAATTCTGAAAAAAAAAAAAAAAATTCACATTCTCCTATATAACATTCCCCCCCCCCCCCCCAAAAAAAAACCAATGTAAAAATCTAATTTTTTTAACATTTCAGGCCAATTTGTTTTCTGCTACATATTTTTAGTAAAAAAAAAATTTGCAATAAGCGTATTTTGATTGGTGTGTGCAAAACTGGATTTTTGACTTCCGTAAAATCCTTTTCTCTTAAGCTCATTGACAGACGCAGACTTCTTGATTAATATCAGTAGGGTTATACTGCCCCCTACAGGAGTAGGACACTAGGCAGGAAAAAAGTTCTGGCCACACCTATAGGCAGTCCCAGGAGGTATATCCTCTCTCTCCCTGCTATAGGATGTCAGTTATGTAACAAAGCAGTGTCAGAGAATTCAACCCAACCCAACTAAAAATAGAGCGGCGGGTACTGCGTCTGTGAATGAGCTTAAGAGAAAAGGATTTTACGGTAAGTCAAAAATCCAGTTTTCTCTGTCGCTCATTGACAGACGCAGACTTCTTGATTAATATCAGTAGGGACGTCCCAAAGCAGTGCCACAAATGAGGGGTGGGATAACAGAAATAAAAATCCAATCCAGAAGGCCCAACCGGAGCCAACCAGAAGCATCGAGGACTCATCGACCAAAAGGATGAGACCCAACTTGAAAAAAACAAAACCCCCGAGGTAGACCAAAAGGTCCCCTCAAACAGCGGCCTGCAAAACCTTGCGGCCAAAAGAGGCATCCGCCGATGCCAGCACATCAACCTTATAAAACTTTGTAAAGGTATGAACCGACGACCAGGTAGCCGCCTTGCAAACCTGAAGCACTGACGCCTGATGGCGGAAGGCCCAGGAAGCACTAAGAGCCCGAGTGGAGTGCGCCTTAACAGGGAACGGAGGAACCCGACCCTTAATAGATCCATCTGGAGATAGTCGCGGCAGATGCAGGCAACCCCTTTCTAGGACCATCCGTGATCACAAAAAGTGAATCAGCCTTACGAAAAGAGTCAGTAGTAGCCAAGTACACCCTGATCGCCCGAACCACATCCAAGGAGTGTAACGCAAACTCCCGAGGATGACTGGGCTTAGGACACAGGGAAGGCAATACAATATCCTCATTCAAATGAAACTCTGAAACCACCTTAGGAAGGAAGGATGGATTCGGACGAAGAACCACCTTATCCCTATGAACCACCATATGGGGAACGACAGGACAACGCGGCCAGTTCCGACACCCTGCGTGCAGAAGTGATAGCCACCAAAAAGGCCACCTTCTGGGATAAGGTAAGCAAGGGAATCTCCCTAATATTTTCAAAGGGAGGTTTCTGGAGAACCGACAACACCAAATTAAGATCCCAGGGCGGCAAGGGCGCGCGCACCGGAGGAGCCAGGTGCTGCACCCCTTGGATGAAACTCCGCACCAAGGAATGAGTAGCCAGTGGCTTCTGGAAGAAGATTGCCAATGCTGAGACCTGACCCTTGATAGTGCTCAAGGCCAGCTTCTGCTCAACCCCCCGTTGCAGAAAGGCCAATATCCGAGTCACCGAGTAAGAACGTGGAGGAAACCCAAGGGATTCACACCACGCGATATAAGACTTACATGTGCGATGATAGACCTTTCTGGAAGTCGCTTTCCTCGCTTTAACCAGAGTAGGGATAACTGAAGCAGACAAACCCCTGTCCTTCAGCACCTGGCTCTCAACAGCCAAGCCGTCAAAGCCAGTGATCGTAAAGCAGGATGGACGATCAGTCCCTGAGACAGCGGATCTTCCCTGAGAGGAAGTCGCCAAGGAGCGCCTGCGACCAGCCTGACCAAGACGGCATATCAGGCCCGATGAGGCCAATCCGGAGTCACAAGGATGACTGGAATTCCCTCCGCCTCTATCCTGCGAAGAAATTTTGGTGACAACTTGAGAGGGGGAAAGGCATACAGCAGCTGGTACTGCCCCCACAGAGTATTCAGTGCGTCTGCGGTGTCCGCCAGAGGATCGCGGGCGCGGGCTACAACCCTCTGCACCTTTCTGTTGAGCCGAGATGCCAACAGATCCACGTCCGGGGTGCCCCAATGAAGGCACAACTGGTGAAACACCTCTGTCTGAAGAGGCCATTCCCCTTGATCCAGGGTCTGACGGCTGAGAAAGCCCGCCTGTCAATTTTCCACACCCAGAACGTGAACTGCAGACAGAGCCGGAACAAACTGTTCCGCCCAAAACATGCCGGCCACTTCCACGGCCGCTAGAACACTCTTGGTGTAACCTTGATGGTTGACATAGGCCACGGCCGTGGCATTGTCCGACTGAATCCGAACTGAGCAGCCCTGAAGATGCTCGGTCCGGTGAACCAGGCAAAACCTGATCGCTTTCAGTTCCAACACATTTATCGATAACCTGGATACTTTCGGAAAAAAGGGCTTCCCCTGACTGAGCATCGGAGACCGAGGCCCCCAACCCAGAAACTACCTGGTCCGCTCACTCAGCCGGATCCGATTGTCCAGGAAATCGGAATTCCAGTTCCATTTGAGAAGAATCTCCTTTTGGAGAGTCTGCGTATGACACTAAGCCTGCGGAGACTCCGCACAGAAGAGGAGGACGTCCAGGTAGCCCAGGACCGATATGCCCCGCTGCCGCAACAACGCCAGGACTGGGGCCCAAACTTTTGTGAAGACCCGGAAAGCAGAGGCGAGACCAAAGGGTAACGCCACAAACTGATAATGGTCCGCTCCCACCGCAAAGCGCAGATACCGCTGGTGTCCTGCGTAAATGGGAACGTGAAGATAGGCACCCTTGATGTCTATGGGCGCCATTTGCATCCAGTGCTGCACTGTCCCCAACAGAGCCATTAGGCGATTTGGGGACAGTCGCATATTGGAAGGGAAGAACCGCACCGGTGGAAGCGATCGCAACTCGATCTTGTGTTCCGACCGTATGACCTCGTGAACCCATTTGTCTTGAATACTGTAGAGCCACGGGTCCGGGAACCGGCGAAGACACCCCCCCACCCTTGATCTGGGTGGGGGCGCACCTTCAGGCTGAAGCGGTCTTATCCTCAGGTCTGGAAGAACCAAATTTTTGCTTACCAGACCAGGGTCTCTTGAAACCCCCCGGGGGGGGGGGGGCTTTGGAGGACTTTGCCTTATCGCCCGCCCCGGAGGAGTGAAAAAACTTCTTGTGAGCTGTAAAGGAAGGTCCCTTTCTGCGACGAGGTTCCTTACCCTTATTAGCCTGTGGTAGAAAGGTGCTCTTGCCCCCAGTGAGATCCTTAATAATCTCATCCAAGGAAGCACCAAACAGGCGATCCCCCTGAAAAGGGAGATCAGTCAATGCTTTTTTGGAAGCCTGATCCGCCGACCAGCACTTTAACCATAGCATGCGCCGGAGGACCACCGCCGAGATCGACACACGCCCCAGCAATGGGGCAGCGTCCAGAGCGGCGTCACAAACAAACTGTAGCCCCTGCACTATTTGCTCCAGCAACTCCGGCACGGCAGGAGGGAGACTTCTCCCCTCCAGGTCATGGCGTAATAGCTTGGCCCATTCCGTCAATGTCTGTGAAACCAAAGCAATGGTAAACACTGTCCTTAAGGCCGACCCTGCCAGGGAGAATATGGAACGGGACACAGATTCCGCCCTATGGTCAACCGGATCCCGAAAGGACGGGGAATCCTCCACCGGGATAACCGTGGCCTTATTTAGTCTGGAAACCGGCGGATCCACCAAAGGTGGCACCGTCCAATTTTTAGGGGGGAATCTTCAAACGGGTAGCGCCTAGCAATCCGTTTAGGCATCCCAGGGGGTCGTTTTTGGATGGGCCCACTCATCTTTAATAATATCATAAAAGCATTTGGGAAAGGAAAACACCTTTTCTACCTTGGAGGGCTTGCGAGTGCCAAAGGCAACTTCTGTCTGAGCTGCATCCACCGGTGCAACCTCCAGTTTTAGGGTCTCCCGGACTGACATAATCAGTACATCCACCAGTGCCTTGTCCTGTGCTATGGCAGAGGCAGGAAGATCATCCTCACTGTCAGAGGAGCGCGGGACATCAACCCTAAAGGAGGAACCCGCAGCAGCAGCGACCGGCTCAGAATCAGAGTCTGAGGCATCAAAAAAGACAGGGGTAGGCGGGGGTCGTTTTTTAGCCCCCGTCCCTGACAGGCCACCTACCCCCGGGACACAAATGACTCCAGGACCGCCGAAAGTGCATCAATGGTGAGTGGAGAATCGGAGGGCCCTGCGGCCACTTCGAGGGTATCAGATGGGGACACATGTGCAGCAGGGTCCATGGCAACGCCAGGGGAACCTGTCAGCAAAAAATGACAAAATTGCAAAAAAGAAAAGCATTTTTTTTTTTTAAAAGAATCCCCCAGCGCTACAGCGCTCCTCAGTGGTCACGTGCTCGAGACCCCCGCAGAGAGAGAAGAGAGACCCCCAAAAGGCTCACCACATGATGCACCAGAGTTCAAACAGGACTGCTCTCAGCGCTGTCTTTCTGACAGGTGTAATGTTCCGGTACCTTTGGTACCCTAAATTACACTTTCCACAAGTGTATGCGCCCTACCATTTACTTTTGGAAAGGTGCGCATACACCTTTAAGACTGGAGCGGTCATCACTCAGCGCCGGACTAGATGGCTATTTAAGGCGTCGGTTCTCACTCACATGTGTTCGTTCAAACACCCTTACTTGGATGCTAACCTTGCTTGAAGCTTCCATGCTTGCAAGCTTACTTCGCTGACGGAACCTCGCTGCGCTGATCCCTTTATCCCGCTACTGGATCATCCGCCTCTCCTGAACCACCCTTCGGCTGTATCGCTAATAGTGCTAAGTACCCCGCAGGGGAATTCTCTATAAACTTATACTAAGCTTACACTATCTAGCTCTGCATAGTAAAGACTGTTTATTACATCTGCATAAACTAGATTGCTAGCTCTTGAGACTACTGCTACTTTTCTGCACTGGGTTGATCTCTTTTGTATGTCCACCTGCTATTCTATCATCTGCTATCATACAACATTGCTAAACCTTCCTGCATCCATCTGCTACTGTCTCACCTTCAAGTGTCTATCACCTATCACCTCCACTCAACCTATCCCTCAACCTTCATCATTGTGTTACCACATACATAAAGTCATTCTAGGAACCAGCTTGCTAATTGTGTGTATTTACTGGCTGAAATAAGACCTTCCACACATGATGAGTCATTGAGGTTGGGAATGGTATCTCAGCATATCTCTTACATGGCTACTGACGTGGAACTATTTCTGCAGCTGAAAATCCACACCATATAAGAAACGCAGGAGCGTTACAGATTGAACGAACCTAAAATGGATTCAGCAGAAATAACCACTCAGGTGACACAATTAAAACAGCAAGAATCTGCGTTAATACACGCACTTGCTGAATTAAAAGAAGACAATCAGGCTCTGTCGCAGCAGGTAATTAGACTGACACAACTTACCTCTGCTCAGTCCCCTGAACCCAAGATAAATCCCCCTTTGGTATTTACAGGCGATCGCAAAAAATTTCGCGAATTTAAAAACGCATGTGAGTTACTTTTTTTGCTAAAACCTCGTACCTACCTTACTGATCACATTAAGGTTTGTACTATTATTTCTTACCTATCAAGCGATCCTCGAGCCTGGGCAGATTCTCTTTTTGAGAAAAACGACCAGCTTCTCAACTCCTATGCCTT
Source organism: Pelophylax lessonae (assembly GCF_965119305.1). Classification (NCBI taxonomy): domain Eukaryota; kingdom Metazoa; phylum Chordata; class Amphibia; order Anura; family Ranidae; genus Pelophylax; species Pelophylax lessonae. The sequence goes on along the minus strand of NC_138769.1, from coordinate 637,476,724 downwards.
GTTCCTGGCAGAGCTCACTAGCCTATATGATGACCCCAATAGACAGAGTACTGCTGATCTTCAGTTAAGATCCTTGAAACAAGGAAGGAGGCCTGTGGAAGACTTTGTCGCAGAGTTCAAGAGATGGACCCTTGATTCAGAATGGAATGATGCATTTCTGAAAACCCAATTTAGGCTTGGCCTATCAGAAGCCGTTAAGGACGAGCTCGCCCGAGCGGATCTGCCAAAAACCCTGGATGCATTAATACAACTCAGTATTACCATAGATAGAAGACTACGAGAAAGAAAGGCTGAAAAGATGGGAATGCCATTATCCGTTTCCTCTCAGAGTCTGGCCGTTCCTATGGAGGTAGGAACCATACGCCCACCGCTATCAACTATGGAAAAAGCCAAAAGACGAAATGAAAATCTCTGCTTGTACTGTGCATCCCCGGATCACAAGATAAACGTCTGTCCCCTAGTCAACAAAAAGAAGGGTGAGTGTTCACATGTCTCTCTAGGAGGATTGACAACTTCATTCACTAACCCCTACATTTCTGTTTTTTTGACATTACAGTGGGACCAGAACAGGATTACTACTAAGGCCATGATTGACACAGGATCTTGTGGAAATTATATGGATATATGTTTTGCTGCTTTAAATAAAATTCCTATTATTTCTAAACTCAAACCTGTCTCAGTAAGTCTTATTACCGGTGTTCCGTTATCCTCTGGTCCGATCACCGATCAGACACAAGCACTTCTAGTCACTATTAACGAGTCTCATAGGGAGACTTCTACCTTCGATTTAATACCATCACCCCACTTTCCCATTGTGTTGGGACTTCCCTGGTTGCACACACACCAACCAACCATAGATTGGAAGAAACGGTCCTTGACCTTCCCTTCTTGTTATTGCGAGGAAACTTGTAACCTCCCGTTTTCCGGGAAGATTCTGTCTGTGGTGACAGATGAGATTGCACCACTATGTTATCAGGATCTTTCTGAGGTTTTTCTTGAGAAAAATGCTCAAGCATTACCTCCTCATCGAGACTATGATTGTAGCATTGATCTACTCCCAAATAGCAAATTGCCGTTCGGTCATGTTTATCCTCTTTCACAGGATGAACTTGCCCATCTCAAAACCTATTTGGATGAGAACTTGGAAAAAGGTTTTATTAGACCTTCCACTTCTTCCACAGCAGCAGGACTCTTTTTTGTTCGCAATAAAGATTCAAGTCTCAGACCTATCATCGACTACAGGAAATTGAATGCTATCACAATAAAAGATCGCTATCCTCTACCGCTTATCCCTGAGCTCATTGAGCAGGTGCGTGGAGCTATCTATTTTTCAAAATTAGACCTGAAAGGAGCATACAATCTCATTCGAATCCGTGATGGACACGAGTGGAAGACTGCGTTCAGAACTAGATACGGATTGTTCGAATATCTTGTGATGCCATTCGGCCTATGCAATGCCCCTGCAGTTTTCCAACGATTTATAAACGATATTTTTAAAGACTTACTAGATGTCTGTGTTGTGGTATATCTGGACGATATACTTATATATTCACGGACCCTGTCTGAACACATAAGACATGTAAGACTTGTATTATCGAGATTGCTTGCACATAATCTTTATGTGAAGCTGAAGAAATGCTTGTTCCATAAAGATGAGGTACTCTTTCTAGGCTACATCATATCCAAAACAGGAATCGAGATGGACATGAGTAAAATATCCTGCATTCAGGATTGGCCTACACCAACTACACGCAAGGCGCTACAGCGATTCCTGGGATTTTTTAAATTTCTACAGGAAGTTCATAAAAAACTTTTCTGCTATTGTGAGACCCCTCACACAGCTCACTAGCATAAAAATACCATTTAAATGGTCAGAAGAAGCAAATAAGGCTTTCCACTTGTTAAAGACAAGGTTTACTTCCGCTCCCATATTACGCCATCCAGACCCATCCCTCCAATACATTCTGGAGGTAGATGCGTCAAACCTGGCAGTAGGAGCAATACTCTCCCAACGACCTACCCCCACTTCACCACTTCATCCAGTCGCCTTTTTTTCTAAATCCCTGAGCAGTCCCGAGATAAATTACCCCGTGGGTGAGAAGGAACTGCTTGCTATAAAATTGGCTCTGGAGAATTGGCGACATTTACTCGAAGGCACCCAATTACCAATAATTATATACACGGACCATAAAAACCTCCAATATCTTCAGACTAGCAAAACTCTCTCGCATCGACAGGTACGATGGTCACTATTCTTTCTAAGGTTTAACTTCCTAGTGACCTACACACCTGCAGATAAGAACAAAAAGGCGGATGCACTATCACGACTAACTGAAGAAAACTGCTTTGAGATTCCTTCCGTTCCTATAATACCTCACAAACGCATTATTGGAGTTGTCCGTTCCTTGAAGGAAGAGGTTCTGCATGGTATAAGGTTGGATTCACCCCCACCACAACTAAATACTGATGCAGAAGCCTTCCTCTACTACAACGACAAACTTTACATACCACCTACCCTACGCACCAAGATCTTGGAATTATCGCATGATGTGCCTATGGCAGGACATATGGGTATGACAAAGACTTTCAATTTGATTTCTCGGCAATTCTGGTGGCCTGACATGAAAACATCTATACAAAAATTTGTCTCTTCATGCAATGTCTGTGCCAGGTCCAAAATTGACACTACGAGACCATCCGGTCTACTATGCAGTCTACCAATACCCAAAACTCCATGGGAGGTTCTGTCATTGGACTTCATCGTAGAATTGCCTCCTTCCAAAGGATTTAATACCATCTTGGTGTCAGTGGACCATCTGACAAAGATGGCACATTTCATTGCTATTCGCAGACTACCTTCGTCCAAACAAACGGCAGAACTCCTGATGAAACATGTCTTCAGATTACATGGTATCCCAAAAACTCTTTTGTCTGACCGTGGATCCCAATTTATTTCTAAATTCTGGCAAGAACTATGTCACATACTACGGATTGAGCGGAAGCTCACTTCTCCTTACCATCCGCAGACCAACGGACAGACTGAAAGAGTCAACCAATGCATCGAGCAGTATTTACGTTGTTACACTTCTTACCAACAGGATGATTGGTTGGATCTTCTCCCCCTGGCAGAATTTGCCTACAACAACGCAACTCACAGTACAACCAAGCAGAGTCCGTTCTACTTGAACTATGGGTTCCATCCCTCTATTCTCCCTCCACGCATCCTTCCTTCAAATAACCCAGTAGCCTCAGACTATCTTTCCCAAATAAAGGATTCTCTGGGTTTACTAAATACTACCATTGCACACGCTCACAGTCAACAAAAGAAGTACTATGATCTTCGTAGAAGACCTTCTCCACAGTATACTATCAGGGACCTCGTTTGGCTCTCAACAAAAAACTTGAGACTGAAGATCCCTAGCAAAAAGCTTGGACCTCTGTTCTTGGGACCTTTCCCAATCAAGAAACTTATTGGAAAAGCTGCAGTGCAGCTTACATTGCCAATGGACCTAAAAATCCATCCCATTTTCCATGTGTCGCTACTAAAACCCCATGTTCCGGACCAAGGAATAAGGCCTAATATTCCACCTCCCCCTCCTGTACAAGTTGAAGGTGGAGAAGAATACGAGATAAAAGAGATTCTGGATTCTCGTATCTACAGAAGAAGACTTCAGTACTTGGTTAGATGGAAGAACTATGGGCCCCAAGACGACACCTTGCTAAACACCTCTGACATACATGCCCCTAGATTAATCCGCAATTTTCATGCGAGATACCCAGACAAACCAGCTTCAGAGGCCTTCAGGAGCAGGCTTTAAGGGGGGGGTATTGTAATGTTCCGGTACCTTTGGTACCCTAAATTACACTTTCCACAAGTGTATGCGCCCTACCATTTACTTTTGGAAAGGTGCGCATACACCTTTAAGACTGGAGCTGTCATCACTCAGCGCCGGACTAGATGGCTATTTAAGGCGTCGGTTCTCACTCACATGTGTTCGTTCAAACACCCTTACTTGGATGCTAACCTTGCTTGAAGCTTCCATGCTTGCAAGCTTACTTCGCTGACGGAACCTCGCTGCGCTGATCCCTTTATCCCGCTACTGGATCATCCGCCTCTCCTGAACCACCCTTCGGCTGTATCGCTAATAGTGCTAAGTACCCCGCAGGGGAATTCTCTATAAACTTATACTAAGCTTACACTATCTAGCTCTGCATAGTAAAGACTGTTTATTACATCTGCATAAACTAGATTGCTAGCTCTTGAGACTACTGCTACTTTTCTGCACTGGGTTGATCTCTTTTGTATGTCCACCTGCTATTCTATCATCTGCTATCATACAACATTGCTAAACCTTCCTGCATCCATCTGCTACTGTCTCACCTTCAAGTGTCTATCACCTATCACCTCCACTCAACCTATCCCTCAACCTTCATCATTGTGTTACCACATACATAAAGTCATTCTAGGAACCAGCTTGCTAATTGTGTGTATTTACTGGCTGAAATAAGACCTTCCACACATGATGAGTCATTGAGGTTGGGAATGGTATCTCAGCATATCTCTTACATGGCTACTGACGTGGAACTATTTCTGCAGCTGAAAATCCACACCATATAAGAAACGCAGGAGCGTTACAACAGGAAGTCCTGTGGAGTGATTTTCTAGGTCTAGGGAGGGGCTCTGCCCCCTTAGATGCCCTCAGTAACTCCTACAGCTGCTCAGCTCTCAAGCAAGACGAGCTGGGTGTACCAAGATGGCCGCCGCCATGCAGAGGACATGAAAGCTACAACAAAATGGCGGCCCCGCACAGCCCGCGGAAAAATGGCGGCCTCGTGTGGTCCGCAGTGCCAACAGGGGACCCCCGTGTGCCTACCCTACCGATCGATCGGTAGATGGGCCTGAAAGCACAGGTATTAACCCCCCCACACGATCGTTTTAGGGAAACACCGGCGGCGCCCCCCACCGCTCCCATATGTGGCCTGTAACCCACTAGTGAAGGGGGCAGATAGGTGGGGGTGCGTAACAGGACAGAGGGGAACCCGGAATCATGAGGGTCCGACCATCCCGGGGAGGGGCCCGCGTCCACCCCAAAACCCGTCAGGGGGAGAGGGGGAACATTCTACTCACCATACCGGAACAGGCGGGCGCCAACTACTGACAGAACCCCTCTCCACCGAGGTGGGGGGCTGTCGGCCAACACGGATGCCACGACTCAGGCTCAGACTGGTCGTAGGCGACCTGGCGAGACGTTTAACTCGCGGGGCCAGTACTCGCTCAGTGGGACTATGTCGCTGCTGACCCAGCGCGGAGCTAGGGCCTGCACACGCTCGTAGGCCGGCTGGGGTGACCACTGGATCTCAACATCCAGCCCGTCGCCCAGATCCAGCATAATTGCTTAAAGATCTCACAGGAACAACTGGAGAAAAAAGCTAACTAAAAAAGATTTATCGAAAAAAGCTTGCCAGGACCAGAGATCCCAGCAAGGAACTTAGGTCCTTACTCCTGACTAGGCAGAAAAAAACTGACATCCTATAGCAGGGAGAGAGAGGATATACCCCCTGGGACTGCCCATAGGTGTGGCCAGAACTTTTTTCCTGCCTAGTGTCCTACTCTTGTAGGGGGCAGTATAACCCTACTGATATTAATCAAGAAGTCTGCGTCTGTCAATGAGCGACAGAGAAAAGTTATTGCATCTACTAACTACAGGAAAGATTTATGTCATTTTTATTGGTTTTTTTTTTCCTAGTAATGGCGATCTGTGATTTTTAGCAGGACTGTGACATTGCGGCGGACAGATCTGACCCCTAACTGACATTTTTGACACTTTTTGGGGGACCAGTGACATTACTACAGTAATTAGTGCTAAAAATATGCACTGTTACTGTAATAATGACACTGGCAGGGAAGGGGTTAACACAATGGGTGATCAAGGGGTTAAAATTGTATGGGGGTTGGGCTTTTGAAATGATCATAGAGACATGTGATCCTAAATATAAGGATCACAGACGCTCTGTGAACATTCCAGAGAGAAGATCTGTCAGCTGTGTTTACAACAGCTGACCATCCTTCTCTCCCAGCGGGTAACGATAGCGGATGCCTGGCGGCAATCGGAGCCACCGGCCCCATGCATCTGAGTCTCCGCTGCCGAGTTCATACGTGTGTACAGTTACGTTGGTTCGCGCAGGAGGGGCTGCCTGCTGCAGTAAATCTGCAGCGTGTGGTCCTTAAGTGGTTAAAGTAAAACAAAAACCTTAACGCTTTACAACCACTTTAAATTACGCAACTGCTTTGTGACATCTACAAAAATGGAATCAAAAGTTTAATATCTCTATTATATTGTCACATATACAGTATGACAGGGTACAGTACATCTAATCTCAAGAAAAAAAAGGAACATATTGTCTCTTGCCAGTCCTTAAATGTGAGGGTTGCATTTTGTTTTTGAAGCATTTTTTCCAATGTTTTCAACTGGTGATCTTGCCAGAAACATAATTCCTGTCCTAGTGTGACATTGCTACATTACTGTAGGTCAGAACACCTTCTCCTCTCCATACCATAAGAGGGAAGTATTTTATAGTTTACAGAGGTGAACTGGAAAGGGCTAATAACATTACTTGAGATAAGTGCAGAAAAGACAGAGGGCACAGGAAGTTATCAGGTCACTGTGTTTCTAAAAGGAAAAACATGCACTTTTCATGGCATTGGTAGGATTCACACATACTTTAAAAGGCACAAGACCAACTAGCAGCTAGCCAAAACCTAGAACTGTTTTCTTGTTAAAGTGATTATAAAGTCTTGTCTTTTTCCCTATAAAAATAACAAACATGTTGTAGTGGATTTGCACAGAGCAGCCCGGATCCTCCTCTTCTCGGGTCCCTCTTCTCTTCTTCTGGCCCCTCCCTCCTGTTCAGTGCCCCCACAGCAAGCAGCTTGCTATGGGGGCACCCGAGCCGAATCACAGCTCCCTGTGTCCATTCAAACATGGAGCCCCCCCTCCCTTCTGACGCAGCTGCTGTATCTCAGTCAATCATAAGGGAGAATCTCGGACAGCTGAGACATTTGTGGACATCGCTGGACAGAGAGGGACCTCAGGTAAGTATTAGGGGTGCTGCTATACACAGAAGGCCTTTTATCTTAATGCATACAATGCATTAGGTTAAAAGACCTCCTGACTTTAGAACTCCTTTAGGCTTCTTTTAACAGTGCTCCATTTCAAGATCTATAATTCATTAATTATTTAAAACTTAAATATGGGTTAAGAATTGTTTACAATAGATGTAAAAGCAATTTAAGCTAACTGCAATACTGTATGCATCCCAGAGGCTGCAATCACTGAAAAGAAAAATTAATTAAAATACAGCTGTCTGATTTCCTCATGCCCAATAGCCTAGAAACTGTACAGTAAATACAAGTTTAGACTATTAAGTAAAAACAGTTTTGTTGATATAGACTGGAAAGGCATCAAGCAGATTATATTAATCTCTTACCCGCCTCCACCAGTAATGTAATTGTAACCCCTTGCGCTTAATCCATAACCATAACGCTCTCCCAAAAAGATGGCTTCATTAAAATCATAGCAGCTGAGCAGTTTTTGCAATCTTGGGAGACTGAATGGAAATAAAATATTGAATTTTAGGAAAAACAGAAAAACTATTACAATGATTACAAAATATATTAAATATTAATATTATTTAGCTCCATTTAAACTTAACATAACCCAAAATGACTTCAGGAAAATAAAGTTTTCTGTGAAAAAGATATTAGCCCCATAGACTCAATCATCTTAAACTGTATTGTTGCCTTTATCTTTTTCACGCAGTGAGCTGCAGTTTTAGATACATTTTACATTTCTTACCATTCATCATTATCAGGATTTTTAATATACAGCATTAAAAGACACATCACAACTGAGCACAGGTAATGTATACTTAGGATGAAAATGTAAGTATTAGACTTTGGGGAAAAGGGATGAGGGGTTGTACTGAGGATGAGGGTCAGTTAAATAATTTTTGTAATAAATGTAGAGTTATCCTTTACGGCCATTTCTTTGAATTCTTTTTTTAACCACTTCTCCTCTCAAAACTGTACACCCCTATAGAATGCAGCAATTTCTACATTTCTGCGAATGACCTGTTTATTTGGCATTAACTGTCATTACTTAAGATATTACCTAGCAAAAAAAAATATTTGTATGCAATCCTAAGACAAAAAAAAAAAAAAATATCAAAACCTAAAAATTCACTTTTTTTTTTTTGGACCAGTGTTAGTTTAAAAAAACAGTGCTATGGTAGAGTAAAAGCACAATTTTATTCTATAATTTAAAAAAATAAATAAAAAAAAACATTGAAATTATGATCAGGTGCAAAACATTGCAATCATTTACAATTTAAATAAAACATTTTTTTACGACCTTTATTTCATTTGCATTTGTTAATGTGCTGGACAAACAAAAAGAAACAAAAATATAAATATTAAATGGTTAAGAAAATATAATTAACAAAAGAAAATCAGCAATAAAACAGCTAAAAGCAGAAAGGAGAAAAGGAGTTAAAGTTAAATGGAAACAAATTAAAAAAAAAAACAAAAACAAAGAAAAACACAAAAATAGAAAAAAAAATGTACTTCTAATTACACAGCAACTTCCAAATTAATTTCAAGAGTTGAGAATTGCCAACAAATGGGAGGGGGGCAGAAGGACTAGATGTACTACACATGTCCTATGTACTTTGAAGAAGATTTTTTTCTGTGTGTGTAGCACGCTCTGTGCCCTAGACTAATTAAATTAGGCTTACATTAGTTTAACCAATTCAGCTCCGTAAGGTCTTACCCCCTTCCTGACCAGGCCATTTTTGCGATACGGCACTGCGTTGCTTTAACTGACAATTGACGCTGTACCCAAATAAAATGGAAGTCTTTTTTCCCCCAAAAAGAGCTTTCTTATGGTATTTGATCACCTCTGCGGTTTTTATTTTTTGTGCTTTAAACAAAAAAAGAACCATCATTTTGAAAAAAAAATCTATTTAGGTCAATATGTATTCTGCTACATATTTTTGGTATAAAAAAAATCCCAATAAGTGTATATTGATTGGTTTGCACAAAAGTTATAGCGTCTACAAACTATGGGATACATTTATGGACTTTTTATTTTTTTTGTTTTTACTAGTAATGGCGGCAATCAGCGATTTTTAATGAGACTGCAACATTGCAGCGGACAAATCTGACACTAAGTGCCATTTTTCGGGGACCAGTGACACCAACACAGTGACCAGTGCTGAAATAAAATGCTCTGTTACTGTATAAATGCCACTGGCAGGGAAGGGGTTAATACCAGGGGCAATCAAGGGGTTTAAGTGTGCTCCTAGGGAGTGCTTTCTAACTGTGGGAGGAATGGATTCACTAAAGGAAAAGGGAGATCTGTGTTTCAGCTTAGCTTTTCCTCCCTGACAGAACAGTGGTGTGACTTGTTTACATAGGCAGACCGCCGTTCTGTCATTCCACCGTGACGGCTGCTGGGACCCGTTGATTAGCTCCAGCTGTGTCCAATCGCATCGGGAGCGGCGCTCCAGCAGAGTGCACACACCCCCGACATCTCCTGCACAAAATCACATACATGTATGTGATTTTGCGCAGCTGGGCTGCCCTTCTGCAGGGTATATGTGGTGGGCCGTCCGAAACTGGTTAATAAGCCCTGTTAAATCTTTCATTTTAAATAAGCTAAATACATTCCCGGTGGCCCAAAACACAAAGCGTGCTCAATTTTAGATTTCTTTTTCTTAAGTAGGCACACCCTGAGTAGAAAAGCCATTTTCCTGACAATATGATTCACAGATGGCATCTAGTTCTCTGTGTGGAAGCAATGATCTCCCAGCAGAAGTCAGACACCCGTCCCTGCTAATTCAGAGCTAGACCTTTCCCATTAGCAAGGATCATAAGCTTAGCTGGTTGTGGAGCTAACTCTAAGTCAAACTCAGCAGGGGGGGATTTTGGACCTCTGCAGAGAGACCACTGCTTTCACACAAAAAAGAAAGCAAGGGTCCTTCTTTACAGCAGCCTGACAGTGACAGTCTTTTCTACCTTGGCTGTGGCTACTTTCTAAACATCATACAATATAAGACTTTTCTTTTTTACACATTTTCTTTTCTCACTTTACTGCACTTTACATCACCATACAATAGGCCAGACTGTGTGTTATTGGCACTTGTTATATTTCAATAGGGTCCACGAGCTGTAAAAAAAAGCTCAATGCTCCTGTAATATAAGCCGGATGTAAGGCAGCTTGTTAGTATGCCTTCTGTGTGCACAGCGGTAGAACATCAGTTCAGACAGATATAACAAACGATAAACACTTCACTTATCTATAGTATATTATTTATTGTAATAACACAGACTTAGATATGCTGTAGATTTATTTCCAACACAATGCTGAATAGTTACATTGGGAAAGTGAATTGCTTAAGACATAGACAGATGCTAGATTAACATAAAGTCTTTCAGAAAGTTACAGCTCAAATAACAATGCACTCTTCTGAGAATGATATCTTATCGGTTTCATGACACAATTTATAGAGTTCATGTCATAGTGAAAATTATTTTTCTGCTGGCATGTCTTTCGTTGCACCCAATGATGATGCAGGAGGAAGAAAAATCTGCTATTTATTCCTTGCTCTTATTGCACTTTGGCACATCAGGGAGCTTATAACGATGTTCTTAAATTTTCATTATTCTCTTAAAAACTCCAGATCTTAATATATATAATGCAAGAGTAGTAAATTGTGAATGTTATATACAATGCTGTCGGAATCGGGGGAAAAACGGCTTTGGAAAGGTCCCAGAAAGGTCTTTCCTGTATCATTACAGCACAGAATATTATAGAGATAACTTTGAATTCGGCATTTAGCTAAGTCATGCATACATAATTACATACAGTTTCTTTAACCACTTAAGTATCAGGCCATTTTTTGCGATACGGCACTGCGTCACTTTAACTGACAATTGCGCGGTCGTGTGACGCTGTACCCAAATAAAATTCATGTCCCCGTTTCCCCACAAATAAAGCTTTCTTTTGGTAGCATTTGATTACCTCTGCATTTTTTATTTTTTGCGCTATAAACAAAAATAGAGCAACAATTCTGAAAAAAAAACAATATTTTTTACTTTCTGCTATAAAACATTCCCAATAAAAAAAATAAAATAAGAAATTAATTTTTTCATTAATTTAGGCCATTTTGTATTCTGCTACATATTTTTGGTAAAACAAAAGTTCCAATAAGTGTATATTGATTGGTTTGCGTAAAAAATATATTGCGTATACAAACTAGGAAATAGATTTATGTAATTTTTATTTATTTTTTTTACTAGTAATGGCGGCAAGCAGCATTTTTTTATCAGGACTGCGACATTGCGGCAGACAGATCAGACACCTGACAATTTTGGGGAGACCAGTGACATTACTAGAGTAACCAGTGCGAATAACTGGATTTTTGACTTACCGTAAAATCCTTTTCTCTTAAGTTCATTGACGGACACAGTTCTCTGATCCATATCAGTAGGGTTATACTGCCCCCTACAGGAGTAGGACACTAGGCAGAAAAAAAGTTGTGGCTACACCTATGGGCAGTCCTGGAGGGTACATCCTCTATCTTCCTGCATAGGATGTCAGTTTTGTATCAAAGCCGTGTCAGAAAGTAACACAAACCCAATTCAAAATAGAGGGGTGGTTACAGCATTCGTCAATGAACTTAAGAGAAAATGGAATTTTTGTAAAATCTTACCGTAAAATTTCTTTCTCGGAGTCCTCTGACAGTCGCCGCCCATTCATACAGTCTTCACCAATGGGTATTGACCTCTTATCCACAGGAGCAAGCTAGGCATAAGACTTGTTAAGAACAAAGCAATTTACATAGACATACCTGTAGGGGGCTGTCCCTTTGGTCCAATACCCCCCTGCTATCAGCCTTCCCAACTCAGTTTGGTAGCAAGCAGTTAAAGTCCATAAAACCCCAAAAGAGGGGCGGGGGCGGCGACTGTCAGAGGACTCAGAGAAAGAAATTTTACGGTAAGATTTTACAAAAATTCAGTTTTCTCTTACGTCCTCTGACAGTCGCCACCCACTCATACAGTCTTTACCAATGGGATGTCGCAAAGCAGTATAGACATGAGGGGTGGGAAGCGCAACCGTCACAAAGGCAACGCAGCACCCAGGTCAGAGAAAGGAACCTTATCTGAACAGAAAGGCAAACCCTCTGGGTAACAAAAAAGCTCAACTGGAGCAACAACCCAGGAAAGCAAATAAACAAGTAGAAAACAACCCCAACAGTCAGGTACCGGCAAAGCCAGGGCCCCCTCAAGGAACCGCCGCACACAGAACTTTGCGGCCAAAGGAGGCATCTGCTGATGCCAGAACATCAAGTTTGTAAAATTTTGAGAAGGTGTGCACGGAAGACCAAGTAGCAGCCTTGCACACCTGGGCCACCGAAGCCTGATGCCGGAAAGCCCATGACGCGCTCACCGCCCTGGTAGAGTCTGCCTTGACAGGGAAGGGCGGTACCCGTTCCTTAATCGAATAGGCCTGTACAATCGTCTGTCTGATCCATCTTGAAATGGTTGCCGCCGACGCAGCCGTACCCTTCTGAGGTCCCTCAGGAAGGACAAAACGAGAATCCGACTTCCTAAAGGATTCAGTGGATGGCAGGTAAACCCTGATTGCCCAGACAACATCCAAGGAATGTAAGGCAAACTCCTTAGGATGCTTAGGATTTGCACACAGCGAAGGTAAGACAATATCCTCGTTAAGGTGAAAATCAGAAACCACCTTAGGAAGGAAAGATTGGTTAGGTCGCAAGACCACCTTATCCCTATGAACCACCAGGTAAGGGGAGCGGCAAGACAGGGCCGCCAACTCCGACACTCTGCGGGCAGATGTGATCGCCACCAGAAAGGCAACCTTTCATGACAGTAGAGGCAGAGAAATTTCCCTGATGTTTTCAAAGGGAGGATGTTGCAAAACGGACAGAACCAAGTTCAAGTCCCAAGGAGTTAAGGCGCTTTCCGAGGAGGAGCCAAATGACGCACTTCTTGAACAAAGGTGCGTATCAAAGAGTTTGTCGCCAAGGGGTGCTGGAAAAGGATAGCCAGTGCAGATAACTGGCCCTTAATCGTGGTCAACGCAAGGCGCTGGTCCACACCAGTTTGCAGGAACGCCAACACCCTGGCCACCGAAAAGGAGCGAGGATGGATGCCCCTGGATTCACATCAGGCAAAATAAGCCTTCCAGGTACGATAATAGATCTTACCGGACGAGGTCTTCCTAGCCTTGAGCAGGGTAGGAATGACTGCCGATGAAAGACCACGATCTCTCAGGACCTGGCTTTCAACAGCCATGACGTTAAAGCCAGCAACTGTAAAGCAGGATGGAAGATCGGCCCCTGAGACAGCAGATCGTCCCGTAATGGGAGTCGCCATGGAGGCTCGATGACCAGTTGTATGATGTCCGCATACCAAGACCGGCACGGCCAGTCCGGGCCACCAGAATCACAAACTTTGGTTCCGAGACCAACCTGCGTAGGGACCTGGACAACAACTGAATCAGGGGGAAGGCATTAATCAGGCAATACTGATGCCAAGGCACCACCAGCGCATCCGAGGCGATTGCCAGAGGATCGCGCGTTCTTGCCACAAACTTTCCCACCGTGTTGTTTAGCCGAGATGCAAACAGATCCACATCTGGGGTTCCCCATCTCGCACACAGCATCTGAAACACCTCCGGGTGTAGGGACCATTCTCCCTGGTCCAGGGTCTGGCGGCTCAGATAATCGGCCTGCCAATTCTCCACACCTGGAATGTGAACTGCCGAAATCACCGGGACGTGCGTCTCGGCCCTAGACAGAATGTTGCCCCCTTGGTGATTGATGGAGTACCTGAATCATTCACCAAGGCTGGGGGGAATTTGCAGTCCTGGGACTCCATGAGAAAAATACTATGGCGCTGGCCCTTTAAGACGCGATCGCGGCGACCCACCGCAATGCGCCGCAATAAGGATTACACTAAGGCACCCCCCTGAGATGGGAAAAGCACTGAAAACAGAAGAATATTCCCCAAAACCAGCAAAAAGAACTCCCAGAAGTGTTACCACGCTGCTGGAAACGATCTCTGCATACAGGAAAGGAAGTGATGTCACCCGCTAGAGGCTGAACAGGAACTGTCTAAGGGAAAATGGTTGCCAATGCATCTGAATGGGAGGCTCCGGGAAAATAGCCGCCGAACATGTGCAAAGAAGAACAACTTGCCACACACAAGATGGCGCCCGAAGGCACCAAAAACACTACATAGAGAGCTGCAGAAAGTGCCCACAGTGAGGCCAGAGCAGCTGCCCATACCCAAAATGGCGGACCCGCGGTTTTTTGCACCGCAGCAGTCCGCACCGCCATGTCTGCACCCCCAAACACATTGATAAAGTGGACAGGGATAGGGACCCCCACAGACCCCCCCACGGCGATACATGCGCCAAGAGGCATCCGCAGGGATCGGGAGGGATGCGAGCCCCGGACACAGACATGAGGGGAGAGCACAAACATCAGCAGACTGTCATCCCCAAACAGAGGCCCCACACAGAAGTTACTTACCGCTCCATATGGCGTGGGCGCCTCAATATTGCGGGAACCCCCCACCCCAGACGGCGGGGGAGCCATCAGCTGAAATAGGATGCGTTGCACGGTCAAAACCGCATGTTGAGGCATCCCAGCGAGGTAGCCACCTCGCAGGCTTTTGCCCCTGAGGGCAGGGGCAGGTCGTTTGCTAGGGCAGGTCATTTGCTAGGCCAGGGCGCACGCATAGCCCACAAAACGCTCGATGGCGGGCTGGGATTCCATAAGATCCTCTGTCCTGGAGTACCAGGACGACCAGTCCGATTCCCAGCTCTGTAAATGCTGTAGTCTTCCGAAGATCAGACTAACTAAGCGCAGAACAAATAAAAAGCTAGTAGTGCTAAGAAAACACTTTTGCAGAAAATAAAAGTAATAAAACAGAAGAAAGGCTGATACATGTAGCCCCAGCACAGGGATATTATATATGATGTGGCGCTACTCCTATAAGAAAAGTCCCAAAATGACTGGACCAAGCAGTCCTTTAGTGTCCACTCCAAGCAGGAAAGGTGGAAAGCTGTAGACCCGGAGAACCGCCACCAAGCACACTGATCACACCGCCTCTTACCAAATGACGATGACCTCCATTACAGAGATCCAATATGGCCAAATGTATAGAAGCAGAAAGCAATCCTCCTTCCAATGATGCAGGGCTCACATATTCCACCATATAAAAATGCATAAAACAAAGAGCAGGACACTTTCATAGCGCAGATTGTCTTTAACTTTTTAATAGCACATCAGATGAAGAACACTTGCAAGATAGGCAATTAAAACAGGCATCTTAGCTGTTAGACGGTGTTCACCTCCGTGTGCCGTGCTGTGTTTCGAAAACCGCCAAAAAGATGGCCGCTGCATCTCCTCCGTACTGGCGTGCGTCACCGTGGAGCGCCACCCAACGCTTTTTGTCATCAACAGACGTCGTCTAGGGGTGTGGTCTCACGGCGCACAGCGCTATAAATAGCGGCGGAGGAGGGGCGGAACTCATAGAACAAACAGGAAACCGGACATGAACATATGCGTTCCAAAGACCGGAAATCCCCTACAACCGGATATAACTAATTGTATCAAACAAACCAAAGATTGTTACCAACCAATGAGTTCTGTAGTATATAAGTCAATTAAGACTACAGATTATAGCATGGCAAGATCCCTCCAACCATACTTTGGAGGACAATACTAAAAATACAGAACACATTAATGCTGCCAAAGTCTAGAAGAGATGGCGCCATCTAGTGGTCACACCATAGAACACACCGAAGAGAACACCATCAGACACCATGTAATACATAAAAACAAAATATAAAATTTAAAATCTCAAATATCATAAAAAGAGACAGAACAAACATATAAAAAACATATATTATGAAGTATATGAATTGCAACAAAGTGAGGGAAATGGAAGGACCTGATCTACATTTAAGCATTACTGATAAATGCATTCAGGTCCCATTCTATATTTAACCCCAACGGGGGATATAAGACTTCATCCTATAAATCCAACTCGTTTCGAGTCTAGACACCCCGCGAGTCAAATTACTGCCCCTCCAATTTCCTGCATATCTGTCAATGCCCAAAAAGAGGGTGCCCTTAGGGTCCCTTTGATGGCATTGGTCATAGTGGTGTGACACACTATGCTTGGGGTAGCCCTTGACTATGTTGGCCACATGCTCCTTGAGCCTCACATTAAGCTCTCGGATAGTGCGGCCAACATAGTCAAGGCCACATGGGCACCTAATCAGGTAAACTACATATTTAGTGGAACAGGAAATGAAAGGTCTAATCTCAAATTCCTGACCAGTAGAACCCGATTTAAAAGATTCTACACATCTTCTCCTCTCAGCATTTAACTTACAAATGGAACATCTTCTATATTTATAGAAACCCCCCTTCTGTTGGAAGAAGGAGACTCTCTTAGGGGGATCTCTGATGTTCGGAGCCACCTGCAACCTTAAGGGGGGAACTCCCCTATGTATAACCTGAGGTTGGTGCGGAAGAAGAGGGCCCAATACACCATCATTTTGTAGTATATGCCAATGACGGCGCAGTATCCTCTTAATAGAGAAATGCTGCGTGGAGAAAGAAGAAAAAAAGGCATATTCAAAAGAGTTTTTATTCTCTTTAATTTTAGGCTGCAATAGGTCTTCCCTGACTCGCAAATCAGCACGGGCTATTGCTTCATTAAGCAGCACCTCTTTATATCCCTTCTCAAGAAATGTTTTCTTTAGAATAGATGCCTCACGTAAAAAGTCATCCCTGCGCGAGCAATTACGCTTCAAGCGCAAAAACTGGCTGGCAGGAACGGATTCCAACCAAGCTTTATGATGGCAACTGGTAGTGTCAATGAATCCGTTCGTGTCAGTAGTCCTAAAAAACGTAGAGGTCACGATCTGACCCTCTTCTACTCGTATGTTCAGATCAAGAAAATGAATTTCCGTACTACTGAATTCATACTGTAGACTGATACCTCTCTGATTGTCATTGAGGGCCATCATGAACTCTTGAAGGGACTCAGGACTGCCATCCCATAGGAAGAGGATGTCGCCGATGTACCTACGCCAGAGCACAAGCTCCGGCCTAGGCACACTCAAGACGACATCCTCCTCCCACTTGGCCATGAATAGGTTGGCCATACTTGGTGCGAATTTGGCACCCATGGCCACACCCCTATTCTGTAAATATTCAATTTCCCTCACTTTGTTGCAATTCATATACTTCATAATATATGTTTTTTATATGTTTGTTCTGTCTCTTTTTATGATATTTGAGATTTTAAATTTGATATTTTGTTTTTATGTATTATATGGTGTCTGATGGTGTTCTCTTCGGTGTGTTCTATGGTGTGACCACTAGATGGCGCCGTCTCTTCCGGACTTTGGCAGCATTAATGTGTTCTGTATTTTTAGTATTGTCCTCCAAAGTATGGTTGGAGGGATCTTGCCATGCTATAATCTGTAGTCTTAATTGACTTATATACTACAGAGCCCATTGGTTGGTAACAATCTTTGGTTTGTTCAATACAATTGGTTATATCTGGTTGTAGGGGATTTACGGTCTTTGGAACGCATATGTTCATGTCCGGTTTCCTGTTTGTTCTATGAGTTTCGCCCTCCTCCACCGCTATTTATAGCGTTGTGCGCCGTGAGACCACACCCCTAGACGACGTCTGTTGATGACGAAACGCGTCGGGTGGCGCTCACGGTGACGCACGCCAGTACGGAGGAGACGCAGCAGCCATCTTTTTGGCGGTTTTTGGAACACAGCACGGCACACGGAGGTGAACACCGTCTAACAGCTAAGATGCCTGTTTTAATTACCTATCTTGTAAGTGTTCTTCATCTGATGTGCTATTAAAAAGTTAAAGACAATCTGCGTTATGAAAGTGTCCTGCTCTTTGTTTTATGCATTTTTATATGGTGGAATATGTGAGCCCTGCATCATTGGAAGGAGGATCGCTTTCTGCTTCTATACATTTGGCCATATTGGATCTCTGTAATGGAGGTCATCGTCATTTGGTAAGAGGCGGTGTGATCAGTGTGCTTGGTGGCGGTTCTCCGGGTCTACAGCTTTCCACCTTTCCTGCTTGGAGTGGACACTAAAGAACTGCTTGGTCCAGTCATTTTGGGACTTTTCTTATAGGAGTAGCGCCACATCATATATAATATTTCTATTTGGATCTGTATATTATTCCAGATTTGTGTGGCTGCTTTCCGCTCTTTTATAAATGTATGTTATGATTTATTGTGAGTGTTAGCGCAGCAATATGGCCATTTACCAGCACAGGGATAGCCTAGCTTACTCCTAACTAGGCAGAAGACAAACTGAGTTGGGAAGGCTGATAGCAGGGGGGTATTGGACCAAAGGGACAGCCCCCTACAGGTGTGTCTATGTAAATTGCTTTGTTTTTAACAAGTCCTATGCCTAGCTTGCTCCTGTTGATAAGAGGTCAATACCCATTGGTGAAGACTGTATGAGTGGGCGGCGACTGTCAGAGGATGTAAGAGAAAAGGATTTTACGATTTTGCACTATCATTCATTGAAGGACGCAGTTCTCTGATCCATATCAGTAGGGACGTCCCAAAGCAGTGCCATAAAATGAGGGGTGGGAACAGCAGAAAAGAGTCCCCAAGGCTAAACATTGCTGACCAGGCAACATAAGACTCATCAGAACAAAAGATGAGGCCCACCTGAAACAAACAGTAAACAACCTCAAGGAAGGTCAAAAGCCTTCCAGCCAGCAGCCAGCAAAAACTTGCGGCCAAAAGAGGCAGCTGCAGACGCCAGCACATCCACCTTATAAAATTTGGTAAAGGTGTGAACTGACTACCAGGTAGCTGTCTTGCAACCTGGAGCACAGATGCCTGCAAGGCAAAAAGCCCAGGAAGCACTAGGCCTAAGGTAGGACTTGACCCATAATCGAATAAGCCCACACCCTCATCTGGCAATAGTCGCAGCAGATGCAGGCAGTCCTGTTCATGGGCTCTCCTTAAGTACAGAGAGCGAGCCTGACTTACGAAAAAGACTCAGTAGTCGCCAAGTACACCTTGAGTGCTCAAACTCTATCCAGAGTATGCAATGCACATTCCTAGGATGTGAAGGCTCAGGACACAAGATGGTAATACAATGTCCTCGTTCAAGTGAACATTAGATACCACCTTCGAAGGGAAGGACGGATCCGGACGAAGAACCACTTCTTCATAAACCAACATATAGGGAGAATGACAGGACAATGTCGCCAGTGGCGACACACTGCGCGCAGTGTGACAGCAACCAAGAAGGCCACCTTCTGTAATAAGGTAGGCAGGGGATACCCTCGAATAGTTGCAAAGGAGGTTCGTGAAGAACCGACTGCACCAAATCAAAGTCCGCAGTTGGTGACAGAGTCGCTTCCCACGCTTCAAGCAGGGTGGGAATCACTAAAGCAGACGATCCCCTGTCCTTCAGCACCTGGCTGTCAACAGCCAAGCCGGCAAAGCCAGGGACCTTAAAGCCGGATGGAAGATTGGCCCTGGAGACAATAAATCCTCCCTGAGAGGAAGTCTCCAAGGAGCTTCTGCGGCTAGCCTGACCAGGTCGGCGTACCAAGCTCGGCGAGGCCAGTCCGGAGCCACGAGAATGACCGGAATCCCTTCCGCCTCGATCCTGCGAAGAATTCCTGGCATAAACTTGAGAGGAGGAAGGCAGGCAGCAGCTGATACTGACCTTGGCCCATCCGTGATCACTCTCACACGACCGTGTCGGCTTCAGCCTTGCGCAGGTGACTATGCTAAACTTCCCAGCATCATTCACGTTGAACTTAGCGCATGTTCTTGTCTATGACAGAACCCATGGTGCCACCATTGCCCCCGCCAGAGGGTCCTGGAAGCGGGCCACAAACCTCTGCACTATCCAGTAGATGCAATGCCAGCAGGTCCATATCTGGAGTGCCCCAATGAATGCACAACCGTTGGAACATCTCCGCATGAAGGGACCATTCCCCTGCATCCAAGGCCTGTAGACTGAGGCAATCCGCCTGCCAATATTTCACACCTGGAATGGGAACAGCGGAGAGAGCTGGAATGAGATGCTCAGTCCAACGAAGAATGCCTGTCACTTCCAAGGCTGCAAGGACACCCTAGGTGCCCCCTTGGTGAATGACATAAGCCAGGGTCATAGCGTAGTCAATGGAATGTGCACTGGACAGCTGCAGGTGCCTGATCCAGTGAACTAGGCAAAGCCGGAACGCTCTCAGCTCCAGGACATTGATCGGTAACCTTGATACTCCAGGAACCATACTCCTGAAGCAGAGAACCTGCCGAGGACTCCTCCCCACCCAGACAGGCTTGCATCCGCCGTGACAATTGTCCAGTAAAAAGGGGAGGAAGGATTCTCAGATCAAGATTTCCTGGTCACCAGACTCAGCAGGATCCGAAAGTCCAGAGAGTTTGGATTCTAGTCCCATTCGAGAAGGATTGCCTTCTGGGGGATCCTCGAGAGAGATTAAGCGAAAAGGACCATCTCGAAAGACGACATCAACAGCCCCAGAACTCACAGGCAGGTCCAGTGACAGTTGAACCACAGTCTGAGGTTCCAAGAGTGTTTTCCCAGAGGGAGAAAACACCCTGACTGAGGACCAGCCCAAAGTCAGGCCCAGATAGTTCAGTCTCATGTAAGGGACCAGGGATGATTTCTGAAGGTTCAGAACCCACCTGAACTCCTCCAGAATTTTCATGGTGACTTCCAAATTCGTTGTAAGCACCGTAGGGGACTCCACACAGAGAAGCAGATTGGCCAGGAAACCAGGACCGATACGCCCCGCTGCCGCAACAGTGCGAGGACAGGAGCCAAAACCTCTGTGAAGACCCGTGTAGCAGAAGCGAGACCAAGGGGTAACGCCACAAACTGATAGAGATCCTACCCTACGGCAAAAACTGAGAACCGGTTGGAGTCCTGAACATAACGGGATGTGAAGGTAGGTATCTTGATGTCCATGGAGGCCAGGAATCCCCCTGATGTAGGGAAGCCACCATTGTGCGAACTGATACCATCTTGAATTTTTGATCCACACAGAACCATCAAAGTAGGTCCAGCTTGTTGAACCAGAGCCTGAACTGCCCCAAGAACGCCTGCAAGCGATCTGGGGACAGGCAAACATTGGAAGGGAAAAACCCTACTGGAAAAAACAGATCAAAACTCGATCTTGCAACTGGACTGCATAACCTCCTGAACCCAGCTGCCTGGGATCCGGGCCAGCCGCAGGTTCGAAGACCGGCAAGAACGTCCCCCCATCACATAGATCAGTGAGGACGCACCTTTAGGCCGATTAGGCCTTGTCCGCAGGTCTGGAAATAAAAGATCTCTTGTTCGCCAGACCAGGGTCGTTTGGAACCACCTGAGGAAGTCTTGAAGGACTTTTCTACATCGACTGTCCTCGAGGGACAAAGAAACTGTTTGAGAGCCGACAAGGAGGGACCCCGTCTGCGACTAATGCTCTTACTCTTGTTAACCTGTGGAAGAAAGGCACTCTACTCCCCTCGAGACCCTTATATGTCATCCAGGGCAGCGCCAACCAGGCGATCCCCCTGAAAAAGGGAGATCCATTAAGGCCTTCTTAGAAGTTTGATCCGCAGACCAACACTCCGGTCAAGTATACACCGGACAACCACTGCCGAAACCGACAGGTCACCCATATAAAGGAGCCATGTCCAGGGCAGCATTGCAAACAAATTGCAGCCCCTGCGCCAGCTGGTCCAACAGCTGCCCCAGGGCAGGAGGGACTTGCCCCTCATCAAGACAAGGCGTTTGAACTCCGCCCATCAGGCAGAGTCTGCATGGCAAGGGCAATCATGAACACTGTTCCCAGTGTAGACCCCGCCAGGGAGTACAGATTGCGGGCCACAGCATGCGCCATCCTATCCCCCAAGTCCTTAAAGGACAGGGATTCCTCCACCGGAACAACGGTAGCCCTATTCAGCCCAGAGACCTACGTCCACCACAGACGGAACCATCCACTGTACCATAGACTCCCCAAAGGGTAACATCTAGCAGCCGCTGAAACACCCCAGGGGGGAGTCTCAGACGGTCTCATCCTACATGAGCATGCTAGCAAAATAAGCTGCTCTGAGTGGCATGTGAGTACCAGATGCTACCTGCACCCCAGGCACCCCAATTGAAGGGTGTCATGCACCAAAACAACCAGTGCATCCACCAGCGCCTGTTTCATGAGGGGCAGGGGAGGTAGAAATGTCATCCTCATTATCCGAGGAGACAGTGCACGAGGTAACAGACCCGGCAGGGAGGCCCGTGTCTGCGGCGGCTGAGTCAGACTCAGAATCAGAGACATCAGATGAGGCAAGGGTAGGTGGAGAAACGTTTCAGCGCACCTTTCTCAAGGCCACCTCCAGCCAGGCCCAAATGCTTCCCGAACTGCCAAAAATGCCTTGATGGACTATGGAGATCCGGAAGGCCCTGCGGCCTCCGTGAAGGGGTCAGGTGGGGACACATGGCCTACAGGGTCCATACTGAACCTGAGGAACCCGCCAGCAAAATTTTCAAAAAAATTTCATTTTTTTTTCATAAAAGAAGCAGCCCCCACAACGCTACAGCGCCCCCGGAGGACAGCCATGCGCTAATGAATCCCCAGAGAGAGAGAGAGAGACCACCCTAAGTAACTCACTGTCCCCAGTAAGCAATCGGATTAGGAGGGTCTCAGCGGTGGCTCAGAGATAGGAAGTGAGCCAGGAAGCTGCCAGTGGTGAAGGAAGGGGCTCCTCCCCCAATTGAATGCCTCCAGGCACTCCCACCGGCCTTCACAGCAAAAAATCCACTGCCAAATGGGCGAAAATGGGTGTACCAAGATGGCAGCCGCCATAGAAGCAGACAAGGCTACAACAAAATGGCAGCCCCGCGTGGCAACATGACTCCACAGGGAAACCATCCGCCAACCCTCCTACACCATCCAGCCCTGGGGGAACCGACCGAGGCCCCCCCACACGATCGACCAAGCGCAGCATCCCCTGGCCCCCCCCTGCAGCCTGCACACTAGGTCCCAGCCTCAGGTAGGCCCAAACAGTTCCCCACATGGGAGGGGACGCGGGGAGAGGAGGAGGGGGTCACAACAGAGGGAAACCCAGAAGTGTGAGGGTCCGACCAGGGAGGGGGCCCACATCCGCCCCAAAATCCGCCAGGGAAGGGGGGAATGTTTTCTCACCATACCAGTCACACAGGTGTGCGCCATCTCCTGACAGGACCCCACGCCACCAAAGTGGGGGGGCTGTCAGACAAATAGGAACGCATGCGACATAAGCCTAGACCCTGTCATGTGCGTCCTGGCGAGACGTTTAATTTTGCGGGGCCAGTCCCCATCCAGTAGGACTATGTCGCCACTGACCCAGCGCGGAGCTAAGGCCTGCACGCGCTCGCTGGCCAGACTGGGGTGACCACTGGATAGAGAGATCCAGCCCCTCGCCCAGCCCCGCATAGTTGCTTGAAGATCTCACAAGAAATAATTCCGGAGAAAAAGGCTAGCTAAAAAAAATTTACATAAAAAAATACTTTTATGCCAGAACCAAAGATCCCAGCAAGGAACTAGGTCCTTACTCCTGACTAGGCAGATTAAAACTGACATCCTATGCAGGAAGAGAGAGGGTGTACCCTCCGGGATTGCCCATAGGCGTAGCCATAACTTTTTTCTGCCTAGTGTCCTATTCCTGTAGTGGGCAGTATAACCCTACTGATATAGATCAGAGAGCTGCGTCCGTCAATGAACGATAGAGAAAATACGCACTGTTACTATACTAATGACACTGGGAAAGAAGGGGTTAACACCAGGGGAGGTCAAGAGGTTAAATGTGTGCCTATGGGGTGCTTTCTAACTGTGTGGGGGATTTACTCACTGGATGAACACAGAGACCTGTGTTCCTAAATAGGAGGGACATAGGATCCCTGTGTTCACCACTGACAGAACAGCGGTCTGCCGTGTTTACATTGGCAGATCACCATTCTGTCTCCATGGGGAGCAATTGCCGTTGCCCGTTGGACATTGCGTCTGCCGAACCCGCTGATTGGCTCCCCCTCAAGCCAATAAGCGCGTGTGCATGCCTCCCACAGTGTATGTCCCCACTATCTGCTACATAAAGCGATGTACAGGTAAGTCGTTTTGCGTAACAGAGCTGACCTGCCGTAGCAAAAGAGAGACCTGTGTTCCTAAATAGGAGGAACACAGGATCCCTGTGTTCACCACTGACAGAACAGCGGTCTGCCGTGTTTACATTGGCAGATCACCATTCTGTCTCCATGGGGAGCAATTGCCGTTGCCCGTTGGACATTGCGTCCGCCGGACCCGCTGATTGGCTCCCCCTCAAGCCAATAAGCGTGTGTGCATGCCTCCCACAGTGTATGTCCCCACTATCTGCTACATAAAGCGATGTACAGGTACGTCGTTTTGTGTAACAGAGCTGACCTGCCATAGCAAAACTATAGCGGCTGGTCAGCAAGTGGTTAATATTCTAATAGCTGTATATGGAGGTGAAGGTATGATTTATAACTTGTTGCATACAGAACTTATCATTTGAAGTGTGTCAGGGCCACAAAAGTGAACTATCCAAAAATGTGCACAATGCCAATTGGCTTTATTTGTATTGTATTAGTCACTATAAACACACCATATATTCTATATTTGTATACAGCTATTTTCTTGTCCTTTCTCTTTCATATTTCTGATGAAGCAAAGAATGCCATTCTATTGTAATAACATGAATAATATATTGCTGCAGCCACTTAACATTTTGCATACATTTTTTGCTACCTTTTTTCACCTATCACCATCTTATTATATAGCACACTACATATATGTATATATATATATATATATATATATATATATATATATATATATATATATATATATATATATATATATATATAGCATAATAAAAATTGAGAACATAACAAGAAACACAAGATATGAGGGCCCTATTCAGCACAGGTTGCTGGAAATAGATGTACTTAGGCAAGTAATAGGGGGGCTGAGGCACACAGAATGCATTAAGATAAAAAAACTTCTGATTTTACAATCCCTTTAACATTAAAGTCCAGTGATCTCAATAAATGATATCCCAAAAACCAGAGTCCATAAAAAATTAAAGGTGGTGACTATCTTCATTAAATTCGACAAAAAAAGTGCTCCAACACATGCAAATCTCTCCACACTCACCAGAAAGCTTTGGCCAACAAAGCAGCCAAAGAGCACTCAAACAGCTAGATACAAGCCTTGGTGCCCCTTGAAGTGGTTTACCAATTGCTCTCATACTCCAGATAAACATAAATCAGATGAACCAGGGAGGGAGGTATATAGTGTAGTAAAGTTTTTTTCTATATCCATAAATAAAAATCATAAAATATATCCACTCACATGGGATTGTGCCGCATGTAGGCACCGTCATAAACCGCTCACTTTGTCCCAGCAATCTTGTCCGCACCGCCGCTCGCATACACAGAGCCAGCGTGAGATCCATGGAAGTAACGTAGGGACTGGACCTGGAAGTAATGTCAGCAGCTCAAGCACCAATGCATTTCGCACAGGTGCACCTCATCACAAAGCTAAGCCACCGCAAAGTCAAAGGAAGTATATATACCCGATGTTGCATTCTGATTGGATAAAAGCATCACTAATTTCCCCAAGGCCAAAAGAGTAACTTAATTAGTGAATCATATCTTAGAGCTGTGTATGTACGCACCCTCAATCCTTAACTCTGTTTCCAGGAAACACAATGCTGTGTTGGACCGGCGAGGTTGGAGGCCAGTGTTTTTCCATTTGTGTGTTGGACCGGCTATAAGGGGAGGTTGGAGACCAGTATTTATTTTAGGTGTGTAATGGTCCGGTGACAAGGGGAGGTTGGAGGCTGGTATTTTTCAGGTGTGTGTTGGACCGGTGACAAGGGGAGGTTGGAGGCCGGAGGTTTTTTCAGGTGTGTGTTGGACTGGCTATGAAGGGAGGTTGGAGGCTGGTATTATTTTAAGGTGTGTGTTGGACCAGCGACAAGGGGAGGTTGGAGGCCAGTATTTTTTTTCAGGTGTGTTGGACCAGCGACAAGGGGAGGTTGGAGGCCGGTATTTTTTCAGGTGTGTGTTGGACCGGCTATGAGGGGAGGTTGGAGGCTGGTATTTTTTAAAATGTGTGTGTTGGACAGACAAGGGGAATTTGGAGGCCGGTATTTTTTTCAGGTGTGTGTTGGACCGGGAACAAGGGGAAATTGGAGGTCGGTATTTTTTCAGGTGTGTGTTAAACCGGCGACGAGGGGAGACAATGCTGGAGGCAATTTACAGCACACGGTAATTTTGGTAGTATAATTATTATTGTGGAATCTATGTTACTTTGTTAAAGAACATTCATTGTTATCAAACTATTATAGGTACAGTTATGCTTTAAAAAGTATCCTATGCAGTGAGGCTGCGTCAGAACTGCAAAGGTTTTACTGCTTATTTCTCAACTTCCCCTTACCTGATCCTCTATTCCCTTGGAAGATGGCACAGCAACAGTGGACTCTCCCTCCATGTAATCATGTCCAATGCAGGGGCTATGGACCCTGCATTGGCCTTGATGACATTGGGACCTTAGACTGCTGAAGCATGGGGGAGAAGACACTGTGGGGACAAGTCTAGCAGCTTGGAGGATAAGGTACACAGATCTTCCTTTATATGTCCCTAGACCTTAACAAGCATTTGACCCTCAAGAATTGTAAGTTCTGCTTGCTATGTTGCTGCTCACCCTCAATAACCTGCATGTCACGATCCAGGGTCAGGCTCGAAGACCAGTAGCTATAGAAGTGCAGCTCACACAGGAACCAGCTAGATAGTAACACAGGCAGGTCACCCTGGCAGATGATGCAGGCTCACCTGAGGTGCAGAATCTAAGTACTAACCAGTGTTCACCAGCGCTCCTGATGGTGGAGATGGATTTTGCTGCGTGTTAGTACCAGGTTGCAGTCCTCAGGATCGCCCCACCAGGAGGTGAGCAAGCCAGGGTCCGGTAGAAGATATAGCAGGTAGAAATCAAGCAGAAGCATAGTCAAGGAGTAGCCAAAGGTCAGTAACGAGTAGTTGCAGGTTGGGATTAAGCAAAAGCGTAGGTCAAGGAACAAGCCAAATGTTGATAACGAATGGTAGCGAAGATACAGACAGCAGCAGGAGAGACAAGTGAGACATTGGCTGGTGAAGGCCCAATATTCTGGCAAACAGGAAGTTAAGAGACATGGCTTAAATCAGGAAGTTCATTAGAGGAGCAAAAGGTTAAAGGTTCAAGGCAATTAGGATTCACAGCAGGATCATTCAAGGATTTGTCCAGGGAGCTGTCCAGCATTCCAGCTGGCTTAGTAAGCAGAGTCATTGCCATACACAGTGGAGGTCCAAGGTTCAAGTCTGGGTCCTGACGCTGCATGATCTATGAAGGCCTGTGTCCTGTGCGGCAGTCCAAGTAAGGGATTTACAGGTAACTCAAAATTCATTTTTTTTTCTTTATTGTTATAGAAATTAAGGGATGAGTATGGTGTTTACAAATGATCCACACTGAGTATCAAATATACTAGGTATGGTACATTCCTTATTCTATTTTCTTAGATCTATACCTGACTGATCATGCTAATGTACTGTGGCAATAGAGAAGGTTTCTGTTTATTATTCCAGATAATCTACAGCTGTTTGCCAATATTAGATGCTCCACATTTTCATTAACTGTGCCTACTCCTTTTCCTAATCTCCACATATTTATTGATGACATCTGACTCATTTACCCTTCAAGGTTGGTTCACATCAGATACTTTTCCGTGCATCCAGCAGAGTAAATGCAAATTTCTACAATCAGCTAGTTCACACCATTGCATTCAGTTTCAGGGCTTTAAAAAAAAAAAGTACAGCAGCATGCAGGTTTTTTTCTCAATGCACTGGAATGCACACAAGTGGAAAAAAAACATAAAAAACCCCCACTGAAAAACATTGCAAACACATTAAAACTGCAGGACCCAGAATTAATGTAGAGACTGGATCTGGAAGTGACGTCAGCGGATCAAGCCCCAATGCATTTCACGCAGGCGCACGTCATTAGGAAGCACCCGAAGTCCCGGCACAGTCAAAGGAAGAATATATACCAAATGTTGCATTCTGATTGGATACAAGCATCACTAGTTTCTCCCCTGATGATGCCTACATGACAAAACATGTTGGGTAAAGCTAGATTGCGTGGTTTCCACGCACGGAGGTCAGCCATCTTCTTGGTTGGAAACATTCCCGTTTTCCACGTTGTATATGTGATAGTATGTTGGTCGTTCTGTGAGTGCATTTTATTGATTTTAATCAAGAAGGAAGTTTTAAATACTACACTATGAAGTCTACCTGTTGATTTTTGACCCTTGTGTGCCTGAGCATCTGATTGTGGAGAAGTTCCTTACACAGAGAGTAGTGTTATCATCCAATGGCTGTGTGATCCCTGGCAATTGGTATAAAGCGCATCTGACTACAATGAGAATAGTGGTCCATCTGTGATGGTAAGGGTTAGTGTGTGCAACACTGTCGATGGAGGATCTATTATGGCACTGTGATTTTGGATTTGCACCTTTGGACTCCTTACTTTGCCTTTTTTAATTGAGTCACCTATTTGGACTTTTCTATCCTTCAGGGCCTGAGTTTCAAAAGCCATGCGGTTAAAAGCTGTAAGGTTGGTATCTGTTGGAATCAAATACCGGGGCATGCAAATGAATGCATGCAAATGAATGAATGAATGCCAGGGAGAGATAGAAATTCTATTTTGTACCCCATGGTATGGATAGGGGGGGCCCATGCTGTTTCTTTATTCTTTTTTCATTGCCAGCATTCTTTTGTTTACATTCAGCTGTCAGTGGGAAAACAAGCTGACAGCTGATGAGTTATTGGTTGTTAGGGAGGCGGCAGCTGGCTTCCTAGTTCGCTCCTTAACTATTTTTCACACTGATTTCAAAATTGTCGATTCATTTTTGATCAATTTGAATTCAAATCTTTCAGAAAATTTGTAATGTGTTAGAAAATAAAGAAACCAAACAAAACTATTTTTTTCAGAGAATAGGTGCAAGAGCGCAGCTCTCCTTCTCCCCCCCCCCCCCAACATCCACAGCTCACCCTCCACCCCCACCCTTCCACAGTTCACCCTCTCCCCCCCACCCGTCCAAAGCTCACCCGTCCACAGCTCACCCTCTCCCAACCCACCCATCCACAGCTCACCCTCCCCCCTGTCCACAGCTCACCCTCTCCCCCATCCATCCACAGCCCACCCTCTCCCCCATCCATCCACAGCTCCCCCTCTCCCCCCCATCCATCCACAGCTCACCCTCCCCCATCCATCCACAGCTCACCCTCTCCCCCCCCCCCCACAGCTCACCCTCTCCCCCCCCCCCACCTGTCATCCACAGCTCACCCTTTCCCCCTACCCATCATCCACAGCTCACTCTCTACCCCCTACCCGTCCACAGCTCACCCTCCCCCTCCCCCCTTGTCCACAGTGCACCCCTATCCACAGCTCACCCTCCTGCCCCCAGTCCACAGCTCACCTTCATTACCCCCCACCCACAGCTCCCCTCCCCCCCCATCCACAGCTCACCTTCCCTTCCCCCTATCCACACCACTCTGCAAAGTCCTGATCGTGTGTGCCTGAGAGGGAGCTAGAGTCAGAGAAGGAGAGCCTTGTCATAATTGGATATTGCTCCAGGACAAAAAGTACAGCAATTTTCATGAGCAGTATTCTGAGTTTTCTGTAGGCCATAAGCAGAAAGCGTGTTATTTGGCTCTTTTGTCCCAGTTCTCTTATGCCTGGGACATTGCTAAATTGAGGGGAACCCCAGTGGGGTACTCATGGAATGGGAAACAGAACAAATTGAATTGATTGTTTGCAATGCTGGAGTTGTGATAACCCAGCAAGTGAAAGTGTTCCTGTGGCTGTGTTCATGTAGCAGAAGGTAGCAGGAAGTAGAGCAAACTTGCTGTGTGCTGATATGGCTGGCAATAGTGCGTCAGCTGCATACAGTGTTGTAACTATGTTATCATCCTGAGACTGGATGGGGCACGGAACACCCCCAGAAATGTCCATTCCTGCTTATGTATTTGACTCACTGATTTTCCTAGAAGTCTGCATTAAGATACAAGTTAGATTTTAGGCATCATCCTCAACAAAATTTTCATTTTTGATTAAATACTCCCAAAGAATGAATTATTTCTTAAGCGATTCAGCATTTTCCTCATTAAACACTGCAAGTGCAACAGCTGATCATTAATAAAAGGGTCACCTCTATTCAGATTCACTCTGCAGACAACAAACAGATTTTTCTTCAGAGCTGAAAGAAGGCATGGCACAGGAGATGGTACAGGCATGGAACAGGTGATGGTACAGGCAGGTGATGGTACAGGCATGGAACAGGTGATGGTACAGGCATGGTACAGGTGATGGTACAGGAGATGGCACAGGTGATGGCACAGATGATGGTACAGGCATGGCACAGATGGTACAGGAGATGCAATGCTGTGGGCATGGTACAGGAGAATGTCCTGCACCATGCCCACTGCACTGCATGAGGAAATGCAGGGGCTGCGGATGAGTCTCACTTACCTGTCGGTGAGGCGCCTTTCATTTAAAAATGGCGCCACCCAGCGCTAACACGTCACCGCGCATGCTCCGCCGATGCTCGGGAAAGCCCGTACACGTTCGGCTATTCCCAGGCAGACGGCGCATGCGCAGTGACGTGTTGGCACTGGGCGGTGCCATTTTTAAAAGGTAAGTGAAACCGGGACTCGAGTATAAGCCGAGGGGGGCTTTTCCAGCATAAAAAAACATGCTAAAAAACTCGGCTTATACTAAAGTATATACGGTAATATTAAAGTGTATACATCTAGTGGAATATTACAACTTTCTGCTAGGTTATAAACAAATGGCGTCGACATAGAACACATTACGCCTGTAGTTAATATCTATGTTTGGCAACGGAACAATGGCGTCCGTAGACTCTGTTACATCTATTCATCTAGCTTCTAGAAAATGGCCGCCATTCTAGGCTAAAGGGCGACCAATAGGCTTCTCCATTATTCCCTAAAGAAGTCACATGGTCGTGACGCAATACGTAGGGTGTAAAGGGAGATACTGGAAGTGACGTAATTCTCGGAAAGAGCCCGGAACTCATGTTATAAATGCTGGACACACTGTTTTTAAATGTAAGTGTATGAGTTTTATTTGGATAAATAGTTTTAACTACTACACTATGAGACTATTCATATACCCCTATCTCACACTATATGGCGAGATGATCTGTGGAAATCTATGAATGCGTATTAAGCGGTCGGCTTTAGCTTGAACCACAGCAGACATCTAGTGGAGAAGAAGCAATATAGTGGGCCCATTGAGATGACACTTTGGATGAAGATAAGGATTATTTACACACTAACTTCCGAAATTTATGGAAAAGGTTCACCTTCGGAACCACATCATTGACTTTTTTATTTGCATACTTATTTTTCATTATTATTTTTGCATGTTTATCACAGATTATTAGTAATTATACCAGTTTTTTCTCAGCATAGTAAATGTCTGTTTTCATATTTTATGGATATTTGGTTACACGGTTTTTATTATTTATTATTTATGACTGACACTTTGAATAATAGACAGTGCAGCAATTTATTCCAACAACTTTTATT
Organism: Pelophylax lessonae; assembly: GCF_965119305.1. Classification (NCBI taxonomy): domain Eukaryota; kingdom Metazoa; phylum Chordata; class Amphibia; order Anura; family Ranidae; genus Pelophylax; species Pelophylax lessonae. The sequence goes on along the minus strand of NC_138769.1, from coordinate 637,444,897 downwards.
CTGAAAGTTGGCTACACAGTTTTTATCATAATTTCTTTTTATTATTTATGATTGATACTTTGAATCATAGACAGCGCAGCACTATATTCTAATGATTTTCATTCTGATTATAACCTTTGGATGAGCTTTTTAGTGCAAGCAGCAGTCTGCATAATAATCATTACACATACATACACCGGATAGCGCGGGAGATCACACACAGGCTATACATGTAGTTTCTGGATTTACGAGGGAAAAGATAGCAATGTGGAGCTCCCCAACTTCCCAGACTACATATGGAGCAGCGGCAAGATTGTTTGGGACGTGGTGTCACCCTTTTTCGGAAAGGGGTACCATTTATACGTGGTCAATTATTACAGAAGCGTGCCACTTTTTAGTCACCTTTTTGATTCTGGCATTTGCACATGTAGCACCATGCAACCTAACCGCCAGGACTTCCCCCAATGGCTTGTAGATTCCCGACTTAGATGGGGGGAGATAGTCTGCCTGAAGTGTAATAAATTGCTTGCAGTGAAGTGGAGGGACACACGCAATGTTTTCATTCTGTCCTCCATTCACAAACATACAACAGTCCAAATTGCAACGGCGACTAGTGTTGTTGAGAAGCCCCTCTGTGTCCACGAATACAACCTTAACATGGGAGAGGTGGACTTCAACGACCTGATGATGGCGCCGTACTTAATTGCCTGTAAGGCCAGACGCTGGTACAAGAAAGTGTTTGTATACTTATTCCAATTGGCTCTGCTGAACGCTTATGTGCTATACAAAGCGCCAGAAAGAAGTGGATCCTTCCTAAAATTCCAGGAAGAGATCATCACAGCCCTTCTGTATTCAGAAGATGCTGTGGCCCAAATTCACAATCCAGTTGCTGTGAGCTTGATGCATGAGAGCCATTTTCTGGATATCCTTCCTGGTACCTCTACTCAAAGAGCACCACAAAGAAGAGGTTGTGTCTGTAGAAAACACAGATATAGGCGTGACACCCACTTTTTTTTTGTCCCTCATGTCCTGGCCAACCTGCATCGGGGGCTGTTTCCGTCGTTACCGCACACTAGTAGGGTATTAGTATAGGGTACAGCAAGGCACAGTCTAGGGCACACTTTCACACAGGGTTTGGAAAGATGTTAGATGGCTATCACATTTTGAGAGACCCTAGCCTGGAATGTTTAAAGTTTTTTTACAGTTACAAAAAAAAATGTAAAAAAAGTTACAATAAACCTCCCAAAAAAAAATAAATAAATAAAAAAGGCAAAAATAGTTGTCGTTTCATTGAGTTAATTTTCTGTCCCTACTGTTTACTGTACTTTATAATATACTGCTTTACTGTAGTGTTCTATTGTTACTATTTTTCATTATTAATCATAGTTTTCTTTGCAGATACCACCATTCTACTGTTTTATTGTACTGTGAGCTATTATAATGTAATGTTTATTGTTGCTGTGTTCTTCATTGTTAACCATAGTTTTCTTTGCAGATACCACCATTCTACTCCTTTACTGTACTGTATACTATTATATTGTAATGTTTTATTGTTACTAAGTTTTCTTGTTAACCATTGTTTACTTTACAGGTACACCCATCAGCTGCAGCACTGATTTGTATATCCTGACAGCACAGTGTTTATACTCAGCATATACGTAAATCAATGATTGCAGCGCTGTAGAAGGTCATTTCACCACCGTAGTTAAAAAAATAAAAAAAAAAAAAAAATATATATATATATATATATATATATATATATATATATATATATATGAGGAAACATAGGGGATGGGGTGGACACAGAGAGCAGATCTCCCCTATGCTTTTCCATATATTTTTTTAACACTTTTCTTGGCAGAGATTTCTTCATCCACATTGAATGATGTGAATGGAGGAATCTGTTATGTTCTTTTTTTTTTTTTTCGTTCAGCCCATGGGCTGGACGCAAAAAAAAGAATGTTAAGGTATGCTCATCATTAGAAGTGGGTGGATAATGGGAGGTCTAATGATGGGTATACCACTCACTTTCTGTCAGAGATTTCTTCATCCACATCGATCAATGTCAATGGAGGAATCGGTCAGGTTCTCTTTTTTTGCTCACCCCACAGACTGCATTAAAAAAAAGAACCTTACAATATATGCCTAACAAGGACCAGCAACGTACTGGTATGTCGCTGGACTTTGATTGGTCTTGGCATTATTTTTACAGCCAGCGGTCAGCTTTCATGTAAAAGCAATCCTAGTGGCTAATTAGCCGCTAGGCTGTCTTTACAAGCAGTGGGAGGGAACTCCCCCGCCACCTTCCACAGTTTTCTCGGGCTCTTCTGTCCCACTGGGTAACCCAAAACTGCAGCTGGTGGTTCCATCAGCTGACCATAGAGCTGTCCAATCAGACAAGAATGGCTCCAATCATCTCTATGGCTTAAGATACCGGAGGCAACGAGCATTTCATGACTTCGGTTTCACCAGATATAAACAACACCATTGGGAAAGCATCTTATCACACCAATCTTGGTGTGGTCAGATGCTTTAAGGGAAGAGGAGAGATCTAGAGTCTAATGCCTCGTTTCCACTGAGCGGATCGGTTCGGGTCGGTTCGGTACGGTACGCTAATTTGAGTGTTTCCATTATGAAAGTGGCCCATACAACCGAAACAAACCGCACCATTCCTGGTCCTGCTTCAGATGTAGGGCCATAGGAAATGGAACGGTACAGTTAGGGCGGAGCTACTGGCGTCACACGATAGATTCCATTGATTGGCGGACAGGAAAACTTCAATGCTCACGTCAAATGAAAGAGCAAAACAAACACCTCATTTGGTGTAAACCCCGCATGGCCCCTGGTGGCCCGACTTGCAGTGGAAACGCTCACCTGAATAGACCGGACCATTCTAACCCTTCCAAACTGTACCGACCCGAACCGTTCTGCTCAGTGGAAACGAGGCATAATAGACCCCAATTTTTTCAAAAAAGAGTACCTGTCACTACTTATTGCTATCATAGGGGATATTTAAATTGTCTGCGATAACAATAAAAATTATATTAAAAAAATGAAAGGGAAGGTCTGAAAATAAAACAAAAAAGCAAAATAAATAATACTAAAAAAAATTCAAGAACCCCTGTCCCCCGTGTTTTTGCGCAAAGGCGAAGACAAGCATCAATCTGGTATCATATGTAAACAGCAATTGCACCCTGCATGTGAGGTATTGCTGCGAACGTCAGATCAAGGGCAGTAATTCTTGCAGTAGACCTCCTCTGTAACACTAATGTGGTAACCTGTAAAGGCCTTTAAAAATGTACGTAGTTTGTCGCCGCTGCATGGGCATGCGCAATTTTAAAGCATGTCATGTTTGGTATCTATGTACTCGGCATAAGATCAACTTTTATACTTTACCAAACAATTGGGCAATACATATTGTATTTGTGCATTACATTTTAAAAAAGTATTTTTTTCCCCCATAAAATTGCCTTTGGAAAATCTCTGCGTAAATACTGTGTGACAAAAAAATTGTAACACCCACCATTTTGATCTGTAGAGCCTCTGCTTTAAAAATATATAATGTTTTCATGTAAACATAAAGTGTCAGAAAAGGCTTGGTCTTAAAGGTTAGAAGAGTGGGTGATGTGAGGCATAAGCTTCTAATATTAGGCATAAAATGCCAGGACAGTTCAAACATCCCCCAAATGACCCCTTTTTGGAAAATAGATACCCCATGCTATTTGCTGAGAGGTATGTTGAGTCCATTGAATATTTTATATTTTGTCAGATGTTTCAAGAACATGACAATTTTTATTTTATTTTTGTTTTACACAAAGTTGTCACTAAATGATATATTTATCACACATGCCATGGGTATATGTGGAATTACACCCAGAAATACATTCTGCCCTTGCTTCTCCAGAGTACAGGGATACCACATGTGTGAGGCTTTTTGGGAGCCTAGCTGTGTACGGGACCCCGAAAACCAATCACCGCCTTCAGGTCTTCTTAGGGCGTAAATTGCTCATTTTACTTCCCCACTACCTATCACAGTTTTGGAGGCCCTGAAATGTCAAGCTAGCACAACCCCCCCCCATAACCCCTTTTCAGAAAGTAGACACCCCAAGCTTTTTGCTGAGAGGCATGTGGAGTTCATGAAATATTTTATACTTTGCCACAAGTTTCAGGAAAATGCCAAAAATGTTTTTTTTTATACACAAAGTTGTCATTTAAATTATATATTGCTCAAACATGCCATGGCCATATGTAAAATCACACCCCAAAATACATTCTGCTGCTTCTCTTGAGTACAGGGATACTACATGTGTGAGATTTTTTGGCAGTCTAGCCATGTACAGGACCCCGAAAACCAATCACAGCCTTCAGGCTTTCTAAGGACGTAAATTGTTGATTTCACTCTTCACTACCTATCACAGTTTCAGAGGTCATGAAATGCCAAGACAGCACAACCCCCCCAAATTACCCCTTTTCCAAAAGTAGACACCCCAAGGTATTTGCTAAGAGGCATGGTGAGTATTTTGCAAAAAGTCTCACACATTTGGTATCTCTGTACTCAGGTGAAGCAGCAGAATGTATTTTGGGGTGTCATTTCACATATACCAATGGCAAGTGTGAGCAATATAGCATTTAAGTGACAACTTTGTGTAAAAAAAAATGAATAAATAAAAATAAAAAAATTTCATTTTCCCAAAACTTGTGACAAAATGTAAAATATTTCATGGACTCAACATGCCTCTCAGCAAATAGTTTAGGGCGTCTACTTTCCGAAAATGGATCAGTTGGGGGGGGGGGGGAGGGTTGTGCTATCTTTGCATTTCATGGCCTCTCAAGCTGTGATAGGTAGTGAGGAGTGAAACCAACAAGTTACGCCCTTAGGCTCCGTTCACATGTCAGCGTATGGATCGCGGCGCGATTCCGCCCGCGATCCGGAGATTATTGCAAATCGCGGGACGCCTGTGCGTTGCCCGTGATTTGCAATAGCCCCCCAAACGCTGAGCGATGTTGCCGCGATTTCCGCCTGCCAAATCGCGGTAACATCGCGCAAAAAAAATCGCGGGACGCAATACGCTCCAAAGAAGCTCTTGTACTTTTTTGGGGCGTAATGTGTCCCGCGATTTTTTTTGCGCGATGTTACCGCGATTCGGCAGGCGGAAATCGCGGCAACATCGCTCAGCGTTTGGGGGGCTATTGCAAATCATGGGCAACGCACAGGCGTCCCGCGATTTGCAATAATCTCCGGATCGTGGGCGGAATCGCGGCGATTCTGCCCGCGATCCAAACGCTGACATGTGAATGCAGCCTTAGGGATCTTTCACACGGAGCAGACCGTATTGCGATCCGCTCCGGCACTTTTTTTTTTTTTCATGGACACGGATGACACTGGTGTCATCCGCTCCGTATGTCTGCATATCATCCAATCCGTTTGCAGATGATATACGGACATAATGTATGTCTATGGGCATTGCGGATGTCAGCGGAGGACACCGCTGACATCCGATTTTGCATCCGTTACATTTTTTAAACGGAACAAAAATAGGGTTCTGTTCCGTTCCAAAAAACGGAACAGAACTGAAAGGATGAAAATTGGATGTCAGCGGATGGTCATCCGCTGACATCCGCAATCCCATAGACATTCATTATGTCCGTATATCACCCGCAAATGGATGGGGTGATTTAGGGACATAGGGAACGTCCGTGTGAAAGAGCCCTTAGAAAGCCTGAAGGTGGTGATTGGTTTTCACGGCTGGACTGCCAAAAAGTCTCACACATGGGGTATCCCCGTACACAGGAGAAGCAGCAGAATGTATTTTGGGGTGTAATTCCACATATACCCATGGTATTTGTAAGCAATATATAATTTCAATGATAACTTTGTGTAAAAAAAACAAAAAAAACAAAAGAAAGCTCTATTTGTGGGGGAAAAAAGGACAAATTTAGTTTGTGTACATCACTGCATGACTGCGCAGTTACCAGTTAAAATCGCGCAGTGCCAAATTGCAAAAAATAGCCTGGACACTAGGGGGTAAAACCCTTCGGTCCTTAAGCCATTAAAGAGGAGCTGACACTTATAAAATGTATCAAAAGACTATGTTTTTTTTTTGTGATTTGTGTTCATATGTCTCTGCAAACCATTTTGCAGGCACTGTATAGACAAGCACTTGATGCATGCTAAAGTATCCAAACTCATAATCAAGCATTGCTCTAAAGAAGGAGAGTAAGCAATTGTCAAGCCTATAGTAGTAAAAAGCATAAATGTGCAGCTAAAATAAAACACAGGAACATTTAAATGTCTGTACACACCTTTTGAGATAATATATAAATATTGGAGAAGAAAGGCCAGTGGTTGGTCAAACTTTCCTGCCTCTTTTGTCTGGTTATTAAGTCCATTACATTTTGGGCCACAAATGACTGGCACTGCAGCAGAAAAAGTGTTCTTTGGTCTTTAAGGCTCAATAAAAAGGCAGGAGAGTTTGGGCCAATCATAGATGGCGACTGCCATTCTGCATGGATGCCTGAAATTGCAGATCCACCTGCTAACTTCTAATAACATCACTGGGTACCAGAACATCCCCTCTCTCATCCAGCAATGTTGCGCCTCCCCAGAGAGGCTCCGAAGCTGAAGAAGCTGTCCGGTTTCTTCACAACGGTCCGCAGAGAACTCTGGCAAGATGGTGGAGGGAGTTAATCCCTCATTAACGAACACCGCCCTCTAACGGCGGCCACCTTTCTCTTCCCCCAGTCTAACGGGGAAGAAGCGAGACACACAGAAAATGGGGGAGATTCCCCTCCTGCATCCCCTGGCACGAACAGCTCTGGGAAGTCAAAGCCTAGAAGAGACTCCCCGCCAGATGTGAGCACCGAACCTACTATGGAGGTGGGTAAATCACACAACAATACTCCTATGTCTGATCCTATAGCATCTTTCCCTATAGTAGGTCAGGCTATGTCTGACACTTTGATGAAAGAAATGTTATTGTCTTTACGTTCCTCAAAGGAAACAGACATGCTTACCTGCTTTCAAAAATGTAACACTGATATCCAAGCTCTGGAGGATTGAGTAAGCAATTTAGAGGATTCCATGGGCTCATGTATGGAATCATATAAGAACATGGTGCATGCACACACCTCCCCCGCTGATGATGTCATATGGTTAAAATCGAGGGTAGCAGACCTGGAGGACCATTCCAGGTGCAATAATTTAAAGTTAATGGGGATCCCTGAATCCGTGCAATCGTCCAACCTACCCTATTTTGTACAAGACCTCTTTTGCTCTGTTGCACTGTCACTGACGCCAGGAGACATCACGATCGATCGTATCCATAGAATCCCTAAACCTTCCTTCCTCCCACCAGGAGTACCTAGGGATGTTTTTTTGAAAATGCATTACTTCCAGGGGAAGGAAACCATCCTTGCGTCATTTCGCAAAAAAGATACCCTTCTTGAAAAAGCTACTGGCATATAAGTCCTGCTGGATTTCTGAGCACACACCTTGCAGAGATGGAAAAACGTAATCTCTATTACCAAAGCTTTGAGGAACCACGATATTGGGTACCAATGGAAATACCCAGCCACACTAAAAATCACTAGAGATGGAGCAACTACCATCATCAATACACTTGAAGAATGAAACAACCTACTCAAAAATTGGAAAATCCTTCCAGTGGACCCCCAATGGCTCAAGCTCATGGATCCTCACCCAAACTGCAAAGAGGGAGGAATCAGAACCTGGATAAACGCAACCAGAAGAAGTAATAGCTGATCACATCACCCTTGCTTTCTCAACAGCATAATGCACGGATTCCCTTGCAGAAGTTGGATTAGTATATCCTTCTGCTTACCTACAAGTTGTATTTCCCTCTACGTTCTGCAGTTAAACTGCGCAAGTTCTCTTGGGAACCTTTTTTATTCCTCCTACGTGTGATCTTTCCTTCCTTCAATCTCTATACCTTCTTCTATCTTCAGAACCCCGACAACTTAATCCATTGCCTATTCATGGCTAACTCCTGGAGCCAAAACCTCCATGTTCTTCCAATGATCCTATTATACTCCAGGCAGTGTATACTCAGCAATTTCCACTATTATCGACAGGATGAATTCGTTTGATACTGCTTTCCGGCATACCGGCCAATACCAACCACCGGTTTCTCCTTAAAAGGCCACTTAGCACAAAAAGCCCAGCTAATCGGTACATATCTCCAGCTACCATACCAAGATAATGTCCCTTAAGCTTATGTCTATAAATGCCCGTGGTTTGAATCATCACACCAGCGCTTTTCCTTATGGAAAGAAGCCACAATATCTAAAGCGGACATTGTGATTGTCCAAGAAACCCACTTTAAAAGGCCTGAGACTCCGAAATACCAGCGTAAAGACTTCCCTCTCACATTTTAGGTGTTTTAATACCCATTAAACACACTGTAAACTTTCATCTCCACTCATCCGTAATGGATGAAGAAGGCAGATACGTCATACTGGTTTGCAAGATCAACGACATTTCCTACACTATAGTGGGAGTGTATGCCCCTAACTCTAAACAGAAATGTTTTTTTCTGAAAGCTCTCCAAGTGCATCGATCAATGTAAACAAGGCAACCTGCTGATTTGTGGAGACATGAACTTGGTGATTGTTCCTCAATTGGACTCCTCTGCTACTAGGAAGTATTGAACATCTTCCTTGCTTAACCTTATCACTAAAGAGGACCTCTACGACTTATGGAGGTGCTTACACACCTCAGAGAATGACTACACCTTCTACTCTATGTACTCACCCATAGATTTGTGTTTGGTTGACAAATGGTTGTTGCAGCGGGTGTCCTCTTCCGAAATTGCTGACATTACGTGGTAGGACCACGCTCCTTTATTTATCACAATCTCGGAATCGAACACCCATAGCCCTACATTGCTATGGAGATGCAGTAACACACTCATTAAAGATAGTTCCACATGCGAGGTGCTCACTCAACATCTCAGACTTTTTCAATGCTAATGACACCCCTGACGCTAGCAACTTCTCCCTTTGGTATGCTCACAAGGCATACCTTCGGGGAATTCTAATTCAAAAAGGCGCCCAAATTAAACGGGCTTATTCTGCAAAAATACGTTTACTGACTGAATTACAACTTTTAGAGGGCAAGAATAAGTCCTACCCAGACCCAATCACTGCATCACAGTTAGCCAAAATATGTGTGGACATACGCTCTCAATTACAAGTGAAAAACTAACATATGTTACAATAAATACAACCTCGTTTTTACACCTTGCACAACAAAGCTGGTAAATATCTTGCCTCTAAACAAAAAACACGTAGAACAAAATCAAAGATACCCCATCTTTTCCATCCAGACACCCAACAAAAACTATCCAACCCTAAACAGATTGCAGATGCATTCGCAGATTACTATGGCTCCCTCTATAACCTGAAAGACGACCCTTCGACCATCCAACCTGCCAACGTAGCAATCTCTTCCTTCATAGCCGACATTAATCTCCCAGCCCTATCTTTCTGAGACCTATCTTGAGATCCTGAACCGCCCTTTCTCATTACCCGAATTTCAAAGCACAATTGACTTGTTGCCCTGTGGCAAGTCACCAGGTCCAGACGCATACTCTAATGAATATTATCAGACTTTTGCACCTATCCTATGTCCTTACCCAGTAAAACTCTTTAACGATGCAGCTAATGGTTCTGACTTCCCAGCGCAGATGTTGAGAGGTCACATTGTTACCATCCCAAAACCCGGGAAGAGTCCTGACTCTCCGGCTAATTTTCAGCTGATTTCCTTACCTAATGCGGACAATAAAATATATGCCAAAATGTTAGCACAAAGGCTGAAAAAATGTCTACCCTCCTTGATACAGCCGGACCAGATAGGATTTGTCCCGGGCAGACAGGCTTCTGATGCCACCAGACATGTAATTGATGTGGTCCACTTTGCCGAACAAAGTCGAACGCCCTCTCTGCTTCTCTCTATTGATGCAGAAAAGGCGTTTGACCAAGTCTACTGGGGTTATATGTCTCAGGTATTACACAAGTTTGCTTTTGGGAGCACTATTCTCTCCGCCATATTATCTCTGTACTCCAATCCCTCGGCTCAGGTGTACACTTCGGGTATACTTTCCAAACCATTTAGTATTTCAAACAGAACAAGGCAGGGATGCCCTCTGTCCCTAACAATCTTTAATTTGAGGATGGAACCGCTGGCCAGTAAGATCCACACACACCCACAAATAACAGGATTTCTCTTTCAAGAAAAGCCTCACATTATCAGACTGTTTGCGGACGATATTATTTTAATGTTAATGAACCCTCAAACCTCACTCACGATTACCCATAATATACTCTCAGAATTCAGCAGAATATCGTATTGCAAAGTTAACCATTCCAAATCACTAATAATGAACATGAATATCCCCAGTCCCATGGTGGTGGCATTAAAAAAGTACTTACCGTACACCTTGGCCGAATCGAACATCCCCTATCTAGGCATAATGGTCATCCCTTCTCACCATACACTCACAGAGGCCAATTACAAACCCCTAATCACCAAATTAGAGTTGCAACTAAAGAAGATGGCCTTAACAGAGATGTCTTTGGTTGGCAGACTAGCGGCCTACAAAATGCTTATACTCCCTCAAATCCTATACATGTTTCGATCCCTTCATATACCAGTCAAAACATCACGTCTGAATTCCCTTACACAACAACTGAAAAACTTTATATGGAAAGGAAAAAAAGCTCATGCATCTCTGGACTCCCTAATTAAACACAAGAACGTAGGGGGCATGGGAATGATAGACCTATAGGACTACCTCACGGCAGTCTATTTAGACCACTTGAGAAACTGGTTCAACCCTTCGGCAGAACCATTATGGTTGGATATAGAAAAAGGTATCCATTAAACCCCTTGCTTTTTACTATATGCTGACAACTGGAGAGCCCTGAAGCGAGACTATTACCTACCAACTACTAAAACATCCATCCTTGCCTGGAGAAAGATAGCAAACTCCACCTCCTCATCTTCTATCCCATTGATCACAGATATACCTCTAGGAACTCTAGAACACCTCATCCCCGACATTTCCCTGTCCGACCTGGAGAAACTTAACATTAAATCTTTATCAGACCTTCTCGAGAACGATCAACTGATCTCCCCAGAGACCATGATAACCAAGTAAAAGCTCCCACATAACACCTTCTTCAAATTGTACCGTAATTTATTATTTCCTTAAATCTCACCCTCCTTCACCTATAAAGATAAATAGACAGATATACAAACCCGATTCCAAAAAAGTTGGGACACTGTACAAATTGTGAATAAAAACAGAATGCAATGATGTGGAAGTTTCAAATTTCAATATTTTATTCAGAATACAACATAGATGACATATCAAATGTTTAAATTGAGAAAATGTATCATTTTAAGGGAAAAATAAATTGATTTTAAATTTTATAGCATCAACACATCTCAAAAAAGTTGGGACAAGGCCATGTTTACCACTGTGTGGCATCCCCTCTTAATTTTATAACAGTCTGCAAACGTCTGGGGACTGAGACAAGTTGCCCCAGTTTAGGAATAGGAATGTTGTCCCATTCTTGTCTAATACAGGTTTTTAGTTGCTCAACTGTCTTAGGTCTTCTTTGTTGCATCTTCTTCTTTATGATGCACCAAATGTTTTCTATGGGTGAAAGATCTGGACTGCAGGCTGGCCATTTCAGTACCCGGATCCTTCTTCTACGAAGCCATGATGTTGTAATTGATGCAGTATGTGGTCTGGCATTGTCATGTTGGAAAATGCAAGGTCTTCCCTGCAAGAGACAACATCTGGATGGGAGCATATGTTGTTCTACAACTTGGATATACCTTTCAGCATTAATGGCGCCTTTCCAGATGTGTAAGCTGCCCATGCCACATGCACTCATGCAACCCCATACCATCAGAGATGCAGGCTTCTGAACTGAGTGCTGAGAACAACTTGGGTTGTCCTTGTCCTCTTTAGTCTGGATGACATGGCATCCCAGTTTTCCAAAAAGAACTTCAAATTTTGGTTCGTCTGACCACAGAACAGTTTTCCACTTTGCCAAAGTCCATTTTAAATGAGCCTTGGCCCAGTGAAAACACCTGCGCTTCTGGATCATGTTTAGATATGGCTTATTTTTTGGCCTATAGAGTTTTAGCTGGCAATGGCGAATGGCACGGTGGATTGTGTTCACCGACAATGTTTTCTGGAAGTATTCCTAAGCCCATGTTGTGACTTCCAATACAGTAGCATTCCTGTATGTGATGCAGTGCCGTCTAAGGGCTCGAAGATCACGGGCATCCAATATGGTTTTTTCAGCCTTGACCCTTACGCACAGAGATTGTTCCAGATTCTCTGAATCTTTGGATGATATTATGCACTGTAGATGATGATAACTTCAAATTCTTTGCAATTTTTCTCTGAGAAACTCCTTTCTGATATTGCTCCACTATTTTTCGCCTCAGCTTCTGGGGAATTGGTGATCCTCTGCCCATCTTGACTTCTGAGGGACACTGCCACTCTGAGAGGCTCTTTATACCCAATCATGCTGCCAATTGACCAAATAAGTTGCAAATTGGTCCTCCAGCTGTTCCTTATATGTACATTTAACTTTTCCGGCCTCTTATTGCTACCTGTCCCAACTTTTTTGGAATGTGTAGCTCTCATGAAATCCAAAATGAGCCAATATTTGGCATGACATTTCAAAATGTCTCACTTTCAACATTTGATATGTTATCTATATTATATTGTGAATAAAATATAAGTTTATGAGATTTGTAAATTAGTCCATTCCTTTTTAACTCACAATTTGTGCAGTGTCCCAACTTTTTTGGAATTGGGTTTGTACTTAGCGATGAACAATCAACAGGTGTGTAAGACTGCTAGCTGAACACTTAAGGTCAATAGAAGCTACATCGATGATCTGCTTATGATCTGGGAGGGAGATATGACTAGCCTTCAGGCTTTCATGAGCAGGATGGATAACAACAAAAACATCTCCCTTACATGGAATATCAATATGGAGAAGATCGTATTCCTCAATTTGGAGATCTATAAGCAGGATGGTTGTTTTAAGACACGCAACCATTTTAAGCCAACAGATAGAAATGCCTATATCCCTCTTGACAGCTGCCACCACAGACTGTGGCTGTGCAATATTCCTCGAGGGCAGTTCATGCGTCTAAGATGCAACTGCACCACTGATGATTTTGCCACACAGTCTGTGGTGCTAGCTGAGAGGTTCCTCCAAAAGGGATACCAGAGGGAGGATATTGATAGGGAATTGAAAAGAGTGAGAGAGCAGGATAGACAGTCAATTCTTGATAAGGTTGTGAAAGAAAATAGGTGCGCAGTCCTGAAGTGATGAGAAGTGAAGTGAAAGCAGCACTGAAATTTGAATTAAACGTGAGAAGATGGCAATATGGAAAACATTACCAAAGTGCGCTAACAAATAATGAAACAAGTGTTCAAAAGGTACTTGGATGGTGACCAGATTTAAAAAATCATATACATTCAGTCCAAAACAAAAGTGCAAAAACTGTGAGAGAGTCTTTCTTTTCAAATTGGAGTGAAGGTAAGGGAGTGTTGGGAGGTGGGTGGGGCCTCGTCCCAAAAAATGATCCAAAGTGATTCTCAGTGGCCTGATATACACATGTGGACACCCAGTGTTAGGAGTGGACTCTTACCACAATGTGGAGAGATGTGAGCATGTACTTGGTTGTATCTAGAAGTCCCCAACTGATCAAGCTGGCAGGGATGGCTCTCGGAATGGACCGGAACAATCAGCTGCTTCCGAAGTGGGGGGGGGATCTGTAGGCTTCCAAGCAGGGGGAGATGCCAAGACAGAGCAACCCAGAGGAAAGAAGAGGACTATAGTGCATTACCTTCGACTTTAATGATAAAACGAATGAGGGTACACTTACACATTCCGGACGAACAAACAGCAAATACAGCAAATACAGGGTGGTCGCGGGTGTCTGCAGTACAAACCGGGACCTATGACAGCACGGCTGGCTCCCCCCGACGCGTTTCCACTAACAAGTCGGCTTCTGGGATTGGAGCTACAGCCGCGCTGTCCACATCTCTCATTTAAGTGTTGGCAAATGGAGACTTCCGGTGCGGACTCGGCGGGGACTCGGAAGTGCAATGACGCACTTCCGGTTGCGGAGTTGGCCAATCATAGCATATTCCTCCGAAGACCCGGACGTGCAATGACGCACTTCCGGTTCCGGAGACGGCCTATTATGATCGTAATACTTCAAGGACCCGGAAATGTTACGATATCTTTCCGGATTCTTGTTGGGCCAATTGCAGCGGATGTCAACAAAGCAGTTGATAGGTGGTACTAAAGTGTCCAGAAAAGGAAACGTACTTTACCTAACAATGCATAGACTAGTGGTGCAATGTAAGAAGGCAAGCAGTGTGACCATGTTTACCTTTCTTAACGGCTAAGAAGAGAATAATTTGATTAAAAGGCAAAAATTATGGTTAAAAAATGCTGCTAATCTTCACGGTGAAAGAATTTTCTATTGGTGAGAATAAGCAATTATGGAGGATAAATTATAAATGGCCACAATTTGGACTAAAAATTAAAAATTCAATAGGTGGACATATTTTAATCAATGTTAAAAAATGGATTTATTTTAAAATAATTAAAAAAACTTTTATGTGTAAAACAAAATTGTTGGTTAGGGTGGATCGCAATGGAAATCTCCATCCGCCAACTGGTATATTTGATAACAATGCATGTATAAAATACCAAATATTCCATATATAAAAATATAAATATATATATAAATATAAAAGTTGTCTAGAAAAATTTGTTTAAAAAAATTTTTAAAAAATTATTAAACACCAAATTTAAAGAAGGAGAATAATAATGAAGGAGGAAAAGATTGGCTGGAAGAGAACAGACTATGAAAGAAAATGTGTATCAAATTGTAGGAAGGACTAGTCATTGTTTATATGGGCATTAATGTCCCACTCTACATTCATGCCCCAGGGCTGGTAACACTTTAATTCATGAATCCAAAACGTTTCACGCCTGGAGATAGTCCTTTTCATATCACTCCCTCTCCAATGGGGGGAGTAGCCTTCAATCACGACAGCTTTCAGTTGTGCATAGTTTTGATTATGACATCTGTCGTGATGGGCTGAAAGGCTGTGTCCAGGGAATCCAATTTGTATGTTGGTAAGATGCTCCCCAATTCTTATACTAGGGGTTCTGATCGTTCTTCCAACATACTGCAACCCGCATCCACAAGTAAGGAGGTATATAGCTCCCCTACTTTGGCATGTAACAAAATTTTGGATATCGTACTTTTTCTTGGTTACTGTAGAGTTGAAGGTTTTAGTTCTCTGTGTTTTCAACTCTTTACATACCCGGCATTTTTTACAAGGAAAAAAGCCTTTCATATTAGAAAACATTCTAGGGATGGCAGGCTTCTCAACTGGAGTAGGAGCAATCAGGTCTTTCAAATTCCTGGTTCTCTTATATATGATGGGGGGTCTTTCGGGGAGATTTGGTCCTAGGATTCTATCTCCCTTAAGTATATGCCAATACTTCCGGAAAGTTTTGTTAACCCATCTGTATCCAGTGGAGAAGGAGGTAACAAAGGCGTATTCGAATTTAGAAAAGGCACCAGTTTGTTTAGGTTTAGGGACCACTAGTTCTCTTTGTGGTACATCTTTAACTTGGAGGATGCTTTGTTCCAAAGCTTCTTTTTTGAAACCTTTTTCCAGGAATCTATCCTTCAATATGTCGCTCTGAACCTTGAAGTCGTGAGAGTCCGTGCAATTACGGCGGATCCTCCTAAACTGACTGGTGGGGACCGAAGATAGCCAATTTGGGTGGTGGCAGCTATCAAGGGGGATGAACCCGTTCTTATCCGTGGGTTTAAAAAATGTCCTAGTGCCAAACTTACATCCTATCCTATAGATGGTAAGGTCTAGGAAGTTGATGGAGACCTCACTGAACTGGTAGGTGAGGCGAATGCCCCAATCGTTGCAGTTCAGTCGTTCCATAAAGAGTTTGAGGGAAGGGGTGTCACCCTTCCACAGCAGTAGGACATCATCTATATATCTCCTCCATAGGAAGATGTTAGGTTCACGGTTATCATAGATGTTACGGTCCTCCCATAGTGCCATAAACAAATTTGCGAGGCTGGGAGCAAATTTTGCTCCCATCGCCACTCCAGTCTGTTGCAAATAGAAATTCCCACCGTAATAGAAATAATTGTGCTCCATTCCGAACTGTAAGAGCTCCAGAATGAACACTTTTTGTTTGAGTGGAAGGTCAAAATGGTTGTCAAGGAAAGTGCTGACAGCTTCATATCCCATTTGGTGAGGTATGATGGTGTACAGGGATGAAACATCCGCTGTAACCATCAATACCTCACCATCTGTCTCCAGGTTGGTGAGTTCCTGGATGCACTGGGAGGTGTCTTTTAGAAATGCGGGGGTTTGTTGCACAAGAGGCTGGAGGAAATGATCCACATATTTACCTATACGTGAGGTTACTGAATCTATCCCACTTATTATTGGTCTACCTGGGGGCTTTATTAAGCTTTTGTGGACCTTGGGTAGATAATAAATAAGTGGGATTCTGGGGGCTAAGGGAACTAAATGTTCTTTTTCTTTTTCATTAAGAATGCCCTCTTCATAACCTCTCAAAATTAAGCGTTCAAGCTTCTTCTTGTATAGGTGAGTAGGATCATTTGGGAGGATCCGGTAAGTCTCACCATCAGACAATAGACGGTCCATCTCCTCCACATAATCATCTTTTTTCAGCAGCACAACCCCACCTCCCTTGTCAGCTGGGCGTATGATTAAATCTTTACGCTCACAAAGTGATTTCACTCCTTCCATCAAATCTTTCTGAATATGGTGAGAGAATTTAGCTTCATCAAGGTCCTTCAAAACCAAATCTTTGAATACCGTGATGTTACTACTTTTGACACCTTGGGGATTAAAGAGTGAGGCATTTTTTAAATTAGTGTGACTGTAAGGAGAAACTTGATAGCTGGTATAGTTTCTTTCCTTAGCATTTGACAAAAAATGTCTCTTCACGTTTAATTTTCTGACATATTTGTGCACATCTATGAATGTGTCAAATTTGTTGATGCCTTTCTTTGGTGCGTATTTCAGGCCTTTGTCTAGGGTTCGTTGTTCTGAATCTGTCAGGGTGACTCCACTTAGGTTGAAGATGCCCTGCCCTTTCATCTTTTCCTTTTTCCTGGAGTCACCTCCCCTGCACCCCCTTGTTTTTTTCTTTTGCCTTTGTTGTGGCCCTTCCCTAAAAAACCCCTCGGTTTTTGGCTAATGGGGGTGTTGGTAGAATGATTATGTTGAGGTTCATAATCATCATCCTCACTCTCGTCTGTGTCCTCTTGTAAAGATTCATATCTGTTATTGGACACTAACTTTCTTGGGTCTTGATAAGAAGGACCAAGATAGTTTCCCTCATAATCCAAAGACAATCTTCTAGATTTTTTAGGAGAGGGTGAGGTACGGTGTTTATAAGCGGATCTATGATCTTCCTCTTCCCATCTCAAATTTTTGGTTTGAGAATGGGTAACCCCTTTTCCACTTTTTCCTTTCCCTTTGGTAGATTGGGAGAGGGATTTCTCCTTCAAAGGTTTAAATTTGGAGTGGAAGGCTCCAGATGTAGAAGGTACCGGATTTCCCGCAGGGGGGAGTTTCCGGTTGTCAGGCTGAACGTTTTCCTGCATTTCTATTAAATTTGAGTTTCCAACTTCAGTATTGGCTAAAGTACTGGTGGTTGCACTAGAACCCTCCCCAGTGTTCAATTGCCACTTGAACACACGGGTAGAGTTATAGTCTTCCAAATCTCGGAAATATTTTTTCCGTTTTTTTATTTTCTGTTCCTCTTCCTCCATGGTGAGGATCTCTCTTAGCTCTTGTGTGTACATTTTGTAGGCCTCTTCTTCTTTAAATGGAGTCAATTTCTCTTTGATTTCTAACATCTCCTTATTGAGTCTAATGGTCTTCCTCCTCTTTTTGTCAACAAGGAAGTTTAGCAGGCTAATGCCTGCACCATTGAAAAACTGACTCCATTCCAGAAGTTCTGTATCCCCTTGGTCAGGGTTCAAGTTCCACCTGAGGCTACGGGGAACCATTTTTTCTGCTATATATCTCTCTAGGAAGACTATATCCCATGCGGCATGTAACTCTGCCACCATTACATTTTTGAGTCGCATGAATATTCCCCTGAGATCAGTGGATTCTGGTTTGGTTCTAGTAAACACATCATCCACTGCTAGTTTGCGGGAACTGTGATATTCAAAGATGTCCATTCCCTAAAAAAGGATGCAGCTACCTGTGAAAGTGTGAATAGATTGTGAAAGAAAATAGGTGCGCAGTCCTGAAGTGATGAGAAGTGAAGTGAAAGCAGCACTGAAATTTGAATTAAACGTGAGAAGATGGCAATATGGAAAACATTACCAAAGTGCGCTAACAAATAATGAAACAAGTGTTCAAAAGGTACTTGGATGGTGACCAGATTTAAAAAATCATATACATTCAGTCCAAAACAAAAGTGCAAAAACTGTGAGAGAGTCTTTCTTTTCAAATTGGAGTGAAGGTAAGGGAGTCACCCTGACAGATTCAGAACAACGAACCCTAGACAAAGGCCTGAAATACGCACCAAAGAAAGGCATCAACAAATTTGACACATTCATAGATGTGCACAAATATGTCAGAAAATTAAACGTGAAGAGACATTTTTTGTCAAATGCTAAGGAAAGAAACTATACCAGCTATCAAGTTTCTCCTTACAGTCACACTAATTTAAAAAATGCCTCACTCTTTAATCCCCAAGGTGTCAAAAGTAGTAACATCACGGTATTCAAAGATTTGGTTTTGAAGGACCTTGATGAAGCTAAATTCTCTCACCATATTCAGAAAGATTTGATGGAAGGAGTGAAATCACTTTGTGAGCGTAAAGATTTAATCATACGCCCAGCTGACAAGGGAGGTGGGGTTGTGCTGCTGAAAAAAGATGATTATGTGGAGGAGATGGACCGTCTATTGTCTGATGGTGAGACTTACCGGATCCTCCCAAATGATCCTACTCACCTATACAAGAAGAAGCTTGAACGCTTAATTTTGAGAGGTTATGAAGAGGGCATTCTTAATGAAAAAGAAAAAGAACATTTAGTTCCCTTAGCCCCCAGAATCCCACTTATTTATTATCTACCCAAGGTCCACAAAAGCTTAATAAAGCCCCCAGGTAGACCAATAATAAGTGGGATAGATTCAGTAACCTCACGTATAGGTAAATATGTGGATCATTTCCTCCAGCCTCTTGTGCAACAAACCCCCGCATTTCTAAAAGACACCTCCCAGTGCATCCAGGAACTCACCAACCTGGAGACAGATGGTGAGGTATTGATGGTTACAGCGGATGTTTCATCCCTGTACACCATCATACCTCACCAAATGGGATATGAAGCTGTCAGCACTTTCCTTGACAACCATTTTGACCTTCCACTCAAACAAAAAGTGTTCATTCTGGAGCTCTTACAGTTCGGAATGGAGCACAATTATTTCTATTACGGTGGGAATTTCTATTTGCAACAGACTGGAGTGGCGATGGGAGCAAAATTTGCTCCCAGCCTCGCAAATTTGTTTATGGCACTATGGGAGGACCGTAACATCTATGATAACCGTGAACCTAACATCTTCCTATGGAGGAGATATATAGATGATGTCCTACTGCTGTGGAAGGGTGACACCCCTTCCCTCAAACTCTTTATGGAACGACTGAACTGCAACGATTGGGGCATTCGCCTCACCTACCAGTTCAGTGAGGTCTCCATCAACTTCCTAGACCTTACCATCTATAGGATAGGATGTAAGTTTGGCACTAGGACATTTTTTAAACCCACGGATAAGAACGGGTTCATCCCCCTTGATAGCTGCCACCACCCAAATTGGCTATCTTCGGTCCCCACCAGTCAGTTTAGGAGGATCCGCCGTAATTGCACGGACTCTCACGACTTCAAGGTTCAGAGCGACATATTGAAGGATAGATTCCTGGAAAAAGGTTTCAAAAAAGAAGCTTTGGAACAAAGCATCCTCCAAGTTAAAGATGTACCACAAAGAGAACTAGTGGTCCCTAAACCTAAACAAACTGGTGCCTTTTCTAAATTCGAATACGCCTTTGTTACCTCCTTCTCCACTGGATACAGATGGGTTAACAAAACTTTCCGGAAGTATTGGCATATACTTAAGGGAGATAGAATCCTAGGACCAAATCTCCCCGAAAGACCCCCCATCATATATAAGAGAACCAGGAATTTGAAAGACCTGATTGCTCCTACTCCAGTTGAGAAGCCTGCCATCCCTAGAATGTTTTCTAATATGAAAGGCTTTTTTCCTTGTAAAAAATGCCGGGTATGTAAAGAGTTGAAAACACAGAGAACTAAAACCTTCAACTCTACAGTAACCAAGAAAAAGTACGATATCCAAAATTTTGTTACATGCCAAAGTAGGGGAGCTATATACCTCCTTACTTGTGGATGCGGGTTGCAGTATGTTGGAAGAACGATCAGAACCCCTAGTATAAGAATTGGGGAGCATCTTACCAACATACAAATTGGATTCCCTGGACACAGCCTTTCAGCCCATCACGACAGATGTCATAATCAAAACTATGCACAACTGAAAGCTGTCGTGATTGAAGGCTACTCCCCCCATTGGAGAGGGAGTGATATGAAAAGGACTATCTCCAGGCGTGAAACGTTTTGGATTCATGAATTAAAGTGTTACCAGCCCTGGGGCATGAATGTAGAGTGGGACATTAATGCCCATATAAACAATGACTAGTCCTTCCTACAATTTGATACACATTTTCTTTCATAGTCTGTTCTCTTCCAGCCAATCTTTTCCTCCTTCATTATTATTCTCCTTCTTTAAATTTGGTGTTTAATAATTTTTTAAAAATTTTTTTAAACAAATTTTTCTAGACAACTTTTATATTTATATATATATTTATATTTTTATATATGGAATATTTGGTATTTTATACATGCATTGTTATCAAATATACCAGTTGGCGGATGGAGATTTCCATTGCGATCCACCCTAACCAACAATTTTGTTTTACACATAAAAGTTTTTTTAATTATTTTAAAATAAATCCATTTTTTAACATTGATTAAAATATGTCCACCTATTGAATTTTTAATTTTTAGTCCAAATTGTGGCCATTTATAATTTATCCTCCATAATTGCTTATTCTCACCAATAGAAAATTCTTTCACCGTGAAGATTAGCAGCATTTTTTAACCATAATTTTTGCCTTTTAATCAAATTATTCTCTTCTTAGCCGTTAAGAAAGGTAAACATGGTCACACTGCTTGCCTTCTTACATTGCACCACTAGTCTATGCATTGTTAGGTAAAGTACGTTTCCTTTTCTGGACACTTTAGTACCACCTATCAACTGCTTTGTTGACATCCGCTGCAATTGGCCCAACAAGAATCCGGAAAGATATCGTAACATTTCCGGGTCCTTGAAGTATTACGATCATAATAGGCCGTCTCCGGAACCGGAAGTGCGTCATTGCACGTCCGGGTCTTCGGAGGAATATGCTATGATTGGCCAACTCCGCAACCGGAAGTGCGTCATTGCACTTCCGAGTCCCCGCCGAGTCCGCACCGGAAGTCTCCATTTGCCAACACTTAAATGAGAGATGTGGACAGCGCGGCTGTAGCTCCAATCCCAGAAGCCGACTTGTTAGTGGAAACGCGTCGGGGGGAGCCAGCCGTGCTGTCATAGGTCCCGGTTTGTACTGCAGACACCCGCGACCACCCTGTATTTGCTGTATTTGCTGTTTGTTCGTCCGGAATGTGTAAGTGTACCCTCATTCGTTTTATCATTAAAGTCGAAGGTAATGCACTATAGTCCTCTTCTTTCCTCTGGGTTGCTCTGTCTTGGCATCTCCCCCTGCTTGGAAGCCTACAGATCCCCCCCCCACTTCGGAAGCAGCTGATTGTTCCGGTCCATTCCGAGAGCCATCCCTGCCAGCTTGATCAGTTGGGGACTTCTAGATACAACCAAGTACATGCTCACATCTCTCCACATTGTGGTAAGAGTCCACTCCTAACACTGGGTGTCCACATGTGTATATCAGGCCACTGAGAATCACTTTGGATCATTTTTTGGGACGAGGCCCCACCCACCTCCCAACACTCCCTTACCTTCACTCCAATTTGAAAAGAAAGACTCTCTCACAGTTTTTGCACTTTTGTTTTGGACTGAATGTATATGATTTTTTAAATCTGGTCACCATCCAAGTACCTTTTGAACACTTGTTTCATTATTTGTTAGCGCACTTTGGTAATGTTTTCCATATTGCCATCTTCTCACAATTCTTGATAAGGAAAAGTCAACAGAAGGCAATAATGAGATTCGCATTATCTTAGACTGTAATATTCAGTACAAGAAAGTTGAACGGATCATCAAAAGACACTGGGGTATTCTTAGGCAGGACAGGATTCTGGGTCCATCTTTTCCAGAATACCCGAGGTGTGTCTATAAAAAAGCTCCGTCTTTGTGGGATAAAATCGCCCCTGGATTTGTTGATCCCCTAAAGGTGAAGACTGGGTGTCTTTTTTCTTTTTTTTTTTCTTTTCTAGCAGGTTTTTATGCCTGTGGCAGGTGTGCCACATGCAAAAGCTGTAGGAAAAACATGAAGAAAAGAAAAGTTTGTCTCCACAGCAACTAACAAAAGTTATAAAATACAGAACCTTATTACGTGCTCAAGTGCGAGTGCGAATTACAATATATCAGACGGACATCCCCCGCTCTGCACGTAAGAGTAGGCGAGCATGTTAACAATATTAGAAAAGGTTTGGTTACTCACAGTGTATCTAGGCATTTTAAATTCTGTCATCATAAAAATCCAAGCGGACTAAAATTCTGGGGAATTGAGAAGGTGACCCACCACTGGAGGGGTGGCAATTTCATCCGCCACTTAAGCTGCAGAGAGTCCTTTTGGATTTACGAAACAAAAGTTTTGACTCCATTAGGACTTAATGTGGATTTTGATTTAAATTGTTTTATTTCAGACAGATACATTTTTATTATTCATTTTTTTTAAATGTATTATTTTTTTTTTGTGAGTTATGTATGCAATAGGTGTGCTTCAGTTATATTTAGCTGACTCCCACTCCTGAGTCACAGTAGGTATATTATATGCACATTATGTGCTGGTTCGTTGCATAACATTTATAGGTGGCAATGATATGTGTTTTAATTAATTATTTAATGATTCTTGAGTCCCATATTATTAATATTTTTTGTAAAAATATTGAATAGTTTAAATATGAGGACGATTTTATGTCCTGTTTTATTGATTGTGTGAAGTATTATGGCCATATTCTTATCTGTCCGGTATATTTCTTTCCTGAAAGGGAAGGGACTCCTTTCGTCTGTATCAGGTGAATGTAGGCGGCGTTCAGGGAGGAGGAGCGCTCCTTAGAAGGGCATGATGATGTCTGTTTAGCTCTGCCTGCTAGGCGGAGCCGCATCGGATAAAAGCTGGGTCCTCTTTATGGTTCCTTATCCCCGCTGATGAAGTCCACGCTCACTACTGGACGTAACCCATACCGGGAACCATGTGAGCAGCGGCCATCTTGCTACACCTATGGATGCTGAAGTACACCTTGGCAGCTGTTTGTACATGTCTGAAAACTTCTACATGAATGAGTTTTTTGCTGTTTGGCTTTTTATAATAAATTACCATACGAAGAGAGCACTAGATTCTGCTTCCTTTATTCATATATGTACCGTGGAGGGAGTTCATTAGCAGCCTTTCAGAGGTTCTAAAGATTGCTGTCTGAGTGAGCATATATGCTATCTGACCCTGTGGGGTCTTGATCATGAGGATGTTTAAAGCAGCCTGTCTGGGATTTTGAAGATTTCCTTTTGAGTGATTATGCTTGCTATCTGACCCTGTTGGGTCTTAATCGGGAGGTGAGCGCATATGCATGCCATGGTGATGGGCCTTGAAGAGCACTCTGAGCATCAAATATTTGATTAAAGGCACCTAGACTGCACTCCTGGGTTTACCTGACTGCACTCCTCCATTAGGATTTTTTTAGACTGATATTTACTTGCTTTATAAATATATTGCCTTAATCAATTATTCACACTGTTTATGGTTTATCTTCGATATATGTATGTCATTTGTTATTCCATTGCATCCATGGAAAGCTATATCTTGATTGCGCTGCACTTGTATATTTTGCCTATAAAGATAAACCCCAAAATAGCGCAACTTTTCAATAATCCCAAACAAGAAACTAAGGGAACATCACTTATATACAACACCCTCCAAAGTAAAACCAAATTCAACAAAACTAAACCCATGCTCCAATAGGAGTCGAACCTATAAACCTCCTTTACTGATCACCAGTGGACCCAAGCTATCCGATACTCACACTCCACTACACACTTATGCACTGTGTAAATCACTGGGAAATGGCCTTAAAAATATCCCTCAGATGGTACCTTACTCCATGCAGATTAGCAAAAATGTACCCCACTAGCTCACCACAATGCTGGAGAGGCTGCAACTCCACGGATAACACCATGCACATACTATGGTCATGCAAAAACATTTGTAGTCTTTGGTGTAAAGAATTTCAAATAATATCGGATATAACCAGCATCTTGACACCCATCAAACCTGCACTGGCCCTACTACATTTAGGTATTGACAAATTCCCAGTACAGTTCAGGGGTGTAGTAGCCAATATTCTTCTCTCCACGACACTTTCTATCACCAGACACTGGAAACAAAGATCTATCCCCTAACCCTTCGGAAGTGATTAATGCAACTCACCAACACTAGAAAAAATCCTTCAATCTGATATAGAAATCGTAGCTCCTATGGTATACACCTTGAGAACCCCAGATCCCCTGCTGTTCCTGATTGTATTCGGCCCCCTTGAACTTTGCGACCTTTTGCCACAGGCTTCAAACATAAAGATATAAAACTGTAATTTTTTTGTGAAGAATCAACAACAAGTGGGACACAATCATGAAGTGGAATGAAATTTATTGGATATTTCAAACTTTTTTAACAAATAAAAAACTGAAAAATTGGGCGTGCAAAATTATTCAGCCCCTTTACTTTCAGTGCAGCAAACTCTCTCCAGAAGTTCAGTGAGGAGCTCTGAATGATCCAATGTTGACCTAAATGACTAATGATGATAAATAGAATCCACCTGTGTGTAATCAAGTCTACGTATAAATGCACCTGCACTGTGATAGTCTCAGAGGTCAGTTTAAAGCGCAGAGAGCATCATGAAGAACAAGGAACACACCAGGCAGGTCCGAGATACTGTTGTGGAGAAGTATAAAGCCGGATTTGGATATAAAAAGATTTCCCAAGCTTTAAACATCCCAAGGAGCACTGCGCAAGCGATAATATTGAAATGGAAGGAGTTTTAGACTACTGCAAATCTACGAAGACCTGGCCGTCCCTCTAAACTTTCAGCTCATACAAGGAGAAGACTGATCAGAGATGCAGCCAAGAGGCCCATGATCACTCTGGTTGAACTGCAGAGATCTACAGCTGAGGTGGGAGACTCTGTCCATAGGACAGCAATCAGTCGTATACTGCACAAATCTGTACTTTATGGAAGAGTGGCAAGAAGGAAGCCATTTCTTAAAGATATCCATAAAAAGTGTCGTTTAAAGTTTGCCAAAAGCCACCTGGGAGACACACCAAACATGTGGAAGAAGGTGCTCTGGTCAGATGAAACCAAAATCAAACTTTTTGGCAACAATGCAAAACGTTATGTTTGGCGTAAAAGCAACACAGCTCATCACCCTGAACACACCATCCCCACTGTCAAACATGGTGGTGGCAGCATCATGGTTTGGGCCAGCTTTTCTTCAGCAGGGACAGGGAAGATGGTTAAAATTGATGGGAAGATAGATAGAGCCAAATACAGGATCATTCTGGAAGAAAACCTGATGGAGTCTGCAAAAGACCTGAGACTGGGACAGAGATTTGTCTTCCAACAAGACAATGATCCAAAACATAAAGCAAAATCTACAATGGAATGGTTCACAAATAAACATATCCAGGTGTTAGAATGGCCAACTAAAAGTCCAGACCTAAATCCAATCGAGAATCTGTGGAAAGAACTGAAAACTGCTGTTCACAAACACTCTCCATCTGTCATGGGTCTGCCACCTAAGGGTTAACTTAGTGCAGACTAATTGCAATGATTGGTAACAGGCTGCCCTATTTAAACACCTCAGAAGCACTGTGTCATTGCTGTCTGATCTGCAGCTTTACTTGAGTCTGTTCCTGTGCTTGTATTGATTCCTGTATTGACCTGGCTTGTCTGACTTCGTTGCTATCTCCAGTCCTGATCCCGGCTTGCTTTGACTCTGCTATACCTGCTTCCTGCCTGATATCCTGCTGCCAACCCCTGCCTGTACACTGACTACTCTCTGCCTGCTGCTTGAACTGTATCTGATTACCTGTGTCTGAAACCGGCTTGTCTGACCCTGCTCCAGTCTTTGCCCATCCAGCTCCTTCCAGTGTCTGGAGACGCTGTCCTGCATCCGCTGTGCATCCGCTGTGCATCCGCTGTGCATCCGCACCTCTTTACCTGCTTCTTCCTGCTGCTCAGCAATCCAGCCGCGTTCAGTGACTTATCAGCTACTCTTCTCAACTGCCAACAGAAGACCAGCGCAGGCACTCTTACCTCACTGCGCTCTTGCATCCACTGTTGCAACTCCAGTGGTGCCTGAGCCAGGGCTGTACGAGAGGTCTCCCTCTGCACGTCAGGCTCTGCTACAAGGTACTTGACAGTATCAGACAGGCCAAGTATTTATTAAAGAGATTGTTAGGTTGCATGGAATCCCGGCAAACATCGTGTCTGATCGAGGTGTGCAGTTCACATCACGTTTCTGGAGGGCCTTATGTGGGGTACTGAAGATTGAATTATCCCTTTCCTCAGCTTATCACCCTCAAACTAATGGGCAAACAGAAAGGACTAACCAGACACTCGAACAGTACATTCGATGTTTCACTTCCTTCGTTCAAGACGACTGGGTGTCTTTATTACCATTAGCAGAATTTGCTTATAATAATGCCAGTCACTCAGCTACAGGACAATCACCATTCTATGCCAATTATGGTTTTCACTTGTCTTTTTTGCCCGATTTTATTCCAGAATCTACAGTTCCAGCTGTCCAGAGCACAGTGGACTTCCTCAAACGCAATAACCAAGTACTACAAGAAGCAGTAACAAAAGCCCAGGCAGACAACAAGAGAGCATTTGACAAGAAAAGAAGAGGGGAACTAAGTCTTCAGTTGGGCGATCAAGCATGGCTATCTACAGCAAACCTCAGACTGGCGTGTCCTTCGAAGAAACTTGCACCCAAGTTTATTGGTCCATTCCCGGTGAAGAGGAAATTGAACGAGGTATCGTATGAACTATCCTTACCTGACTCGTTTAAAATTCACCCTGTATTTCATGTGTCACTTCTGAAACCTGCAACACCAGATCCTTTTCCTAATAGGGGGGCGGGCCCACCTGAACCAGTGTTGGTTGATGGAGAAGAGGAATATGAGGTGGAAGCAGTGTTAGACTGCAGAAGGAGGAGGAACCAATTGCAGTATCTAATTAAATGGAGAGGTTATGGTCCTGAGGAGAACTCTTGGGAACCAGAATGTAATGTCCATGCCAGAGAGCTAGTTCGTGCCTTTTTCCGTGCCCATCCAGAAAAAGAAAACCAGCTAGGCATCCGGAGGCTGCCCGTCGGGAGGGGGCAATGTCATGGGTCTGCCACCTAAGGGTTAACTTAGTGCAGACTAATTGCAATGATTGGTAACAGGCTGCCCTATTTAAACACCTCAGAAGCACTGTGTCATTGCTGTCTGATCTGCAGCTTTACTTTGAGTCTGTTCCTGTGCTTGTATTGATTCCTGTATTGACCTGGCTTGTCTGACTTCGTTGCTATCTCCAGTCCTGATCCCGGCTTGCTTTGACTCTGCTATACCTGCTTCCTGCCTGATATCCTGCTGCCAACCCCTGCCTGTACACTGACTACTCTCTGCCTGCTGCTTGAACTGTATCTGATTACCTGTGTCTGAAACCGGCTTGTCTGACCCTGCTCCAGTCTTTGCCCATCCAGCTCCTTCCAGTGTCTGGAGACGCTGTCCTGCATCCGCTGTGCATCCGCTGTGCATCCGCACCTCTTTACCTGCTTCTTCCTGCTGCTCAGCAATCCAGCCGCGTTCAGTGACTTATCAGCTACTCTTCTCAACTGCCAACAGAAGACCAGCGCAGGCACTCTTACCTCACTGCGCTCTTGCATCCACTGTTGCAACTCCAGTGGTGCCTGAGCCAGGGCTGTACGAGAGGTCTCCCTCTGCACGTCAGGCTCTGCTACAAGGTACTTGACACCATCCAACCTCACTGAGCTCGAGCTGTTTTGCAAGGAGACATGGACAAAAATTTCAGTCTTTCAATGTGCAAAACTGATAGAGACATACCCCAAGCGACTTACAGCTGTAATCGCAGCAAAAGGTGGCGCTACAAAGTATTAACTTAAGGGGGCTGAATAATTTTGCACGCCCAATTTTTCAGTTTTTTATTTGTTAAAAAAGTTTGAAATATCCAATAAATTTCGTTTCACTTCATGATTGTGTCCCACTTGTTGTCGATTCTTCACAAAAATTACAGTTTTATATCTTTATGTTTGAAGCCTGAAATGTGGCAAAAGGTCACAAAGTTCAAGGGGGCCGAATACTTTCGCAAGGTACTTTACCTGCTCTAGCTTAATAAGTGGTCAATTACCAATAATCTATGATTAGAAATTTATACATAGAGTATTGTTGTCTATGCCTGCCTCCACCCCCTCCCCCCTTACTTCACTAACTCTTTCTTCCTCCTTCCCCCTCCTAAATCTATCTCTCTTCTTCTCCTTATTCTATTTATGCTTACTTATATATCTGTGAACCTCCACAAACTGCGCCCGCTTCAAGTTTGCTTTACCCACTTTGTAAGCACTTGTACCTCTGTTCATTCAAAACTTAAAAAAAACATGACACTCAAGTCAAAAATGAATTCAGCACCATGGACAGCGAAGACGACTGGCTTTTCTATTTTAGCTTTTATTGTCAGGGGTGCTTGCTCAATTCATTCATTCAAATGTCACTTTTACTTAGCTGTGTGTTTGGGAATAAATATGATTGACATTTATGGGTGTATATATACATAGTATAAACAAGAAATCCACCGACACATAGCCCTAAGAAAGGTCCAGTCTCTAATGTACTGCCATCTTCTAAGTTACTGCTCTTTAAGGTTCTACACTTCCCAAACTAACATTTCAGTTTTCTGGTAAATGCTGAAGCTCTAACGCGGTCCTGTCACTACCTCAAGAAAGCTAGCCTGTAACAGAGCTATGGCTATCATTATCCGATATTAATACTGGTTGATGATTATGTTCTGTTTGATATTATGCTTTGTTTCATTATCTAATGTACCTGGGGTACAAATTTTTTTGACACACCCTTAAATACTAGTATTTACACTCTATGATTCATACAGTAGCTAAACGTGCTTCACATACACTGCCTGCCAAAAAAAAAAAGTTGCCACCAGGAATTAACTAAGCAACTAACTAAACTAAGCATGCAGTAACTATCCTATTGGATAGTTAATACATGTGCCCAAAGAATGAGGTTAGCTAACTACCTGAATATACTGAATGACCAGGTTATTCCATCAATAGATTTTTTCTTTCCTTATGGCACAGACATATTCCAGGATGACAATGCCAGGAATCGTCAGGCTCAAATTGTGAAAGAGTGATTCAGGGAGCATGAGACATCATTTTCACACATGGATTGGCCACCACAGAGTCCAGAATTTAAACCCATTGAGAATCTTTGGGATGTGCTGGAGAAGGCTTTGCGCAATGGTCCGACTCTCCAATCATCAATACAAGATCTTGGTAAAAAATAAGGCAACACTGGATGGAAATAAATCTGACAATGCAGAAGTTTATCGAAACAATGCCGCATAATAATAGCCAACTAAATATTAGAGTATGTGACCTTTTTTTTGGTGGCGGCTTTTTTTGTGGCCAGGCAGTGTATATTCTTTTAATCACGTTTGTGGATCTTCATCCTTCTTTTCGTTAAGCTTTTTTAAAAATAAAATCATTTATTTTTATGTCATTTTTTTGACTTGTATGTTTTTCTTGCCGATGTTGAATTGCTTGACTACCTCAAAATTTTGTGAAAATTAATAACCAAGGGGCACAGAAGACGTTTTCTAGCTAAAAAAAATAACAGCATAGTTACTTACAAGTTTTTTTCTCTCAACTGGATATCCAGAATGTTGTGTGGCAAACTTAGCAGTTACTCTTACTGTAAATATTGTTTGCAAGCAGGCTCAGCAGACCAAGACTTTAGGCTCCATTCACACTTGTGCTACTTGTTATGCGAATTTGAACATCAAAGTCGCATGACAAATTGTACCCCATGTTTTCCAATGAGTACTGTTCATATCTATGTGACTTAAAGTTGCAGCAACTTCAAAGTACTACAAACAAAATAATCAGGTGCTATACAGTGGACCATAAAAAAATAGAAAATGAATTCATAAATGATAAAACAATTCATAGATAGGCAAAAAGATGTCCACCCGCAGCTGAGAAGAGCAAATACTGCACCAAACGAGATGCCAATACACAGAAAACAACACAAATCTCCTCAAAACGTAGCGCTGGGGGATGTGAGTATGCACAGTCAAATAAAACAGATGATCTTGCTGGCTGATGCTAGTAGTCCTACAGAAATGGATGAATCCACAGATTGGTAATAAAAGTGTACAACGTTTATTAGATAGGTAGTCATATAACAAAATAATTAAAAACAGACTGGTGATGGTGTATGTCAATAATTAATTCCATCATTCCAATATGAACAGCACAAAGAGCTTCACATACCATGCAGGAAGCATGCAGGTGACGAGAAGGAGAAGAAAAATGGTCTGCCTAGGTAAGAACACCTTATCTCCATGGTGGTAACTCAACCATTTCCAGGTAAAATGGTACTGTGTGTAGCCCCCCGCTGTACGGTCACCGTGAGTGGCGGAATTGCCGGTAGTGTGTGACGGCGGACTGGCTGTATCCTGTAGGACTGGGAGCAAGTCCTCCGGCCAGATGTGTACGGCCAAGCTGGCCGGAAGGCACGCTGATGTTCTTTCTGGCGCGCCGTCAGTGCTCCATGGCTGCCCTCACACCGGCAATTCCGCCACTCATGGTGACAGTACAGCAGGGCTACACACCGTACCATTTCACCTGGAATTGGTTAAGTTGGTTAGCTTACCATTGTTGGTCAGTATGTGTGCGAAAGACAGACCAAAGACAGACCAAATGATAGGGCTGCAAACTGGTAATAATGTCCATAGAGACAGCCAGATCCATGAAGTGGAACACTTCAGGCCACCCTGGAACCATTAGTGGATTGGACCAATACTGTAGAACTGTTCCTCCTGCGTTTGGGATCTGCCATGTTGTGCTGAGGTAACTTAATTATGAACACCAGGTTAAAATCCTGGGTACTAACAAAAGCAGCTAACACACGCTGGAAAGGCAGGAACAGAGCACAGAATGCGCAATTATGAAACTCCAGCTAGTGGCATAGCAAATAATTCCCCACCATGTTAACCTATTTAATTGGATTTAACAGATAAGGGAAATATTAATGGCACTCAACTGTACCAATAATTGTAGTAGTTCACAATGCTCTGCCTACATGGCGTACTTATTAAAGAGTCCTCAGGGGGGGCGTGGCCGACGAGTGATGTGAGCGGACGTGTCCCACAGTAGCTCCGCTGGTATCCTGCTATTCTCCTGCTGATCTCAGCCATCCTGTGCCCGATTCACCTGCAACTTTCAGGATCACCTCTCCACATCCTCTGCTTGCCGGCCGGGCCACCATTTCCATCCGGACGGATGTCCTCCCGCGGCACGAAGTCCCGCTCGGCGGCGGACCCTGGCGGCCAAGATGGCGGCGCCGCGACCCGCTCGGCAAAGGAGAAGCAGAAGGAGGCCGCACAGCGCCTGTTCGCAAAGCCTCCAGGTAAAGACCTCGCTCCCCCTCTCTGTCAGGCTGATGTGGGGGATGTGGATATGACCTCGGGGGACTTGGGAGATGCTGGCCCTCTCCTGTCGCTGGACTCTGGGCCTTTGGCCCCCCCTGAGGCGGGAGCGGCGCTGCAGTTGGGGCCTACCTCCCCTTCCGTGACCCTTGACTCGGAGCCCACCCTGCGGGATATCCTTTCAGCGGTCACCACTGGCAACGCTAACATCGCTAGATTGGCTGGTGAAGTTCAGGGCATGAAACTGGAACTGTCCCTAGTACGCCAGGACATGCAGAAGCTGCGGGATCGCACAGCTGCATTGGAGGGCCGGGTCAGTACTATAGAAGATGAGTGGCAACCATTACAGCGGGATGTTCAGTTTCTCCACTCTATTACTACAGCTAATGCAGCCAGATTGGAGGACATGGAAAACCGCTTGCGTAGGAATAATGTGAGGGCAGTGGGAATCCCTGAAAAGGCGGAGGGGAAACACCCTGTGGATTTTATTGAAGCATGGCTGCTGACAACCTTTGGCAAGGATTCCTTTTCCCCTATGTTTGCCGTGGAGCGGGCCCACAGGATCCCTGCTAGACCTCCTCCGCCGGGAGCCCCCCCCCAGACCCTTTCTATTCAAGCTGCTCAATTACAAGGACCGCAATGTCATCCTGAATAAAGCAAGAACCACTGCGGATCTCTCTATAGATAATGCCAGGGTCTCTCTGTACCCTGATTTTTCTGCTGAAGTGCAACGCAGGAGAGCTAAATTTCTGGATGTTAAGAAGAGGCTGCGTAAGCTGAATGTGCCATATTTAATGCTTTATCCTGCCAAATTGAAGGTGGTGGCGAATGGCTCGACCCAATTCTTTGACAACCCCCAGGCCGCTGTGAACTGGCTGGATAGGGAGGAACGTCATCTAGCCCGGCAGGCACCCCCCTGAGTTTGGGGACGCTGTTATCCTTTACTGGCTTTGAGTTTCAGTCTATGATGCGGAGCACTGACTGTCCGTTTCCAAGTTTTTCTTTTTTTTCTACAGTTGGTGTTTTTTACCCCCCAATAGGGGTATTACATTTGGGATCACCGCTCGGCTGAGCGAGACTGTCGTGTTTCCCCCCGGATTGATTGTATGCGGTTCCTTTGCATACTGTGCCCCTATCCTGTTGTCCTGCGGGGACATGCTGACTCCGTGGAACGGAGAATGGTTTACTACTGGGCCCTGTTGGCCCCTTTGACTTTGTTTTTTGCACTGCTGCTTTTCCCCCCTTCCCTACCTCATGTTCTTTTTCAGGTGAGACCTCTCAGGCCTAGGACTCTTCCGGCTGCAGATGGCTGGCGTGGACTGCATTTCCTTCTCTACTTACCTACGCACTCAGTGCGCACGCTCCCGGAGACTCTGTTCTGGCGAACTATGGTTGGCAGTGGGGAGTGGTATGTCGGGTGGTTTGGGGGAATTCTGCTGTTACATTTATATTGTGTTTTTGTTAACTCATGGAGCTCTCACAGCTTAATGCATTAATCTTGTCCTGGAATGTTCGGGGCCTGGCGGATGGGGTTAAGCGTAAAGCGGTATTTGCATATCTTAGGAAGCTTAAGCCCACTATTGTCTGTTTACAGGAGACCCACCTGGTGCGCACTTCCACGCATTTGCTACGCTCTCGGGCATATCCTGTTCAATACCATTCTGTTCACTCCTCGTATTCGCGGGGGGTGAGCATGTTGGTGTCCAGGGAGGTGGCTTTTGTGTGCCTGCGCAGCAGGGTGGACGATCTGGGGAGATATGTTTTTTTATTATGCAAACTTAATGGTTTTCTGTGTATTTTGGCTGCTGTCTATGTCCCTCCACCCTTCTCCCACGAGGTTCTCCGTCTATTGGCACAATTTATGGCGCCCCACCCCGATACCCCAGTGTTGGCCGTGGGGGATTACAATAATTATCTTGACCCGGCACTTGACAAATTCCACCCCTCCTATCACGGGCCCGCCCCTATTTCACGCCCTACGGCGTTTGCTAAGTTTTTGACGGAATTGGGCCTCAGAGACGTTTGGAGGGACAGGCAGGCCTCCACTAAATGTTATTCCTGCTATTCGGCCACTCATGGAGGACTGTCACGCATTGATTTGGCCCTGGGGAATGACTCTATGAGGCCCCGGGTGGCTGACTCGGCGTACGAGCCTCGCCTGGTGTCCGATCATTCCCCGCTTTGGGTTAGGTTTTCGGTTCCGGGCTCGGGGACTCGTGGGCTGTGGCGGGTGAACCCGTTCTGGCTGACGTTGTTCCCTGAGCCGGATCCGATTGCGTCGGCCTTGGAAGACTTCCTGGCTGTTAATAGGGGTTCTGCCTCCCCTGCGGTGGTGTGGGATGCCCTTAAGGCCTTTTTGCGTGGTCAAATCATCAAAGGGATTACTATGGTTAAACGTAATTCTGCGCAGTGGGAGGAAACGGTTCGTGATGACATGAAGCGTAGGGAGGAGGCTATGATAGCCTCGCCCTCTCCCTCTGCGCAGAAGGCCTGGCTGGAGGCGCAGGCTTTGTATAACTCAGTGGTATTTTCAGCGGCTGAGAAGAAACGATATTTCCTGCAACAAACGTACTTTGAGGAGGGCGAGAACACTGGGCACATGCTGGCTATGGTAGCCAGGTCTCAACAGGATCCTGGCTCGGTGACGGAGATTGTCTCTCCCTCCGGGGAGGTGGTCTCCTCCACTCCTCAGGTGCTTGAGGGCTTTAGGCAGTTTTATGCTGATCTGTATCAGTCCCGGTGCGGGGGCCGGGGGGCGGCCCTGTCCTCCTTTTTGGACGGGTGCTCCCTGCCTCAGCTTCGGCGGCAGGATAGTCAGTCCCTTAGTGCTCCGATTACAATGTCTGAACTGACAGATGCGTTGGGGCAGGCACCTAATAATAAGGCACCGGGAGCGGATGGCCTTCCGGTTGAGGTCTACTCTAGGTATGGGCGAGTCCTTCTGCCGGCTCTCCTCTCCACTATGCAGGATATTATGCGGACGGGGGTCCTGCCGGATTCCATGAGTGAAGCCATTATTATTGTCTTGCCCAAGCCGGGGAAGGACCCTAGATACCCCGACTCATACCGACCGATCTCCCTGTTGACCACTGATATAAAACTTTTCGCACGTATTCTTGCTAACCGGCTTTCGAAGGTCATTACCTCCATCATTCACCCAGACCAGTCTGGATTTATTCCGGGCAGGTCCACGGCGATTAATATACGGCGGCTTTATCTCAATTTACAAATTCCAGTTGATAACCCGGGTAATAGAGCCATATTGTCCTTGGACGCGGCCAAGGCATTTGATAGTGTCGAGTGGCCTTATCTGTGGGAGGTCCTCTCTCGCTTTGGCCTGGGCGATGACTTCATTGGTTGGGTTAAGGCGTTATATTCAGCACCTAGGGCGCGAGTCAGGGTGAATGGGGAACTATCTTCCCCGTTCCCCCTCTACAGGGGCACTAGGCAGGGGTGCCCTCTGTCCCCCCTGCTGTTTGCACTAGCGAAAGAGTCCTCAGAGAGTGGGAGAAGGGCTATGCCATGGTTTTGTACCTGGAAAGTACTTTTGACTAATACATGTGCAGCTAACGATGAAAAGAACATGAGAGACAAGAAGAGAACAGAATCTATTGAAACATATTAAACTCTATTAACATGGCTCAAGCTATAAAATAGGTACTATTAATCATACAGTACAGGACACAGGATTTGTATTCATAGATCTCATATTACACAATGTTACCTTCACATGATTGGACACTGGCAAAACTTTTGCAAGACCTGCCCCAATTGCATATCTATATAACCCATCCATTCCACGAGTCTCAGGTTTTTTGGTAGTGTCCTTAGGTGATGGGCCTGCTCTCCTTTGGAATAATATTTTTCTTATTTAAACTTAGGGGACCATACCTGGACCTCATGCATGGGGCTGGCTTGCAATATTTGCCTTGGTCAATGGATCCTGTGATAAGACGCTCACCTTGGTGCGAAGGTGAATTTAGCTGCAACGTGGTCATTTTAAAATCCTGTGTATTCAAACTCTTAAAAAAAAACTATAAAAACAACAGTCTAGTGGCTTCTAAACTATTTTAACACATTTTACACCTAGATGAAATATCTGGCACAACAGAGACAGCGTTTATGTTTTCTGATCAGCTGATCAGAATACAAAAAGAAAAAAGGATACTGTTTAAATGTGATGGATGGAGTGTACAGCGAAATATGGACGAAGCACTCAAAAAGGTTAAAAAGAAAGAAATGAATCTTGCCACATACCTGATTAATGTATCGTCATCTACAATCACCAGCCAGTGTGTGTGTGATATATTAAACTTTAAAAATCTTTCCAAAATAGCAAACGTTTTTCCACAGTGTCCTAAAGTAAGAGAGCACAGTGTTATACCTACAAATACAACTTATATGAATTGTCAAAAATATTGTCCCAAAATAACTAATATTTATAATTTGATGCCCTACCAAGCACAAAAATGAATAGATAAATTGATGGAGATAAAAACAGGGTCACAGTTTTTTGTTCCTTCATTACTTCTGGTTTATTAAAGTGATTGTAAACATTCACCTTTTAAAACAACCTATTCAGTTTAAAATAGAAATGAAAGGCAAAACATTTTTGTATAGATATAAAAATGCATTATACTGTAATTCCTTTTTTCCCCTTTTCACATTCCCTCTGTCTTCAGCTGCATATGAGCTGGGGGGAGGAGAAGCAGCAGCAGCACACTGAGCTTCCCA
Organism: Pelophylax lessonae; assembly: GCF_965119305.1. Classification (NCBI taxonomy): domain Eukaryota; kingdom Metazoa; phylum Chordata; class Amphibia; order Anura; family Ranidae; genus Pelophylax; species Pelophylax lessonae. Next base: position 637,407,993 of record NC_138769.1, on the reverse strand, counting down.
GTAAATGGCTGTGCAGCAGGGGCGTGTCAGGACAAGTCTGATCATTGGAGGGGAGTACACTGAGTTCCCAGCATAGCTAGAGAGCTGGCCAGGCAGGGTGTGCTCTCCTGCTTAGTTTGGTCAGTTTTTAATATGAAAGTAGAGGAACTGGTAGGAACACCAGGGACTCAAAGGAAGCAATAGAAAGAGAACAGGATACTTTCTCATACAAGTACTGTACTTGGTACAGCAGCCACATATAAGGAACATGAAGTGTTGGGGTAACAAACGCTTTAGACAATTTTGAGACATTTACAATCATACAGGCATTATTTCGCATATATTCATATACCCCACAATAGGAATTGCAAAATGCAAAGACATTGTGGACCATGCTCATAAATTGGCAAATAGGGCATTATATTGCAGACATTGCCTTTATAACTGTAAATCACCACTGTAGTTTGCAAGTCTCTCCTAAACCTCATGAGTCTTATCAACAAGGAGAAGAAAGCTGTAAGACCAGTCAATAAGCTTCTTAAAACAGACCTACATTCAAAGAAATTAAAGGAACACTTTTTAATCAGAGTATAGCATCAAGTCAATTATACTCCTGGGATATTGATCTGGTCAGTTACATAGCAGAGGCGGTTGTTAATTAGTTTCAGCTGCTTTGGTGCTAATAAAATTAACAACAGGTGCACTAGAGGGGCAAAAATGAGACTACTTCATGATTTTACAGGTATTAAGGGTTTAAGATGGAGGAACTTGAGGCAGGAGCTGATTCATTTTTCTGCAATTTTGCCCAGCCCTGATTTATTAATAACTCCCCTGGGGCCAATGACATTGGTAAGGCAAAAACTTTGGATCTTCTCTGTGAAATGATGCGATATTTCTCTTCCTTTAAAGCCCTGTTTCCGTATACCTCCACTGTCTTCTCTGAGATGATTCCCAGATTAATTTGGTCCCCTTTCAGGTAAATTGTTCTATTTGGACGAAATTCAGAGACGTCTAAATAGAACAATTCATAACTTTATGGTTGACTCCAATGGCTTATCCTATGGTCACGTTTTCCTAGGAGGTTTCATTTAAGGTCTTTATAGGATATTTGTGTAATATAGGTTTAGACATTTTCAATTTAGGCTTACAAAATATTGTAGAGCAGGCTACGGTGTGTGTGGGGGGCCTCAGCCAGCTGTTATACACCTGGCTTCGGCAGGTGGGGTTGGTCTTCCAGTCTAAAGTCTGGAAGGACATGGTTATCGAGATCTGATATTTAATCAGTCTGTTGAGTTTAAATTTTGAAGTCATGTCGAGAGCTAGATTTTGGTTATTTACATTTTTAATTTTTGGGTAATCCCTTAAAATAAACATGTGGCCATATTATATTATGCCATTTAAAATATATTTTGGTTTCTGTTTCTTTATTTATATTGCTGCTTTGTGCTGTCCTATGTACGGTCCCCGGCATTATCCAAGGACCCACATGGGACAGTACAAAGGGAAGATTGCTGGCTTCCTCTTCTCCTTCTTTTGCAGGTTCTTTTTGGAGAAATCTCCCCAGCAATAAGCTGCTAATTGGACTGTTTTGGGGGTTTGGTTTTCGTGCCGTACGCTCGTCTATAAAGCCAGAGTCTGCCTCACACTGTAGCTGCCTGAAGAGGACCATGACCGCACTCCCAAACCCCCCCCCCCTCCTTTTTTCTTGTTATTGATCGCAATGTCACGGTGTTAAGTGGGGGTTGGTCTTCCAGTCTAAAGTTTGGAAGGACATGGTTATCGAGATCTAATATTTGATCGGTCTGTTGAGTTTAAATTTCATGTCAAAAGTCATGCTGAGAGCTAGATTTTGGTTATTTAAATACATTTTTGGGTAACCCCTTAAATAAACACCGTGGCCATATTATGCCATTTAAAATATATTTTGGTGTCTGTTTCTTTATTTATATTGCTGCTTCGTGCTGTCCCATGTAAAGCAATAAAAAGCAGTTATAGTGAAAAGCAATTATAGTATTTCATATGTCCTAAATTTGAACAATACTAAATGAGCTGGCAGGTGACTTGCTAGTCTTATTTTTCATTTTAATGTAACAAATATTTTCAGTTGGTAAAAGGTCTGGACTGCAGGTCAAGCAACTAGAACTGGTCAATAAGCACTAGTAATATCTGATATAAAATAGGCCCGGGAAGCTTGCAACTTCCTGATGTTCTTTTTATAAAGGGTCTGGGGCAAGCTAAATACACCGTTTTAATGGATATTGGGATATTGGAATGACTCATTAGAAGGCATGAGGCACTTAAAAACACATTTTTTTTTTTTTTCCATTTGTACAGTATGTGGCAACATACAGTTCTTACACTGTGGAATGCTGCTTGCTGAAGTGAGCTTAGAAAAGAAAACCTAGCATACTGAGGGGGGTGACACAGGTTAGTCTATTTAGGAGAATGGGGGAATTTTTTTACAATTTATGAACATGCCCTGTAATAAGTGTACAAGAAAACAAACATGCTTTATAAATCTCTAAGATATGATTGGTATTAAAAGTATATTTAAAAAAAGCTATTTTAGTAAATCAACTGCCATCGAAACATCAAAATGTCTGTCTGCAACTTCTAAAAATAGTGATAGCCCTAGGAAATCATCTAAGAGGGTTTCCACACTAGCTTACACAAGGTTAATTTACCATTGTATTCTCCCATAAATGCACTGTTGATCTAGTGGAACATTTATACATTTCATTCTACAGTCGTATCCTAACACATTACATTTGTCTTCAATTCAAATGAAAATGTGTGGTCTATTCAAATGTTCCTCTTGCTACAAAGTCAAGCATAATACCAGACAAGTTGGGATGAATTTATTGACTTTTAGTGGTGCGGTCACTGGAAAACACCGTGTGCTATTAAATCATGTCGTCTGTTGACGAGGTCAACAAATATATTTTGCCCAACTATCAATCAGATTTGGATTCATTAAAATGAAGACAACCTGTAGAAAGCTTTTAGTCACCCATGTGTCAAAGTTTCGTGGTGATGTACTGCCAACAATTTTTCTTTCAACAGCCAAAAGTTACATTACATGAACGCTTAGAAGTGGTTTGCCAACATCCCTGAAAACTGAACAGACAGAATGGGGGGTCCTCCTAGGGTGTGGGACTTTACCGGCAAACATGCTTCCACAAATAGATAAAAGTTAAATAATTTTATTAACAAAATTTTAAATAGATCTTACATAGATCTGGAGTATCACATAAATTGTACAGAAAATATGTATGATTGTAATTTCAAGAAAAAAATAGAGAAAATGGTGATGCATATACTCAATGGTATATGTTGGCTTCTTGAAGGAAATCCTCCCACCCGACGCGTTTCAGGCACGCAGGCCTTTCTTCAGGGGTCTGAAAGTGGGGAGATTTGTGATTTCCTACATAACATAGTAAACATTGTATAAATTAATTGCATAGAAGTTTTTATCAATTACAGTGTAGGTAGATTTCAAACAAACATTAAATATTGCACATGTAGATAAGGTTTGGATATTAAAGTTTCGTACCTGTAAGCTACTAGAGGAATAGATGATCTAATCTCGAGTAAGGGAAGAGATACCTTGTGACAGTTGTCTCAACACCTATGATTGGGAAGGTGTACCTGATAGAGGGTGTTGTAAATTAGTTGATTCCTCTGAAAAAAATATATGTATATATATTTCCTGTTGGATATTGAGGTTAGATCATGTCAGGATATTAGCAAGGAGAGTGTATGTACTCATACCTTAATTTGTTGATATATGTATTCAAAAGAGATTTTCTAACAGGGAAATATATTGTTGATTCCCAATCGGTGGAGAGAGGGTGATCCCTAGGTAAATATTAGAATGGGAGCACGTCAAGTTAGATGATAGGGTGTAGCGAATATTCATTGTTTGTAAATACTGGTTTAAATATACCTAGATGGAGCAATTCAATCCATATTTGATTTTCTCCTCTAAGTTGCTGAGATGTGCATCTGGGGATCAGAAAAATAGCATGTATGTTACACAGAGTGAAGTAAAGTAAATGAGGGTAATGGAATGAAGGCTGAGAGGTTGTAGGGTAGGTCTGGCTGGTGAATTACCTGGTGATGTTGAAAGATGACAGTGAGTATTCAGGCTAAGAATTGATTGCCCTTCGGGGTCCCTGAAATCATATATTCCATATTAGGACCAACCAAAGTTAGTGTTAGTATAGCTGGGTTGAAAGAGTAGCAATAGTCCAGGTAATTACCTTGTGATGGCTGTTAGATGGTATATGCAGTTGCAGCGGCGGATGCTGTGTCTGGCATCTGCCACTGTTTAAATGTGCGGTGAAGGATGCCGAAGCATGCGCAGTGCGGGCCGCGAGCACGCTCCGGCGTCAGTACTTTACTTTATATGGATTAATGCACTGTGTCCGAATAATGGATAAATTCCCCAATTAATCATAGTAATTATTACAACAACCCAATTCCAGCTATTTTTCTTTATCTTTTCTTTCTTTTTTATGCTCTCTTTTTCCACACATCAGGCATTCCTATGTGTAGAGGCTGACCCCGCCCCCCTTTTTCTTCCATCCCCTTTGGCTGTTCCTCCCCTTGTGGCCCCACCCGGCGCACCCGGGGGAAGACGCAATCCACATGCGCCCCCCCCCGGATCTTGGCCGAACACATCGGCCCCGCCCGCAGCACTGGGACCAATTACTGCGTCAGTGCCATTGGAACGCAGGCCGCGCTTCCGCATCTGGGGGCGTGGCCTGCGTTCCACCGGCGGAGGATGCCATTGGTCGTACCACTGACGCCGGAGCGCGCTCGCGGCCCGCACTGCGCATGCTCCGGCGTCCTTCACCGCCCATTTAAACAGCGGCAGATGCCAGACACAGCATCCGCCACTGCGACTGCATATACCATCTAACAGCCATCACAAGGTAATTACCTGGACTATTGCTACTCTTTCAACCCAGCTATACTAACACTAACTTTGGTTGGTCCTAATATGGAATATATGATTTCAGGGACCCCACAGGGCAATCGATTCTTAGCCTGAATACTCAATGTCATCTTTCAACATCACGAGGTAATTCACCAGCCAGACCTACCCTACAACCTCTCAGCCTTCATTCCATTACCCTCATTTACTTTACTTCACTCTGTGTAACATACATGCTATTTTTCTGATCCCCAGATGCACATCTCAGCAACTTAGAGGAGAAAATCAAATATGGATTGAATTGCTCCATCTAGGTATATTTAAACCAGTATTTACAAACAATGAATATTCGCTACACCCTATCATCTAACTTGACGTGCTCCCATTCTAATATTTACCTAGGGATCACCCTCTCTCCACCGATTGGGAATCAACAATATATTTCCCTGTTAGAAAATCTCTTTTGAATACATATATCAACAAATTAAGGTATGAGTACATACACTCTCCTTGCTAATATCCTGACATGATCTAACCTCAATATCCAACAGGAAATATATATACATATATTTTTTTCAGAGGAATCAACTAATTTACAACACCCTCTATCCTTTGAACTTCAGTGCAACAGGCACACCTTCCCAATCATACAGTAGGTGTTGAGACAACTGTCACAAGGTATCTCTTCCCTTACTCCTTTACCTATCTCGAGATTAGATCATCTATTCCTCTGAGTACATAATACATCATAAACATTCATTCTCTTGCATATATGTTTACACAGATGCTAGTGCGACCTTCCTCCAGGCATCCTCGTTGGGGCCACATTTGGGAGGACCCACACCCTCAGGGACCCAGTGGCGCTCATATCGGCACTCAACACAGCGGAATCCTCTTTCCTTTTTTCTTTTAGCAGCTGTGACTCTCTTGACACACCTTTAGTAGCTTACAGGTACGAAACTTTAATATCCAAACCTTATCTACATGTGCAATATTTAATGTTTGTTTGAAATCTACCTACACTGTAATTGATAAAAACTTCCATGCAATTAACTTATACAATGTTTACTATGTTATGTAGGAAATCACAAATCTCCCCACTTTCAGACCCCTGAAGAAAGGCCTGCGTGCCTGAAAGCGTCGGGTGGGAGGATTTCCTTCAAGAAGCCAACATATACCATTGAGTATATGCATCACCATTTTCTCTATTTTTTTCTTGAAATTACAATCATACATATTTTCTGTACAATTTATGTGACACTCCAGATCTATGTAAGATCTATTTTAAATTTTGTTAATAAAATTATTTAACTTTTATCTATTTGTGGAAGCGCGTTTGCCGGTAAAGTCCCACACCCTAGGGGGACCCCCCATTCTGCCTTAGCTTAGAATATATGCTCGATTGAGCGCAAATGCGTAATGTATTTCCTATTATTGGGTGTGATTTCAAAATTTTTGGTAGGGATTGATAGCACCATATAGCTCTTTTTAATTTCACTTCCGTTTGTGCTTGTTCAATTTGTATCCATAATTTGGACTTAAGAGTGATGCCACCAATCCAATACTTTACTCACATGAATGGCTTGATAATATGTCCGTATGTCCGGAAAAGCTAGGCCTCCCTTTTGCTTTGATAATACTAGAATTCTACGTGCTATATGGGGTCTTTTATGGGACCATATATATTTCACGAATAGGGAGTGAACCGCTGTAAAGAAATTACTAGGTGTCCTGACAGGTAACGCACGCATAAGATATAAAAATTTTGGTAATACAGTCATCTTCAGCAAATTACATTTGCCGAACCATGACTGTATCCCTCCATACCACTGTTCAAGTAATCCCCTAGTCATTGCTATTAGTGGAGGGAAGTTAAGCTCATACACCCGTGTTAAGTTCGCCGGTATATATGTCCCCAGGTATCTCACTACTGAATCATTCCACCTAAAACTATTTTTCAAAATCTTTGTCTGTAAAGCAGATATCCCCACCCCCATCGCTTCTGACTTTCCAAAATTAATTTTTAAATTAGACATAATTCCATATTTATTAAATTCCTGTATCAGAGCAGTGAGATCCCCGGGTTGGTCAGTGAGAATAATAAATTGTCAGCGTATGCAGCAATCTTATATTGCTCTTCCCCTATCATTACTCCCTCAATATCAGGATTCAAACGAACCCTACATAAAAAAGGCTCCAATGACAGGGCGAAGAGAAGAGGTGACAATGGGCATCCCTGCCTTGTACCATTTTTTATCGGGAAAGCCTCTGATAGGATCCAATTTGCCTTTACTCTAGCTATCGGGTCTGAATAAACTCTGGCTATTTTATCCAGCATCAAATTCCCCAGTCCACTATACTTGAGCACCGAGAACAGAAAAGGGAAACCGACCCGGTCGAATCTTTTGGTGGCATTTAATCACTACTGGGTTTTTGATTTTTTGTGCGATCAATAAAAAAAAGACTGAAAATATTGTGAAAAAACACATTGTTTCTGTCATAAAATTTAGCAAATTAGTAATTTTCCACAAGCTATGGTGCCAATCATTGAAAATTAATCACACATGATCACACCTGATGTACTGAAGGCCTATCTCATTTCTTGAGACACTAACAAGCCAGGAAAATACATGAGTATGGTGATACCACATGTGTGAGACTTTTACACAGCCTAGCCACATACAGAGGCCCAAAATCCAAGTAGCACCGCCAGGCACTCTAGGAGTATAAATTTCACATATAAATTCCTATCGCAACTTTCGAAGGCCCTGGAGCACCAGGACAATGGAAACCCCCATAAAATGACCCCATTTTGGAAAGCAAACACCTCAACGTATAATCTTTGAGGCACAATGAGTCTTTTGAACATGTCATTTTTTTCCACAAGTTTTTGGAAAATGTGGAAAAAAAATGAAAACGCAAAAGTTGTCCATTTATACAATATTTCTAACACATAGCATGTACATAGCAAAACTGCACTCCAAAATACATTCTGCTACTCCTCCTAAGTATGGCAATACCACATCTGTGAGACTTTTACACAGTCTGGCCACATACAGAGTTCCAACATTCAAGTAGCACCATCAGGCGTTCTGGGAACATAAAAAACACATCTAATTTCCTGACAACCTATCATTTTTGAAGGCCCTTTATATTTCTAACACATAGCATGTACATACCAAGAATTACACTACAAAATACATTCTATTGAGGAAAGTGTAAAAAAAAAAAAAAGTATTACCTGTGGTTTTAGTAATGCAGTTGTCCAAAGATGAGAGCATTGGTCCAGGCAGAAGGCAGGGACATGGTTAGCGACTACAATAGCAATTTTCCAGGCAACAGGCAGGAATATTGTCTATAGTCAATAGTGGGATATTGTCAGTTCAGCCAAAGCATTTGTCCAAAGGAATTGTCCAGGCAGAGACATGGTCAGCACAGCCATAATATTGGTCCTGGTACACTCTTAAAGTGGTAGTATCCCGCTTTTTGACACTTTTACCTACAGGTAAGCCTATAATGAGGCTTACCTGTAGGTACAAATAATATCTCCTAAACCAGCACGGTTTAGGAGATTTTTACAGTGCATGCAGCCGCTCGCGCGAGCGGCGCATGCGCTCTGAAGGTCCGGGGGGACCTTCAATTAAGTTGCCGGGAGCTTGCCGGAAAAATCACTCCCGCGCGCATGCGCGGGAGTGACGTCATCGTGGCTCCGGCCAATCATCGCGCCGGAGCCGTCTCTTCCGGCCAATCAGCGCGCCGGAGCCGCCGAACCCGGAAGAGACGACAAGGGATCATGGCAGCGCCCGCAGCGATGTCCGGGGGTCCGTGTCGGGGCTTCGTTTTAAGGTAAGTTACACATAATGGGCTAGTATACGATGCATACTAGCTCATTATGCCTTTGTCTTGCAGGTTTTTTTTTTTTTTTTATAGGGTTTACAACCGCTTTAACTGCAGAAACTCATTGTACCGCTCTCCATCTCTTCATAAACATACTGCCTCTTGCTACACCAATAAATGTGTTTTCTCCATACGGAAAAACAACTCTGGAGTCCCTCACATATGTGAGACCCCCTGTGTAATACAGTAGCAGGGCAACAGATCAGTCCAAGCGGTAGGTAGAAGCATAGTCGATAAAACAGGCCAGGGTCAGTTCACGTGCAAGCAGTCCAAGTGGCAGGCAGAAGCATAGTTAATAAAGCAGGCCAGGGTCAGTTCACAGGGAAGCAATCCAAATGGTAGGCAGAAGCATAGTTGATAAAACAGGCCAGGGTCAGTTCACAGGGCAGTAGCCCAAGCGGAAGGCAGGAGCGTAGTTGATAAAACAGGCCAGGGTCAGTTCATGTAGAAGCAGTCCAAACAGTAGGCAGAAGCGTAATCAATAAACCAGTCCAGGGTCAGTTCACGTGAAAGCAGTCCAAACAGTAAGCAGAGGCATAGTGAAAAACAGGCCAGGGTCAGTTTACGTGGAAGGCAATGGCATGGTTATTTGAGGAAACATGGAAAATGGTCAGCACAGATGAAAATGGGGAAATTATTAAAATATGGGCTAATATTTTAGGGATGTACGATAAAGTTGGAAGCATTCTCCAATGCACAGGCCGGGTTGGGAGGGACACTAGTAGCTGGTATCTCTACAAAAATCCTCTTTTGCTGCAAACACATCTTTTTTGGCGTCTTCGGGCCTGCTTCAGATGGTGGAATATTGTCCGGGAATTGGCGCTCATAAAGTCGGCTAACAGCATCAGAGCGAAGGTTTTCTGGGGGGTCTTTGTTGATAGATGAGGGACATGACAAGTTTTTGATTAGTTTTAGGAAGGGGGTGGGGCTTTCTGTGGATTTGCTGCAGATAATATATGCATTATAAATGGCCAAATTAATTAAATAAATTGCGACTTTACTGTATAGCACCAGAATTGGGACCTCCTTGTTGCTAAGTAGGGCTGAAGCATTTGGTCATTAAAATACACCCCCCACCCCCCATGTAAAGATTATATTCCTGGACGCACGTTGGCTTTTGAATGGGACCTTGTCTTCTTTGAACCTCAACTGTGGTGTCAATATGGATTGTGGACTTCATACATACATTACTACAATCCTTCCAACTCAAGGCCAGCACTTCGTTGCTTCTCAAAGCTGCTTTTTCCCCCCTTCGAATTTTTTTATTGACCAAGAATTGTAGGAAACCCTTCCTGTTCTTTCTGGGGGTTCTGCAGGCCAGGGTTTTTGCAAGGTATAGGTGTTTGAAAAGGGGCAGGCTGGTACAGTAGTTATCCAGGTATATATGATAAGCTTTGTTCAGCAGTGGGTATGTCAGGTCCCATACAATCTTTACAGTTGTGCCCATGTAGGTTGGGCACTCAGGGGGCTGGAGCTGGGAATCTCTTCCTTCATATATGCGGAACGCATACAGATATCCCGTGGCTCTTTCACATATTTTGTAGATTTTGACCCCATATTTTGCCCTTTTGTTAGGAATATATTGTTTTATTCCTAGCTGGCCTCTAAAGTGTACCAGGGACTCATCCACACATATATTCTGATCAGGGACAAAGTTCTGAAAATCTTTGGAAAAAAGAATTTATGAGGCGGCGAATTTTACATAATTATTCATAATTTGGATGGTTTCGGGGAGGGCACTGGGTGTTGTCGCTGAAGTGAAGGAAGCGCATTATCATCTCATATCTGGACCTGTACATTACGGAAGAATAAATGGGCATGTGGTGTATGGGGTTGGTGGGCCAATAGGGATGTCATTCATTTTTTTTTGTAAGCCTCATGTTTATAGTGAGGCTCATAAACAATTTGAACTCCTCCAAATTCAAATCTCTCCACACAAACGGATGGACATAGGATCATTGGGGGTTGTTTGCAATATACTGCTGGGCATAGAGATTGGTCTGGTCCACGACAAATTGCAGCAAAGTGTTCGGCAAAAATAAAGAAAGAAAATCAATTTTTGAGAAAGTCTCAGGATTGACCTGCGCACCTGGCTGTGCGGTGAAAGGGGGAATGCTTGCTGATCCCGAGTTGGAAGGCAGCCATGTTGGGTTGGCAAGAGCATCTGGGAGGTAGGTAGTGGCCCTGGCTCTTGAGGGATGTGACACTCCAGTGCTATTTGCAATTCCAGTTTCCATTTGCAATTTATTCGCTGGTACTTGGGAGTGATACTGCAGCGCTGGTGCTGGGCCTGGGCATTCGATCCTGGGGTGTATCGCTGATGGCAGTGCTGGTACTGGGCAATCGATCCTGCGGTGCATCACTGGTGGCAGTGCTGGTACTGGGCCTGGGCATTCGATCATGTGGTATATCGCTTGTGGCTGCCTGGTTTCCAGAGTGCCGTGCCCTTTTAGGAGGGACCCATTCTTCCTCCGATTACGTTGCCGATTTACTACTATTTATTGGTTTCGGAATCAGAATCTGATGAGAACTCCCTGCTGCTCTCATTAGTCATGGAGAGGATCTGAAACGCCTCCTTGCTGCTGTACACTATTTTTAACATGATGGTGGCTGTGATGGGCTGTGCGACCGGTGACAGATGACTGCTGATGGTCACTGATGGGTGGCAGGTGACTGATAGGTGGCAGGTGACGGTCACTGATGGTGTCTGATGGGCGACAGGTGACTATTACTTATGGGGACAGGTGACGATCACTAATGGGTGTCTGATGGGTGACAGGCGACGGTCACTGATGGGTGTCTGATGGGTGACAGGCGATGGCACTGATGGGTGTTAGGTGACAGGTGCACTGCTGACGGTGCCCTTGGCAGTCTCTGATGGTGACAGGTGCACTTTATGGGCACTGATGGGTGACTGTTGGGTGACAGGTGCAATGGGGGGCTGAACACAGTAAGCGGACAGGTTTTTTTTATTTGTGTAGTGCATAGTAAACTGACAAGACAGAGATCAGTAACTCACTGCTCCTGGCTCTTCTCTCCTCACACTGGAAACGGTGTGTGAGGAGAGAAGAGCTATTAACAGTCAGTTACCGCTCTGTGTTTACATTTGTGATCGGCTGTGAATGGATCACAGCCAATCATGTGGTAAACAGTCATTGGCTGTTTACCACTGTCGGTGACAAGCTGTGTTCCTGGGAAAACGCTGCCACTGACGTGATTTTTGAAAATATTTGTTATATCTTTTCATGTGACAACACTGAAGAAATTACACTTTGCTAAAATGTAAAGTAGTGAGTGTACAGCTTGTATAACAGTTTAAATTTGCAGTTCCCCCAAAATAACACACAACACAACACAACGATTATTGTCTAAACTGCTGGTAACAAAAGTGAGTACACCCCTAACAGAAAATGTCCAGATTGGGCCCAATTAGCCATTTTTCCTCCCCGATATCATGTTACTCGTTAGTGTGACAAGGTGTCAGGTGTGAATGGGGAGCAGGTGTGTTAAATTTGGTGTAATCGCTCTCACTTTCTCATATTGGTCACTGGAAGTTCAACATGGCACCTCATGGCAAAGAACCCTCTGAGGATCTGAAAAAAGACAAAGATGGCCTAGGCTATAAAAAGATTGCCAAAACCCTGAAACTGAGCTGCAGCATGTTGGCCAAGACCATACAGAGGTTTAACAGGACAGGTTCCACTCAGAACAGGCCTCGCCATGGTCAACCAAAGAAGTTGAGTGCACTTGCTCAGCGTCATATCCAGAGGTTGTCTTTGGGAAATAGACGTATGAGTGTGGCCAGCATTGCTGCAGAGGTTGAAGGGGTGAGAAGTCAGCCTGTCAGTGCTCAGACCATACACCACACACTGCATCAAATTGGTCTGCATGGCTGTCATCCCAGAAGGTAGCCTCCTTTAAAGATGATGCACAAGAAAGCCCGCAAACAGTTTGCTGAAGACAAGCAGGCTAAGGACATAGTTTACTAGAACCATTTCCTTTGGTCTGATGAGACCAAGACAAACGTATTTGGTTCAGATGGTGTCAAGTGTGTGTGGCAGCAACAATGTGAGGAGTAAAAAGACAAGTGTGTCTTGCCTACAGTCAAGCATGGTGGTGGGAGTGTCACGGTCTGGCTGTCGGCACTGGGGAGCTACAGTTCATTCAGGGAATCATAAATGCCAGTATGTACTGTGACATACTGAAGCACAGCATGATCCCCTCCCTTTGGCGACTGGGCCGAAGGGCAGTATTCTAATATGATAATGACCCCAAACACACCTCCAAGATGACCACTGCCTTGCTAAAGAAGCTGAGGGTAAAGGTGATGGACTGGCCAAGCATGTCTCCAGACCTAAACCCTATTGAGCATCTGTGGGGCATCCGCAAATGGAAGGTGGAGGTGCGCAAGGTCTCTAACATCCACCAGATCCATGAAATCATCAAGGAGGAGGGAAAGAGGACTCCAGTGGCAACCTGTGAAGCTCTGGTGAACTCTATGCCCAAGAGGGTTAAGGCAGTGCTGAAAAATAATGGTGGCCTCACAAAATATTGAAACTTTAGGCCTAATTTGGACATTTTAATTTAGAGGTGTACTCACTTTTTTTGCCAGTGGTTTAGACATTAATGGCTGTGTGTTGAGTTATTTTGAGGGGACAGCTAATTTACACTGTTATACAAGCTGTACACTCACTACTTTACATTGTAGCAAAGTGTCATTTCTTCAGTGTTATCACTTGAAAAGATATAATAAAATATTTACAAAAATTGGAGGGGTGTACTCACTTTTGTGAGATACTGCATTTGTAGCACATTTAAATGGATAAAGCATGGAGAAATGTGCATGTATTGTAGAAATTACATACTGTAACTAGTCTGGTTGAAAAAAGACACAAGTTAATCTAGTTCAACCAATAAAAAGAGGAAAAAAATACAATTCTATATACACAATCCTATACCCACAATTGGTCCAGAGGAAGGCAAAAAAACCCAGCATAGCATGATCCAATTTGCTCCAGCAGGGGAAACAATTCCTTCCTGATCCCCCAAGCCAAGAGGCAATAGGATATTCCGTGGATCAACTTTACCTATAAACATTAGTATCCAGTTATATTATGTACATTTAGGAAAGAATCTACTGAGCTGGCCAGAACTAGCTCTTGAGGGAGTCTATTCCACAATTCACAACTCTTACTGTGAAGAAACTTTTCCGTATTTGGAGATGAAATCTCTTTTCCTCCGGACATAAAGAGTGCCTCCTTGACCTCTGTGATGACCTTAAAGTGAATAACTCAACACCAAGTTCACTTTATTAACTACTTAAGTATTTTTACATGCTGATCATATCCCACCCCCCCTCCTTAATCTCCTCTTCTCAAGAGAGAATAAATTCAGTTCCTCTAATCTTTCCTCATAGTGGAGCTCCTCCATGCCCCTTAACAGTTTGGTTGCCGTTCTCTGCACTTTCCCCAGTTCCCTAATATCCTTTTTGTGAACTAGTGTCCAAAACTGAACTGCATATTCCAGATGAGGTCTTACTAATGATTTATACAGGGGCAGAATGATATCTCTCCCTCTGGAGTCTATACCGCCCGTAATACATAAAAAGGAATTTGCTCACTTTGGAAACCGCAGCTTGGCATCGCATGCTATTATTAAGCTTATGATCTACCAGAACACCCATATCCTTCTCCACCCTTGGTTCACCAAGTTGTACTCCCCCTATTATGTATGATGCATGTTTACTTATCCTACTACAAGGGCTGACTTATTACTCCAGCAGGATCCTTTGCACTCCCTCCCCCCTTTCCTCCTGACTTTTTTGGATAACTGGACTATCCCGCTCCATCTGCTCTGTCAACAATTACTACTTTGCTCCTCTCGCCCTCCCTCTCTTCCCCCCTCCACACTTGGTCTCTGGCTCATATCCTCTAGGCTTTTCCTTGCCAGGATACTACCACAGCACTGTCCCTTTACCCCATTGTGGTCTATTTGCCGTTTGGAGAACCTGTGTATCCTAGCCAGATTTCTGGCACATACAGCTTGTGCACGCAAGATACTGACACTGTCATTGATTTGCCCTTGATTTCCCCAAATACTTATTGTATACACGGTTATTTTACATGGCGATTTGCCTGCGGGATTTCTCTGACAGTGCCATCCCCCACCGGACGTCCAGATGACTCACTGCAACTCAAGTTTTCTATTGTTCTGTACTGTTTGTTACCCCTACCGGGTTACCATTATTATTTTTCTTGTGTTTGTTACTTTATTTGGGTTACCACATTCACCCATTGTTTGCACCACAAAACCTCTGCACCTTTCTGACTGAACCATATTTTGTTACTTGTGTTGATATTTATTCATACCAGAATAAAACACACTTTATTTTGTCAATAATCGCCCTGTGGCTTTATTTGTCCATCCCTGTAAGGCTCCCTTTTTGGCCCATTGGTCTCTTCCAGTACAATTTTTATTCATATTGTACTTTGCCCTGACATATACTTTATTTATCCTACTCTATCCAAAATGAAAAAAAATAAAGTTTTGACTTAAGCTATACTTTAAATTTTACTGGCAGGTTTAATTTAGGAAGTTGTTACTAGTATTATATTACATATTTTTAACCTACCTTTAATAACACATTTCACGCTGCCTTTATTTTTGTCAACTACATAATAAAATAAACTATAGGGAGATTTGAAAGGTTTGGCAAGCAATTATGTCAGCAAATCCTTGGTACAAATCAATCAAGCCAATGAAGGTAACTAAGCAGAAAAACTGTACCTGCAGAAAAAAAGTGCTTCACGCTTCAAATTAAAGTGGCACTAAACTCTGGTTTAAAACAAGTTCTATTCTAAGCCTCCTATAAAGCTCCAAATTCCTTTTTCTTTCCTGCAGTGATTCGACATCCTGCTAGAGCTTTGCTCATTCTCCATGGTCCTTGTTAGTAGGAGCGCAGCCACTTTTTCTTTCTCACTCCTGAGATGTGCTAGGGACAATGGGATTTGTAGTGTGCACAGAGCAGTGCACATGACCAAAACTAAAGTGCACTGCTTGTTTCACACAAATGGAAGTGCTGGGGAAAAGAAGAGGTTTAGGAGCTCACAGAAGATGTTACAAGGAGACAGAAAACACAGCAAAAAAGTTAATGAAAAGACCTATTAGTAGATGTGTATTATTTTGGAAAAATAAAGATATTGTTTTATTGTCAATTTAATACATTAAAAGATTGTTTTACTTGATAACAAAATGAAGAACTACATTTAAGTTCAATAGACACATATTGCATGTGCTCCATGAGCATGGGAAAGGGACCATGATTAGGCCCTGTTCTGAAGCTCATGCAGGTGGAGCTGCTCTTTAGAGGAACAAATAAGACAAACAAGAATTGCCACCCCATGTCAATTTCAAGGTCAAAGCCGCTTGCATGTAGGGAGACAGTTTAACCGCTTGCCGACCGCCGCAAGTACATATACTGCAGCGGTCAGCCCCGGCCAGGCAAAGTGACGTACCAGTACGTCACTAGCCTGTGAGCCAATAGCGGGCGAGCGTGCACCGCCGGAGGCGCGCTCCCGCCCCGGCTCGTTCCCTATCGTTCCCGCGCGTGTGACTGGCCCCTAGGGACACACTTAACCCCTCCCTCTTCAATAAAGTTAACCCCTTCCCTGCCAGTGTAATTTTTACAGTAACAATGCATATGTATAGAACTGATTACTGTAGTAATGTCACTGGTACCCCCAAAAGTGTCAAAAATGTCAGTCAAGGGTCCGATCAGTCCGCCGCAATGTCGCAGTCCCGCAAAAAAAGAATCGCAGATCGCCGCCATTACTCATTAAAAAAAAAACAACAAAAATGACAAAAATCTTTCCCTTAGTAAACGTAATAACTTTTGCACAAACCAATCAAAATACGCTTATTGTGATTTTTTTTTACCAAACATATGTAGCAGAAAACAAATTGGCCAAAAATGTTAAAAAATGTTGGTTTTTACATTTTTTTGGGGAGGGAATTTCATATAAAAAATGTGTGAAAAATATTGTTATTTTTGCAAAATTGTCGCTCTTTATTTGTTTATAGCGCATGATCAAAAAATCGCATAGGTGATCAAATACCACCAAAAGAAAGCTCTATTTGTGGGAATAAAAGGACGTCAAATTCATTTAGGTACAGTGTCGCACAACCGCGCAATTGTCCGGTAAACTCAAGCAGTGCCGAATCGCAAAATAGGGCCTGGTCAGGAAGGGGGTAAATTCTTCCGGGGCTTAAGTGGTTAAAATAACTTTAACATACAGGGTTCAGGGGAAAGCAAAGTGTATTAGGGATGTGCATGCAACATTCATTGCTTGCCCATGTATGCATGTGTTTAGACACTTCAGCACCAGCCTATGGTATCCCTTTATTTTAAGGCCACCTTCTGCTGTGTTAGTTTCACTGACAATTACTCCAACATGCAATACTACTCAAATTCATTTTATGTCATTTTTGAGACGGATGGAGCTTTCTTTCTGGTAGTACTTTTTATTTTGTACTATATATCTAGATATCAGAACTAGTCCAAAGACAGATAACACATGGTGAAAGGTCTGGGGGATAAAACATATCAGGAAAGACTTAAAGAACTTAATATGTAAATTCTGGAGAAAAGAAGGGAAAGAGGAGACATGATAAAAACCTTTAAATACATTAATAGGATGAATAAGGTTTAGGAGTACAGTATTTTTAATATGAAGCTAAGATCAAGAACACGGGCACATGACCTCAAACTAGCAGGAGGAAAGTTCAAATTAGAGTTCAAGAAAGGTCAAGAAAGTATTTTACAAAAAGGGTGGTAGATGCTTGGGACAGGCTTCCAGCACAAGCAGGGAGTCAGTCAACAGTAAGTAGATTCAAACATGCTTTGGGCAAACATAGAACTATACCCAAACAAAAAAATAAAAAAAACAAAAGAAAAGTCTCAAAAACATGTATAAATAATAATAATAGTAATAATAATAAAAGAAGACTTGATGGACCACTTGGTCTTTTTCTGTCTTCATTTTTCCATGTTTCTATGGAAAAAAAATACTTAACATTCTCAAAGAAAAAATGTTCACTTAATTCCTGTTAAAATAAAATTGCTAAGACAGTATTACACTTTGGAAATTGGAAATGGAAATGGTGGACTAGGTACATTGATATACAAGTCATACACGGAGGAAGGAGGAATTGAAGGTGCTACTGTACTGGTCACATACAGTGACTGAATGGATATGAAGGGGTTAAAATTTAGCTGTGCAGTTTAAGTGAGATGAAAGGTTAATATCCAGGTAACTAGAGACAGCATACAGATAATATACATAGGAGAGGAACTGTGTCAGTGATACATAGTGATTGAGTCCCGGTTCACACTTCTGCGATGTGGGAACGCTGCGAATATGCAGTGTGTTCCCACATCGCATCCGCACCCCTGGCAGTTCACACTGCCATATGCGATACGCAGGGGGTGTCAATTAAAAGTTAATGACACCCCCAGTTGAGATTGCATATCGCAGTGTGATCTGCAAGTTCACACAGAATCAGATCGCACTAGTGTGAACCACCATGCGATCCGATTCTGCTGCTGATAAAAAAAGGGTCATGTGCGTGTTTAGTGCGATTGCGGTGCGAATTCAGCCATACAAAGTGTATAGCTGAAATTTGCACCGCACAGAGATCGCATGTAATTTAGAAGCAGTGCGCTCCAAATTACATGCGATCTCTGTGATTGCACTAATGTTAACCGGCCCTAAATCTGCAATTGCTGCCACTCCATTCACAAGTACCACAATCTCTCACCTTCCTCAGTTGTTACATAATCAGCGAGGTAGAAAAAAGACAACAGTCCATCCAGTTCAACCCACGATGCCTGAGCATGTTTTCTGTTAACCGTACATTGTATACCCCTTTATGTTGTGGTCTTTAAGGTGCCCATCTAATAGTTTTTTGAAACCATCAATGCTCCCTGCTGATACGACTGCTTGCAGAAGAGAATTCCACATCTTTACTGCTCTTACAGTGAAGGACCCCCTGCGTATTTTAAGGTTAAACCGCCTTTCCTCTAGTTTTAGTGAGTGGCCACGTGTCTTATTGTATTCCCTTTCTCTTAATAGGTTTTTCCATATGCTAGGGTTGCCAGTACAGTATTTGTACATTGATATCATATCCCCCCTCAATCGTCTCTTCTCCAGAGAGAATAAGTTCAGTGCTTGTAGTCTTTCCTCATAACTGATGTCCTCCATTCCCCTAATTATTTTTGTTGCCCTTCTCTGGACTTTCTCCAGTTCCAGCACATCCTTCCTGAGGACCGGTGCCCAGAACTGGACAGCATACTCCAAATGTGGCCGGACCAGAGTCTTGTGGAGTGGCAGAATAATCTCTTTATTTCTGGAGTGAATCCCCTTTTTTATACATCCCAGTTTTCTGTTGGCATTGCATGCCACTGCCAAGCCTGTTGTCTACCAGTACCCCCAGGTCCTTTTCCATCCTAGACTCACTCAGAGGTTCCCCCCCCTAATGAGTAGCTTGCTTTCTGGTTTCTGGCACCCAAGTGCATTACTTTACATTTTTCAACATTAAACCTCATCTGCCATGTAGTTGCCCACCCCATTATTTTGTTCAGGTCCGCTTGTAAGGTTTCCACATCCTGCCCAGATGATTTTGGCATGCTTAGTTTAGTATCATCCGCAAATACCGAGATTTTACTTGATATCCCCTCCTCTAGATCATTTATGAATAAATTAAACAGGATTGGCCCCAGGACAGAACCCTGGGGGATCCCGCTTTCCACACCTGCCCAATCTGAGTACTCCCCATTAATCACCACCATTTGCAACCTCCCCTGGAGCCAGTTCTCTATCCAGGTACTCACCTTATGGTCCATACCTGCCTTCCTTAGTTTGAACAGTAAGCGTTTGTGGGGAACGGTGTCAAAGGCCTTTGCAAAGTCCAGATACACCACATCCACAGGCTTACCTTTATCTATGTGGCAGCTCACTTCATCATAGAAGGTTAATAAATTGGTCTGGCAAGAACGATTTTTCATGAATCCATGCTGATTACTACTAATAATACCGTTTTCATTACTAAAGTCTTGTATGTGGTCCCTTAACATCCCCTAAAAAATCTTGCAGACTACTGATGTTAGGCTGACCGGCCTATAGTTACCCGGGATATATCTCGGCCCCTTTTTAAATATTGGTACCACGTTGGCTTTTTTCCAATCAGCTGGCACCATACCAGTCTGTAAACTATCCTTAAAGATCAAGAATAATGGTCTGGCAATCACCTGGCTGAGCTCCTTAAGAACCCTCGGGTGCAAGCCATTCGGTCCCGGTGATTTATTTATGTTAAGTTTCTCTAGTTTAGTTCTACGTCTATCTTCTGTTAGCCATGGCGGTATTTCCTGAGGTGTGTTGTTTAGTTTGGCCTTACAAGCTGGGTTAGTGTAGCCCCCCAATTCTTTTGTGAAGACTGAAGAGAAGAAATTATTTAAAGCGGAGTTCCACCCGAAAATGAAAGTTCATTCCATCTTCTTGGTCCGGGTCACCTGAAAAACAGATGGATAATCGCAATTTTTTTTTTTTACTTACCTTGTTTAGAAGATAATATACTTACCTTACTTTCTCTTCCTCCCCTCGGCGGCCACGGCGAATCGTCATTTCCTGGCTTGCAATGATTCCTGGGAGCTGAACGTCATCGCTCCCAGGAATCAATGCGCCTGCACCGGCCCCTACGTCAGTTCCGGTGCAGATGCCATCATACCTTGCTAAACAGCTTCTGGGCATGCCCAGAAGCTGTGCAGGGATGATGCTGAAGACCCGCAAGTGACGGCGGGGCCGGCACAGTGCATCGTGGGACCGAAGAGGACGGAAGAGGACGCAGAAGAGGATCGCGCTGGCTTCAAGCTGCCCACACCTGAGATGGCAGCGCTGTAGAAGACATTTTCATGGTAAGTATTTCTTCCTGCAGGTAAGTGCAACCCGGGACATTTTTAGAGGCTATCCATTGTGGAATGCACTAGCCCAGACTGTCCTGGGGGTATTTTTATGTATTTTTTAGTTTTTTAGGTGGAACTCCGCTTTAACACTACCGCCTTTTCCCTGTCCTCTGTGGCCAAAGCTCCCTTATCGTCTTTTATGGGGCCAATGTGTTCTGGCCTCGCTTTTTTTACTGTTTATATACTTAAATAATTTTTTGGGGTTCTTTTTACTCTCTTCCGCTATATGTCTCTTGTGTTCTATTTTAGCCGCCCTGATTTCGTCTTTACATTACTTATTACACTCTTTGTAATGCTTGAATACTGCCAATGACCCCTCAGCCTTGTATTTTTTGAAGGCCTTTTCTTTAGCATTAATATGCATTTTTATGTTGGAGTTTAGCCACCCAGGGTTTAGTTTTGCTCTTATAAATGTATTTCCCTTTGGAATGCACTGGTCAAATCCCTTTGTTAAGTATGCTCTTGAAGCACTCCCATTTTTCCTCCGTGTTCTTTGTTCCCAGGGTTCTATCCAGTTGTAAAAGGAAGGAGAGGGGGATCAACACTGTAAACAATGTCTTGTGATTTGCATGATGATCAGTCACAGCTATCACATGGTTATATCACATGGTTATATCACATGGTTATCCAGTCCCTCTAATCGGTTTGGTACAGTGTCTCTGTGTACTGAGCCATCTACTGACGGCTTGATGCACAGAGATTAGGGTGTAGAATGGCTGCCTAGCATCCACTTATCCAGTGCAGTTTATAAACACCACTGGGAAAAACAAAGGCTGCAGATCTGTTTAAACACTTGCCTACTGGGCACTTTAACCCCCTACCTGCCTAGGTCAATTTTCAGCTTTTAGCGCTCTCACACTTAGAATGACAATTGCGCCATCATGCAACTCTGTACCCATATGACATTTTTATAATTTTTTTTCACACAAATAGAGCTTTCTTTTAGTGGTATTTAATCACCACTGGGTTTTTAATTTTTTTGCTAAACAAGCAACAAATGCCCAAAAATTTGGAAAAAAAAATTATAATACTTTGCAAACAGGTCATTTTTCTCCTTCACTGATGTGCACTGATGAGCACTACTGATAGGTGACACTGATGAGGAAGGACTGATGGGCAGCACTGGTGGGCACTGGGGGACTGCACTGATAATCAGTGCCTTGATTATCAGTGGAGATGTCTCTTTAACATAAGCCAGTTATCACCTCTCTTTTTCTCTCCGATTTTGCATAGAGCAGCTCCAATCCTTTTCTTTCCTGGTCCCCTGCCGGTTGCTCCTGGCTCCTCCCCCTTGAGCAGTGCCCCCAGAGAAAGCCGCTTGCCCTGAGGGCACCGCTGTGTCCTCACTCCCGAGCCGCTGCTCAAAGCGTCCATAAGACACATAGAATTGTGGCTCGCCCCCACCCCTTGCTCTCTCCTCATTGGGTCACTGGCTATGATTGCCAGCAGTGGGAGCCAATGGGCCTCTGTCAGGTTTGTATCACTGTCTATGTTGGGAGATACACCTTAACTATATTCCCTGGGGACAGAAAGTGAAAGGAAATCTTATATTGTACAACCGTCTCTAGCACCAGAGAGAAGGATATATTTTCCAATGTGCACATCTGTTCTGGTGACAGATATCAAATGTGTCAGAGAAATTCCTAATCACTTCCTGCTGTGCATTTGGGATAATGAGAAATCTCCCAGTATTTGACCAAGGTAAAAATCTCCACACTTGCTTCAGAATGTAAAAAACAGTACTAGTGTGGCACCCTACAGGTAGGTGCTAGGTAAATGCATAGTGGGCCTGTCTGCCTAACAGCAGGGCCGGGTTTCTTTTTGCTAGGTAGGTTGTCATGGTTTCAAAGTGTGTCTCCTGTGAGGGGAGTCTCCCCACTGGCTCTATTAGAGGCTTCTGATAGGGCAGTGGAGGAAACCCAATCAGGGGGCACATCCAAGCTTGTAACTACCCCAGAAGGCAGATTATGCTGCAAGGGATTCTGGGAGTGGGTATAAGTTTGGGGGAAGCATGTGACGCGGTGTCTTTGGCAGGAGCAGAGTCCCAGGAGGGAGAGAACGGCTGTCTTTCCTCCTGTCTGAGGAAGATGATGTCTCGGGGTGTCGCCTGAGAGTCCAGAGAGTGCTGAGTTGAGCTGAGGGGATCCAGTGTGCCGAGAACCAGCGGAGAGCGAGAGGGGTCCAGTCCCAGGAAAGCCTACACAGGTCGTGAGTACTGAGGATTGCCCCTGGGGGTCTGCCTGAAGTGTTAGAGGAGGCTACTCCGGAGGAGGTTCTGGGATCCAGTGCCAGCTAGCTGAAAGGGGGTACCTAGGTTGAGGACCCTGAAGTAATAGAGGGGGTACATAGTCAGTGGACCCTGAAGAGCTCAAAGTGTAAAGGGGGCGGCAGCGGTTTGGGCCCTGGAT
This sequence comes from Pelophylax lessonae, assembly GCF_965119305.1. Lineage (NCBI taxonomy): Eukaryota > Metazoa > Chordata > Amphibia > Anura > Ranidae > Pelophylax > Pelophylax lessonae. Next base: position 637,384,754 of record NC_138769.1, on the reverse strand, counting down.
TGTACAGTGTACCAGTTGAGAGTTGCAGCTATACAGTAACCCACGGCAAGCTACCTCCGGCCAATGCCTGGCTGGAGAGAGTGGTCAGAGACTTTGCATTGCAGCAGTATCAGTAGTTCTATGCTCCACAGTCCTGAGTCTGCTGGACCAAGAGTCGAGGATTCAGCACTTCAGTCAAGTAATAGTGTGTTCTAAGCATCATTGAGCACTGGCTAGCTGGCGTCAAGGCAGCGTTAACAGATATTTCTTTGGATAAAGTCCCAAATTGTATCTAGTTAAGCCTAAAGGTGTATCCCACTCATTCCCTTCTCCCATCCCCTTTTTCTACAATAAAACCACAAAACAAAGATGCTGGAGTCGTCAATGTCTCAGTTCTCACACCCAGGGCCGCAGCTCACATGGGCTGGATAGGTAACCGGTAACAATGGCAGACCCACATCCGGCCACAGGACTGGAAAACCTGCTACACTAGTTTTACTTTAATTCGCAGCAGCTCGGACAAACATTATGTACTCCAGCTCCAGACATTCCCAAATACTGTGTCTGTGCCTGCTCCCTCTCAAATAATATATCTAGATCTATTACAATGAAAGAAAAGGGATGGCTATACACCGTAACTGGGATTCAAAGCCTTGTATTTATGCAAGTTAACCAAGTCTTTAACTGTTTTAGCAGCCCAGAAGCAGATCATAATCAGTTATCCGATGAAGGCAACACACCCCTAATGTATGACATTACAGGTTCACTAAAGGAGTTGTTACCAAAAATTTAAAAAAGCATTTAATAAATATTAAAGACAAGGTAACTTTAAGGAAAAGTAAATGCATTACTTTGCAATACTAAAGCAGGAGAGGTTGCAATATATTTAGAAAATTACGACAATCAATTGCTGTTGTATGGAGAGCTACTTTGGGAAAAGAAGAATATTAGAAGTAACCAAATTAATTTACCTCTTTCAACATTTGGTATCCCTAAATCTACTGTTGGGATAGTGGGGTCTGTATGATCACTGTAATACTCGAGGTGTACAGCTTCCTTCTCCCACGTCTGCTTGACAACAGGTACTGCAAATAAACACAGATATATCATAGGTTAAGTCCCCAATAAAATGGACCAGATACAACAACAATAGTAAAACAAAGTTGACCATGCACTACTCTACACCACCGTGTAAGGTCACATTGTAGAAGGACTGAGCCTATTTTTAGTGATGGCTAAAAACAGAGATCCCAGCAGTCATTTGCCATCTAAATCTTCTCCCCACCTTACAAAACTGTACTGGTTGATATACACCATCTTATGACATCAGCAGCTCATATTTGACAGGTAATTTTAGTAAGAGGACAAGCAAGGGTCTGTGCAAATATAACCAGCTGCTCTCACAGAGACTAGCAAAAATGGTGTGCTTTAAAAGTAATTTGTAACTTGTTTTTTGCTTGGCTTAAAAAACATGATTTTGATTTTAAAGTGTATTCATAGCCAATTAATAGTTTCATATAAAGTAGAGAAGAATTAGAATTCCTGTCAGGTTTTTTTTTTATTGGCGTCTATGTTCCCGCTGGGGAGAATAACCCCCTATTTCAACTGTTGACCATTGCCAACGTGAAAGAAAGAGACTGGAATTCCAAAAGAGGGGATGGTAATTTTTCCAATGGGGACACGTATTCTCGTGACAACAGTCAGAGAGGAACTTCTCTCAAACTATATAGCTTTTTCTCTCACTTTCTCTTGCGTTCCAAGGTAGGGAAGGGAAACCTTCCTAATGGAAAACAGACTAAAAAAAACTGTACTTTAAATTAAACTATAATGAGTTTAGAATAAATTGAATTGTAAACTTGTGTAAGTATATTTACTTTGAATCCATTATTTGTTTTTTTAACTCTAAAATCTTTTTTTTACTAATGATTATCTAAAGCCAGGTGCATTCACGACTCGAAGAGCATTATTTCTTTTCTTATGGTAGAGAGCATCAGGTTTTCAGACAGGACCTCTCTCAATAAGGTCCCATTTATACCATGGCCTGGAATAATGCTTGTGCAGGTTCTGTGCACTAGTGTGATGTGGAGAAAATAGTGAAATCAAATGGGCTGCTTTAATGTAACACACGTTTATGTGCAAAAGTAACACACGTTGAAAAGCATGTTTAAAATACCACAATGGACATGAGTGGTGTGAATGGGCCTTTTATAAAGACTGTACAGACTATTCTGTATAGGGGAGGTAGGAAGCTGGGGTGTATCTCTCTTCTGTCTCTTTTTTTTTGTGTAAACATGATGAGTTTAAGCTAATGAGCTTTATAAACAAAAATCTTTTTCAACCAAAGACCAGGATAGCCTAGAAAATATGTGAAAATGAGCCTGGATCACTGTAAATATGTTATTTATAAGCAAGATATCACGTTTGCATGATTAAAAAATAACACATCTAAAGATGATTTATACTGTGGAAGCTACGCTCACAAATGCAAGCAGATGGCATATGTCTTGTCATTGGTATTGACTGTGGGATCCCTTCAATCTTTTCTGCTTTAGTGGTTTATTATGATTTGTTGTGCACTGTAGCTCTGTGTGTAGGTGTCCATCCTGGCAGATGAGCAAGGCTTAGCTTTTTCATGTCAAAGCGGCTCCCCTAATGATTGATGAAGAAAGTATAAAGGTACTAAATCCAAATCTAAATAAAGTATCTAATATCTTATGCAGCGCTAGCTCCAGTGATGTTTTAGTATACAATATATCTCAAATTATCATAAATATAAAGTGCTAAGTGCTGAAATAATCAAATATGCAATAAACAGTAAAATATCAAGTGCATAAAATCCACATAAGTGTTATAAATAAATCCAAGTGAATATTAAGTGCATAAAAAAGTCCTTAATGTGATCCAAATAAGGTGCCAAAGTGCCAGGAATTCAAAGTGCTTGCAAAGTGATAAGGTGCCCCTCTCGGTTCCCCACTCACCAGATTGCCGATATAAAAAGACCTTGGTTATTTATTGCACAGTGGCCCGGGATCTTTGAAACAGACTTCTCCTATGTAGCCTTCAGTAATATATGGGTCCGCCTCCGCTTCCACCATTAAATGAAAAGAGGGCCATACATGGTGAAGTATGTTTAAACCGATTTATTTTCATAAGAAAGGTCAAATGGATACTCACAAGCGAATAAAGTAAATAAGCATGTACAGTGAACTTGTGTGGCGCCGCTCTCGGCGTGCGTTCCACACACAGGAAGTTCCTGACCGGAAGTGACATTCCGTCTGGTCCGCAACCGGAAGTACGTCAACGCGTTTCGCCGTCAATACAGCGGCTCTCGGCGTCTTTGAAGAGGTCAAATGGATACTCACAAGCGAATAAAGTAAATAAGCATGTACAGTGAACTCGTGTGGCGCCGCTCGACGCCGAAACGCTGAGAGCGGCGCCACACGAGTTTACTGTACATGCTTATTTACTTTATTCGCTTGTGAGTATCCATTTGTCCATTTGACCTTTCTTATGAAAATAAATCGGTTTAAACATACTTCACCATGTATGGCCCTCTTTTCATTTAATGGTGGAAGCGGAGGCGGACCCATATATTACTGAAGGCTACATAGGAGAAGTCTGTTTCAAAGATCCCGGCCACTGTGCAATAAATAACCAAGGTCTTTTTATATCGGCAATCTGGTGAGTGGGGAACCGAGAGGGGCACCTTATCACTTTGCAAGCACTTTGAATTCCTGGCACTTTGGCACCTTATTTGGATCACATTAAGGACTTTTTTTATGCACTTAATATTCACTTGGATTTATTTAAAACACTTATGTGGATTGTATGCACTTGATATTTTACTGTTTATTGCATATTTGATTATTTCAGCACTTAGCACTTTATATTTATGATAATTTGAGATATATTGTATACTAAAACATCACTGGAGCTAGCGCTGCATAAATTTGATTGCATCATTCTCCCTAAGATTTTCTTAGTGTTTGCAGCAGCTGCACACATTTACACTTTTAATTTACATATTTCTTTCACTCAATGACCACACGTTTTGTAGCTCGGGTTTAAATTTGTTTTTTCATTTATCTAATATCTTAACTTCATATGGGTAACTAGCATCATCAGATGAAAAGCATCTATACTTACTTTTTTATACAATCTACAATACATTTTTTGTGAATTCCCCTTGTGGACATCTTTAGAAGCCTCTAGCTGTATCCTTTATCCCATGTGGGCTTTAAGGTCTGAATTTTCTTGAGTCTATGTGTGGATTTGTTATATACTGATTCATAGGAAGGGTATGATACATTTAATACAGGTAAGCTTTTACTTGCCCGTAGTAGTCATTTAACACAGATTTCCATGCATTTGTTATTTTAACCTTAGCGCTCTATTTGGGAGCACTAAAGTCCAGCAGTCCTTGGGTTACCCTCATTTCAACTTCAGAATAGATAAGCATAGGCATCTTTCCTCTTACTGTGTATATAAAATAGGCTTAGAAAGGGAGTGGAAGCAGGTTTAGGCTTAGTTGGGTTTTGACTGGAATTACACATACTTCACTCTCCTTAAAAGTAAAAGTTGAGCTAAACTGATTTTTGTTTTTCTTCAGATTTTATTATACACTGCTCAAAAAAATTAAAGGAACACTTTGAAAACACATCAGATCTCAATGGGAAAAATATCATGCTGAATAGCTATGCTAATATTGACTGGGTAATATGTTAGGAATGAAAGAGTGAAACATAGGTTGATGGAAATTAAAATTATCAACCTACAGAGGGCTGAGTTCAAAGACACCCCAAAAATCAAAGTGAAAAAATGATGCAGCAGGCTAGTCCATTTTGTTGAAACTTCATTGCAGCAACTCAGTAGTTTGTATGGCCCCCACGTGCTTATATTCAAGCCTGACAATGTCAGGGTATGCTCCTAATGAGACAACGGATGTTGTCCTGGGGTATTTCCTCCCAAATCTGAACCAGGGTAGTACTGAGCTCATGAACAGACAGAGGTGCAACCTGGCTGCGTCGGATGGACCGAAACATAGCGGGGTTTATTTACTAAAGGCAAATCCACTGTGCACTTCAAGTGCACTTGGAAGTTTAGTTGCTGTAGATTTGAGGAGAAGATTTGAAATGAGGGGAAGCTCTGCTGATTTCTATCACCCAATCATGTGCATGCAAAAATGCTGTTTTTTTATTTTCCTTGCATGTTCCCCTCAGATCTGTAGTGCATAGTGGATTTGCCTTTAGTAATTAAACCTCAATGTACCAGAAGTGTTCTATTGGATTTAGGTCAGGCAAGCGTCAGGGCCATACAATGGTATCAATTCCTTCGTCCTCCACGAACTGGCTGCATACTCTCACCACATGAGGCCAGGCATTGTCATGCACCAGGAGGAACCCAGGACCCACTGCTCTTGTAGAGTGCACAGTGTATTTACCTTTAGTAAATAAACCCAAAAGTCCAAGAGGTGTTCTATTGGATTTTTTTTTTTTTTTAACAGTTAAATTTTTATTTTATTGTTACACATATAAACAAAACAAATATTCCAATACAATACATTACTCTGCACAAGGAATAATTTTATCCATACCTACTAACACACATACAACAAAAAAAAACAAAAAAAAAAAAATTAAAAAATTCTTAGGGAGAGGGAGGGAAGGGGAATATCAATAAACCAGTTTAGAAACAGGGAGAGAAGAAAAGAAAAAAAAAAAAAAAATTATTATTAATTATAATAATAAGAGCCTACTTATATCATTATGGAACAGGTGACCTTGGCTCACCTACAGCGTCGATCCAGGCTGACCAGACTTTATCAAATTTTTTTGGACAGTTCCTACTACCGTATGTAAAACGGTAGAATGGAAGTGTCTTAGTAACAGCAGCTATCCAGGATAATCGGGTGGGAGGTTCGGGTAACTTCCATCGTAAAAGGATTTCTCTCCTGGCATAAAACAGGGTATATGTAATGCACATTTTAGCATATTTGTCCCCAGCCAGTTCTGTAAGGTTACTCAATAAAGTTACCTTTGGGTCCAAGGGAATCATGATGTCAAAGATTTCGCCAATAGTGTCCGTCACTTCTTTCCAAAAGGTTGCCAGGTCAGGGCATGACCAAACAACATGTAAGAATGTACCTATTTCATGCCCACATCTAATGCACATAGGATCTTTCGTGGGGTATATCCTGGCAAGACGTTGCGGCGTATAATATGCTCTATGTAAGAATTTGAGTTGTATAAATCTGTCCCTAGCCGCTATCATTGAGGGGATATAATTATTAACCGAGTCCTCCCACTCTTCAATGGTCAGATCTGGAATGTCCTCCTTCCATTTATTATAGGTTTTCTCAGGGGACTGACTATGATCTGTTGAGAGTATGGAGTATATAGCAGAGAGAGATTTCCCTATTACCTTAAAAGTTAGCATTTTCTCCAAGGGGTCTGATTCCAGGACAACAGGGCCTTGGAACTGAGCCCGCATAGCATGACTGAGCTGGCGGTAACGAAACCCCATGGTGGGAGGTAATGAATGGGTGGACTGAAGAGCATTAAAGCCTTGAAGTCTTCCATCTTTAATAACATGTTTCATAGTCACAATCCCTCTAGCGGCCCATAACTGTGGATCAGGGAGATGATATAAATGTTTTAAATTATTATTACCCCACAACGGAGTGTGGGGAGATATATGCAGTGGTGTGTTATATATCACCCGCGCCCGAGTCCATATCCGCAGGACAGTCTTCATCAGACTGGTTATTTGAGGATGTGCCTGTTCCCCCCGAAAAACAAGATTACTAAGGGCCGCATATGAACCCAATAGTGCTGCTTCTAGTGTAACTGCAGAGTTAGTTTTGGGCTGGGAGAACCACCACCGGACCGTCACCAAGACAGCCGCCCAAAAATACAATTTAAAGTTAGGAAGCGCTAAACCTCCTCTTGCAAGAGGAAGATATAGCGTGCGTCTTGCGACTCGTGGAGTACGCCCGGCCCATACAAAAGTTGTTACAATACTTTCTAATCTCGAAAAAAAGGTTCTAGTCATATCAATGGGAGAGTTACGAAAAAGATACAGAAATTTCGGAAGATAGTTCATTTTTATTAAGTTAATTCTGCCAACGGGGGACAAGGGAAGCATGCGCCAAGACGCACACTTTTTATTTAATTGTAAAACTAAAGGGTCAATGTTATTTTGCTGATATACCTCCAATGTTGGACCCACTTTGATGCCTAAGTACACCATATCCTGTACCCATTTCAACGGTGTGTGAGTATCAATTAAAGATATCGATGGGTGTAATGGAAAGAGGACGGACTTAGACCAATTAATATTTATGCCTGAAAAACGGCCAAAGATGTCAAATAATTGTAGGGCCCTATGTAATGATGTGGAAGCATCCGCCAAATAGATCAAGGTGTCGTCTGCATATAAAGACAACTTCTCTTCAATGACCCCCACCTTAATGCCTCGGACCTGTGGGTCCGCTCGCAACATAATCGCTAGCGGCTCCAAAGCTAAGGCAAACAAGGCTGGGGATAACGGACATCCCTGTCGGGTACCCCTCAGTAGAGGGAATTTATCCGATAGAGATGTATTAGTACGGACTCTAGCCGTAGGGTTCTCATAGAGAAGCTTAATCCATGAGACGAAATTAGGGCCGAACCCGAAGCTAGATAGGATCCTCCAGAGAAATGGCCACTCAACAGAATCGAATGCTTTCTCGGCGTCGAGGGAGGCGACCACACCTGTTCCCCCCCCCCCCCCCCCCCGACGCCAAGGCCATATGTGTGAACAATCTCCGGATATTGATATCCGTACCCCGGTCAGGTATGAATCCAGTTTGGTCCGGATGGATCAATCCTGTAATGACACTATTAAGTCGATTGGCCAAGACTTTTGAAAGGATCTTCCCATCAACATTTAATAAAGAGATAGGTCTGTATGATGAACATAGTGATGGGTCCTTCCCTGGTTTAGGGATCACAACAATAACCGCTTCGCACATTGTTTTAGGGAGTTTCCCATCCTTTAGAGATCCTAGAAGAGTGGCTAATAAATACGGGCCCAAAAGGTCCTATTGGATTTAGTCAGGCAAGCTTGGGAGCCATTCAATAGTATCAATTCCTTCATCCTCCAGGAACTGGCTGCATACTCTCGCCACATGAGGCCCTGTATTGTGATGCACCAGGAGGAACCCAGGACCCACTGCACCAGCATAGGGTCTGACAATGGGACCAAGGATTTCATCCCAATACCTAATGGCAGTCAGGGTGCCATTGTCTACCATGTCAAGGTCTGTGTGTCCCTTCATGGATATGCCTCCCCAGACCATCACTGGCCCACCACCAAACCGGTAATGCTGAATGATGTTACAGGCAGCATAACATTCTCCGTGGCTTCTCCAGACCCTTTTATGTATGTCACATGTAGTGTTGAGCGAACACGGACTGTATTATTCGTGTTCGTACCGAATAATTGGATTTTTGTTACCCGAACACGAACACGGACACTTTACTGTATATTCGGGTAAAAATCCGTGTTCGGTCGTTTTATTTCCGGGTTTTGCATGCTTTGGCGCTCTTTTCATGGCGGGCTTTCAACAGCCAATCAACAATCGTTTAACTGGTGTGCCTTAAGCCATCCCAGCCATGCCTGCAAATGTCTCAGTAGCTGTGATTGGCCGTCTGAAGCATGTGACCAAGTCTTTATAAGTTCGAGGCAGTCGCAGCGGCGTCATTATGCTGCTTAGATCAGGGACAGAGCACACATCAACGTGCTGGCTGCTGATTAGGGAAAGATAGGCAGGAAAAAACCATTTGTGTCCGGATAGAATTGAGGGACAGGTCGGAGTGTTTAGGCAGGGCGAGTTGTAGGCATTTTAGGGATAGAGTCTGCTGAATTATAGGGTCAGTGTGTTCTACAAACTACAATCGATATTGCTGTGTGGGGTGGGGTCTGCACTTAGTTCTCCTGATCTACGATCTCTTCTCAATCCTGTTAGGGACAGAGTCTGCTGAATTTTAGGGAAAGTGTGTTCTACAAACTACAATCGATATTGCTGTGTGGTGTGGGATAGGAGATAGGCAGGTGTCAGTGATCCACATCCATTTTTCTGTGTGTGGGCTGCAGTGAACACAATCTTTTTGGGGTGCAGTGAACACAATCCTTTTGGAGTGCAGTGAACAAAATCTTTGTGGGGTGCAGTGAACAAAACCTTTGTGGGGGTACAGTGAACATAATCTTTGTGGGGTGCAGTGAAGACAATCCTTGTGGGGTGCAGTGAAGAGAATCCTTGTGGGGTGCAGTGAACAAAATCTTTGGGGGGTACAGTGAACACAATCTTTGTGGGGTGCAGAGAAGACAATCCTTGTGGGGTGCAGTGAACACAATCTTTGTGGGGTGCAGTGAACAAAACCTTTGTGGGGTGCAGTGAACACAATCTTTGTGGGGTGCAGTGAACACAATCCTTGTGGGGTGCAGTGAAGACAATCCTTGTGGGGTGCAGTGAAGACAATCCTTGTGGGGTGCAGTGAACAAAATCTTTGGGGGGTACAGTGAACACAATCTTTGTGGGGTGCAGTGAACAAAACCTTTGTGGGGTACAGTGAACACAATCTTTGTGGGGTGCAGTGAACAAAACCTTTATGGGGTACAGTGAACACAATCTTTGTGGGGTGCAGTGAAGACAATCCTTTTGGAGTGCAGTGAACACAATCTTTGTGGGGTACAGTGAACACAATCTTTGTGGGGTGCAGTGAACAAAACCTTTGTGGGGTACAGTGAACACAATCTTTGTGGGGTGCAGTGAACACAATCTTTGTGGGGTGCAGTGAACAAAACCTTTGTGGGGTGCAGTGAACACAACCTTTGTGGGGTACAGTGAACACAATCTTTGTGGGGTGCAGTGAACAAAACCTTTGTGGGGTACAGTGAACACAATCTCTGTGGGGTACAGTGAACACAATCTTTGTGGGGTACAGTGAACACAATCTTTGTGGGGTGCAGTGAACAAAACCTTTGTGGGGTACAGTGAACACAATCTTTGTGGGGTGCAGTGAACAAAACCTTTGTGGGGTACAGTGAACACAATCTTTGTGGGGTGCAGTGAAGACAATCCTTTTGAAGTGCAGTGAACAAAATCTTTGTGGGGTACAGTGAACACAATCTTTGTGGAGTGCAGTGAACAAAATCTTTGTGGGGTACAGTGAACACAATCTTTGTGGGGTGCAGTGAAGACAATCCTTGTGGGGTGCAGTGAAGACAATCCTTGTGGGGTGCAGTGAAGACAATCCTTGTGGGGTGCAGTGAACAAAATCTTTGGGGGGTACAGTGAACACAATCTTTGTGGGGTGCAGTGAACAAAACCTTTGTGGGGTACAGTGAACACAATCTTTGTGGGGTGCAGTGAACAAAACCTTTGTGGGGTACAGTGAACACAATCTTTGTGGGGTGCAGTGAAGACAATCCTTTTGGAGTGCAGTGAACACAATCTTTGTGGGGTACAGTGAACACAATCTTTGTGGGGTGCAGTGAACAAAACCTTTGTGGGGTACAGTGAACACAATCTTTGTGGGGTGCAGTGAACACAATCTTTGTGGGGTGCAGTGAACAAAACCTTTGTGGGGTGCAGTGAACACAACCTTTGTGGGGTACAGTGAACACAATCTTTGTGGGGTGCAGTGAACAAAACCTTTGTGGGGTACAGTGAACACAATCTTTGTGGGGTACAGTGAACACAATCTTTGTGGGGTGCAGTGAACAAAACCTTTGTGGGGTACAGTGAACACAATCTTTGTGGGGTGCAGTGAACAAAACCTTTGTGGGGTACAGTGAACACAATCTTTGTGGGGTGCAGTGAAGACAATCCTTTTGGAGTGCAGTGAACAAAATCTTTGTGGGGTACAGTGAACACAATCTTTGTGGGGTGCAGTGAACAAAATCTTTGTGGGGTACAGTGAACACAATCTTTGTGGGGTGCAGTGAAGACAATCCTTGTGGGGTGCAGTGAAGACAATCCTTGTGGGGTGCAGTGAAGACAATCCTTGTGGGGTGCAGTGAACACAATCTTTGTGGGGTGCAGTGAACACAATCTTTGTGGGGTGCAGTGAAGACAATCCTTTTGGAGTGCAGTGAACACAATCTTTGTGGGGTACAGTAAACACAATCTTTGTGGGGTGCAGTGAAGACAATCCTTGTGGGGTGCAGTGAAGACAATCCTTGTGGGGTGCAGTGAACAAAATCTTTGTGGGGTGCAGTGAAGACAATCCTTGTGGGGTGCAGTGAAGACAATCCTTGTGGGGTGCAGTGAAGACAAACAATCCTTGTGGGGTGCAGTGAACAAAATCTTTGGGGGGTACAGTGAACACAATCTTTGTGGGGTGCAGTGAACAAAACCTTTGTGGGGTACAGTGAACTCAATCTTTGTGGGGTGCAGTGAACAAAACCTTTGTGGGGTACAGTGAACACAATCTTTGTGGGGTGCAGTGAAGACAATCCTTTTGGAGTGCAGTGAACACAATCTTTGTGGGGTACAGTGAACAAAACCTTTGTGGGGTACAGTGAACACAATCTTTGTGGGGTGCAGAGAAGACAATCCTTTTGGGGTGCAGTGAATACAATCTTTGTGGGGTGCAGTGAACACAATCTTTGTGGGGTGCAGTGAACAAAACCTTTGTGGGGTACAGTGAACACAATCTTTGTGGGGTGCAGTGAACAAAACCTTTGTGGGGTACAGTGAACACAATCTTTGTGGGGTACAGTGAACACAATCTTTGTGGGGTACAGTGAACACAATCTCATACTTCTGAAGCTTTGAGGGTGCTGCCTGTTCTATACTCCTCCTCCTCCTCCTCATCCATCCTTTTAGGTGTACAAACAATAGTAATTGGGGCCTAGTGTGCTTCTGTACGTGTGAAAAACATACACTTTTTTTGATCATATTTCCTATTCCGTTATTCAATAAAAACCTTTGGGGCTCAATTAAATTGCGGAATAGTCTGTGTCGGTACGTGTGAGATCCACCTTTCCAAGTTTTTAGGGTTCATCTCATACTTCTGAAGCTTTGAGGGTGCTGCCTGTTCTATACTCCTCCTCCTCCTCCTCCTCCTCATCCATCCTTTTAGGTGTACAAACAATAGTAATTGGGGCCTAGTGTGCTTCTGTACGTGTGAAAAACATACACTTTTTTTTTATCATATTTCCTATTCCACTATTCAATAAAAACCTTTGGGGCTCAATTAAATTGCGGAATAGTCTGTGTCGGTACGTGTGAGATCCACCTTTCCAAGTTTTCGGGGTTCATCTCATACTTCTGAAGCTTTGAGGGTGCTGCCTGTTCTATACTCCTCCTCTTCCTCATCCATCCTTTTAGGTGTACAAACAATAGTAATTGGGGCCTAGTGTGCTTCTGTACGTGTGAAAAACATACACTTTTTTTTGATCATATTTCCTATTCCGCTATTCAATAAAAACCTTTGGGGCTCAATTAAATTGCGGAATAGTCTGTGTCGGTACGTGTGAGATCCACCTTTCCAAGTTTTTAGGGTTCATCTCATACTTCTGAAGCTTTGAGGGTGCTGCCTGTTCTATACTCCTCCTCCTCCTCCTCCTCATCCATCCTTTTAGGTGTACAAACAATAGTAATTGGGGCCTAGTGTGCTTCTGTACGTGTGAAAAACATACACTTTTTTTTTATCATATTTCCTATTCCGCTATTCAATAAAAACCTTTGGGGCTCAATTAAATTGCGGAATAGTCTATGTCGGTACGTGTGAGATCCACCTTTCCAAGTTTTTGGGGTTCATCTCATACTTCTGAAGCTTTGAGGGTGCTGCCTGTTCTATACTCCTCCTTCTCCTCTTCCTCATCCATCCTTTTAGGTGTACAAACAATAGTAATTGGGGCCTAGTGTGCTTCTGTACGTGTGAAAAACATACACTTTTTTTTTAACATATTTCCTATTCCGCTATTCAATAAAAACCTTTGGGGCTCATTTAAATTGCGGAATAGTCTGTGTCGGTACGTGTGAGATCCACCTTTCCAAGTTTTTGGGGTTCATCTCATACTTCTGAAGCTTTGAGGGTGCTGCCTGTTCTATACTCCTCCTCCTCCTCTTCCTCATCCATCCTTTTAGGTGTACAAACAATAGTAATTGGGGCCTAGTGTGCTTCTGTACGTGTGAAAAACATACACTTTTTTTTGATCATATTTCCTATTCCGCTATTCAATAAAAACCTTTGGGGCTCAATTAAATTGCGGAATAGTCTGTGTCGGTACGTGTGAGATCCACCTTTCCAAGTTTTTGGGGTTCATCTCATACTTCTGAAGCTTTGAGGGTGCTGCCTGTTCTATACTCCTCCTCCTCCTCCTCATCCATCCTTTTAGGTGTACAAACAATAGTAATTGGGGCCTAGTGTGCTTCTGTACGTGTGAAAAACATACACTTTTTTTTAATCATATTTCCTATTCCGCTATTCAATAAAAACCTTTGTGGCTCAATTAAATTGCGGAATAGTCTGTGTCGGTACGTGTGAGATCCACCTTTCCAAGTTTTTGGGGTTCATCTCATACTTCTGAAGATTTGAGAGTGCTGCCTGTTCCATACTCCTCTTCCTCATCCTCCCTTTAGGGTAGGAAAAAATTTAATCGGGCCTAGTCTGTGTTTGTACGTGTGAGATACACAGTTTTTTATCCTATTCCGCTATTCAATACACACCCTTTTGGTGTAAAAAACATTAAATTGCGGCATAGTTTGCATATTTGACTGTGAGATACACCCGTGCGATACTGTTGTTCTTTTGTTCCGCTATTCAATAAAGACCTTTCTAGGGCAAGATCTTAAATTTCAGAAATATGAGGAGAGCGTCAAATAGGGGCCGTGGCCTGGGTCGTGGTGGTGCTGCTGCTAGAGCTCCTGTTGCAAGGAGAGGACGTGGTCGATCTGTGCCAGCTACACGCACAAGTGAAACACCTTCCTCAAGTGTGAGTAGGCGACAGAACCTGCATCAGTATTTGTTAGGGCATCATACGCCTCTAGAAGTGATGAGGCCAGAACACAGAGAGGCGATAGTAGATTGGTTTGCTGCTGACAGTGCCTCCAGTTCCTTCACATTGTCTCCCACCCAGTCTACTGCAGAAAGGTCAGAGTTGGCACCTGCAGCCAATGTCCAACCGTCTTTCACCTCACCCCCTTGCAAATCAGGCAAGCAGTCTGAGCCCCAAGCCATAGAGCAGTCTCTTATTCTTTTTGAGGACTCTTTCAGCAGGGTTTCCCAGGGCCATCCACCTAGCCCTGCCCCAGAAGTGGAAGAGATTGAGTGCAGCGATGCCCAACCACTTATTTCTCAAGATGAGTACATGGAAGGACCATCACAGCACGTCTCCGATGATGACGAAACGCAGGTGCCAACTGCTGCGGCGTTCAGCATTGTGGAGACCGACAGGGAGGGCAGGGGTGAAGACTGGGTGGAAGATGATATGGAGGAGGATGAGGTCCTCGACCCCACATGGAATGAAGGTCATGCAGGTGACCTGAGTAGTTTGGAGGAAGAGGCGGTGGTCGCACAGAGCCACCAGCACAGCAGAAGAGGGAGCAGGGTGCAGAAGCGGAGCGGCCGTGCCCTAGACACTACGCCTGCTACTGCCCAACGCAGCAAGGGAACGAGCGCACCAAAGTCAGCTCAAAAGAGTTCTCTAGCGTGGAAGTTCTTTAGAAAATGTGCTGATGACAGGACACGAGTGGTTTGCACCCTGTGCAATCAGAGCCTGAAGCGAGGCATAAACCTTCTCAACCTGAGCACAACCTGCATGATCAGGCATCTAAGTGCAAAGCACGAGCTGCAGTGGAGTACACACCTTCAAAACCAAGAAACGTCTCTGGCTCATCCTGCTTCCTCTTCTGCTGCAGTCTCGGCCGCTCCAGCCACCTCTGTAGTCATACCGGCACCTGCCACCCCACAAACAGACGATCTGTCAGCAACACCACCACCTGGGTCACCAACAACCATCTCCACAATGTCCCGTGGAAGCGTTCAGCTTTCCATCTCCCAAACACTTGAGAGGAAGAGGAAGTACCCCCCTACCCACCCGCGATCCCTGGCCCTGAATGCCAGCATTTCACAATTATTGGCCTTTGAAATGCTGTCATTCAAGCTGGTGGAGACGCCCAGTTTTAAAAAGCTTATGTCGGTGGCTGTCCCACAGTACGTCGTGCCCAGCCGCCACTACTTTTCCAGGCAAGCCATCCCTTCCCTGCACAACCAAGTGGGGGAAAAAATCAGGTGTGCACTGCGCAACGCCATCTGTGCCAAGGTCCACCTAACTACCGATACGTGGACCAGTAAGCACGGTCAGGGGCGTTATATCTCCCTAACGGCACACTGGGTAAATGCAGTGGCGGATGGACCTGAGGCGGATAGCAATTTGGCACATGTCCTTCCACCACCGAGGATTGCAGGGCGCTTCAGTTTGCCTCCTGTTCCTAACTCATCCTACTCCGCTACCTCATCCTCTACCGCCTCCTCATCCGGACAGCGTAATACCTTCACCACCAACTTCAGCACGGCCAGGGCTAAACGACAGCAGGCAGTTTTACAACTTGCCTGTTTGGGGGACAAGCCACACACCGCGCAGGAGTTGTGGAGGAGCATGGAACAGCAGACAAATGAGTGGTTGCTGCCAGCGAGCCTCAAGCCCGGCCTGGTGGTGTGCGATAATGGGCGAAATCTCATAGCAGCTCTGGGCCTAGCCGGTTTGACGCACATCCCTTGCCTGGCGCATGTGCTGAATTTGGTGGTGCAGAGGTTCCTTTAAAACTACCCCGATATGTCAGAGCTGCTGCAGAAAGTGCGGGCCGTCTGTGCGCACTTTCGGCGTTCTCACCCTGCTGCTGCTCGCCTGGCAGGGCTGCAGCGTAACTTCGGCCTTCCCGCTCACCGCCTCATATGTGACGTGCCCACAAGGTGGAACTCCACCTTGCACATGCTGCAAAGACTGTGCGAGCAGCAGCAGGCCATAGTGGAGTTTCAGCTGCAGCACGCACGCGTGAGTCGCTCTGCGGAACAGCACCACTTCACCACCAATAACTGGGCCTCCATGCGAGACCTGTGTGCCTTGTTGCGCTGTTTTGAGTACTCCACCAACATGGCCAGTGGCAATGACGCCGTTCTCAGCTTAACTATCCCACTTCTATGCCTCCTTGAAAAAACAATTCGGGCGATGATGGAAGAGGATGTGGCACAGGATGAGGAGGAGGAGGAGGATGAAGAGGTAACATTTCAAAGGCTTTCAGGGCAGTCATTCGCAAGGGGCTCCAAGGGTGGGTTCCTGCACACACAAACGCCAGGGACACAATTGTCCAGCAGGGGCACAGTTCTGGAGGATGAGGAGGATGAGGAGGAGGAGGAGCTGGAGGAGGAGATGGAACCATGTTCACAGCAGGGTGGCACCCAGGCCAGCTCATGGCCATCACTGGTGCGTGGCTGGGGGGATACAGAGGACACGGACGATACACCTCCCACAGAGGACAGCCTTTCGTCGCCTCTGGGCAGCCTGGCACACATGAGCGATTACATGCTGCAGTGTCTCCACAACGACCGCCGAGTTGCCCACATTCTAACTTGTGCTGATTACTGGGTGGCCACGCTGCTGGATCCCCGTTACAAGGACAACGTACCGTCCTTAATTCACTCACTGGAGCGCGATCGCAAGATGCGCGAGTACAAGCGCACGCTGGTAGACGCGATGCTGCTGGCATTCCCATCTGACAGCGGGGCCACAGTGGAAGCACAAGGCAGAGGAGGAGAAGGAGGAGGTCGCCAACTCAACCAGGGCACCGCCAGCACCTCAGAAGGCAGGGTTAGCATGGCCGAAATGTGGAAAAGCTTTGTCAGCACGCCACAACAAACAGCAGCACCAGCAGCTCAGATGGAACGTCTTAGCAGGAGGCAGCATTTTACCAACATGGTGGAGCAGTATGTGTGCACACGCCTACATGTAGTGAATGAGGGGTCTGCCCCCTTCAACTTCTGGGTCTCCAAATTGGGCACATGGCCTGAGCTTGCCCTTTACGCCTTGGAGGTGCTGGCGTGCCCTGCAGCCAGTGTATTATCTGAATGGGTATTTAGCACGGCTGGGGGTGTTATAACAGACAAGCGCAGCCGCCTGTCCAGAGACAATGTGGACAAGCTCACGTTCATTAAAATGAACCAGGCATGGATCCCACGGGACTTTTCCGTACCTTGTGCAGAATAGCAATGGATACCGACCTTACCCAGCCATTGTTCCATTTTTGCTCTTTCTCACTCTTTTGGGGTGTACCCTCATTTAAAATTTGTGAAAAGAAGCAGTGTTGGCTACCTCGTCCTCCTCCTCAGGGCCAGATTAACGTAGGGGCTATTGGAGCTGCAGCTCCATGCAGGCCCCTACCTTTTATATAGGCCCGGGTTGGCCATATTCACTGTGACCGCTCTTCTGTCACTTGTAAACACAGAAGTCTGGCTTCTATGCTCGCTTCCCCAGGCAGCACCCTCAGAACCTCCCCACACAGCGCGAAGGCCGGACAAGGAGGGACAGTTGCCGATGCATGGATGTGTTTATGGGCTTCAGAGACAGCATCCCATGTTGAATTAGGCATGCATGGCTGCACCCTTCCTCCTCTGGGTGCATGCCAAGGCACGGCCCTTAAGGCCCTTCAAAATCCTCAGCACCAAGACCATGATGCTCTTAATCCGGCCCTGGTCCTCCTCCACCGCCGCTTCCACCTACACCGCCCATAGGTGTGCGCAGCCTATTGCATTAGGGTGTGCACCCCAAAGTTGAAATACACATGCATGTGTTTGCCTACATGTACATGGCCCCGATACATTACTCTCCCTGCTGGCAAAGAGAAATAGAGCAGAGCAGGTGCGAGGGAGATCTTTCCCATCTCCTCACTGGCAAACAGAGCGATAATGCTATGTGCCCTAGGTGATTAGGGTGTGCCCAGGTACACCAGGCACACCCTGTGCGCACGCCTATGACACCGCCACATCCACCACCACCTCAACCTCCCTCCTACTCCATATGGGCCTCGTCCTTCAGAGATGAAGAACATTGTTTTATTTTTCTGTTTTTTTTGTTGTTTTAAGTTATTTCCCTATCCACATTTGTTTGCAGAGCACTTGCCATGCTCTTAACTACATTTTGCTGCCATTTGCAGCACTCTAGCCCTTTCCATTGGTGTTTTAGAGCCATTTTAGTGCCTTAAAGTTCGGGTCCCCATTGACTTCAATGGGGTTCGGTGTCCGGGAAAAGTTCGGTAAAAGTCCGGGACACGGACCCGGACTTTTTTTTAAAGTTCGGCCGAACCCGTCGAACACGGACATCTAGGTGTCCGCTCAACCCTAGTCACATGTGCTTTCATCTGTGAAAAGCACAGAGCGCCAGTTCTGGTGTTCAATGGTAAATGCCAATCAAGCTCCATGGTGCCAGGCAGTGAGCACAGGGCCCACTAGAGGATCCTGGGCCCTCAGACCACCCTCATGAAGTCTGTTTCTGATTGTTTGGTCAGAGGCATTCACACCAGTGGCCAGCTGGAGGTCATTTTGTTGGTCTCTGGCAGTGCTCGCCCTGTTCATCCTTGCACAAAGGAGCAGATACCAGTCCTGCTGATGGGTTAAGGACCTTCTACTGCCCTGTCCAACTCTCCTAGAGTAACTGCCTTTCTCTTGGAATCTCCTCTATGCTCTTGAGACTGTGCTGGGAGACGCAGCAAACCTCCTGGCATTGGCACGTTTTGATGTGCCATCCTAGAGGAGGTGGACTGCCTATGCAACCTCTGAAGGGTCCAGGTATCGCCTCATGCTACCAGTAGTAACATTGATCCTAGCCAAATCCAAAATTTGTGAAAAACAGTCAGAAAAGATGAGTAGGGAAAAAAATGTGTAAAACTGTAAAATGAGTCCTGTTTTGGAGGTCATCTCAGTGTTGCTCATCTAGTGTACCTGTTGTTAATTTCATTAACACCAAAGCAGCTGAAACTAATTAAAAAAACCCTCTGCTACTTAACTAGACAGATCAATATCCCAGGAGTTTCATTTACTTGATGCTATACTCTGATTGAAAAGTGTTCCTTTAATTTTTTTGAGCACTATAAGAGAAAGGTTAGAGCCCCTGCTGGGTTTTTACAGCCATCCAAATCCATATTTGCATTTTACATTGCTTCCTCTTATGGTGACTAAATCATCTGGGATAAGAGTGAGGAGAAATGAAGAAAGAACGCATAATTCGGTAGGGTTGGTAACCCTACCCTGTTTAGTTTTTGTGGTTTTGTGACCCTAAGGGGAGCCTTTTATTTCCTGCCCCAATTACTGGGGCAAAATGAGACCTGAAGTTAAAATCTTCTTAATTGGTAAGCCAGACAACCTGAAAATGTTGAAGAGGAACAGGTCCAAGCTCTTCCCATTCTATTAAAAATGTTAAAAGGTTTGAATAGATTTTTATTTTAATCTTGTATATTATGTATGTGTATTATATATCTAATAATATCAATTTGAGACAACACAAGAGCAAACTATATATGATACCAGAGAAGAAGACATACTTCTGTCTTTATGAAATTTTTTGCATGTTTTCACAGCCACAAATAGGTCCTCCTTCTTCACAGGGTTGCCCTAAAACAAAGCAAAAGGAGAAGTAAGGCTAGCTTCACACAACAACATTCCTCCACTGAATTACTCTGCAATGAGCCTAAAGGAACAAAGTAAAAGTATACCATATTTTAAGGATGAGAGGGGGATGCAAGATGCAGAAGTTTTAGCTTTCAAATTAACTGCATTTGAATAGGCTCACTGGGGGATGTGGTGCTCTGCAGGTAAGTACAGTGCAATGCTACTCTGCCACCTATGGTTTCTGCATTCCTGTAACAGCTGTTTTAAATGTGTTCTAAAAGCACAGTTTTGCTAAGACTACAAGCAAGGAGAGGGATTCCTACTTTCCAACCTCCAACAAAGGATGAACCAGCAAGGGGAGCCTGATGTGAGATGCATCTTGAAAAAAGATAAAAAAGGAACATACAGTATGTATATCCGAACGCTAATGGCAATACAATACCAGCTTCTTTACAAGCACTTATCATTATGATGAAGCGCTAGTAGCGTGAAACCCGTTAATGTTTTGCTCCTTATCTGTGTGCCGTGATTCCGTGGCTATTTTCATAATTGCAATAAAGAAATTGAAATTGTACTACTATTAGTGTGCGGTCATTGTAAGGGCTTGTTGTGGTGGACTGACCTGGAGCAGTGTGTAGTGTATGGTGTTTCTCACACCTTGAATAAAAGTTTTTACAAATTAGAACAAAAAAGAGGTTTTTGTAAAAGAATGGACAAGACCTAAACCTGTCCTTTTAGGGTGCTTACAGAGGAGCTTTGGTGTTGTGTGACGTGTGCCAGAAGGTTGTGGGATGGAAGGAGAGGGGGAAGAACTTCCAGTGGATGGGTTACAGCTATCTGTCCGGAAGTGGGAGTGGGTACCTATCAAAACCATTATTCCAAATGTAGCAGAAGGCGGGAGGGAGGAGGAAGAACAAAAGTTCCCCTTTTGGGTGAAGTTCCGCTTTAAGGCCAATTTAGGGTCAGAACCGGATTGTAAGAAGGCCAAAATACAAGGCATACATCAAACTCTGGGATAGAATGCCTGTGTTTACACCAGGCAGAGAAGGATTTCCAGGTGCCATAGTAGATCTTGGAAGTGGCTTTTCTTGCTTTTAGCAAAGTAGGAATGATACACTTATAAACCCCTTGGTCTCTTAAGGACTGGGATAGCAGGTCTGGCTTTTTGGGAAGACACCTGGTGTCATTTGCTAGTAACCAGGTTCTTCTGAGCCACTTTGTTGCAATGAAAACTACCAGTTTCTTCTCCTGCTCCATCTTGTGGAGCAGACAATATAGAATATGCACTAGAGGGATGGCATACATAAACCTGAACCGAGACCAGGAGATTACCAAGGCATTCAAAGCTAGCAATAAAGGGACCTCCTAACTAGTCCTAACCACAGTTAGTTGTTGAATCTGGACACCAGGATGTCCACATTAGGGGTCCCCATCTTTGACATGTCAGATTGAACATGTCTGGGTGAAGGATCTATTCTCCTTAATCCAGACGGTGATAGCTGAGGTAATCGGCTTTCCACTTTTCCACTTCTGGGATATGGACTGCAAAAATCAGCAGACTGAGTCTCCGTCCATTATCTGGCTTTCTTAAAGTCTGCATGACTTCTGGTGCCACCTTGATGGCTGATGTAGGCCACAGCAGTGGCATTGTCTAACTGCACCCTGATTGGCTGTCCTTGCAGAAGGGGGGGTCCAGTGTTGCTAAACCATTTTTATTTCTCTGAGCTCCAGGATACTGAAGCGGAGTTTGACTTTCATAATTGACCATGTTCCCTGGACAATGGGGGACTGGAAAATGACCATATTCCCTGGACAATAAGGGACTGGAACACTCCCACCCAGACTGGTAGTCTGGCATCTGATGTTATCATTTTCCAGTGATAAGAAATAAAAGATCTGTCAAGTTAAGGAAATTCCTTACTTGGCTGGATAGTAGCATGGATTAAATCAAAAGAAGGAGCCTGCTTGTTCCATGTTGACAAGTTGTGCTGAAGATCTCTTGAATGAAATTGGGAAAATGGAACAGCATTGCAGAAGGCTACCATAAGACCTAGGACTCTCATGGAATATTGTGGGATGATGTTTTGACCTCAGTTCTCAAGCATGAGATCTGAGAGAGAATTCTCTTCTCTGGAAGAAAAACCTTTGCTTGGGATGTGTCCAGGACAATACCCATATATTCCAGGCAACCAGCCAAAAGCCTGGAGCATTTGAATTTTTTGCTGGAAAGGATATGAGTACTTCATGAGAAGGTTGGCTAGATAAACTGTGACTTGGATGCCCGGAGTTCTGGGAAGGGCAACAAGAAGTGCTAGAACATGTGTGAATACTTTTGGAGCAGAGGATAGGCTGAAAGGCAGTGCAGCAGACTGGAAATGACTGTATGCCACTGCAAAGAGCAGAAAGCACTAAAGAGGCAAATGAAAAGGAATATGCAGATAAGCGTATTGGATGTCTATGAGAAACAGATGATCTATGAATGCTAGGTTTCCCCTGGTCTCAGAGAAGCAATAACCAACCTTGTAGATTCCATATGAAATTTAGGAATTTGAAGGTATTGTTTTCCTAAATTCCTGTCTCTGTGAACCTCCAGGAAGTAAGAGCAATATTCTTCAATGAGGACAAGGTCAGAAATAACCAACAGTGACTCAAACCTTTATTCAATGTATTGTAAGGATCCCCCGCCTGGGCATGGGATCCAAACAGAGAAAGGATGGGGAGGTTGCACTGGACAACCTGCTAGATGCTACAAGACACTCAATGAGGATAATTTACTAAAGTCACTGATAGGGTGAGTGTAACTGTTGCAGAAGCTCAAAGGCAGAGGTAAGATCAGATAAGTATCTGTGTACAGACTAGGTGATCAGTAACAGGGGATAAAAGACACATAATGAAGTGCACACAAAAAACACAATGTGCTTCTTGTGATAAGCCCCTTTAAGGCTACAGTGATCAGTCAGCATGCCCCTTGTTCGTACTTAACTGCTCCCACATGCCTGATGACATCAGTAAGTATATTCTAATCATTGCTGGACACAACTAGTTTGTGACCATGAACACAGAACTGGGAAGGCAAGTTTCTTACACAAAAGAAAAAAAAAAAGGCTAGAGCTTTAATTCTAGATTTTCATTTTAAAAAAATCATCAATCAGTAAAATGAATTGACTGGTCAGGAAATCAGAACATTTTGTCATTTCTCAATAAGCACACATCTGGAATACAATTTACCATTTAAAAAACAAAACAAAACATGGGAATACTTTTTTTCTGAACTGTAATTTACATTTTGAACATCTGAATGTAATAAAAGCATATGGGAGTTGTCTAATAATTCCAACAAGGATTTTTAAGCATTCATTATGCACAAAAAATTATTAAAATTCAGTAACTTGCCTCTGACAGGCACAATATTTTTAGCTGCAAAAAAAACAAGAAGAGAGACTTTAAATTAACTTTCCTAACCAAGCCTTAAAAATTATGCAGGCTTTATTTGTGGTGAAAAAGCTATTAAAATATTTAATTTGACTCTTCAAATTAATAAATATTATAATTGAATGAGAGGTTGCAGGATTGTGGCTTTACAGATGCACTGTAGCTAAATATAATAAAGAATGAAATCAAAATACTAATAAAAAAATAAAAAAACAAAGGCCGCCTATACACACCATTGATGCTATTTAATCTTGAACGACAATGAAAAAAAAACTTCAAATTATTTAAAAAAATAAAAATAATGGCTAATTAACTTCTTATCTGCATTAACACAAAAGACCCTTCAGGTCATTGCCTAAGAAACTTGCAAACTTCTGTGTGTTCCCGATGATCGCAAAGGTTCAATACCAATTTTTTTTGTTCAGTTAAACCATATTTTAAACCATATGTTTATTGAAGGTTTTCACATAAAATAGAAGATTAACAAATGACAAATTTGTGTATGGTAGCATACAATGACATTCCAAGTAGATCAGTTGAACAGTAAGTAATTTAAACAAGACATACAGAGCAATACTGTATTAAAAGAAAGTGGTAAGGGGAAGGAGGGTAGGGGAGAGATTATTGCTAATAACATTGTTAGAAATACTTATCAAATTAAGGCTCTTCCAGTTAGTGATCATCAGGTAGTAATTGTTGACTAGTCCCAACCCCTTATACCCCTCATTTATGCTATCCAAAATGAAAAAAAGTGCCTTTAGTTACAATATAAATCTAATCTAAAAAACCACTGAGTGTTTATTATTACATAAATTGTTAAAGAAAGAGGGAGACACTTACTGTTGTTCTCCTGTAACCAAGAGTCAGCTAAAAGCAGGCCATTGCTCACTATCAGCTGATAAGGCAGAGCCACTCTAGGCTCTAGAAGGATCCTTACAATACTGTTGGGGTCCAACCAGCTGCCTGAATGACAGCTGCTCCTATCCCCTCCTCAGTCTGGCACTCAAGTGAGCGCTGGAGGAGCAGAGCAAAGGGCAATGACTGACAGTGAATGCTCTCTGCTCTGAGCAGACCAAGAGCTGAGTGATCAATGGTCATGTGATCGATTAGTTCTCGGTCTTACAGCCAACATGGAACAACGGCAGCATATGCCCGTGCTACAGCATAGAGATGAGTATGGAGGCTTTATTTTTTTTCATAACCCCATACTTCCCCTTTAACCAGTTGCCGACCACCCCCCGCAGTTTTACTGCGACAAGGTTGCTCGGCTGCGCGAACCGACGTAACTGTATGTCGGTCGCACGTGGGGCTAGGGAGCATGCGCCCGCCGTCCCCGCGATGTTCTGATTCGGGTTCAGAACCAATCAGTCATCAGGTCCAGGCCAATGATTTCAGGTCCAGGCCAATGATTTTTGGCCTGGACGTAGTGATCGGTTCTGACCAATTGCAGAACGTCCTGTGCCTGTGCAATGTAAACATAGGCACAGAAAATGATGCAATCTTCTCTCCTGGAGGCCTTTTCGGTTCCAGCCTGAGAGAAGAGAACATCAACTGTGAGTACACAAGCACTACACTGAAACCAGTACACATAGGCACACATTTAACCCCCTGATCACCCCCCCCCCCAATTAACCCTTTCACTTCCTGTCACAGTGTACACTATATACAGTATACAGATAATTTACTGATCACTGTATTAGTGTGACTTGTGACTTTAGTTAGTGAGAGAGACAGTTAGTGGTAGTTAGAGGCAGTCCCAGATAGGTTTAGGGTACCCGCCATATATCCATCTATGGCCTAAGATACCGGAAGCTACGAGCAATTCATGACTTTGGTTTTCGCCAAAAATAAACAGCGCCATTGGGAAATTAGGAAAGCATCTTATCACACCAATCTTGGTGTGGTCAGATGCTTTAAGGGCAGAGGAGAGCTCTAGAGTCTAATAGACCCAAATATTATAAAACAGAGTACCTGACACTACTTATTGCTATCATAGGGGATATTTAAATTCCCTGTGATAACAATAAAAATGATTAAAAAAAAAACATTAAGAGGAGGAGTCAAAATAAAATAAAGAAGCAAAATAAATAATAATTAAAAAAAAATTCAAACACCCCTGCCCCTGCGTGTTTGCACGCAAAGGTGAATGCAAGCATCGGTCTGGTGTCATATGTAAACAACAATTGCAGAATGCATGTGTGGTATTGCCGCGAATGTCAGATCAAGGTAAAGTAATTCTTGCAGTACAACTCCTCTGTAAATCTAAAGTGGTAACCTGTAAAGGCTTTTAAAAATGTACGTAGTTTGTTGCTGCTGCACGGTCATGCACAATTTTAAAGCATGTAATGTTTGGTTTCTATGTACTCAGCAATAGATCATCTTTTATATTTTACCAAACAATTGGGCAATATATAGTGTATTTGTGCATTCAATTTAAATAATATTTTTTTTCCAAAAAAATTGCGTTTGGAAAATCTCTGCACAAATATAAATAATATTTATTTAAAAAAAAATTGCAACACCCACTAGTTTGTTCTGTAGGGCCTCTGCTTTAAAAAATATATAGATAATGTTTGGGGGTTCAAAATCATTTTCTAGTAAAAAAAAAAAAAAATGTTTTCATGTAAACAAAAAGTGTCAGAAAAGGCTTGGTCTTCAAGTTCAGTTAAACCATATTTTAAACCATATGTTTATTGAAGGTTTTCACATAAAATAGAAGATTAACAAACAACAAATTTGTGTATGGTAGCATACAATGACATTTCAAGAAGATCAGTTGAACAGTAAGTAATTTAAAAAAGACATACAAAGCAATACTGTATTAAAAGGAAGCGGTAAAGGGAAGTAGGGTAGGGGAGAGATTATTGGTAATAACATTGTTAGAAATACTTATCGAATTAAGGCTCTTCCAGTTAGTGATCATTAGGTAGTAATTGTTGACTAGTCCCAACCTCTTATACCCCTCATTTATGCTATCCAAAATGAAAAAAGTGCCTTAAGTTTCAATATAAATCTAATCTAAAAAAACACTGAGTGTTTATTATTACATAAATTGTTAAAGAAAGAGGGAGACACTTACTGTTGTTCTCCTGTAACCAAGAGTCAGCTAAAAGCAGGCCATTGCTCACTATCAGCTGATAAGGCAGAGCCACTCTAGGCTCTAGAAGGATCCTGACAATACTGTTGGGATCCACCCAGCTGCCTGAATGACAGCTGCTCCTATCCCCTCCTCAGCCTGGCACTCGAGTGAGTGCTGGAGGAGCAGAGCAAAGGGCATTGACTGACAGTGAATGCTCTCTGCTCTGAGCAGACCAAGAGCTGAGTGATCAATGGTCATGTGATCAATTTGTTCTCTGTCTTACAGCCAGCATGGAACAACTGCAGCATATGCCCATGCTACAGCATAGAGATGAGTATGGATGCTTTATTTTTTTTTCATAACCCCATATTCCCCTTTAACCAGTTGCCGATCCCCCCCCCCCCGTAAAATCCTTTTCTCTGAAGTTCATCGACAGACGCAGCTCTGCTTAATCATAGACTATAGGGTTACGCTCCTCCTACTAGGGATAGGTACTAGGTAGAAAAAACTTGTCCATGCCTATAGGGGTTGTCCAGGCATAACCCCTCAGGCTCTGCTATACTCAAACAGTTGTGTTGCAAGCAGTGACAGAAAGAGACCCCATAACTCAAAAAGTAGAGGGGTGCTGTGTCTTTCGATGAACTTTAGAGAAAAGGATTTTACGGTAAGTTCTTACAAAAATCCAGTTTTCTCTATAAATCATAGACTATAAGGATGCCCCAAAGCAGTAAAAACATGAGGGGTGGGAACAAGATAGGAACAAAAAACCTAAATGCCCCAATGGCCAACATAGCCAACCAGGTAAAACAGAGCTCAACCAGAAACAACTGGAGCTACCCCCAAACAACAAACCCTCAAAGAGAAACCAAAAAAGCGGGTTCTTACTTAAACTGCAGCCTGCAAAACCTTGCAGCCAAAAGAAGCATCTGCTGATGCCAACACATCTACCTTGTAGAATTTAGTGAATGTATGCACAGACGACCAAGTTGCCGACTTGCAAACTTGTAGCACCAACGCCTGATGCCGAAAAGCCCAAGAGGCACTCAGCGCTCTAGTAGAATGAGCCTTCCCTGGAAAAGGAGGAACCTGACCATTGAGTGAATAGGCCTGTACCACCGTCTGTCTGATCCATCTGGAAATGGTTGCCGCAGATGCAGCCAATCCCTTACGAGGTCCATCTGTAAGGACAAAAAGAGAGTCCAATTTTCTGAAGGACGCAGTGGTCTCTAAGTAAACCCTGATAGCCCAGACCACATCCAAATAATGTAAGGCATACTCCTTAGGGCACTGAGGTTTAGGACAAAGGGAAGGCAGTACAATGTCTTTATTTAAATGAAAATCCGAAACCACCTTAGGAAAGAACGACTGATCAGGTGGAAGTACAACCTTATGTAACGCTCCTGCGTTTTTGTTATAGGCTGGATTTACAGCTGCAAAATCTCCACTCAGTAGTCATGTAGAGATGTGTTGAATACCAGATCCAACTCTCCAGGACTCATCACCGTGGGCCTGTCAGCTTCAACATACAGATATATACACACTCAATGAGATGTTCCTGGAGTGATAGGATGTATATGATAGTATGAAGGTGATGTGCTGAAGGGACAGGTGTGAACAGTGACAAGGATGGTAAGCACTTGATAGGTTTGTACAGGAGAGTTCAAGATGGTATTTAGGAATGCAGATAGGTTAGTATCGAGTATGCTAACAGGTGGTGAGGACAGCAGATGACAAATACAGGATAGACTAACCCAGTGCAAGGATAGATAGTAGTAGACAGGAGAGCTAGCAATCTATGCAGCAGTGCAGATGATAGATGGTAGTAGACAGGAGAGCTAGCAATCTATGCAGCAGTGCAGATGATAGATGGTAGTAGTCTCAAGAGCTAGCAATCTATGTAACAGTGCAGATGATAGGATAGTATGGATAGGTAGTAACAGTCCTTAATGCAATAGTAGTAGTGTAAGTTATGGAGGTTTCCCCTGCGGGGTACTTATCACTATAGTATAGTAGTAGAAGGGTCCGGTGATGAGGAAGTGATCCAGTAGCGAGATACAGGGATCAGTAGCGAGGTTCGGGTCTGAGGAAGTGATCCTGGTAGCGAGATACAGGGATCTGTAGCGAGGTTCCACAGCGAGACTCGCTTGTAAGCATAGATGCAAGGCAGGTTGAACGAACATGTGAGTGAGAACGCCGGTGGTTGAAATAGCCGCTCTGCGGCGCTGAGTGATGACAGCACCGGTCTTAAAGGTGTATGCGCACCTACAGAAGAGAATGGTGGGACGCATACACGGAATGGAAAGTGGAATAAGGGTACCAGAGGTACCAGAACATTACAGTACCCCCCCCCCCCCTTAAGGCCGGCTCCGGAAGGCCTCTAGAACTGTTTTTTCCGGGTATTTCGAGTGAAAATTGCGAATCAGTCTAGGGGCATGTATATCAGAGGTATCCAGCCAGGTGTCGTCTTGGGGCCCATAGTTCTTCCATCGTACTAGATATTGGAGTCTTCTTCTGTGGATACGAGAATCCAGAATCTCCTTTATCTCATATTCTTCTCCGCCTTCAACTTGTACAGGAGGTGGAGGTGGGATGGTAGGCCTTATTCCTTGGTTAGGAACATGTGGCTTCAATAGCGACACATGGAAGATGGGATGGATCTTGAGATCTGCTGGTAAGGTGAGCTGTACTGCAGCTTTTCCAATTAGTTTCCTGATTGGGAAGGGTCCCAAGAATAAAGGCCCAAGCTTTTTGCTAGGGATCTTTAATCTTAAATTTTTTGTTGATAGCCAATCGAGGTCCCCAATAACATACTGAGGAGAAGGTCTTCTACGAAGGTCGTACTACCTTTTTTGTTGACTATGAGCGTGTGATATGGTAGTATTGAGTAAACCCAAAGAGTCTTTTATTTGGGTAAGGTAATCCGAGGCTACTGGGTTACTCGATGGCAGGATGCGTGGTGGAAGAAGAGTGGGATGAAACTCATAGTTCAAGTAGAACGGACTTTGCTTCGTAGTACTGTGGGTTGCGTTGTTGTAAGCAAATTCCGCTAGAGGAAGGAGATTCACCCAATCATCCTGCAGGTATGATGTGTAGCAGCGTATATTGCTCAATGCACTGGTTGACTCTGGTTCAGTCTGTCCGTTGGTCTGAGGATGGTAGGGAGAAGTGAGCTTTCGCTCAATGCGTAAAATTTGACAAAGTGCTTGCCAAAATTTAGAGATAAATTGTAAAACCACGGTCGGACAAAAGAGTCTTTGGAATTCCATGCAACTTGAACACATGTTTCATCAGTAGTTCCGCTGTTTGTTTGGATGAAGGTAGTCTACGGATAGCGATGAAATGTGCCATCTTTGTCAAGTGGTCCACTGACACTAGGATGGTATTAAATCCTTTGGAAGGTGGTAGTTCTACTATGAAATCTAAGGACACAACTTCCCATGGAACCTGGGGTATTGGTAGACTACAAAGTAGTCCAGATGGTTTTGTAGTGTCAATTTTGGACCTTGCACAGATGTCACATGAAGAAACAAATTTTTGTACAGACGTCTTCATATCAGGCCACCAAAACTGCCTGGTGAGCAAATTAAAGGTTTTCGTCATACCCATATGTCCTGCCAAGGGTACATCATGCGATAACTCCAAGATCTTGGTGCGCATAGTAGGGGGTATGTAAAGTTTGTCATTGTAATAGAGGAAGCCTTCTGCATCAGTACTTAGTTGTGGTGGAGGTGAATCCATTCCTATACTGTGCAAAATCTCTTCCTTCAAGGATCGGACAACACCAATAATGCGTTCATAGGGTATTATGGGAATGGAAGGGATTTCGGCGCAGTTATCTTCGGTTAGTCGTGATAGCGCATCCGCTTTTTTATTTTTGTCTGCAGGCGTATAGGTCACTAAGAAATGAAATCTTAAAAAGAATAATGACCATCGTACCTGCCGGTGGGAAAGAGTCTTGTTAGTCTGGAGGTATTGAAGGTTTTTATGATCTGTATATATGAGTATTGGTAACTGGGTACCTTCGAGCAGATGTCGCCAATTCTCCAGTGCCAATTTTATGGCAAGCAACTCCTTTTCACCCACTGGGTAATTCACCTCTGGGCTGCTTAGTGATTTTGAAAAGAAAGCAACTGGGTGGAGTGATGAAGTGTTTGTTGGTCGTTGGGAGAGAACTGCTCCTACTGCCATATTTGACGCATCTACCTCTAGAATATATTGGAGGGATGGGTCTGGATGGCGTAGTATGGGAGCAGAAGTGAAGCTTTATTTTAACAAGCAGAAAGCTTGATTTGCTTCTTCTGACCATTTGAATGTTTTTTTTATACTTGTCAGTTGTGTGAGAGGTCTCACAATGGCGGAAAAGTTCTTGATGAACTTCCTATAGAAGTTCGAGAATCCTAGGAATCGCTGTAGGGCCTTACGAGTTGTTGGTATAGGCCAGTCTAGAATACAGGATATCTTACTCATATCCATCTTAATTCCAGTTTTGGATATGAAGTATCCTAGAAATAATATTTCTCCTTTATGAAATAGGCATTTTTTTAATTTCACGTATAGACTGTGTGAGAGCAGTCTGGACAACACAAGTCTTACATGTTTTGTGTGTTCAGGCATAGATCGAGAATAGATAAGTATATCGTCTAGGTATACTACAACACAGACATCAAGTAAGTCTCTAAAGATGTCGTTTATGAATCTTTGGAAAGCTGCAGGAGCATTACATAGCCCGAATGGCATCACAAGGTATTCGAATAGTCCCTATCTGGTTCTGAATGCTGTTTTCCACTCATCCCCGTCATGGATTCGGATTAGGTTGTATGCCCCTTTCAGGTCTAATTTGGTGAAATAAGTAGCCCCACGCACTTGTTCAATAAGTTCAGGGATAAGCGGCAAAGGATAGCGATCCTTTATCGTAATCGTGTTTAATTGCCTATAATCGATAATAGGCCTTAGACTGGAATCCTTATTGCGGACAAAGAAAAGTCCTGCAGCAGTGGAAGAAGTAGAGGGTCTAATGAACCCTTTTGTCAAATTCTCATCCAAGTATTCCTTGAGGTGAGAAAGTTCATCCTGTGAAAGGGGATAAACATGACCGAAAGGCAATTTGCTGTTAGGGAGTAGATCGATAGTGCAATCGTAATCCCTATGGGGAGGCAACACTTGAGCATTTTTCTCAAGGAACACTTCGGACAGATCCTGATAGCATAGTGGTGCAATTTCATCTGACACCACAGACAGAATCTTCCCATAAGATGGGAGGTTACACGTATTCTCACAATAGTGAGAAGGGAAAACCAAAGTCCGTTTTTTCCAATCTATGATTGGTTGGTGTGTGTGTAACCAGGGAAGTCCCAAAATAATAGGAAAATGGGGTGAGGATAGTATATCAAAAGTGATGGTCTCCACATGTGACTCGTTGGTAGTGGCAAGGAGTGCCTGTGTCTGGTTGGTGATTGGACCAGAAGACAGTGGAATACCATTAATGAAACTAACAGAAACAGGCTTAGATTTTGAAATAATAGGTATTTTATTTAAGGTAACAAAGCGTGTATCAATATAGTTTCCACAAGACCCAGTGTCGACCATAGCCTTGGTGGTGATCCTAGTTTGGTCCCACTGTAATACTAAATGAACAAAAAGATAGGGGTTAGAAAAGGAAGTCGTTAATCCTCCCAGCAAGACATGTGAACACTCACCCTCTTTTTTGCGAACAAGGGGACAGGTGCTTATCAAATGATCCGGGGATGCGCAATACATGCAGAGATTTCTGGATGTTCTTCTAGCTCGTTCAGTAGTCGTTAAAAGTGGGCGTATGGTTCCTACATCCATGGGAGTAGGGTCAACGGCCGAAATCCGAGAAGGACTAGACAATGGCATTCCCATCTTTTCAGCCCTTCTTTCTCGCAGTCGTCTGTCGATGTTGATACTAAGTTGTATCAAGGCCTCCAAGGTGCCAGGTAAATCCGCTCGGGCGAGCTCGTCTTTAACAGCTTCCGATAACCCGAGTCTGAATTGAGTTCGCAAAGATGTGTCATTCCACCCTGAATCAAGGGTCCATCTTTTGAACTCAGATACAAAGTCTTCTACAGGTCTCCTTCCTTGTTTCAAGGCCCTCAACTGCATATCAGCAGTACTCTGCCTATTGGGGTCATCGTATAAGCTGGTGAGTTCCGCTAGGAATAAAGAATAGGTGTTGAGAATCTGATCATTATTCTCAAAGAGAGAGTCTGCCCAGGCCCGTGGATCACCCGTCAAGTATGAAAAACGGTACAGACTTTTATTTGATCAGTGGGGTATGTACGAGGCTTTAACAAAAAAAGCAATTGACATGCGTTTTTGAATTCCCGAAATTTTTTCCGGTCGCCTGTAAACACTAGAGGGGGGTTTATTTCAGGTTCAGGAGGCTGAACAGCAGTAAGCCGTGAGAGCTGGGTTACCTGCTGTGTTAAAGTCTGATTCTTTTCTTGTACGTCAGTCAAAGCAAGTATTAACGCTTTTACTTGTTGTGTTAATTGTGTCACTTGAGTGGGTAATTCTGCTGAATCCATTTTTAAGGTTCGTTCAATCTGTAACGCTCCTGCGTTTTTGTTATAGGCTGGATTTACAGCTGCAAAATCTCCACTCAGTAGTCATGTAGAGATGTGTTGAATACCAGATCCAACTCTCCAGGACTCATCACCGTGGGCCTGTCAGCTTCAACATACAGATATATACACACTCAATGAGATGTTCCTGGAGTAATAGGATGTATATGATAGTATGAAGGTGATGTGCTGAAGGGACAGGTGTGAACAGTGACAAGGATGGTAAGCACTTGATAGGTTTGTACAGGAGAGTTCAAGATGGTATTTAGGAATGCAGATAGGTTAGTATCGAGTATGCTAACAGGTGGTGAGGACAGCAGATGACAAATACAGGATAGACTAACCCAGTGCAAGGATAGATAGTAGTAGACAGGAGAGCTAGCAATCTATGCAGCAGTGCAGATGATAGATGGTAGTAGACAGGAGAGCTAGCAATCTATGCAGCAGTGCAGATGATAGATGGTAGTAGTCTCAAGAGCTAGCAATCTATGTAACAGTGCAGATGATAGGATAGTATGGATAGGTAGTAGCAGTCCTTAATGCAATAGTAGTAGTGTAAGTTATGGAGGTTTCCCCTGCGGGGTACTTATCACTATAGTATAGTAGTAGAAGGGTCCGGTGATGAGGAAGTGATCCAGTAGCGAGATACAGGGATCTGTAGCGAGGTTCCACAGCGAGACTCGCTTGTAAGCATAGATGCAAGGCAGGTTGAACGAACATGTTAGTGAGAACGCCGGCGGTTGAAATAGCCGCTCTGCGGCGCTCAGTGATGACAGCATCGGTCTTAAAGGTGTATGCGCACCTACCAGAAGAGAATGGTGGGACGCATACACGGAATGGAAAGTGGAATAAGGGTACCAGAGGTACCAGAACATTACACATTATCACTGTGAACCACCAGATAAGGTGAGCGGCAAGACGACGCTGCCAATTCAGATACTCTGCAGGCAGAAGTAATTGCTACCAAGAAGGCAATCTTCTGAGACAAAGCAAGCAGCAAAATCTCCCAAATTTTCTTTGAAGAACAGACAGCACCAAACTGAGATCCCCCCGCCCTTCCGTGCAGCAATGCTAACACCGGAGACAGAACCTTGGTAAACACCCTGGGAGCGGAGGCGAGACCAAAGGGTAATGCCACAAATTGATAATGCTGCCCTGCTACCACAAAGCGAAGAAACCGCTGGTGTCCAGCGTAGATAGGGATGAGTAGATATGCGTCCTTGATATCTATGGAGGCCAAGAAATCTCCCTGATGTAGAGATGCCACTACTGTACGGAGGGACCTATGTACCCACACATAGCGGTTCAGGGCTTTGAGATCGAGGATGGGGCGCCCCTTGCCTTCTTTTCTGGGCATGGTGAACAGGTTTGAATAAAACCCTTGAAAGCATTCCCAAACTGGAACCAGCACAGTCACCCCTTGCGACAGCAAATTGTGTACCGCCCCTCTCAAGTCCCTTAACCTGGCTGGGGACAATAAAAGATTGGACAGAAAGAACCTGTCTCTCGAGGACAAGACCGGAATTTAATTTTGTATCTGAAACAGATCAGTTTGTGAACCCATTTGTCCTGAATCAAGGAAGTCCAAGGTTCCCGGAGGAATCGAAGAGGTCCACCCACCCCAGACTCGGGTGAGGGCGCGCCCCTTCATGCAAAAGAGGGCTTGTCTGCGGGTCCAGATTTGCCACCCTTGGACTTACCGGATGATGGCTTCTTGGACCCTCCTGAAGATCTAAACAGTTTACCTTTTTCCTGTGACCCGGAGGAATGAAAAATACATGTATGAGCAGTAAAGAAAGGTCCTCACCTAGGGCGCGGTGCCTTGTCTGTAGAGGATTGGGGCAGATTAGTGCTCTTACCCCCTGTGATACCTTTAGACAACTCATCCAGAGAGGCTTCAAATAGATTCTCCCCTGTAAAGGGGAGATCAGCAACAGGTTTTTAAGACGCCTGGTTAGCTGACCAGCATTTCAGCCATATCAGGCGTCTAATAGCAACCCCCACTGCGGACGTTCTGGCCACCAATAAGGCCAAGTTCAGGGACGTATCACACATGAACACTAGAGCTTGGACCAGCTGGTCTAACAGTTCCAAAACTGCAGGGGGAAGCTGTTTTGTTTCCAAGTTGCTCCTCAACAACTTCACCCACAAAGTTAGTTTTTAACATGTGACCCATTACCACATGTACATGGTGGTATAAGGATTCCATCTGTCTATACACGGGATCTGAAAAGGCCGGCGACTCTTCCACCGGCACCAGAGTCACTTTTTTCTACCTGGCCACCCAGTAATCCACATTCGGTGGTACAGCCCACCTGGTATCCACCGCCCCTGCAAAGGGATAACGGCATGCAAAATGCTTAGGCACCACCAGCATGTGCTTAATGCGTCTGTCAGGGAAATGGCCATAGGAGAACTGGCAACATTGCCAGTAATAGCAATGGACGTTCCTGGCTCAATCGACACAGCCCTCTGCTGGCCTGTCTTGGAAATGGCCAAAGGAGAACTGGCAACATTGCCAGTAATAGCAATGGATGCTCCTGGCTCAATTGACACAGCCCTCTGCTGGCCTATAAAAGGTGGCCATAGGATCAGACTCATTGCTGGATTAAATCTCAGCTTCCCTGTGTTCCTGTGCTTCCTGCATTCTGTTTGGATTTCCTGTTGTGACCTTGGCTTGTTCCTGACTCAGTTTGATCTCCTGCTCCTGGTTTGACCCTTGGCTTCTTCCACTGACCTTGACTATTCTGGTTGTCTCCTGTGCATGACCTCGGCTTGTACCACGGTTCCAGCTGCCTGCAACAGTTCCAGACCTCGGCCAGTTTCTGTCTCCGCTACCAGAGACTATTCCTCAGCAAAAGGTAGCCGCCTGCTCCAGAGCTCCTGAATACTCCTACCCTGCTGTGGTTCCAGTCTGTTCCAGTTCGCTCCCGGATCTACCTACCTGCCTGCAGCTGGTAACCCGTGCCACTTTGGGCACCACACCCTCTGTACCATCTCCAGGGGTGTGCCGCACTGAGCCGCAAGGGGAGCTCTCTCAGCATCTCGGCCTCGGATTAGGTAACCCTGACAGCGTCGCCATTGTTCATCCACAGAAATATTGGAGCACCTTTTTTATTTATTAACTATCTACCTCTATCATATCCTAGGAGCGCTGTACTATGTATTAATTATTCTGTTTTAATTCTACTGTTTTGGTAATCAGTTGAGTATTAGCAGCACCTGGGAAGCAATTAAGCACATCAGTTTTCACTTGTAACTTGATAGTGCGAGAGTCATCACACTCTAATTTTAAATCAGTGCATCCACCAGCGCCTTTTCGTGCACGGTCACAGACGTGGAGGAATCATCCTCACTATCAGAAGATTCCAGACACCTGGTTGCAGACCCAGCAGGGTGACCCACGTCTGCGACGGCCGAATCAGATTCAGGATCTGATGAAACAGATGAGGCAGGGGGAGGCAGGGGGTGCTCTTTGGTAGCTGGTTGCCCGAAAGCCACCTCCACCCAAAACACAAGGGACTTCAGGACCACCATCAGTGCATGGATGGATGGTTTGGACCCGGAGGGACCCGCAACTCCAGAGAGGGGATCAGGTGGGGAAATGTGCTTCAAAGACTGCATGAGTCACCAGGGGAACTCCACAAAAGCTGTAAAACACTGCTAAGGGACAACCTCCACCGTGCTGGCAGCACCACCCAGTCACCAGGCACAAAGCACCAATCGATCCTTAGCAGAAATGGAAAAGGGAGAGGACCCCACCAGACTCACCCCCACAGAAAAAAGCACCTGCACCCACCAGGATAATGCAATACACATGTGGCGATCAGGAAGTAAAATGATCCAGGGAAAAACAGGCCCCAAAATGAAGATGATGTAGAATAGAGGTAACCTCCACAGGTCAACGCATTTTGCCGTAAGTGTAGCTTCTTCAGGACCCAAACAAAAAGGAGGAACTTATATTCTGTCGAATAGAACAGCCACAAATTAGACATATATTATATTCACAATGCCACCATTTATACATACTCATAAATCTTAAGATCCACAAATATAGACTGTCCTAAATTCATAATAATTACCTATAAGGACACAAATAGAACAGACCAGATCATCTGAAAATGCCTCCCGGGCGAGCATGGGGGTCAAAGGGTGATCCCCAGTAGACTCTATTGTAATATATATGTAAAAAGGCTATGTCTTCAATATGTACTAAAAGAGAAAAGTTTTGAGCTTGAGTGTATGTTGCCACAAAGAGCCGTATACATACATTTCTTATAATATTGTAGCAGTAATTACATCAATGATACCTGGGTATTCACCTTTTGGAGCCCGATTACCGAAGCATATCCACTAAAACAGATTGAAGGAAGAGTATTCGTTTTGGGGGTTGAAATCCTCCCAGAGTACTCTGCTAATGTTTGGCTGTAGTAGAAAGCCTAATTTCCAGTAAGGGTATACAGCGACTTGTGTTGCATGAGATCACAAGCTCTAAAAAGAGGGCATATAAGAGCCATAGTAAAACCCATATCTAAGACGTTTCACCTGGTGTAAATACATATTTATCATAGAATATTCTAAATAGAAGGATGTCTACCGAAAGTGTCTGTCACGTCCTGTGTCTCCAATCTCCTAAGAGGCAAGACACTCGGACGTATCTGGGGAGTCCTCTTATACACCCACTAGGCCGCACGTCTCGTCCGGAACTTCCGGGCTCTGACGTCGCCTTGTGTGCGTTTCACCCAATGCGCATGCCCAGAATTGCGCCGATTGTGGTAGAACCCAAGCCTCGCTCTCGAATCAGGAAGGAATCCTCCTTACGCTAAAGACGCTCAGCATAAACAAGATAGAGAATAATGACTCCATTGGGATATGGGCAAGAACAGATGATAAATACGTGTCCGTGTGGAAAGAGAGGGGGAGGGGGGGAAATGATCCAGGAGTCAGCACCAGGGGATGAGGAGGGGCTCCCACCGCTGAAATCGCCACCCACTGTTCTCCACTGTCAGGGCCACCACTATTTTCAATGGGAAACCACAGTAAAATTGCCGCCGGACTACACAAACAAGGCCGATGTGTATAGAAATACACAGGTACAACAAAATGGCGGCCCCATGCGGCATACAGGGACCCAGGAGGGAGACCACGCCTCAAGGACAGACCCAGGCAGGTTGGGGGCCCTGGTAGAAGCGCCCACCAGGTAAAACCCCCCCGCACAGTCAATCGCCCGGTTGCTGGCGCCGCATCCCCCGGCCCCCATCGCTAGTAAGCGCCCTGCCTCCACCCCTAAAATAGTGGCCAGAACACCCAAACAGCCCCAGCGTATGTGGAGGGGAGGGGAGAAGGTGAGGCTTTCCGCAAGGGGGGGTGCTGCGGGAAGGAGGGGAACCCGGGGGTCCGACCATCCCAAGGGAAGGCTTACATCCACCCCAAAACCCTCCAGGGGGAGAGGGGGGCAGCTACTCACCATACCAGGAACCAGGCGAGCACCACTCCAGACAGAACCCCTCTACACCGAAATGGGGGGCTGTCGGCCAGAAGGAACGCTGTGCCAGCCCCAACCAGTGGAGTTATGTTGCAGCCGACCTATCGCGTAGCTGATAGGGTGACACCAAGCCAGCCACCCACCACAGTGTTCCAGCAAGCCAGCCACTCACAACAGGGTGACTCCAAGCCAGCCACCCACCACAGTGTTCCAGCAAGCCAGCCACCCCCAACAGGGTGAAACCAAGCCAGCCACCCACCAGTGTTCCAGCAAGCCAGTCACCCACAACAGGGTGACACCAAGCCAGTCACCCACAACAGGGTGACACTAAGCCAGCCACCCACCACAGTGTTCCATCAAGTCAGCCACCCACAACAGGGTGACACCAAGCCAGCCACCCACAACAGGGTGACACCAAGTCACCCACACTGCCAGGCATCAGCCACCGACCCACAACAGGGTGCCAGCCGGCCACCCAAACTGACAGGCGTCAGCCACCGACCCATAACAGGGTGACAGCAGCCAGCCACCCCACAACAGGGTGCCAGCAAGCCACCCACAGCAGGGCAGGGTGCCAGCAGCCAGCCAGCCATTTTTGTTACCTTATTGTCTCTTTCAAATTGCAATGGAGATGGATGAAGACAGAAAAAGTAAGATTGTGGTCTGGGACTATTTCTCGTCTCAACCATCTTCAGGAAAAGCAGCAGTG
This sequence comes from Pelophylax lessonae, assembly GCF_965119305.1. Taxonomy (NCBI): domain Eukaryota; kingdom Metazoa; phylum Chordata; class Amphibia; order Anura; family Ranidae; genus Pelophylax; species Pelophylax lessonae. The sequence goes on along the minus strand of NC_138769.1, from coordinate 637,345,834 downwards.
TGCAACACATGCACAAACAATATAAGTATGGGATCAGTAACTGCAAAAAACAAAAATAAGTCAAATCTTTGGGCCCATCCAAGAGTTCATCATATTGAATTATATCATGCAGCACAGAAAAAACAAAATGAATATTAATGTGATTTTGAAATACCTCCTCCACTATCCCAGGCAACAATAACAAATATGTTTCAGAAAAAAAAAAAACAGCTGTCACTGTCTAGATTCAGATGAAACATCCCAACTGCTGGACAGAGTAATCACAGAGATGATGGTCACTGATAACCAGCCATTTACAATGGTGTCTGACTCACGATTTAAGCGGTTGATGTCCATACTTGAGCCAAGGTACATACTGAAGAGTGAGAAGTATTATCGAACTATAATGCTGGGAAAGATTCACCAAAAAGTCATTGAGAAAGTTAAGGCTATGCTGCAACCAGAGAATGCTGGGAACTCACTCTCATTCACAACTGACTGCTGGTGAGGACAAACAGAGTCACTAATGATTCTTACATGCCACTTCATTGACAGCCGATGGACAAAAAGGCAATTGGTGTTGAATACAAAAGTGATGCAAGGATCCCACACTGAGTACAGTAGAGAAATGTTTCTTGGCATGCTTGAAGAGTCCCCAAATCAACAAAGAACGAGTGATGCTTGAGCTCCTTCGAGACAGCTGAGCAAACATGCGCATAGGAACGAGGCTTGCTGATATGTCAGACCTAAGTGTCATGGCACACAAAATCCTCCAACTGTCAAATGATGGTCTTTCAAGCCAGAGAGCTTTGATTGATATATGTTTTGAGAAGCATGAAGAGATTAAAATGTTGTGCTGGCAAGTCTTTTGAATCCTCGATACAAGAACCATGCTTTCTCTTCTGAAGCAATGGCTGACAGAAAATATTCAACAGGAGGTGCAGGAGGTTCCTGTTGAAAAGACAAGTCCAGAACAGCATTTTTATAATCTAAAAGAGCAGCATGCTGCAAAAACAGAAAAAAATGTCCAAAAACACGACAAGGAACAGAAGAGAATCTTCTTCATCGTGGTCAAATTGATCAGGACATTTTCAGTGTTTCATTGGGGCCTCATGTGGAGGATTCTTCTGAATCTGCAATAATGAGCCTGGATGATGTTCTTTTCTATTTGAAGGAACCAGTAATTGGCAGAAGAAGTGGTGATCCTCTTCAGTGGTGGAAAGAAAATGGAGGCACGCAACAAAAGACTTGCTTCCCATGCTAGAAGATACCTCTCTCTCTCTGCTCCTCTGCCCTCCTCTCCTCCTGTACCAAGTGAGCATGTTAATGAAGTGGCAGCATTATATGAAAAAAACAGAAGCCGTTTAACAGGTGAACATGAACATGCTGAAATGTTCTGCTTTCTGCAGTATAATATTGTTCTACTTAACTGGGAGTATTGAAAAGTGTAGTAGTACTAGTGTCCACTACAGTCCACTGTCTAGTTTTGTCTAGCTTTTTTTCAAGCAGTTTTGCACGGACTGCAGTAGTGATTAAAAATCATTGCAGTGAGTGCACTACTGCAGCAGTAGTAGTCCACTGATTCCAGTCCAATCCACTGTCTAGCTTTTTTTCTAGCAGTTTTGCACTGACTGCAGTAAATCATTGCATTGAGTGCACTGCTGCAGCAGTAGTCCACTGACTCCAGTCCAATCCACTGTCTAGCTTTTTTTCTAGCAGTTTTGCACTGACTGCGGTAAATCATTGCAGTGAGTGCACTACTGCAGCAGTAGTCCACTGACTCTAATCCAATCCACTGTCTAGCTTTTGTCTAGATTTTTTTCTAGCTGTTTTTCACTGACTGCAGTAGTTGCAGTGAATGCACTACTGCAGCATTAGTCCACTGACTTCAGTCCAATCTACTGTTTAGGCACTGTCTGTTCAGCCGAATCCCCACCTTCAGAATTTCAAAGGGCATAAATTTCTCATTTCACTTTCTCACTGCTTATCACGGTTTCGGAGGCCCTGAAATGTCAAGATAGCACAAACCCCCCCCCCCCCAATGACCCCATTTTGTAAAGTAGACACCCAAGCTATTTTTCGAGAGGCATGGTGAGTCCATGGAATATTTTATATTTTGCCACAAGTTTTAGGAAAATGTATTTATTTTTTAAATTTTTTTTTTTTACACAAAGTTTTCACTAAATGATATATTGCTCACACATGCCATGGGTATATGTGAAATGACACCCCAAAATACATTCTGCTGCTTCTCCGGAGTATGGGAATACCCCATGTGTGAGACTTTTTTGCAGTCTAGCCGCATACAGGACCCTGAAAACCAATCACCACTTTCAGGCTTTCCAAGTGTGTAAATTGTTGATTTCATTCCTCACTACCTATCACAGTTTTGAAGGCCATGAAATGCCACAATAGCACAAAACCCCCCCAAAAGACCCCATTTTGCAAAGTAGACACTCCAAGCTATTTGCTGAGAGGCATGTTGAGTGTTTTGCAGATCTCACTTTTTGTCACAATGTTTTGGAAATTGAAAAAAGAGGGGAAAAAAATGCACTTTCCTTTTTTTTCTTCATTTTCCAAAATAAATGTTTTAAATGTGGGTATTTACAATATTTACAATATAACTACATTACCAGTGGACTGTCATATTGGGAACGTAATATACGGACATGTCCATTCGTTTCAGCCAGTTGAGGTGTATGGGGCGTAGCTGGGTGGAGTAGGAGGAGCGTACCGTAATATAAGCCTATAGGACGCTCAATATGTCAGCTACAGATGACGCCCAAAGGGGAGGGCGAAATGCGTCTAGGGAGAGTTTGAGCACGCTACGTCATATCCGGCCAGTGGAACGCACACTGCGGGAGCAGCAACCACCGTGCCGATCAGCGCCATTTTTTGACTTTATGTTTGTAAGTAGAATTGTATGTCTCAATAAAGGATGATTTCTTAACATACTTCACCATGGATAGCTTTTTCTTTTAACGAGGAACAACAAGACCAACATTTCCTCAAGCTGCACCCAGCTTGTGACCCACTGCTTTACACACATTTTGCTTTGGTGAGTAGGGAAACAGGAGGGGGAACACAAGCACCTTTTGCAAGAGTGGAGCACAGAAGCACTTTGTTACCTTTTGCTTATTTGCACATTTATTGAAGGACGCTTATTCAACATCCGAAGGACATTATTATGTCATTTTGAGCACAGCAATTTTTACTGTTGCGAATATTATTAATTACTGTGATTATTTATTGTTGTGAATATTCACCTATTTATTTATGGAGCATTCAGCAGTGCTGACAGTCACTGTTTACATTTATATTTAAGCACCTGCACCTTAATTTGTCAGCACCAGCTGTACACATATCCACTAATTTGTATTTACACTTTACTGCGCTTTACCATAAGCGCAAGGTTTTCTACATTGTTTACATACATGACAAAATACCACGTATACCTAAAGGTATTTTAACTGCAGTGGTGAAATCAACCTACCACAGCGCTGCCATCAGAGGTATTCATATATGCTGAGCGCAAACGCTGTTTGTGTCAGAATACATAAAATCAGTGTGGCAGCCGATGAGTACCTGCAAGGCAGAGTGAACAGTAAACATAAAACATTACATTGGTACCTGAAAAGTACCAATGAAAAACAGTAAAAGTAGGAAGAGTATAAGTAGAAAAGCAGAGTAAGAACAGAAAAATAACTCAGACGACAACTATTTTTGGCTTTTTTATTTTATGTTTTTATGTTTTCTTTTGTATTTTTTTTTTACACTTTTTTTTTTCTTTAACGTTAAAGTTCCAGGTTAGGGTCTCTCAAAATGATGATAGCCAACAAACATCTTTTGAGACCCTGTATAAGTGTGCCCTAAACTGTGCCGTGCTGTACCCTACGCTATTAATCCACTAGTGCAGTGTTTCTCAACTCCGGTCCTCAGGGCACACTAACAGGCCAGATTTTAAGTATTACCTTGGGGAGATGCAGACTAGAATACTGCAATCACTGAGCAGCAAATTGTATCACCTGTGATGTATTTCAGTTTTCTTGCAAAGCTGGCCTGTTAGTGTGCCCTGAGGACCGGAGTTGAGAAACACTGCACTAGTGTGTGGTAGCGACGGAAACAGTCACCGTGGCAAAGACCAGGCAAAGACAGTCAGGACAATAATTATGGGTTTCACGCCTAAATCTGCGCTTGGTGCAGACACGGCATCTTTTTTGAGGGTATTTTTAGGTAGGGGTACTCGGGAGGAATTCCTGAAAATGCCTCTCATGCAGCCGGCTCACTGCATCTGGTTGGGGAAGTTGGGCAGGAGCACCTGTTGGAAACAGAAGGGCTCTGATTAACTCTTCTTGGTAGTGTAGGAAGGATAATGGTCTGGCACACTTTGTAGAAGACAAAAGCGTTGTAAATAGCCAATTGAAATAAGTATACAGACAGTTTTTTGTACCAGCGTCTGGCCTTACGAGCAATTAAGTACGGTCCCCTCATCTGGTCGTTGAAGTCCACCCTTCCCATCTTACAGTTATAGTCATGGACAAAGAGGGGCTTCTCAACAACACTGGTGACCGTATTAATTTTAACTGCCGTGTCTGGGTGAATGGAGGACAGAACGAAAACGTTCCATTTGTCCCTCCACTTCACTGCAAGCAATTCATCGCACCTCAAGCAGGCTCTCTCCCCCGGACTTAGTGGGGCATTTACTAGCCATTGTGGGAACCCCCGGTGATTAGATCGCACGGTGCCACATACGCCAATTTGTAATTGAAAGAGGTGTCTAAAAAGTGGCACGCTCAAATAAAAATTGTCCACGTAAAAAGTGGTACCCCTTTCCGAATAAGGGTGACACCAAGTCCCAAACTACCTTACCGCTGCTCCCTATGTAGTCTGGGCAGTCGGGTGGCTCTATCTTTTCCCTCATAGACACGGAAACTAACTGTATAGCCTGTGGTCCTGTCACAGAGCTTATACATCTTGACCCCGTATCTGGCACGCTTGCTGGGGAGATACGGTTTCATAGTAGGGCGGCCAGTAAACTTAATCAGGGACTTGTCAACATAGACATCTTGTTCGGGGGTAATCAAGGCTGCAAATCACTGATTGAAGTGGTCTACGAGGGGCTGAATTTTGTGGAGCCAGTCATATTTAGGGTCTCCCTGAGGACAACAGAGTTCATTGTCCTTGAAATGCATGAACCAAAATATTTGTTCATATCGAACCCTGGACATAGCAGCAGAGAACACGCACATTTGGTGAATTGGGTCAGTGGACAAATATAACCGCAATTCACTCTTTTTTGTAATGCCCATGTTGAAGGATAGGCCCAGAAAGATCTTAAATTCGGAAACTGTTATAGGTTTCCAGCCGAATTCTCTGGCAAGGTGCGAATTTGGATTGGCGGTAATAAATTGACTAGCATACAAATCCACAATAGATCTGTAAAGATCTTCAGTGAAAAACAGCTCAAAAAAAATAGAGGGATTAAAACCAGCTGTCGAATTCCGGGTTGGGCAGTGAATAGGGGAAGTACGAGCGCTGTAGAATCTGTGGGCTGACAATTAGGATATACCAGCGCTTCAGGGAGGGCACTATGGGCTCTACGGGCCTGTCTTCGAATACGCGGTGGCTGCGGGCCACTACTCGTGCTAGCCACCGCACCAGTTTCAACTGCACTTATGGGACTCGCCACGTCACCAAGTCTTACTACAGTGCTGGTATGTTTAGGTTCAGGGTGTACTAGGCTGCTCGTGCTTGCCAGATCACGAGAAGTGTGAGCGGCACTAGTACTGGCACTCTGCTGCATACGAGAAACATCCGGTCCTTGTATCTCAGCAACTCCAGAATGGGGTCGGGTACGTCTGACCTTAGCAGGGACCCATCCATCGTCGGAGCTATCTGTCAGGGAGCCGCTGTTCTCTAAAGGTTTGTATACTGACTCTGATTCTGCCAGTGAGGCTTCCCCATCGCTCTCATCTGACATGGTCAATATACTGTAGGCCTCTGCACTACTGTACCACCATTTGGACATTTTAGCAACTAAATTTAAAGGTACAGTAGTGTGACAAACAGGTTAAAAAGCACCTGGTTGTCAAGGACTATTTGGTCGCTACAAAAAAACTGCTAGTGCTAGAAGAGATCAGGCCTGACTCTGCTAACGCTAATTGCCTGGGTAGGGTGGGCTGGGCGGAGGGGCTAAACGCAGGTGCTGGCAGGAACCGGTGCTGATTCTGCAAACACTGCATTTTGGGAACACTAAACTATGGGGACGCTAGTATAGTTCTGATCAGATCAGATATTGATCTGTTCAAACACTATACTAGTAAGTAATGGAGTTGTACAGTGGTGATCGAAAGTTTGGGCACCCCAGGTAAAAATTTGTATTAATGTGCATAAAGCCAAGGAAAGATGGAAAAATCTCCAAAAGGCATCAAATTACAGATTAGACATTCTTATAATATGTCAACAAAAGTTAGATTTTATTTCCATCATTGACACTTTCAAAATGACAGAAAACAAAAAAATGGCGTCTGCAAAAGTTTGGGCACCCTGCAGAGTTAATATCTTGTACTGCCCCCTTTGGCAAGTATCACAGCTTGTAAACGCTTTTTGTAGCCAGCCAAGAGTCTTTCAATTCTTGTTTGAGGTATCTTTGCCCATTCTTCCTTACAAACGTCTTCCAGTTCTTTAAGCTTCCTGGGCTGTCTGTCACGAACTGCTCTTTTAAGGTCTATCCATAGATTTTCAATTATGTTGAGGTCAGGAGATTGTGAAGGCCATGGCAAAACCGTCAGTTTACGCCTCTTGATGTAATCCCCCGTGGATTTCGAGGTGTGTTTAGGATCATTATCCACATGTAGAAGCCATCCTCTCTTTAACCACTTGCCGACCGCCGCAAGTACATATACTGCGGCGGTCAGCCCCGTGCAGGCAAAGTGACGTACCGGTATGTCACTCGCCTGCGAGCAAATAGGGGGCGAGCGCGCCCCGCCAGAGGCGAGCTCCCGCCCCCGCTCATTCACAGGCATCCCTGCGCGAGTGACCGGCGGCTCCGATGTTCGCCGGTCACTCGCGATCTCCCGTTAGAGGGAGAAAGGCAGGCGGCTAATGTAAACAAAGCCGCCTGTCATTCTCCCTGATGTAACAGCAGAGATCATACGATCCTGCTATGTAGGATCGTATGTCTCTGTGGTTACATCAAAAGCTACGCCCCTTTACAGTTAGAAGCACGCCCCTAGGGACACACTTAACCCCTTGCTCTCTAATAAAGTTAACCCCTTCTCTGCGAGTGTCATTTTTACAGTAACAGTGCATATGTATAGCACTGATTACTGTAGTAATGTCACTGGTACCCCCAAAAGTGTCAAAAATGTCAGTCAAGGGTCCGATCTGTCCACCGCAATGTCGCAGTCCCGCAAAAAAAACGCAGATCAACGCCATTACTCGTTAAAAAAAAATAATAGAAATTACAAAAATCTTTCCCTTAGTTAGTAAACGCAATAACTTTTTGCGCAAACCAATCAAATTACACTTATTGCGATTTTTTTTACCAAACATATGTAGCAGAAGACAAATTGGCCTAAAATGTTAAAAAATTTAGATTTTTACATTATTTGGGGGGGATTTCATATAAGAAAAATATGAAAAATATTGTTATTTTTTCAAAATTGTCGCTCTTTTTTTGTTTATAGCGCAAAAAGTAAAAATCGCACAGGTGATCAAATACCACCAAAAGAAAGCTCTGTTTGTGGGAAAAAAAGATCATCAATTTAATTTGGGTACAGCATCGCACGACTGCGCAATTGTCCATTAAAGTCACGCAGTGCCGAATCGAATAGGGACTGGTCTTTGGGCAGCCAAATCCTCCAGGGCTTAAGTGGTTAACTTCAGCTTTTTCACAGATGGCATTAAGTTACCATCCAAAATTTGCTGAAATTTTATTGAATCAATTTTTCCTTCTACTCATGAGATGTTCCCTGTGCCACTGGCTGCAATACAACCCCAAAGCATGACTGAACCACCCCCATGCTTAACAGTTGGACAGAGGTTCTTTTCATTAAATTCTGTGCCCCTTCTGCAAACAAACCTTTGTTCATTCCGGCCAAAAAGCTTGATTTTTATCTCATCGGTCCACAGAACTTGTTTCCAAAATGCATCAGGTTTGTCTATATGTTAATTTGCAAAGTTCAAACGCTGATTTTTGTGGTGAGGACATAGAAGAGGTTTTCTTCTGATGACTCTACCATGAAGACAATATTTGTACAAGTATCTCTTTATAGTGGAATAGTGTACCACAACTCCAGTGTCTGCCATATCTTTCTGGAGGGATCGTGCAGTCAAACGTGGGTTTTAAATTGTTTTTCTCACAATCCTGCGAGCTGTTCTGTCTGATATTTTTCTTGGTCTTCCAGATCTTGCTTTAACTTGCACTGTCCCTGATGACTGCTATTTCTTAATTACATACTGAACAGAGGATATTGACATCTGAAAACGCTTTGCTATCTCCTTATAGCCTTCTCCAGCTTTGTGAGCGTCAACTATTTTCAGTTTCAGTTTTCTAGACAACTGCTTAGAAGATCCCATGGTGCTGATTGTTGGGGCAAGGTCAGATGACTCTGGGCATTTAAAACCTTTGAGTTTGACATCACCTGGTCTTCCCAGACGATGATTGAGAACAATCCATGACACTGGCAGGTCTCAGCCTTGCAAAGAGGGCAGTGCATGCTATAAATTCTGTGCAGACGCCATTTTTTTGTTTTCTGTCTTTTGAAAGTGTCAATGATGGAAATAATATCTAACTTTTGTTGACATATTATAAGAATGTCTAATCTGTAATTTGATGCCTTTTGGAGATTTTTTCCATCTTTCCTTGGCTTCTTTATGCACATTAATACAAATTTTTACCTGGGGGTGCCCAAACTTTCAATCACTACTGTATGTATGTGTGTGTATATGTGTGTTAGTGTAATTGACTCTGACGCTAAATAACGGTGGTGTGGTGGGACCCTGAAACTAACTAGCCTAACTATCATCACCCGTGACACTAATACAGTGATCGGTAATCACTGTATATAGTGAACACTGTGACAGGGCAGTGAAGGGGTTAACTGGGGGAAATCAAGGGGTTAAACCTTTTTAGGGGATGTATAGCGGGTGGCCAAAACCTATTTGGGCCTAGCGCAAGCGCAAACTGGGGTCACAAAAGACATTAATACAGTGATCAGTAGTTAGCTGATATACTGTATATATTAGTGCACTGTGTGATAGGGAGTGAAGGTGTTAACTGGGGGAGATAAAGGGCTTAAAAGTTTATTAGGGGATAGATGACGGGTGGTCTAATCCTATTTGGGCCTAGCGCAAACTGGGGTCACAAGTGACACTAATACAGTGATCAGTAGTTAGCTGATATACTGTATATATTAGTGCACTGTGTCATAGGGAGTGAAGGGGTTAACTGGGGGAGATCAAGGGGTTAAAAGTTTATTAGGGGATAGATGGCGGGTGCCCTAATCCTACTGTATTTGGGCCTAGAGCAAGCGCAAATTAGGGTCATAAGTGACACTAAATACAGTGATCAGTAGTTACCTATATACTGTATTTAGTGCACAGTGTGATAGGGAGTGAAGGGGTTAACTGGGGATTAAAACTTTATTAGGGGATAGATGGTGGGTGCCCTAAACCTATTCGGGCCTAGCGCAAGCGCAATTTAGGGTCACAAGTGACACTAAATACAGCGATCAGTAAAAGATCTGTATACCACTGTATATAGTGTACACTGTGAGGGGTTTGGGGGCTGTGATCAGGGGAGATCAAGGGGTCAAAGTGTGCCTATGTGAGGTGGTGTTAGTGTGCTGTTGGTGGAACTCTCGTTTTAGATGGCTCTCTTTCTTCTCCTGGAACCGAAAGGGCTCCAGGAGGGAAAATTACATCACTTCCCCTGCCTGTGTTTACATTACACAGGCAGGGGTCATGATGCCATTGGCCAGAACCGATCACCAGATCAAGACCAAAAATCATTGGTCTGCATCTGGTGACTGATTGGTTCTGAGCCCAATGACACCAGGATCAGCTCGCAGGGCGTGCGGGAGCGTGCCCTGCGAGCTGTGAATGCGCGCAATGTAAGTCTACGTCGCCAGACCCAGCTCTGCTGCAGTAGCAGCAATGTGAGCAGTCGGCAAGTGGTTAAAATGCTACATGCACCTTTTTTTTTATGGGAAATGCAGGCACTGCAGCCTATTAAAATGAATAAGCTGTTGTGCCTGCACAAACCTGCATACATGTGAACCAGGTCCAAAAGAAGCCCATCAAGCAGTGCTGAGTTTCACAGTATGGAAGATGTCAGCACCGTGCCACTGGTCTTGTGGGCCATGTTGCTCTCTAATGAATAGCCACAGCCAGGTCAGAGTTTTAGAACTAGTCTAGTACCTATATATGGGGAGCCAGGGGAGAAGAAGGACCTACCTGACCCTAGTCTGCTCCACTCCGATCCTTGAGCTCACACGAGTGCTTCCGGCTGCCACTAGCACTCAGACATCGGCTCCTACCCGAGGCCTCTCAGGTCCCCATGTACAGGCATAGCAGGGGGAGGGGTCAGAGCGTCATTAGAGCTCACGGCCCCGCCTGCTCCTTCCTCAGCATGGTAATGTCGGCTATCACCTCTGTGAACTGGACAAGTCTTTTTGCGGTGCCGATGGGGCTCCCGATTTTCAGGCAGTGCGGGCTTACTTGGCAGCTGCCCCATTTTCCATGCGCTAAAAATGGCCCCGTCTCCCTCTCTCATCTGCAGATCCAATGTTTCCTGTTTTGCTCCAGTCACAGGTGGAGTACTTTTGGTATCACTTCGCCTGTGACAGGAGCCTGGCACTATACAGGAAGCATCTGCTTCCTCCAGTGCGGCTCCTTTCCTCACACTGTGCTAGGGCATGGCGGGTCGGGAACCCGCAATCTGAACTTGCTGACCTGCCACCCCAGAGCAGCAGATGGCGCCAGGCGTTGGGATTGTGTCGGGGGTACGCAGCTGCTAACGGGAACGGCGTTCCTACTGTAGATAAGGTACAGGAATGCCGTTCCCATGCATTCCCCCAGGACTCGAGCCCTGACTTACGGTGAGAACAGTCTTTAGAACAAATAGAGAGGGTGAATCTCCCTAACATGGACATAGACATCAATAAAAACCTGACAGGGTTCTACTCTATCCAAAGCTCCACATATATAAAAGGTACACTTCAGAAGTTTCAGATTCGATATAGTAACTACACTTCCTTGAACACATTTAAATTACTTACATGGTTGATGATAGTGGTTATAACAAACCCGAAAGCAAACAGGACAGAGACAGAACAGTTCACACACACAGATCGGTAATTAAACAGCCTTGTGTAATGTTTGCAAATCAGTGGCAGTAAAGTGAGCAGATAATTACCACTTTGGCAGCCATGAATATAATTTGCAGGTTATGGTAATTTATTGGTAAACACAGATGGTAGTTTAGACAAGACAGAATTAAAACACACATATATCATTTAAACATAATAATTGAGTGAGAAAAAAAAAATTTGGTTCCTGACTTTATATTCATAGACAAGTACGTCTGGAGACTGCATTGGAATAGCAACACATGGACTGTAGCCTAATGATTAGACAGAATAAAAACCTCTAACCTCACAGCACTACAACAGAATGAAGGTTTAATGACTTTTTTATTCTGAATCAAAGTCAATTATCTAAAGAAGATATTCTAACAGTATAACCCAACTACTTTCCCTGGCTGTGTAAAATGGATGCAAATATATAAAAGCATTACTTGTATTATATGCTGGATCATGGTGCTAATCATATGCTTCACTATGTTCTACAATTATCTGCAAGCCCCTTAACCTGGGGTGCTTGAATATGCAAGTATTATTTTCCTTGTTGAAGTTAGCCCTTGACCTCACCCCTGATGCCTATCTAATGGTCATTGAGGCAGACTAATAAAAAGCCACAGAAAGCAGGAGGGGACAGGGCTGATTGCCAACTTTATGACATTGATATCTACATATTGGGGGTTTCGGCATTTACATGTCAATCTCAGTTTACATTGGATTTATTGAGTACGTACAGTGGGGATCGAAAGTTTGGGCACCCCAGGTAAAAATTTGTATTAATATGCATAAAGAAGCCAAGGAAAGATGGAAAAATCTCCAAAAAACATCAAATTACAGATTAGACATTCTTATAATATGTCAACAAAAGTTAGATTTTATTTCCATCATTGACACTTTCAAAATTACAGAAAACAAAAAAATGGAGTCTGCAAAAGTTTGGGCACCCTGCATAGTTAATATCTTGTACTGCCCCCTTTGGCAAGTATCACAGCTTGTAAATGCTTTTTGTATCCAGCCAAGAGTCTTTCAATTCTTGTTTGAGGTATCTTTTCCCATTCTTCCTTACAAAAGTCTTCCAGTTCTTTGAGATTTCTGGGCTGTCTGTCACGCACTGCTCTTTTAAGGTCTATCCATAGATTTTCAATTATGTTGAGGTCAGGAGATTGTGAAGGCCATGGCAAAACCTTCAGTTTATGCCTCTTGATGTAATCCCCCATGCATATTTACACTGTTATACAAGCTGTACACTCACTACTTTACATTGTAGCAAAGTGTCATTTCTTTATTGCTTTTAATTACTGAAAACTGAGTAGCTCTGAGCACTGCAAGAAAAGAGCTGTAAGCAGCAGAGGCCAGCCCTGACAGTACCCCCTCCTCAATGACCCCTCCCCCTCAGGGGGGGCCCAGGCTTGAGGGGAAAGGGCCTATAGAGAGCATGGAGGAGGGCAGGGGCTCGTACATCTGAGGATGAGACCCATAGGCGTTCCTCCGGACCGTAATCCCTCCAGTGAACTAGATATTGCGTGCGTCCACGAAACCGATAGGAGTCAATGATATATTGTATTTCATATTTGTCCCGCTCTTCCTATGTATAATGAGGGATTGGATCTTCAGCTGCAGTAGTATGTGCAGAGATAATGTTAAGTCACCCGACTTAAATCTCTATACTCATCATAGTGGTGGAACCTCCTGTCCCTGGACACACATGACACACATATAAGCAGAAGCAGAGCAGACTGTAGCACAGTTAATAGTAATTGGCAATTGACTGACTACACAGTGACTAATAGTTAAGCACACAGTTGGAGCAAAGCAACAGACAGGAAACTATATCCAGTTCCTTGTATTGTTAGGCAACATGTAATTGAATAGAAACCCAGCAGGTCAGTAATTAATGAGCTGTAGCATGAGGATATAACTGCAGGAAAGGTGGGGTCCCCTATGGGGTACTTATCCTTTATGAGCAAACACAGGATCCGAGGTGCAGTGCTGGCAGACTTTCAGAAAAGAAAACAAACAAATGGAGATCCGATCACTGGGGTGCGGCAGAGGTGCAGCGTCCTCCAAGGCAGCCGTGTAAGCGGGACCGAGTGTTGGGTAAGGCTTCCGTATGTGAGCGGTTGCACGAACAATTTTTGGGCATACCGCCATTCTAATTAGGCGCCTTGAGCGGCACTCAAGAATGACGTCATACGCGACGTCCAGCGTCATCACGTCCCATATGCGTTCCACCTGACCCAAGGGTGGAACGCAAACAGGAAGTAGGAAGGGATTTCTTACAGTACCCCCCCCCCCCATAAGGCCGGCTCCAGAAGGCCTATAACCTTAGTTTCTCAGGGTGTTTAGTATGGAACCTCTGAATAGGCCTAGGTGCGTGAACCTCTGAGGCATCCAGCCAAGTGTCATCTTGTGGACTGTAATTTTTCCATCCTAATGAATATTGCAGTTTCCCTCTATAATTTACTGTACTTCGTATTCCTGTACTTCGTATTCTTCACTTCCATCCACCTGCACAGGAGGTGGGGGTATGGCTGTACTCCTAATACCCTGATTTGGAACATGGGGTTTTAGTAATGATACATGAAATATGGGATGTATCTTCAAATCTGTTGGTAGAGTAAGACGAACTGCAGATGTACCAATGAGTTTTTCAATAGGAAAGGGTCCTATATATATATAAAAGGTCCTAGTTTTTTACTGGGAATCCGTAAACGTAAATTTTTAGTGAATAACCAAACAGGATCCCCTGTGGTATATTGAGGAGCAGGTCTCCTACGGAGATCATAGTAACGTTTTTGTTGATCATGAGCACCAGAAATGGTGGTGTTAAGAAGATCCAGGGAACTTTTGATTTGTGTCAGGTAATCAGTGGCAACTGGATTACTAGAGGGTAGAATACGAGGAGGAAGAAGTGTTGGATGGAAGCCATAGTTGAGGAAAAATGGGCTTTGCTTGGTAGTAGTATGAACTGCGTTGTTATAGGCAAATTCTGCCAAAGGAAGTAGATCTGCCCAGTCATCCTGCAGGTAAGAAGTATAACAACGTAGGTACTGCTCAAGAAATTGGTTAACTCGTTCAGTTTGACCATTAATTTGCGGATGGTATGGTGAAGTCAATTTTCGTTCAATGCGTAAAAAACCACATAAGGTTTGCCAAAATTTTGAAATGAACTGTGACCCTCGATCTGAAATGAGAGTCTTAGGGATACCATGTAATTTGAATACATGTTTTATGGGTAACTCGGCAGTCTCCTTGGAAGAGGGTAATCTCCGAACAGGAACGAAATGTGCCATTTTGGTTAGATGGTCCACAGTTACCAGTATTGTAGTGAAACCCTTTGAAGAAGGTAACTCAACTATGAAATCGAGGGATAGTACCTCCCATGGAACCGTAGGTATGGGTAAACTACAAAGTAATCCAAATTGTTCTCAGACTTGGATCTAGCACAGATCTCACAGGAGGAAACAAATTGCTGCACAGATGTTTGCATGTCAGGCCACCAAAACTGTCTAGTGAGGAGATTTAATCTCTTGGTCATCCCCATATGTCCTGCCATGGGTACATCATGTGCTATCTCCAAACTTTTAGTATGAACATTGGGGGGTATATAGAGTTTAGTACCAAGATAAAGGAACCCCTCTGAATCAGGGTTTAATTGAGGTGGTGGTGAATCCGATTTTAGACTGTGTAGGATTTCATCCTTCAGGGATCGAATAACCCCAACTATACGGTCTGGAGGTATTATAGACCGAGGAGGGGAATCCACACAGCTATTTTCGGCTAAACGGGATAATGCATCCGCTTTTTAATCTTTTTTCTGCTGGTTTGTACGTTACTAGTAAATTAAACCGTAGAAAGAACAGGGACAAGCGAACTTGACAATGAGAAAGGGTCTTATTGGATTGTCAGTATTGAAAGTTTTTATGGTCAGTTTATAGAATCACTGGTAGTTGAGTACCTTCAAGTAGATGTCTCCAATTTTCAAGCGCTAGTTTTATGGCCAGTAATTCCTTCTCACCCACTGGATAATTGACCTCAGGAACACTCAAAGATGTAGAGAAAAATGCTACCGGATGGAGCGGAGATGTGCTTGTTGGTCTTTGGGAGAGGACTGCGCCAACTGCCGTGTTAGAGGCATCCACTTCTAAGATGTATGGGAGCGGAGGTGAATCTTGATTTTATTAAGCAGAAAGCCAGATTAGCTTCCTCAGACCAAATGTAAGTTTTCTTTGTGCTAGTAAGTTGATGCAATGGCCTTACTATGGTAGAACATTTTTTAATGAATTTCCTGTAGAAATTTAAAAAGCCTAGAAATCGCTGCAATGCTTTACGTATAGTAGGTATAGGCCAATGTAATATGCAGGAAATTTTACTTTTATCCATCTTAATGCCACTTTTAGATATGATATATCCCAAAAAAGGAACTTCATCCATATGGAACAGGCACTTCTCTAATTTTGCGTAAAGATTGTGAGTCAGCACATGTTCAAGTAAGGACTGGGAGTAAAGGAGTTTGTCGTCCAGATATACCACCACACAGACATCCAGCAAATCTCTGAAAACATCATTGATAAATCGCTGGAACGCTGTGGGGGCGTTGCACAGTCCGAACGGCATTACCAGATACTCAAATAAGCCATACCTGGTTCTAAAAGCAGTCTTCCATTCATCCCCCTCACGAATACGCACAAGGTTATATTCACCTTGCAAATCCAATTTGGAGAAGTACCTGGTTCCACGTACCCGTTCAATTAATTTCGGTATTGGAGGTAAGGGGTAACGGTCCTTTAGGATGATATTATTTAATTGCCTATAATCAATAATAGGCTTAAGGCTCTGATCCTTATTGCGGACAAAGAAAAGTCCTGCAGCTGTTGGAGATGTAGAGGGTCTCTGATAAATCCCCTAGCCAGGTTTTCCTCCAGATATTGTTTAAGATGGGAGAGTTCATCCTGAGATAAAGGGTACACATGACCGTATGGTAATTTACTGTTTGGAAGTAAATCAATGGCACAATCATAAATTCTATGCGGAGGTAATACCTGAGCATTTTTTTCTAAGAAAACCTCAGCCAAATTCTGGTAACATGGGGTAGCGTGGTTTGGTTAGACACCATGAGGAGTGTTTTAGGGAAAAACTGGTGCTTACATGTGGTTTTACAGTAGTGGGAAGGAAGTGGCGCTCAAGAATGACGTCATACGCGACGTCCAACTTCATCACGTCCCATATGCGTTCCACCTGACCCAAGGGTGGAACGCAAACAGGAAGTAGGAAGGGATTTCTTACAATATTCCTCATAGTAGTCAACCTGAACCAGGCAAGGGCGTGGTACAAGGTGGCATAGCAGTTGCACACCAAAGGTTTTAATAAGGAAACATGAAATACATTGGAAATACATAAAATGGAAAGAACATCTAACGCGCAGGCCACTGGGTTGAACCTGCACCCAAATGGAACAGAGTTTCCTGCGGAACGAATGTGTCAGGCAACATGGATGGCGGGAACCCATAGTTTGCCATAAACCAAAAGAGATAATTGGGAGGCAGCATTGATGGGGTTATTGTGACCAAACTCTGCCCAACTAACGGGTCAGACCAGTCATTATGGTGGTCAGAAATATAGCAACGTAGGAATTGCTCAAAGGCTTGGTTGGCCTGTCCTGGGGCCCAATTTGACTTTGGGTGATATGCCGAGGAGAAGGAAAGCTGAATTCCCAACTGTGCACAAAAGGCTCGCCAACATCTGGACACAAACTGGCTACCCTTGTCCAAGATGATAACTTTAGGTAGCCCTTGTAACCAAAAGACCTCCCGAGCAAAAATTGATGGCAGTTCCTTGGGCGTAGACAACTTCTTTAGCAGAATACAATGAGATTTTTGAAAAACGGTCAACCACCATAAAAATAGCTGTGTTGCCCTGGGAGTTGGATAAATCCCCAATACAAATCTATAGACGAGTCCAAGGCTTCTTCCCACTGGGTATGGGTTGTAGGAGGCCCACTGGAAGATGTTGGGGTGTTTTATTCTGAGCACAGACATGACTAGGCATGATGGGAATTGTAAAAATCAAAATGTTGCGCTACAATAATGATAAATGATGAACAATAATGATGAAAAAATGAGCAAATAACAACAATAATGATGTACAGAAATCAAACCAGTGATGTCCCAATAAGAGTCCCAAAATATTATATTAATAAGGATCTAATTCTTCATGAAAAGCGAGATTAATGGTTCATGTAAATGTGGTATCCTCATAAAGATGCACACGTGAAAAATATCCTCCACCGCCAGTGAGTATCCACCACCATATAAAGGACTTGCTTACCAGATATAAAAGACCTTAAAGGTCAAAACGCCATTGGGAAGAAATACTGATCCTCTGTATAATGCATCCATCATACGGTCAAGGAAGCAACTCCAGACAATAAATCTCCAAAAGAATGAAAAGCTCCATAGTGGAAAAACGTAGGAAAACTTAATGAATGATTAAACATTACACTTACAGTGTCACAAGAGGAATCACACAATGTAAAACTGTAGGAGCCGGCCGGCTCTCCGCTACATGCGTCCTTCCGGGAACTGTCTCAGCTTACAGTGCTGACGTCACCTGTAAGCTGAGACAGTTCCCTGAAGGACAGGCGCAGGAATCCTGGAAAATTGCAGGAGCGTTGCAAAGACCAAAGGGCTCTACGAAGCGCTCGTAGTGTCCAGTCCTAGTATTAAATGCAGTTTTCCATTCATCACCCTCTTTAATCCGCACGTATGCCCCTCTCAAATCGAGCTTACTGAAGGCTGTAGCCCCCTTGATGCAGTCAAAAAATTCTGTAATCAATCGGGTCGGATAAGCATTTTTAACAGTAATGCAATTGAGACCCCTATAATCGATACAGGATCTCAGTTCACCACTCTTCTTTTTCCCAAAAAAAAAAAGCCAACACTGGCAGGAGAAGAGGATGCATGGATAAACTCTCAGGATAGTGAATCTGCAACATACTCCTCCATAGCCTTATCCTCCGAGACAGAGGGTAAACCCAGCCACGAGAAAGAATTGCAGCAGAATGAAGGACAATTGTGCAATCATAAGACCAATGTGGCGGCCAAATACCGGCTTGACCTTTGTCAAAGACATTACTGAATTCACGGTACCCTTCTGGCAATGAAGAGACTAAAGACGTGCACATGACCTTTATTACTTTCTGAAAACATGTATTACTGCAGTGTGGCGACCATGACAGAACCTCAGCACTATGCCAATCAAAAGAGGATATTGTGCCTGTGTAACCAATGACAATTGGGTAATGAGGTGAGGAAATTACTTGGGATTGGATTATCTCACGGTGAAGAGCGCCTACAGCCATGGTCAACGGAACGGTGTCATGGGTCACATGGACAGGCTGTAGAGGTCTCCCATCAGGAGCCTCAAAGGCAAGTGGCGAGGCATGAGGCTACAGCGGTATTGAGTGCTCCGACACAAAGGCACTAGCTATGAACAAGCCTGCAGCCCCAGAATCAATTAGTGCCTGGGTATCAATGGAAAACTCAGACGAGGAAAGGGTAACCAGAACAAGAGGCTTATCTTTCAGGATAGCTGGGGATGCAAAGATGCCACCTAATATCAAATACCCTTTTAAAGGCCACAAACACAGGGTTATTCGGGGCAAAAGGTTTTTTTTTTTGTGTCTCCCATAGACAGTTTGACCAAGCCAAGGCTCTGTCAGAAAGCAAAGAAATAATGAAGCCTACTTTGCTTCTGTCCATAGAGAAGCTTGGGGCAGCATCTCAAAGTATATTCCAATCTGGTTAAGAAACCCTCTGCAGTGAGCTGGATCACCCCCAAAAAGCTGGGGAAGCAGAGCAGAAACAGTAATACCGGTTATAAGGGTAGTATTAGAGGTGGCTGCCTGAACAGAGACCAGAGCAGTAGCGGGGATGGCTTGCAACACAGGTGTACCGGAGCAGCTGGAGTGGGAGAATCCAGATGAGCAGTTTGAATCAGTAGCGTTTGTAATGCTTTGGCAAACTGATCCATGTGGTAGTCCTGCTTATCTAATCTGGAAAAAATATTATAACTAGAAGGATTGCCTGCATTTTCTAAATCACTGGCCCTTGCGTAATGTTAGGAACCATATATCAGGAGAAGACAAAAATGCAGTTAAAATCAAAATGAAATTAAATAGCAAAAATAACACAGTGCAGGAACTTAGTCAACAGAGTCAAAAACAGAAGCCAGGGTTTGGATGCCAGATAATCAGAGGAGACGGCAACAGGAAGTCAGAAGTCTGCAAAGTAAGAAGCACAATTCTGCAAAGTAAGAAGCACAATGAGGAACAGGTAACGGGAGAGAAGTCAGCCAGGCCAAGTCATACACAGGAACACACTAGAGGCATTGATCACGCAAGGCCGAGGAGAAAATTAGTTAAGCTGTTTAAATAGCCAAAAAGGGCTGGCTGTAGGCTGGACTAATGAGGCAGGTTAGAGGTAACCAGGTGAGTCACTGTGGAACTGAGTAGCTGCCAATTAACTGACAGCTAGGCAGCCCTGAGCACTGCAAGAAAAACGCTGCCTGTAAGTAGCAGAAGCCAACCCTGACAGTTAGGTGGTTAGGTCCTGGGATTTTGGACCCTGTCTCCCAGTGTCCATGGGCTGCTTGCTGTCCCACCAGATCCAGGATACTGGGTACTGACAAACTATTGAAAATCTAACTGTCACACTGCTGTGTTACTTCTGGCGTTTTAACAGCAACACAGAAGAGAACAAGCATTCCCCAGGATATCAATGTGGTGATTGGGATCTTACCATAGGTGCCAGCTGAGGGTAAAATACAGTATCTCACAAAAGTGAGTACACCCCTCACATTTTTGCAAATATTTTATTATATCTTTTCATGTGACAATACTGAAGAAAGAACACTTTGCTACAATGTAAAGTGCTGAGCATACAGCTTGTATAACAGTGCAAATTTGCTGTCCCCTCAAAAAAACTCAACACCCAGCCATTAATGTCTAAACTGCTGGCAACAAAAGTGAGTACACCCCTGAGTGAAAATGTCCACATTGGGTCCAATTAGCCATTTTCTCACCCCGGTGTCATGTGACTCCCTAGTGTTACAAGGTCTCGGGTGTGAATAGGGAGCAGGTGATGTTACATTTGATGTTATTGCTCTTACTTTCTCATACTAGTCACTGGAAGTTCAACATGGCACCTCATGGCAAGAACTCTCTGGAGATCTGAAAAAAGAATTGTTGCTCTACATAAAGATGGCCTAGGCTATAAGAAGATTGCCAAGACCCTGAAACTGAGATGCAGAACGGTGGCCAAGACCATACAGCGGTTTAACGGGACAGGTTCCACTCAGAACAGGCCTCGCCATGGTCGGCCAAAGAAGTTTAGTGCATGTGCTTAGCGTCAAATCCAGAGGTTGTCTTTGGGAAATAGACTTATGAGTGTTGCCAGCATTGCTGCAGAGGTTGAAGGGGTGGGGGGGTCAGCCTATCAGTGCTCAGATCATACACCGCACACTGCATCAAATTGGTCTGCATGGCTGTGGTTCCGGAAGGAAGCCTCTTCTAAAGAAGATGCACAAGAAAGCTTGAAAACAGTTTGCTGAAGACAAGCAGACTAAGGACATGGATTACTGGAACCATGTCCTGTGGTCTGATGAGACCAAGATAAACTTATTTGGTTCATATGGTGTCAAACATGTGTGTGGCAGCAACCAGGTGAGGAGTACAAAGACAAGTGTATCCTGCCTACAGTCAAGCATGGTGGTGGGAGTGTCTGGTCTGGGGTTGCATGAGTGCTGCCGGCACTGGGGAGCTACAGTTAATTGAGAGAACCATGAATGCTAACATGTACTGTGACATATTGAAGCAGAGCATGATCCCCTCCCTTTGGAGACTGGGCCGCAGGGAAGTATTCCAACATAAGGACCCCAAACACACCTACAAGATGACCACTGCCTTGCTAAAGAAGCTGAGGGTAAAGGTAATGGACTGCCCAATCATGTCTCCAGACCTAAACCCTATTGAGCATCTGTGGGGCATCCTCAAATAGAAGGTAGAGGAGCGCAGGGTCTCTAACATCCACCAGCTCCATGATGTCTTCATGGAGGAGTGGAAGAGGACTTCAGTGGCAACCTGTGAAGCTCTGGGGAACTCCATGCGGAGTTAACCAAGAGGGTTAAGGCAGTGCCGGAAAATAATGGTGGCCACACAACATATTGACACTTTGGGCCCAAGTTGGACATTTTCTTTTAGGGGTGTACTCACTTTTGTTGCAAGCGATTTAGACATTAATGGCTGTGTTGAGTTATTTTGAGGAGACAGCAAATATAAACGGTTATACAAGCTTTACACTCACTACTTTACATTGTACCAAAGTGTCATTTCTTCAGTGTTGTCACATAAAAAGGTATAATAAAATATTTACAAAATGTGAGGGGTGTACTTTTGGGAGATACTGTATATTCATTTTCTAATCCCCTCACAAGTTCTTTTCACTTTAATGTGGCAATTTATTATGTGGGAAGGGCAGACAGAACAAGTTAGAAAGTAATTCTCCTAAAAGGGCTTCTGCCCCTCTTCAGATATATGTATTATATAATTTAAGAACCTATATCTGGAGAGACGATTACTTCTTAAATATTGTAGTGCTAAGAGGCATTATTTGTGGTAAATGATTTCTCTACTGCGGTAGTGGCAGCGCCAGATTTTACCCTAGGTGTTCTAGATGTATCGGGTTGAGGTCAGGACTCTGTGCAGGCCAGTCAAGTTCCTCCACCTCAAACTCGCTCATCCATGTCTTTATGGACCTTGCTTTGTGCACTGATCCAAATCCTTGGTGGAGGGGGATTATGGTGTGGGGTTGTTTTTCAGGGGTTGGGCTTGGCCCCTTAGTTCCAGTGAAAGAAACCCTTAAGGCGTCAGCATACCAAGACATTTTGGACAACTTCATGCTCCCAACTTTGTGGGAACAGTTTGGGGATAGCCCCTTCCTGTTCCAACATGACTGCGCACCAGTGCACAAACAAGGCCCATAAAGACATAGATGAGCGAGTTTGGGGTGGAGGATCATGACTGGCCTGCAGATAGTCCTGACCTCAACCTAAGAGAACACCTTTGGGATGAATTAGAGTGGAGACTGCGAGCCAGGCCTTCTTGTCCATATCAGCGCCTGACCTCACAAATGCACTTCTGGAAGAATTTTCAAACATTCCCAAAGACACTCCTAAACCTTGCGGACAACCTTCCCAGAAGAGTTGAAGCTGTTATAGATATAAAGGGTGGGCCAATTCAATATTGAACCCTACGGACTAAGACCGGGATGCCATTAAAGTTCATGTGCTTGTAAAGGAAGGTGTCCCAATACTTTTTGTAATATAGTGTTTGTCCTGTATTATAAGTGCAACATTATATTAATGTGATTGCATGTTTATTAATATTCCTAGCTACTAAAATATATATGATCTCTTTATTTGTAAAGGCACATTGAGCCATAAAGGAAGATCTTTTAAATAGGAAAATAGGTAAGATATTTAAAATTAACATATGTAGGAGCTGAGGAATGACAGAAGTGAGTTTCCTACAACTACTGTATAGGATGTCAATGCTATATGATGATGTGTGATGTAATGTTGAAAGTCTTTAGTTATTTGGTAGGTTAATAAAACCTTCAACATTGTGAGTTAAAACTCTGAAATTAGAAGTTTTTATACTTAAAGCGTTTGTTACCTTAAAAAAAAAAAAAAAAAATCCTGTTCCCTCAAAGCATTTCATACAGCACAGTGCTTGTGCTGTGTTATTTGGCCCCCTGTAACACCTAGAATTCGCCAGGGTCTATGCTAAAAAATAAGACTACTGGGACTCTGTACTCTGGAGTGATAAGACCAAGATAAATGTTTTTGGAACTGATGGCCTCAAAACTGTATGGTGTGGCAAAGGTGAGGATTACAAAGAAAAATTAATGGTGACTACAGTAAAATAGTAAAACAGTGTCCTTCTGTGGGGCTGTATGAGTGCTGCTGGTGTCGAGGAGCTGTATTTCATTGATGGTATCACGAATTCACAGATGTACTGCTCTATATTGAAAGAGAAGATGCTACCATCACTCCGTGTCCTTGGTTGTCATGCACTTTTCCAACATGACAATGAATCAAAACATACATCTAAGTATATGTCTCATGATCTGAACCCAATTGAATTCCCCCTATGGGGAATTCTGAAGAGACAAGATGAGCATCAA
The DNA here is from genome assembly GCF_965119305.1 of Pelophylax lessonae. Lineage (NCBI taxonomy): Eukaryota > Metazoa > Chordata > Amphibia > Anura > Ranidae > Pelophylax > Pelophylax lessonae. The sequence continues at coordinate 637,322,250 of NC_138769.1, read as the reverse complement.
TTTCCATCCAGCGTCAAGGCTCAAAAAGAGGTCATTCTTAAAGAATGGAAAAATATACATGTTGCAATAAGTCACCAATTTGTTCATTCCATGCCTAGAAGACTTGGTGCTGTCCTTACAAATCATGGAGGTCATACAAAATACTAGATGTAGTAGTTTTTATTTGGAGGTGTATTCATTTTTTACATCAACTAATTTGAGTAAAACTGAAGATTTTGCAATCTAAGTTATATTATTAACCTTACTTTTATGTAATGAGCTAAGCAAATGTTCTATAAAACTCAGTTATGTCAAACTTTTGGAAATTGTTCTTGTGTTGATTGAGATATTAATAAAAGCTTACTTTTCAAAAGGGGTGTACTCGTTTTTTTGCTAAGCACTGTATGTGTAAACTGTTTACATACAGTCTACTTCCTTTCCCTGTCATTTTATGAATGGATTTAGCAGCTGAAAATAATGCTCCCCCCTCCATAGTCTTTTATTGCAGCGACTCATTCATAAAATAGCAGGTACCAGAAATAGAGCATGCACAAACTAGAACCAATGAACTTACATAACCCTCTGTGCTCTCTGCACGCTTACTGTATGTGCAGGTTATGATGCATTAGGCCATATGCACATTGGGCATCTAGCCCCTGCACAGGAGATCCTGGTGTTTTTGTGCAGGTAGATGGCACAGGCACACAATCCAGCACTGCTTCCAACAGCCTGTAAAATGCAGGCTTCTTGCATTGTGGGCATTCATTTCTCGGGGCATGCTACCCTAAACGTTAGCACCACCCGGGCCATTGTCCAGCTTTTAGACTGCTGGACGCAGGCTGCTGCCACTGGGGCTGGACGGTGCGCCTATGCCTTTTGCCTGTATTAGCACTAGGATCTCATGCACAGGAATTAAACACCCAAGGTGCATAAAGTTATAGACTAAAGTAATGAAAATAAATGACATTATGATTGTATATTCCCTACCAAAGTCATACACACAAAAAACACACAATAGGGCCTACTGAATCAAACATAAATGGCCTATAATCAGAAAAAGTGATAAGAATGTGCTAATACTTCCAAGCCCTCACCCAGCGCTCAAAAAATAAATGATATTGTTCCTCTATTCAATAATCATAATTAACCTTTGGGGAAGCTGCTACTATTCAATCAAAGCTAATAATCAGTACCACATGCGTTACCTTACCCAATTACAATATTAGCTATTGGAAGGAAACACATTAGCAGCGCTAGGTAATATGTTTCCTTCCAATAGCTAATATTGTAATTGGGTAAGGTAATGCATGTGGTATTGATCATAAATGGCCTGTTTTTTTTTTTCATTACATTTTAAAAAAAAAAAAATGGAATTTTCCACAGCCAAAAGATAATCACAAAAATCGTTCATTCTCTAATCCAATCTTGGCCCAAAAGTTACAATTATACTACATAAACAATATGCTTGATAGTAAGGAAAGAAAATGGAAGGAAAGGAAAAAGAAAAAAAAAAAAAACTTAAATTCTGTTATTTACTAAAAAAATAAATAAATAAATATATAAAAAAAAAAAAGAAAAAGCATCTAATTTGACCATTAAAAAAAATCTCCTTGCAAAATAGTTATATCTTTATGATGCTCAAACATCTAAACAAAGTAAGCAGAGTCAGTGAATCATTAAATCATTGCTACAAGTGAGGATACACGTGTCTTTGCAGAATTCAATAAATGAGGAATTAGGCTATTCTGATCATTTTTATATGGTCCATTAGAACATTAGATGTGGAAGTGAGCATGTGTAAACATAGTCACTTCTGCATCAATCTCTCCAGCTCTTTGATGAATAAGCCATAGGTACATAAGCCCAACACAAAGAGCATAGAAACCATTATGCAGTCAATTTAAAGTTCAATTACTCAAATTTTGCACTAATAGAAAAAGGTAGGACGTATCCTTAAAAATCTTAAATTTTTGTGCTTCTTATAACATAGTGCCAAATGTACATTCTCATTTATCCAAAAAATCGGAATAAACTGGGGATTCTAAGTTCAAGTTGGCCCCTATATATCTGGGAGAGAGAGAGAGTATGATCAAGGTGTAATAAAAAGGGCCTCTCTCGGGTTTAAGTCAGCTATGTCCCTGACAGAAAGCAGAAAAGAGTGTAAAAATTGTATTACCTGATAATATATCCATGAGTCACCAGGAGAAAAAACTGAATTTTTCTTTAGCTCTACCAGATATTAATAAGGGGTCATTAAATAAATTATGTAAATACAGTGTGGAATACTGTCCATCTTAAAATAATGGCTTTTATTGAAACCTGGGTGAAACAGTCTGTGCCCAGTAATGGACATTACGAGAGAATTATATGTCTATTTAAGTCACTTATGCAGAAAGTCTCATTGATCTAACAGCAAAAGAAAAAAAAAATAGGCGCAAAGCAGTAGAAGACAGCTCTCTATAAGGAGCTGTCCAAAACTGTTCCGAAAGTTGTACTCCACCTAAAGACTTTTGATTTTTTTTTTTTTTTAATCTACAAATGTCCAGTGACAATAGTTCAATAGTTGAATTGAAATTGAATGAGAAATTCTAGGAATTTAGAATTCCAGATACTTTTCTAGAAATCTTGTTTAATGTTTTAGAGAACGAAATGTGTTAACATCTGATAAAGAAAAATTACTCCAGGAAGCACATTCATTTTTAAAATGTTTATTCTTCCCACCCAGGAGTAGAAACTCCTCCAGGAAAGTACATTCCAGCCTACCCCATTTAGAAGTGGAATATAAGTTATTTTGAACATATACACAATTATCAAAGCTTATCTTGCTGCCACTGAAAGGGTAAATATGGTAGAGGTGGAGAGGCTGAAGCTCGATATTTCAAATTTAGTAAAGATCATCGAGAAATCTAAAAGTTCACTATAGGTATCCAACTCTTTTAAGGAAGAATACAATAATATAAATGCCTATTGGATTAGAAAAAATAAAATAATAGGATTTTTGACTTACCGTAAAATTCATTTCTCTGATGTTCGTTGATGGACACAGCTCCTGATCTTCATAACAATTGGGTTATACTGCCCCCTACAGGAGTAGGACACTATGCAGAAAAGAATCTGGCTATGCCCATGGGCAGTCCCAGGGAGTATACTCCTTCTCCCTGCTAAAGGTACTCAGTTGTGTTACAAGCTGTGTCAGAAGAATTAAAACTCCACGGGGGGGGGGGGGTGCTCTGTCCGTCAATGAACATCAGAGAAATTGTTTTTAAGGTAAGTCGGACGGACGGACACAGCTCCTGATCTTCATAACCATTGGGACGTCCCAAAGCAGTGGTAAACATGGGGGTTTGGAAACAGGTCCTCTAAACAGCAGCCTGCAAAACCTTGCGGCCAAAAGAAGCATCTGCAGATCCACTTTATAGAACTTTGTGAAAGTGTGCCCCAATGATCAGGTGGCCGCTTTGCAAACCTGCGTCACTGACGACTGATGACAGAAGGCCTAGAAGGCACTAAGCGCCCGAGTAGAGTGTGCCTTGACATGGAAAGGAGGAACCTGACCCCTGATGGAATAGGCCTGGACCACCGTCTGTCTGATCCATCTGGAAATGGTGACAGAGGAAGCGGACAACCCTTTCAGAGGCCCATCCCTGAGGACAAATAATGAGTCTGACTTCCTAAAAGACTCTGTAGCTGCCAGGTACACCCTAATTGCCCGGACCACATGCAAGACATGCAAGGCAATTTCCTTTGGATGTTTTAGCCTGGGACACAGGGAAGGCAACACAATGTCTTCATTCAAATGAAAATCAGAGACAACATTTGGAATGAGCGACGGACAGGAATGAAGAACCACCTTATCTCTGTGAACCATCAAGTAAGGTGAATGACAAGATAACGCCGCCAATTCCAGCACCCTGCACGCAGAGGTGATAGCCACCAAGAAGTCCACCTTCTGGGACAGCATACGCAGAGGAATCTCCTGAAGATTCTCAAAAGGAAGCTTCTGGAGGACTTAGAGCACCAAATTGAGGTCCCAAGGTGGCAAAAGAGACCACACTGGAGGGACCAAGTGCTTAACTCCCTGAAGGAAAGAACGTACCAGTAAATGTCAAAGGACCGTTGAAAGAAGACCGCTAAGGCTGACAACTGATCCTTGATAGTACTCAAGGCCAGTTCCTGCTAAACCTCTGTTGAAGGAAAGTCAAGATTTGAGCCACCGAGAAAGAGCGAGGATGAACCTCAAGAGACTCAAACCACGCAATGTACGACTTCCACGTGCAATGGTAGATCTTCCTAGAAGTGGATTTCCTAGCTTTCAACAGCGTTGGAATCACTGACTCCAACAAACCTCTATTTATCAGCATCTGGCTTTCAACAGCCAAGCCGTCAAAGCCAGTGATTGTAAAGCAGGATGGAAGATTGGTCCTTGGGACAGCAGATCATCCCTCAAGGGAGCTTCCAAAGATTGGAAGTACCAACCACGGTGAGGCCAGTCCTAAGCCACTAAGATGACCGGAATCCCTTCTGCCCTGATCCTGCGTAGAAGTCTTGGCAGAAGCTGGAGAAGAGAGAAGGCATAAATCAAATGATACTGACCCCACTGGGCCACCAGCACATCCATGGCATCCGCCAGAGGATCCCATGGCCGAGCCACAAACCTCTGCAACTTCCCGTTGAGCCAAGACACCAACAGATCCACCTCAGGGACACCCAACTGGAGACACAACCGATGAAACACCTCCAGATGAAGGGACCACTCCCCTTGGTTCAACGCCTGCCGACTGAGGTAATCCGCCTGCCAGTTTTTCACCCTGGAAATGTGTAGGGCGGAAAGGGCTGGAGTGAACCCTTCTGCCCACCTTAAAATGCTGACTACCTCGAGAGCCGCCAGGACACTTCTTGTGTCCCCTTGGTGATTGACATAAGCCACGGCCAAGGCATTGTCCGATTGAATGCGCACTGGACATCCCTGAAGACGATTCACCCAATGGTCCAGGCCCAGTCTGATCACTCAGAGTTCCAAGACATCGATAGGTAGTCTGGACTCTTCCAGTGTCCAGAGTAACTGAGCAGAATTTTTGCAGAGGACGCCTCCCCAGCCGGATAGGCTGGCATCCATGGTGACCACTGTCCAATACAAGGGGAGGAAGAATTTTCCCAGCTGAAGTGCCGGAGAATGAAGCCACCATATCAGGGACTTCTTCGTACCCTGGCTCAGCCAGATCTGATTGTCCAGACTGTGAAGTCTTGTCCCATTAGGCCAGAATCTCCCTTTGCAGGGACCTCGTATGGAACTGTGCAAATGGAACCGCCTCGAAGGTAGACACTATCAGGCCCAGCACCCGCATGCAAGTCCAGAGGGATGACCATCTGCTGGACAGCAGGAGACAAATTGCAGCCTGCAATTTCTGGAGTTCATCCAGAGGAAGGAGTACTCTGGCTAAGGCCGAGTAGAATCAGACCCGGGGAGTCCAGCTTTGTGGAGTGAACCAGAGCAGACTGCTGAAAATTCAGAATCCAGCCAAACTCCCGCAGAGTTCGTATGGTGATTTCCAGGTTTTCCCCCAGAGCAGCAGGAGGCTCCGCTCGCAGAAGGAGGTCATCCAAGCAGCCCAGTACCGCAATCCACTGAAACAATGCTAGCACTGGGAATAACACTTTTTTGAAGACCCGAGGAGCAGAGGCGAAATCAACGCTACAATTAAGGTAAGCATCCTTGATGTCGATAGAGGCAAAAAAATCCCCCTGATGCAGGGGATGCCACCACTGTGCAAATGGACTCCATCCTGAACTTCTGCCCCCTCACATAGCAGTTTAGCGTCTTGAGGTCCAGGATCGGACGCAGCTTGCTTTTCTTCCTGGGAACTGTAAACAGATTTGAGTAAAAATCCTGAAAACATTCCGAAGCCAGAACTGGGACAATCACCCTGTGAATAGGTCTTGTACCGCCCCAAACAGAACCTGTAAGTGCTCCGGGGAGAGGTGCAAGTTGGAAGGAAAGAGCCTTTTCCGGGGGACAAGAGCAAAACTCGATCTTATAGCTGGACTGAATGACTTTATGAACCCACTTGTCTTGTACCAGGAAAGTCCACGGGTCTGGAAACCAGCAAAGACGTCCCCCCATCCCCGATACAGGTGAGGGCACACCTTCATGCTGAAGGAGCCTTGTCCGTGGGTCTGGAGAAGCCTGCTTTTGGCTTGCCAGACCAGGTTCATTTGGATCCTCCAGAGGTGGCCCTGAAAGGCTTCGAGCACTTGTCAGTTGACCCTGAAGGATGAAAAAACTTCTTATGAGCCGGGGAGGAGGATCCACATCTACAATGAGGTTCCTTACCCTAAGTAGCCTGCGGAAGAAAGGTACTCTTTCCTCCCTGTGAGACCTTTAATGCGTCATCCAGGGTAGCTCCAAAAAGGCAATCTCCTGAAAAGGGGGATCAGTCAAGGCCTTTTTAGAAGTCTGGTCCGCAGACCAGCATTTAAGCCAAAAGACACGGTAAAGAACCACTGCCGAAACAGAGAGCCAAGCCACTAGGGGAGCCGCATACAAAGAGGCATCACAGATAAACTGCAGCCCCTGGACCAGCTGGTCCGCCAGCTCAGCAAAGGTAGGGGGAGCTGTTCTCTCTCCAGGTCAGGGCGTAAAGGTTAGCCCACTCAGTCAGAGTTTGCGACACCAGGGCAATGGTGAATACCTGCCTTAGTGCCAAACCAGCCAAAGTGTACATATTACGGGCCACAGCCTCCGCCTTACTTTCAGCCAGATCTTTATTCTCCCTGGTGGTATGATTATGTCAGGAATTTTGTACCAAAAGTGGTACAATTTTTTGCATGGAAATTTGGTGTTATGTATTGTAGGCCTACAATTCTTAGTAATTAAACCTGACCAAACAAGGCAACCCAGATGTGATAAAGTTGAAACACATATATATATATATATATATATATATATATATATATATATATATATACATAGATACACACACACACACACACATATATATATATATATATATATATACCGTACCCCGAGTGTGGCTCGGGGTTACCGCTAATGCCACTGAAATTCCACCCCGAGCCACACTCGGGAATACCACCAGGGAGGTTAAAGGCCGGGGACTCTTTAACCAGAATCATGGTTGCCTTGTTCAAGTGGTCGTCCCTAGCAATAATGCGACCTCGCCAGATGTTTAAATCGCAGGCCAGCCCTTGTCCAGTGGAGCTATGTCGCGGCCAACCTAGCGCGGAGCTGAGATCTGCGCGCTTGCTGGTCAGACTGGGGTGACCACTTGATCTAGATTATCCAGCCTGTCGCCCAGTCCAACAGTTTATTGTAGATCTCACAGGAAAAAAAAAACAGGAGAAAATTTTGTAAAAAGAAAAAATTGCCAGGACTAGAGATCCCAGCAAGGAACTAGGTCCTTACTCTTGACTAGGCAGTACCTATAGCAGGGAGAGGGAGTATACCCCCTGGGACTGCCCATAGGCGTAGCTAGATTATTTTTTTGCCTAGTGTCCTACTCCTGTAGGGGGCAGTATAACCCAATGGTTATGGAGATCAGGAGCTGTGTCCGTCAATGAACAAAAGAGAAAAAAGGTCATCATCAGCATAAGCTGACAGTTTATGCTCCTGATGGTTAATAAATATGCCATATAGTTTAGAATTGTGCACAACCGTGTTGAGGTGTGGTTCCATATAAATCTGTTGTTTTTCACATTAAACAAATTAAAAGTAAACAAGAGCAGGCCATTGATCTTAACTCTTACTGATGACTGACAATAGAGTTCACTACTTATACTGAGTATTCTTGGTCAAAGTCCATAATTGGACAAAGCTGTCATCGGGAATCCCCAGTCCAGGAGCTGAATAAAAAAATTGGTATGATCATTAAAACCTTAGCATAAAATTCAATATCTGCATTTATAGGAGATACTGACCTGTAGCTTGACAGTAAAAGTAGGATCTTTACCTTGTTTGTGAATAACTGAGATATATGCACCAAGTGTTTCCAAGAGTATTACCACAATTAAAACAATTCACATTGTTAAATATAGAAAAGGATATATTTAAATGTCTTATCAAAAGCAATGGAAACCCAAATCTGGTCCTGGGTGCTTGCCTGTTGCATTGTCAGATAAAGTGCAGAAGGGTCCCGCCTCAGCAAAACCTTGTTCCAACAAATGGCATTGCACTCTCTAAATTTCAGTAGATAAGCCTGTATTTATCCACAGAGTGTGATTAATTATATTTTTACTAGATTCTTTTTTGACATTGTATAATTTTTGAAAAAGTTCTTATGAACTTCTGCCACATTCTTAGAAACGTACACCAGTGCGCCCCTCTGAATTTTAATCTTAGATATAAAAGAAGCTGATTGCTTTTGTTTTTGTTTAAATCTAACAATCTGCTTGATTTATATCCCCATTTATAATAACTTCTACAGACTAAACACAATTTATATTTGGTTTTTAAGATTTGTATAGATAACAAAGCTCCTGAAGTAAACCCACACAAACATAATGAGTTCATACATGGGATTGAAACCAGGCTAGTACAAGTCTTAAAGGAGATGTATAGCCAAAGCTTGTTTGGCTGTACTTCTGTGGATCACAGGAGTGCAGTTTGTTCTGCACTTCTGTGACCCATTTTCAGCAGACATCAGGGTGAAGCCTTCTGTTGGCTGATGTCACAGAGCTGGTCTAGACTCAGGCAAGATCGCGACAACGAAGTCAGGATCTGCCCACATGTCTGTACCGGCAGCCAACTCAGCCTCTAAGCCAGCCACTTAGAGCCTAAGCTGGGTGCTCCGTCCCAGTGATTCAGCGAGCAGGGGGGTCAGTGCAGACAGTGGTGGTGACTGACAGTCACCAGCTCATTGCTCAGGAAGCTTGACAATGTTTGATTGCTCAGTTGTCACTCTTATCGGACTGATGCTGCATCCACCTAGGTAAGTATTATTCTGCAAAAAAAAAAAAAGCCCATACTGTTTTTTTTAAAAAATTAGTTACTAAACCAAAGTATTTTGTGGCCACTAGGCAGAAATGAAGCATGAAAGTTAGACATACAGTCTATATTTTAGGAAGTACTTTACGTGCGGATGAATAAAACTCAAACTATTAATATCATCCCAAAGTTTAAAAAAAAAAAAAAACATGTTGAA